>NC_133537.1:303342237-304050737 GCF_048544455.1 Silene latifolia
AAAACTTCAAACGAAATATCAAGTGTTACATTGGGGATAAGGATGCTAGTATGTTCATTGGGCATTTCAAAATCTTTGGTGAAACAAAGGGGTTCTATTTTGCTTATGACAGGATGAGAACAAATGCTTGACGAAGGTTATTTGGGCTGATAAGGAAGGGATAAACAACTACAAGTTATATGGAGACACGATCTCGTTTGACCCTACTTATGGGACAAACAAATATTTCATGGTGTTTACTCCCTTGACCGGAGTAGACCACAACAAGAAGACGGTAACTTTTGCAGCTGGGTTACTTGACTTCGAGAGTCGGCATTCATTTGAGTGGATTTTTAAAAAATTCCTCGAAGCAATGGGGCATCAGCAACCTCAATGTGTAATTACTGGACCGAGTGCCCGGAATTAAAAAGGGCTGCCCAAATGTCTTCAACCATTCTCGTGCACAAGTATCGCATGTGGCATATCATGCGAGAAAATGCCCGAGAAAGTGGGAAGGGCAATCTGCAATGATACGGAATTTATGACCGACATAAATGCCGTTGTTTGGGATGTCGACCTCGAGCCGAGGCAATTTGAACAGAATGGAAAACTCGTTATTGAAGCTCATGGTATGGAAAGCAACCGGTGGTTGAAGTATGTCTTTGCAATCAGACAAAAGTGGATACCGGCATACTTTCGGGATCTGCCTCTAGGTTGTTTGTTGCGAACAACCCAGAGATCCGAAAGTTCAAACAGCTATTTCAAGCGGTTTGAAAGCCACTTTGGAACCCTTGTCGAGTTCTGGATGAGGTACAATTCCGTAATAGAGCAGCAAAGGCATACACAAAGGAGGATGGATAATGCCAATGAGCATAGTATGCTCGAGAAAGTAGGGCCGATGAAGGTAGAGATGCATGTCTCCCTTGTCTACACACATCCTATCTTTGAGGACTTTCAGAATGAAGTCAAACATGCGATATGCAGCATGGGGGTCGGGGGGTTGACAACAGTAGGGGCAGTGGAGTACCATGACGTTCGTGATGGACTGAAGCACAGGAGCTTCCGAGTTGAATTTAACACCAAAACTAACGAGAGCAATTGTGCATGTAAGCTGTTTGAGAGGCATGGCATTATCTGTCGTCATATACTGTGGGTGTGGAATGGTAGGCAGGTCCACAGGATACTTGACCCTTATGTCCTTGCTTGATGGACAAAGAAATCCTACAGGCCAATTGTCCGAGATGAAAATGGAAAGGTGATAGAAGAGATTGATGAAGCTGACATCAAGAAAGCTGAGATGTCAAAGGTTTGGTCTGAGATTTATGCAACTGTCGGGGTGATGGATAGTTATGCTACGATTAAACAGATGAAGCAACTGCAGAAAACCCTGACACAGTTCAGGGAGAACATCACAGGACCAACTGAACCGAAAACTAAAAACCAGGAAATCGAGGCTCTTCTCGGCATCACAGCTTCAAATGATATTAACCTTCGACCGCCAAACAAGGCCAAGAATAAGGGCAGTGGTAAAAGATTAAGGTCGTCGAAAGAAAAGGCCAAGAGCAAGCCACAAAAGAGGAAGCGAAGATGCGGTAATCGCAAGAAGTGGGTGAACCACAACGAGTAGAACTTGTAATCTTCCATTTCTTTGAAAGTCCCCTTCGATGACGATGATGAAGAAGAATCGTAAAGCGAAGAGGTATGAATCGGACTAATACTCTCCTATTATTCTAATGTTATCCTCTTATTCTCTCTTGTTATTCCCCTATTATTCTGTGTTACTGCTATTCTGCTGGTGTTGTGTTATTCTACTGCTATTCTGCTATTAATGTGTTGTTATTTTTGAATAGAAAATGGATATTCTTTGTGGTAATGGATAGTGTCTGCAATAACAGCAGAGTAGCTGCTAAATTTAGTCTACTGCTATTCTGCTATTAATGTGTTGTTATTCTCCGCTAATAATGTTATTCTCTTTGCTATTCGCTATTAATGTAGTTGCTAAATCCTAAGCAAAAATTAAGCAATATGAATCGATGCATGAACTAACAAAAATTGCGGGAATATGTTATCCTCTTATTTCTACCGTTATTCCCCTATTATTCTGTGTTACTCGCTATTCTCTGCTTTGTTGTGTTATTCTCTTGCTATTCTGCTATTAATGTGTTGTTATTTTTGAATAGAAAATGGATATTCTTTGTGGAAATGGATAGTGTCTGCAATAATAGCAGAGTAGTCGCTAAATTTAGTCGATCGCTATTACGCTATTAATGTGTTGTTATTCTCTCGCTATTAATGTTATTCTCTGCTATTCTCGCTATTAATGTAGCTGCTAAATACTAAGCAAAAATTGCAGGAATATGAATCAGATGCATGAACTAACAAAGACAAAAGAGACGCAAAAGACAGCGGCTACGATGAAGACCTCGCCTAAAAATGTCAAAGACTTTTACTATTTGTCATTGTTTGAATTACATTTTAACCTAAAATGTATCTTCTAAATAATAAAGTGAGACCTACATTATATGAGAATTAATACTAGTTACTTTAATTTTTTTTTGCTAATATTATCTGACTGTTTTTTCACAAACCACCCACAAAAATAAAACTGCAATTACACACTACAATAATAGTTGAATAATAACAGATTAGTAATATTTATAAAAAGCAGTTCCACTTTTCAGTTTTTATTAAAAACAGTTACCTAACCTATCTAATATAATTACAGGAAAACTGTTTGTATTCCCCAAGCCCCTATAAATACTGCTATTGTGTGGTTTTTTAAAAAAAAAACACACACACACTGAATAAGTACAGAAAAACCGTTTGTATTCCAGGAAAAACTCTGCATCTCCTCTGCAAAAGGTAATTTCTTATCTTTTTTTTTTGTTGGTAGACAGGTAATTTCTTATCTTTCTATATTTTATTACAGAAAAACTGTTTCTATTCCCCAAGCCCTTATAAATACTGCTACTTCGAGTAAAAAAACAAACACACACACTGAAAAAGTCCATTCAAAAAAAAAACTTTATCTCCTCTGCAAAAAGGTAATTTCTTATCTTTCTATTCTTTATTTTTCTTTGATGTTTATTTTTCTTATCTGTCAATACTATACTCTATGCTGCAGAAAAGGTAATTCTCTTTCTTCTTCTTTGGTTTGCTTTTAATTTAGTTGAAATATTTTAAACATCTTTTTATAATGCAAAAAGTTTCATACTTCCAATGCTGCAGGATGAGTGACGTAACTGACGATAGCCGAAGGTCCCCGACAAGGGAGGAAATCGATGAAGCAAAACGGACGATAGAGTCCCTCACGATAGAGTTGATCGACACAAGGACAAATTTAGAGGCAGCTGAAAACCGTGAAGAGGCCTTAATAAGAGAGGTCGACAGTGTTAAGGCACAGTTGAAGGTTGCTGAACTTCAAAATGAACGTATGCGTAGACAGTTGAAGGAAAAGAAAAATAGGAACTACACGGAAGCCGACATGGACAATCAATTCATTGCTGGTGTGAATGCTCTGAGGAAGTATTACACTGAAGTCGATATTTCAATCTCTGGCAATTGGACACCAGTTCTGAAAGCCATGGAACTTATGGAAGCATACAAAAATCCTTTTGAGGATGAGTCGGTGGAAGTTGAGAGCACTGTCCAAGGACCGGCGCGCAGGCGTCAGAGAATAGAATAAAGATATAAAAATCTAACGATGATGGGCTAGGGCTGCTGCTTTTAAATATATTTAAAATATTTATTGCTTTTAAAAAAAATGGCTTTAATATTTTAGATCGTTAATGTTTATTATGTAATTATTATCTTTAACTACTATTTACTACTATGTTTAAGTAATGTTGGAATAATGAAGTCTTTGCGAATAATAGTGCAATAATGAAGATAATAAGCGCTAATTATGCGAGAATAAATACTGCGCAATAACAGCAGAATAATGGTAGAATAACAATGTGGAATAAAAAAAGCGGTCTAAACCACGATTTTACACTTGACTAAATTTACACTTGGATAAAAATGAATAGTTTTAACAAAATAATCTTTGGACTAACGGTGGAATATGAGAATAAACTAGTCCTTTTGTGGAATAATACTGCAATAATAAATTTTGAATAAACTACTTGTTATGCGGAATAATAGTGCAATAATGTTGAGAATAACGGTGCAATAAGAATAGAATCACGGTTGAGAAATAATGACCATTGTGAGTTGAATAGAAAATGCATATTCTTCGTAGAAATTGGATAGTGTTTGTAAACCTTAATTAAACTAGTGGAATAACAGCAGAATAAGTGTAGACTAATAGTACAATAACAGCAGAGTAGCTGCTTATTATGCGGAGTAATACTGCAATAACAGTAGAATAACACTGGGAAAAACGCAGTCTAAACCACTGCTTTTACACTTGACTAAATTTACACTTGAATAGAAATGGATAGTGTTTGTAGAAAACAAAGGTAATAAGAAAGCTTAATTAGACTAAAATAACTGTAGACTAATTGTGCAATAACAGCACAACAAACTGCTCATTATACTGAATAATACTGCAATAACAGCAGAATAACAGTGGGATTAGAGTAAAAATGGATGGTGTTTGAAAAAAGTACAAGTAATATGAAAACTCAATTAAATTAGAGTACACACTGGAATAACACTAGAATAATACGGGAATAACAGCACAATAAACTAGTAATTATACAGAATAAAAGGCAATAACAAAGACACTAATTGTTTAACAACACGATTTACACTAACTTAGTCCGACTTCCCTGGATACACAAGTCAAAGGTCCGCATTCATGACGATGCCTCGACTCTTCATTACCAAAGAGATGATTGGGGTTGCACTTCGGGTTGCACTTCGGCAACTTGTTCCTTTGTCGCCGCCAAACCCAACGTCTTGCCTTTCGGTCTCACAAGCCGTCACTTTGTCAAGAACTACTTGCCTATAAAGATTAATATCCGCCAAGATCAGGGAAGCCGACATTTTAACACGAAAGCTTGACGAGCAATCTTCTTTGTGAAGATTGCACTCAAACACGCTTCCACCATATTCCGCCATCGTGTATGACAAGAAACACCCCGACTCGGAATTCAAGCAGTTCCTTCTTTTTCCATTTAAAAGGCACATCAACGATTTCAAAATTGCGGCAATCTTGGACTTGAACATTATGACCTCCATAAAAACATACATATAGTTTGCCACAATCTCGGCCAATCTTCTATAATCGGCTATTTGCTTTGAATCGTGAGTCATGTTGTCCAAAATATCAATCGATTCATTCATAAAGTTGATGCAGAAACCAGAGTAGTGATCATTGTACAAAATCGGCACAAACACAAGGTCGGAGTTCAGACGACATCTTCCATTGCAGGAATCGAAAAACACATTCCGAATGCCATGACTTCTTACCGGACCGTCAAGAGGACTTGAGGAATCAAAGTTCTCTAAGAGTGAATAAAGAGGATCCTTCAAAACAGAAAGCATAAACAACCAAAAATAGTGCACAAGTGTTAACTTTATATCAATACTTGTGAGTCAATCTGTAGGTAATAACACAAAATAGCAAAGGAAAAAACAAAATACCATATGACGAACTCCGAAAAACATTGAGCTTGGTTCTGAACGTTCCTCAAACTCCAACGAATTTAAAAGAATCGACCAAACATCCACTACTCTTGTTGTCATCATAGCAGCTGCATCTACAATGGAAACAATATCCCCCCTGTCCAAAAACACGTTGACGTCGTCGCTGTACAACACTAACATCTCACTGCATTCACAAAAAATAACATATGATAAGAACAGTGGGATTACGTGGTATAACAAAGAGTGATTCAATAATAGAATAATAATGACAAAATAATAGTGGTATAACAAACGAGAATAACAAAAGGGAATTAACGGTGGGATTACGGTGGACTAACAAGCGGAATAATAGTGGTATAACAAAGAGAATAACGGTTCAATAACAGCAGAATAACAAAAGGAACTAACAGTGGAATTAGACGACTGACTAGGTTGACAAAATAACAGCATAATAACAACAGATTAACAGCAGACTAACAGTGAGAAACAGAAAGACTAACTGAACAGCAACACCACAATCAAAGAAATGAAAATCGACACATACTCTTCTTTCAACTGAGCGTCTTCACGAAGAACAAAGTCCACCACTTGCTTCCGCACCTTCCGCATCTTAGAGAACTGTTTTTTGTTCTTCCGAAACAACTCCGACACCGCAACAAATCTACTGTCCTCTGGCCCGCAGTCCATAGAGCAACCAAGCCCGTCGTCTGCCTTACCCCTTTTACGACTACCCAAAGCCGACTTTGGACTCACGGTGCTATCCACACCCCTGCTTCCCACTTGACGGCTGGCAGTAGGGGTGTTTCTAGAGAATTTAGTGTTGTCAATGACAGTAGGAGAAGCGACGGGCTCGACAACAGGCTGCGTCGTCTTAACCTTCTTACCAACGGTTTTCAGCCTGCCAGAACCACGACGTTTCTGACCGCTTTGAGAAGCCCTCTTTTCCGCATCCTCAATACGCCGTTTCTCTTCAAGCACACGCAGGGTTTCCTTTCTCGTCTTGTTCAACTCCTACAAAATTTGCAACACATCTTCCCTGGACTGGTTCATATCAGACAGCACCAACAAGGCAACGATCTCAGCACGGTAAAGGGCTCTTGAATCAGAATTACCCAAGTCACAATCAAAAACAGTTCCACGGTAAAAGAGCATGTGCAACATCGTATATACACCGCAGTCCAAATTTTCAATCGCAGCGGTTTGCCAGGTAAAAGGGACGTTGACAATTTTATTGTAACACCCCCATACTCCAAGTGCCTTACCAGGACCACTCAGGTATGAAGACATTACCATCTCGGTTACCCGAGGCAATGATAATCAAACAACAATGCAGAAACAACGTTTATTATAAATAATTAGCGAATAGTTACAATCCTCAAAACCAAACCAAAAGTACGATACATGTCCTCAAACTGACTGTTCTAACTGAAATGTAAATAACTAATAAGCTACAGCGGAAGACTCCTATCATCATGTCGTGGCATGCCAGCTATCCCAGTACTCATCTCAATACCTGCTCAATATCTGCTCACCATCCCCGAATGGATCACCGCAGGTTTACAAAACAACATCGGGGTCAGTACTAATCACACAATTCAATACATACTAACAATAAGATAAACAAGAAATGACTTAATCACACACACACATGCACGCCAAATCCAATCATCTCGATCACCGATCGTCCCCTTTGGACGACCCCGCCGATGGGGGACCGCAGCCGTACCCACCAAATCCCCGCTCCACATAGTGAGCGATAACCCTGTCCATTAATGTGCACATCCCTTCCGTGGCGGGTTCCACAGAAGGCGAAACTAGGGCGTGAAGCCACTCCCGCAAGTGACCCCACTCGGCCCGAGGCCACGCCTCGCGAACCATCAACAACGATCACAACCACAATCACAAGACAATTATTATATCAAACAACCAAATACAATACATCAACCAATATCCCATTATGGGACTAATGCTGAGTAGGAAATCCTACCTGGTATGCACACAATCGACGGTCTCTCTCGCCGAGTCAAAAGCCTCTTCTATGAACCCTCCTCCTATCATACAACACATAGAGGCTACCAAATCACATACTACACATAAAACCCCCAATCTCTAAATTAGGGTTTAACCAAATCAAAGGAAATACAATAAAAAGGGTACATAGATCTTACCCTCGACGCAAGGAACTCAACGGTATAATCAACGCTTAGAACTGACCCTCCAAACTCCGGGGATTGCTAATAATGCGATTAAGAAGATGAACTTGCTTGCTTTCTCTCTTAAACAGTAATTTAGGTTTTGTAAAAGTGATTTAGAATAATGACGACAAAGCTTAAATACCTTAATCGCATAATTAACAAAACCCGAGAAAACTCCCCGTAAAACCGGACACTCGATCGAGTACCCAAGGTACTCGATCGAGTACCCCCTTACTCGATCGAGTACCCAACAGGTCAGAAACTTTTCTAAAACGCAACTTACCCTTACTCGACAGAGTAAGGCCTACTCGATAGAGTACCCCAAGACTTATAAATACGGAGTATTACAGTCTTCCCTCCTTAAAAGGAACTTCGTCCCCGAAGTTCAAACCACTACTAAACAAAGGTACTCCCACAACATTCCCGACTCAACCATCAAACAAAATTCAACAAAAAACATGCTACTAACCCAACTCATCCCCACAAACATACCGACACAACATATAAAAGGGGTATAAAACTCTTAAAAACTATTCGCGATCATCTCCTACCCCCCTAAAAGAAACAAGGTTACGTCCCCGTAACCATACATACCTGATCAAAAAGGAAAGGGTAACGCTCTTTCATAGCTTCCTCTGGCTCTCATGTAGCTTCCTCGGTCTCGTGGTTAGACCAAAGGATCTTAAGCAAAACTGTCTCCCCACTCCTAGTCTTTCTAACCTTTCGATCAAGAATCTGCTTCGGCACCTCAAGGTATGATAAAGACTCATCTAGCTCTAAGCTCTCTGCCTCTAACACATGTGACGGGTCACTCACATACTTCCGCAGCTGCGATACGTGAAACACATTATGCACTCTCTCAAATGCAGCTGGTAAAGCCAGACGATAAGCAACTTCCCCAACTCGCTCTAAGATCTCATAAGGCCCTATAAACTTCTGACTTAGCTTGCCTTTCTTCCCAAATATCATAACCCCACGCATAGGAGACACTTTCAAAAGAACCTTGTCCCCAACTTGAAACTCTATGTCCCGGCGATGTAGATCTGCATAACTCTTTTGTCGATCCCGAGCCGCTCTCATCCGTTCCCCGATCATCTTAACTGTTCCACCATCTCATGCACCATCTCTGTTCCTAAAACCCTTTGCCTCAAAGACTATCGTCCCAACAGATTGGACTCCTACATCTTCTCCCATACAAAGCCTCAAACGGTGCCATACCAATACTGGTGTGATAGCTGTTATTGTAAGAAAATTCTATCAAGTCCAACCTCTGCTCCCAGCTACCACCAAAATCCATCACACAAGCTCGCAACATATCCTCAAGAGTCTTGATTGTTCTCTCAGTCTGCCCGTCTGTCGCAGGATGAAATGTTGTACTCATCTTCAAAGTTGTTCTCAACGATTCCTGCAACTCCTTCCAAAACCTCGATATAAACCTCGCATCTCTGTCAGACACTATGTCCTTAGGGACTCCATGTAACTTAAGCACGTTCTTTCGATAGGCCATTGCCAATTGTGCCTTAGTCCATGTATCTTTCATTGGAACAAAGTGAGTGACTTGGTCGACGATCCACTATCACCCAAATCATGTTGTTACCTTGTCGACTCTTAGGCAGACCCACAATGAAATCCATGGAAATGGATTCCCACTTCCACTCGGGTACCTCTAAAGACTGAATCTTACCTTGTGGTCGTCGCTGTTCCCCTTTAACTCTCGGGCATGTCAAACAACGGGACACAAACTCATTTGTCTCTTTCTTCATCCCAGGCCACCAAAACGTTTTCTTCAAATCCTTGTATAGCTTGTCACCACCTGGATGTACTGAATATGGTGTACAATGTGCCTCTGCCATGATAGTCTTTTTCAACTCCTCATCATTAGGAACACACCACCTACCATCAAACCGCAAACTACCATCTGTATGAATAGAAAACCGGGACACTGTCCCTTTCTCTACTCCAGCTCTCCACTCCACTATCTTAGGGTCCAACGCCTGCTTACCTCGAATATCATCATAAAACTCAAGATGTACTGTCATTTCACCCATGGCACCTCCCTTTTGCATCATATGTATCCCAAAACTCGCTACCTCATCTCTCAGCCTCATCAAAGATAGAGTTGTACACAGGGAATGTACACTCTTCCTACTCAAAGCATCAGCAACAACATTGGCCTTCCCTTCATGGTAGATGATTTCCATGTCATAATCGCCAATCAGCTCCATCCACCTCCTCTGTCTCATGTTCAACTCCTTCTGCGTGAAGATGTACTTGAGACTCTTGTGATCAGAAAATACCTTAAAGATTGCTCCATAAAGGTAATGTCTCCAAATCTTGAGAGCAAACATCACTGCACCCAACTCCAGATCATGAGTAGGGTAGTTCTCCTCATAAGGCTTCAATTGCCTAGAAGCATAGGCAATCACTTTACCATTCTGCATCAACACACATCCCAGCCCATTCTTTGAGGCATCTGTATAAACCTCAAAGTTCTCGGTCCCTTCGGGCAATGCTAAGACAGGAGTCGTGGTCAAACGCTCCTTTAATGTTTGGAACGCCGTCTCACAACTCTCATCCCAACGAAACCTGTTCTCTTTCCTCATCAACGCGGTCATAGGTCTAGCTATCTTGGAGAAATCTTTCACGAACCGTCTGTAGTATCCAGCTAAACCCAAGAAACTCCTAACCTCGGCAACATTCTTCGGTGCTTCCCACTTTGTCATGACCTCAATCTTCGCCGGATCCACTGACTACCCCATCTTTAGAGATTACATGCCCCTTAAAAGCAACTTTCTCTAACTTAACTCATACTTGAATAGCTTAGCATACAACTCATGATCCCTCAAAGTCTGCAACACGATCCTCAGATGCTCCTCATGCTCCTCCTTAGTCTTAGAGTAGACTAAGATGTCATCGATAAATACCACCACAAACTGGTCCAAGAAGCGTCTGAAGATTCTATTCATCAAATCCATAAACACGCTTTGGCGCATTAGACAACCCAAACGGCATTACCACATACTCATAATGGCCATACCTCGACGTGAAAGCTGTCTTTGGTATGTCCACCTCTCTAATCTTCACCTGATGGTACCCCGACCTCAAATCAATCTTAGAAAAGATTGATGCACCACTCAACTGATCAAACAGGTCATCTATCCTTGGCAAAGGATACTTGTTCTTTATCGTCACTCGGTTCAGCTCCCTGTAATCTATACAAAACCTCAAACTCCCATCTTTCTTCTTCACGAAAAGAACTGGTGCTCCCCACGGCGATACACTTGGTCTAATGTATCCCTTCTCTATCAAATCATCCAACTGCTTCCTAAGCTCCTCCATCTCCTTAGGACCCATGCGGTACGGTGCCTTAGAGATTGGCCCCGTCCCTGGTTTCAACTCAACGGTGAAATCTATCTCCCTCTTCGGTGGCAACCCCGGAATCTCCTCTGGAAAAACATCTGCAAACTCTCCCACCACTGGTATCTCATCAACTGTCGGACTCTCTACTCGGTCATCTCTCACATGGCACAGGATCAAAGGACATCCCTTCCTCAGATAAGACTTCAAGGTAACAGCTGCAATCAACTTAACTTTGGGTTTGACTAGAAACCCACGATAAGACACACTAACGCCCTTAGGACCTCTTAAAGACACTTTCTTTTGATGACCGTCTATCTTTGCTTTATACTTTCCTGACCAATCCATCCCGACTATCATCTCAAAACCGTTAAAAGGAAACTCCAGCAAGTCTACCGGGAAATCAACTTGCCCAACTATCATAGATACATCTCTAAACAATCTCCCACAAGATACAGACTCACCCGAAGGTATGAAAACTTGCTCACTAACAGACTCATATACTCTCAAACCCAACTGTTTAACATGACTCAAGACACAAACGACCGAGAAGCCCCTAATCAAACAAAACAAAGGTAGGAATACCATTAACAAGGAATGTACCGGTGATAACGTGCGCATCTTCCTCAGCTGCTTTCTTCTCCATCATGAATAACTTGCCACTGGTCTTCTGCCCACCTCCCTGGACAGTACTGGCTGAAGTAGTCGGCTTAGCACCCGACCCTTGATTGTTGTTGTTGTTCGTTGGTGGTTTCTGATAAGAATTACCGCCGTTGTGGTTGCCTCCACCACTGTAACTCGACTTCCCGGTTTGGCCATGATCCACCCGGTCCGTTGCTCTTGCGAAGCTCTGTGCAGTCATGGAAAGATCCGGTGCACTTGTGCACTCATGTCTCTTGTGGCCTACCACCACCACGGCTATAGCAGTCACTCCCCAACTATTACTCACACTTCCACGGCCACGCCCAAAGGAAGCCCCAAAGATCGAACCTGGACTTAAGAAAATCCCTTAGACCGATTGTGGTTGCCTTTCTTGTGGTTCGATTGGCCACCACCCTCGCTCTCAGACTTCCTCTTCTCACCACCTAACCTCTCCCGAGCCATCTCCACCAACCTCTCGGCTCTCCCACCCTCTTATAAGCTTCCTTAACATCGTAAGGACTCCCACGGGTAACTTATCCATAATCTTAGGGGTCAACCCCTCTCAAACCTCAATGCCAGATTCTCCTCACTCAAACCCATATCCTCAAAGATACCTAGACTTCTCATTGAACATGACTGTAGTACTCAGACCACAGACATCTCGGCGGTCATCTTAAAACCATCAAACTCTTCTCTCAACTTACTCCTCACATGTTTCCTAAGACAAACTCCTTCCTGTGACCTACGAAACACCTCCCAAGGTATAGGAGGTAAGCCTTGGTTTGTATATATCTCCTTAGCACTCACTTTCACTGAATCCCACCACTTGCCAGCTGCCTCCCTCAGATAGAACGCAGCCTATTCCACCCTCATCTCATCAGGACAGTGAACCAAGTCTAATATATTCTCCATCTCTCTCAGCCAACTATCAAGAAGATTAGGCTCCCCAACTCCCTTATATTCTTTCAGGTTAAACCTGAGGCTGATTTTAGAGTGATCAACCTCCTTCTCCTTATCCTTATTCTTATCCTCATTCACTTTCTTTAGGGTCTCAGTAAGAGCATCCTGGTGTTCTAACATCTTAACGATGTCATCCATGGTCATAAGCTCAGCTCTCGCATACAAAGCAGTCTTCTTGGGCGGCATCTTGAAACTATACATATATAAGAAAGGGTAGATATGAACACACGTACTAAACTTCAAAACACGAAAACACGCCACCCAGAACCCACTCGATCGAGTGTCCAAACATACTCGATCGAGTAACGGGCTACTCGATCGAGTGCCCAACATACTCGATCGAGTACCCAAACATCAGACCCCAAACAGACCTTCTGATCTCTTACCTACTCGACCGAGTATCGAGTGACCCCCTACTCGATCGAGTACCCCTAGTTACTCGATCGAGTACCCCAAAACTCGATTCTGGACTCAAAATCATCAAAAACCCACCCGATCGAGTCAGTCCCACTCGATCGAGTCATGCCAATTCATAAAAGCTACCCGCATGTTACGTCATATGCTAACATGCTAAACTTTATAAACCACATTATATCATAATAAACATGCTACGCATCTTTTCTACTATCTACGAGATCATTTCATCATGTTATTAAATGCCACGTTGTAAAACATTCAACATGCTATCATTCCACCAACAGTTCCCACATATTCCATTAACCTTTAACATTCTCATCCTTCAACTTCGAACATCCAACAATTAACACATTTCATCACATTCTTACACAAGTTAACCAAACACACATACGACTCGACAAACACTCCCCCCATGTGACCGATTCAAAGTTGTAGGGCGACCCCGCGACTTTAGGACGTCTCCCAAGCCTTTGCATTAGCTCCTACAACTTTTACCCCGGGTTCATTTTAATTGACTCCCTATGTTCATTAGGTTCATTGGTTACAGGTTTCAGGATCGTCGCTCTGATACCATTTGTAACACCCCCATACTCCAAGTGCCTTACCAGGACCACTCAGGTATGAAGACATTACCATCTCGGTTACCCGAGGCAATGATAATCAAACAACAATGCAGAAACAACGTTTATTATAAATAATTAGCGAATAGTTACAATCCTCAAAACCAAACCAAAAGTACGATACATGTCCTCAAACCGACTGTTTCTAATCGAAATGTAAATAACTAATAAGCTACAGCGGAAGACTCCTATCATCATGTCGTGGCATCCCGGCTATCTCGCACTCATCTCAATACCGCTCAATATCCGCTCACCATCCCCGAATGGATCACCGCAGTTTACAAAAAAACACCGGGGTCGTACTAATCACACAATTCAATACATACTAACAATAAGATAAACAAGACAGACTTAACCGTCACACACACACATCCACGCCAAATCCAATCATCTCGATCACGATCGTCCACTTTGGACCACCGCCGATGGGGACCGCAGCCGTACCCACCAAATCCCCGCTCCACATAGTGAGCGATAACCCTGTCCATTAATGTGCACATCCCTTCGGTGGCGGGTTCCACATAAGGCGAAACTAGGGCGTGAAGCCACTCCCGCAAGTGACCCCACTCGGCCCGAGGCCACGCCTCGCGAACCATCAACAACGATCACAACCACAATCACAAGACAATTATTATATCAAACAACCAAATACAATACATCAACCAATATCCCATTATGGGACTAATGCTGAGTAGGAAATCCTACCTGGTATGCACACAATCGACGGTCTCTCTCGCCGAGTCAAAAGCCTCTTCTATGAACCCTCCTCCTATCATACAACACATAGAGGCTACCAAATCACATACTACACATAAAACCCCCAATCTCTAAATTAGGGTTTAACCAAATTAAAGGAAATACAATAAAAAGGGTACATAGATCTTACCCTCGACGCAAGGAACTCAACGGTATAATCAACGCTAAGAACTGACCCTCCAAACTCCGGGGATTGCTAATAATGCGATTAAGAAGATGAACTTGCTTGCTTTCTCTCTTAAACAGTAATTTAGGTTTTGTAAAAGTGATTTAGAATAATGACGACAAAGCTTAAATACCTTAATCACATAATTAACAAAACCCGAGAAAACTCCCCGTAAAACCGGACACTCGATCGAGTACCCAAGGTACTCGATCGTGTACCCCCTTACTCGATCGGGTGCCCCAGCTACTCGATCGAGTACCCAACAGGTCAGAAACTTTTCTAAAACGCAACTTACCCTTACTCGACAGAGTAAGGCCTACTCGATAGAGTACCCCAAGACTTATAAATACGGAGTATTACATTTATAATCTTTAACCTCCCCACCTCGGGCAACTCCTTTGTGGACCAGGAAATCAGACATCAAGTTCACCTTTTAAAAAAAAAGAAAAAGAAAACATAATTACTAACAATACTTAAACAAACTAGGCTAAACACCAAGAGAAAATTAAACACAATAAATGATTTACAGCAGTTTAACAATACACCAAACGTACACACGCCTGTTGATCATCAGCAAACATCGCCTCTTGAAATACATTATCAAGATATTCAACCCTCTTCGCAATGAAATTGATGCACAAACAGCTAAAGTGCTCATGCAAAAGAATTGGGATGAAAATCTGGGAAAATATTTGGCCAAAAAAATTGTTACTAATTATGTGGTTCTTTTAAAAAGTAAAACAAAGAGAATAATAAAGAGAGTACTAGTATACTAACAGTAGAATAGTAGTAGAAAACACACAAAGTACAGAAAACATACCATATCAGAAGTAAGATCAAACTCTCTCTTGTTGTTATTGACAAAGACAGTAAATGACAATATGACTTCCGCACATAAATCACTCCTGGAAGCCTTATCATCTTTCGATGGCATACAAAGTCGCCGCAATGGATACTAAACAAAAAGTGGAGAAAAGAGTTGAAACGTGATCCAAACATGAAAAATAAAGTAAAAGAAAAGATAAGATAGAATAACTAACCGTTGCACCCATCCCAAAGAAAAGTCGACTTGGACTTCCTCTTATACAAGTATCATTAAGAAAGAGGGACCACCAGTCCACAACACCAAGCATTATCATTGTATCTGGAACCATCGATTCCATATCCTCTCGATTCAGGTAACTGTTCACACCCCAAGTGACAAGATTCTCCCTTCAAAACTGAATAAACAGGCAAAATAAGAGTCACATGAATATATTTTTGAAGAGCAAAAAGCAGTATAATATATTAAACAGAAAGCCGAAATTTTTTACAATAAAAACAAGCTCTTACCCTTGCGAAATGTTATGATCATTCAAGAAGCGATGAGTACGCAACCTCTTTCCGCTTCAATAGCATTGGGTTGAAAACATGTCCCATCGTTATCATTGATTTTGACAGGACAACTAGCTGAGGATCCACAGGACCACAATCATAGGTGCATCCGAAATTCGAGGCACCAACAGACAATAGTAGCTCCTCATGTGCAGCAGAGTGCAAAGCAAATAACTTGTACGAGATAGTAGGAGCATTCAACCCAGCAACGCCATTGTCCTCTCGGACAGCCTCACCAACAACAGTACCAGCCTCCAACACAACCTCGGAATCCTGTTTAACAGATTTATCTATCTCAGACGCAACCCCAATCAACAAGTCTGCATGACAAGACATCACCACATCCGCTACCTCCTCTTCTGCAGTCATGAATGCTTCACTGCCAATTTGAGTGGAATGCTGAGTGTCATTACGCAATGGAATGTCAGCACGGTATCCGTCACCTCCGTCTCGGGCAAACAAGCATCGTCTTTGGAATTTGAGTTGCTTGAACCTTTACCGGTATACACTCAACAGTATTAGGCATGTCCTCTGGCGGATTATCAACAAGATAGTCTTCAACTTGAATGTTAACGTCCTCCACATCATTGTTAACATCCTCCACGTCAATGGTAATATCCCCAACATCAACTACTTTCTCACCGACATCAGCTGGCTCTCCATAACGAAACTGAATGTCAGCACAGATATCTGTCGTAAGAGAATCTAAACCGAGTGGTGACAATTGTGGAGTTCCCACCTTTGCACTTTGTTGAATGACTGGACTATGTTCAACACCCTTCTTTTCAGCTACACCCTTCTTTTCAGCTATAGTCGGCTGCACATCTGACAGCCCGACACACTCCTCATAAAATTGAGAAAACAGGTTAAATGATGAAGGTTCAGTGATGACATCTTCATGTCTAGCTTTTTTGGAAGCTGGTTCTTCAGGAACAGTTGATCGCGATTTAATGGCCGCTTGCAGAGCCAATACATGCTTTACCCGCTCGTCCAGCTCACGGATAACTTGATCCGTGAAGAAAGATGGGGTGGCAACCAAATTCTCGACCCTTCACAACCAACTTTTTTCGATTGTTCGTTATTGTGCTTTCTTTAGCAGCTCGTCGGGTTACTTGGCTGGGCAACTTAGCAGCAGGTGCTTGACGCATAGCCTGCTGGGTCTTCTTCATCATCTTCGACTTTATAAGTTCCGCCCGTTCCAAGTATCGGCGGCATAAAATCTGAGAGTCCCTCTCATTAAGCAGTATAAGTTGATGAACATCCTGTCAACATAAAATCCCAAAATTTTACTTAAAACAGTACAATAATAGTAGAATAACAGAGGAATAATAGTACACTAACAGCAAAATAGATAACAGTGGATTAATAGTAGAATGACAGTGCAGTAATAAAATAACAAAGGAATAACAGTACACTAACAGCAGAATAAATAACAGTGAAGTAGTAGTAGAATAACAGTAGCATAACAGTGGAGTAACAGTTGGAAGGAAAAATTAGAGTAACAGTGGAATGACAGTAGGAAAACTGAGGAATAACAGTGGAATAATCGTAAAATAATAGCAGTAGGACAACTAATGCTTAAAGACAATAACAGAATAACATTTTAGAATGATTCGTTTTAAAACAATCAAACAGGTGCTTACGTCGACCGCTGCGGACTGTACTTGCTCATCCGTAAGAATATCATCAGGTAGATCCAGCACAAGACATCGACGTTGAGTACGTTGACCAGAGCCAACGATGTTTGGACGAGACAATGGGAAAGCAACGTCTGAACGCTCCCCAGTGCCCAGAGCACCAGCAGCTGCCTCACGCTGCAACCTCTCATTGAAAGACTTAAAATCCCAATGTTTAATGAGCGGCAGCTCATTATTCACCTGATCACCGCTAAAGAAATAACGGTGAAAATAGGTGATAGCCAACAGCACTACACTACAACGAATATTTTTCCTCCCGATAAGGGCTTCACGCACAGAAGTCACCAAGTCTGAGAAGACAAACTGACACCAATTAACTTCCTTGATCCTAGAAACATCTTCCACAGCGCTTAGAAGTCTAAGATCAAGCACATAACCCGACACAGGAGCAAGGAAACACGACATGGCAAGCAGAACAAAAGTCTTCTTAAACTCATCATCCGCAACCAAAGACTCTAGCAGGGTCTCCTGAACTTTGTTAAGTGGTATCCCACTTTTGTTATTGGCGATACCATACTTCTCACGCCAAGCACGCTTCAAAGCTTCTCCATCGTCTGAGAACCAGGAAACCAAAGAATAACCAAATCCAATTTCGGACAGAATTTGGTAAACCAAACACATCGTGCACATCATCTGCAAATAACTCGAACTTCTCCGTTTGGATATTTCAAAATACTTCCCACTCCTAAAAGCATATATAAACTCCCGGAACATTGTATGGGGGAGGGAAGAAAGCTTCAACTCAAGTAAACCCCCGAATCCCATTTCCCTAACAGCCTCCTTCTGCTCCTCGGTGAGGGCTTCAATAACTTTAAAAAGAAAAGCAGCCGACAAAGAACTAACAAATGGATCTAAGACTGTGCACACAAAGGGGAAAAAATATACAATGCATTAAAACATTTAAGATAACATAAGCAAAAGCAGCAGAATAATAGCAAAATAACAGAAGAGCATAAAAAAATAACACGAAAAGTAACATATTAATAGCAAAATAACAGCAAAATAAAAGTAGAATAACAGTAGTACATACACTGGGTTATTTCCTGCAGCAACTCCAGCCTGAGGTTGGTTGCTACTTACCACAATTCCCTTCTCATGCTTAACTTTGCCAGCCAACTTACTACTAGTCTTTGGTGGACTAGACGATAACTTCGCAAGTTGGTTCTCGGCCTTTCGTTTGGTATTTTTAGTGGGTGGTTCGGTTGTACATATTTCTTGACTACGAGTACTCCTTCTCTGAGAAGCAGTGCTCTTTGATGGAGATGTGACACGGGATTTGGATGGAGACGGACCAGGAGAATTTGATGATGACGGTTGAGTAGACTTTGATGAAGCGGTGGATTTGATTCTTAACTTCATTTTTTTTGTACTACTATCCGGAAAATAAAGATAAGGATCACTTTCAATGATAAATAGGTATTCAACTAGACTTTTTTAATAATGATGCGAGAATGAGAGTACCGTAATAAATGAGAATAACAGAAGTAACACTAACAATTAGTAAAACTAATAACAGCAGTGAAAATACAAAAAGAACATGATGGAAGTGTAAACAAAAACACGAAAGAGAATCAAAAGAAAATCCTCTTTGAATAAAGAGTCAAAGACAGTTTCAAAATTACATACGGCCTACATAAGCCTTCATAAAAACAAAATAACGTACTAAACTACAGCCATAGACGGTTTCGAATTACATAAAACCCAAAATACATTCTATCCGAGGAACAACCAAAATGTACTTCCAAAAATACATGACATAACGTAAAAAGTCAGTCAACGTCAACAACATCGACTGACTTGTAATACAATTCGTGAGCAAGATCATAAGCAGCAGGATAATCCCTGAGTGAGTCCAAGTACTCGTGAATTAGCCTGATCCGTTCAGATACAGGTCCATTAAGGATCTTATCATAATCAGATATATACTGGCAAGCATGCAACACCGCCTTTGTTGGCTCACTTGCAAGCATATAGCACTTGCATCGTTTGGAAACTACTTTCGAGCCCCTTGACAAAATCTTAAAACCTTGACTGTGACTTGTTGTTAGCACTTTCATATATTCGGCGTGAACACCGGGCGCACTTTTATGAAATAGAAACATTTGTGACCATTTCTTACAAACAAGAGACATATTGCTCTTGTCCAAAGTAGTCTCTACATAATCGAAAACTCTTTCCATTAGGTCCTGGCTATTTAAAACTGCCGACATTGATTGATTACGACGACGAACTCGTACATTAACTTCAAAGCACTTCTCACTCTCATCTTCCAATAACCATCCCAATTTTTTTTTCTTTTCAGTAGCGAACTCTCTAGCAAATAACAATTTATCTTCATTCACTATATTTATTGCCCATCCCTCACAAACTAAGTCCATTAGTGATGCTGAAACCTACAAACAAACAAAGCCAAACAAACAAAACCACTAGAATAACAGGAAAAGAATAACAGAAAATTAAACACAGGAAAAACACTACAATGACAAAGCAAGAGTAGCGCGCAATGACACCATAGGACCAAAAGATAATAATGAACGGAATAATGAAATCTTTGAAAAGTGAAGACAACACTAACAAACACAAAAACCCTAGAAAAACACATTAAACAATTAAAACATGACAAATAACTTGACAACAAACTAAGCGATAGAATAACAGCGGAATAACACAAAAACTAAAGTCTGTAGAGAACAATAGTAAAGTTCTCAACACAACGCGTCAGCTAGAACATGCAAATCACTTCAAAACTATAGAAAACTGCAGAAACGACTAAGAACATGCAAATCAGTTCATAAAAAAATCAGAAACTCAAAAATGCAGCATAATATTATAATGAAAAAACTGCATAAACGCAATAACGACATTAAAGTACTCGATTAAGTAAACCTAGCGATAATTAAACTGAAAAATGAATAAAGAAGCATACAAAAGCATGAAATAAAACAAAATAACAAAATAAAAGAGGAAAATGACATGAAATTACCTTCAATCGGAAGGAAGATGATGAACGGCGAAGAGAAAACGGGAGAAAAAACGAAGGAGACGAACAGTTGAAGAAGAATAACACAATAATAATAGCAGATAGAGGAACGCTTGTAGTTGTGATGATTATATAAACGGTTTGCAGTAATGTGGAATATTAATTAGAGAGAGAAACAGTTAGAGAGTAAATGAGGGAAAGAAGAGAGAGAGAGAAAAAAAAAAAAAAAAAAAAAAAAAAGAGAAAATAAACTAAATAACAATGCTTTTATATGACAACTAAGATTAATCTTGGCCACTCATCTCTAATTTAAACTAATGGCTGAGATTCACCCAACTCACAACTCACCATAAGAACCAAAAACACCAAATCCAATCTCTCTCTCTCTCTCTCTCTCTCTCTCTCTCTCTCTATATATATATATATATATATATATATATATATATATATATATATATATATATATATATATATATATATATATAGGATCTTGTGCGAACTTACGAACTATTTTTCAACCCCTTGGATCAAATTAGATATTATATCAAAGGCTTATATTAAACCCCTTGTCAGTTATCACTCCTCCTCTTCCTTAAAACCCAGTTCCCCGACACCTCACCTCTCTCACCCACCACCACTACTACCACCACATGTCGTCACCGCCGGCTACAATCACCAACGTCACCGTAGCTCCGATGGAATCTGGCCGTCGATAACCGTAAATCCGCCATCGACGAGTTGCTTGTCGCACCACAAACATAATTAAAGTTACTTTTAGCTGAAATAGGATCTATTTGGCTCGAAATCTTGCAACAATGTCATTAATTTGGTCAGATTTTTGTAATTCTTCTTCATTTTTAATAGAACTATGATTTAGATCGCTAATTTTTTAAAACTGAGATTTATGGTGGTTGTGGAGGTGCGTCACCGAGCAACCAGTGGTGCGGTTGTTGTTTGACGGAGTTTTGGACGCTGTTTTTGTGGTAGTTTCGGGATGATGTTAGCTAAAGTTTGTTGGCAGGGATGTGAAATGGAGGATGAGCGGATGGCGTTGGTATTGGGTGGGGAATTGTTGCATCCACTTGAGTCTCACCATAGCCTTGGTATTGGGTGGGGAATTGTTGCATGTGTTGGGAATTCATGGCCGCCACCATATCAAAAGTTGCGTTTTGGACATAATGCACTTCCTCCATATCCTCTTGGTAGTGGTGGTAGCGGTTCTCGGTGATTCCCCATCGGGTATTCTCCGTGAGTTGAATTTGAGAGAGAGTGGACTCAAGGTTTGTTACACGGTTTGTGATATCCGATTGCCAAGTTTGGAAAGCCGGGTAGTTGAATTGTGGTGCCATGAAGGGATGTTGTTGTGGTGGTTCTTGTGGCATGTGAGGTGGAGTGAAGTGGGGTTCATCAAAAGGATCATTTGGCATTGGTTCATCAAAAGGTGCATTAACATGTGGCATGTCACCATAAGTTAGAGCTCCCCCCCATTGTGGTTTCTCTCCACCTTCCTCATTGTCGGGTTCAACTACATGGGCTCTATCAACCCAAAGGTCCACAAACTCGTCATCGGGGGGCATGTAAAAGTCTTGACCACTTTTCCAACCCAAGGGTGAGTTGGGGGGACGGGGTAAGTACATGAAATACTTGTAGTTCTTCCCACACATACACCAAATCACCAAGGGGGCGATTCGGTCCACAACCTCAAGCATGTTTTCTTTTGTCAAGAATTTGTAGTCCATGAGGCAACTACCCTCAAGTGTCCATGCATTAGGTGGGAACGGTACACCCGTCTTTGCCACAATCATCTCAATCATACCCCCGATAAAAATGGTTCCCTTTGGTTCTTTTTGTAACTCGAGGTAACCTTTCACAAACAAATCAACCCAATCCGGTATCCCCTTCCCCTCCGGGGTCATCGACCAAAGGCATTGTAATTGGAGGTAGTTCATATTGGTGGGTTCGGTCATGACCAAAAAGTTTGTGTTTATATGTCGGCTCAAGATGCGCAAAATGGGGTGGGGAAGGGTTGTGTTCTTTGAATTCCCGTGCCTCACATCCCCCGTAATGTTGTTCCAAAATTCACTCAATTTCTTCTTGTCAGTGGGTTCATTTATGGGGGCTTTAGTGATGTGGAGGGCCTCCCTCACTTGGTCATAAGTTAATGTATGGACAAGTCGACATGCCCGGAACTTGATTCCCGGGGTTTTATCCCTCCCCAACTTTACTTTCTCCAAGGTAGAGAGAAATTCAAAGGTAACACCTCTTCGAGTGTGGGCGGCTTTCCCAATAATAGACTCTAGCCCGACCTTCTCTAAGAGCATTCGGGTCATGGGAAGCATTTCCAACCCGATAAGAACATTTTCATCAAGAAATTTGGTTTGTGCTACGGTTGACACAGATGCAAACTTTTTCCAATTTTGGAGGGCTTTGTCATGGAGGCCCTCCTTTCCCGAGTACTCATTATCATATCGTCAAAATCCGAGGCTCCCTTGGGTCCTTGTGAGGAGGAAGCCTCGAAAGCCTTACCCTTTCCCATGTCACACCAAAATTTTCAGAAAAACACAAGTGTTGAAAGAGTTTTGGTTGAGGCAAATGAACAAACACCTAGTATGCACTAAGAAAATGATGTGCTAACTAGTTGTTTGTTGACTGCAAAGCACCTCACAAGCTAGAAAATTGTTTATGGGCTAAAAACAACAACAATTTAATCACAAATTTTCGACTTTCACTAAGTAAACTCGAAAATTTGGTACTTGAAAAGTCAAGAATAAGAATAAGGTTTATACCTCCCTTTTGATTCTTGTAAATGTTGTTGGATGATGAATATTACACAAGAATGCTCCCAAAAAGCCCTTTAATCCAATTGCAAACCCAAAATCTTCAAATCTTGAATCAACAAAACCCTAAGTCGAGTTTTTCGTGACTGATATGGGTACGAATGCTGCAATTTTCGCCCAAAATTGATGTTGGTGATGAAAGTTGATGAATTTTGGAAGTTGAATGCTTGAAATTGATGATTTGTGAAGGATTTGATGATTGATTTTGAGTGGGTTAGGGTTAGGGTTAGGAAAGAGAAGAAGGATTATGAGAATTGGGGAAGAACAAAGGTGAAATAAGGAAGAGCTCGACTGAATTGTGCCTTAAGTCTGATTTCTCGCACGGTGCAAAAAATGGGGCTTGAAAACTCGCACTGTGCGAGTTGCGTGCTGGACTCGGACTTTTTGTTGCTTAATTCTTCCATGCTAAGCCAATTTCTTCCTTCATTTCTTCACTCATGCCCTTGAGTTGGTATCCTATACACTAACACACACATTAAAACATCCTAACATACCAAAACATTAATGAAAATGCAAGTGAATTAATTTATAATGCAATAATTAAATGATGTAATTAATTTAAACATGCAAAGATGCAATGAAAACAATGAAATGCGGAAATTAAATATGCAAGGGAAGAAATATTTACAAACTTTTGCCGTTTATTTAACGTCGATGGCTCGACAAAGTTGCATCTTCATTAATTTTCATAAATTGGGTCAACAAGGTGTAGTGTTCCCACTTCACCCATTTCAATTCCTTCATGATAGTGCTTAAGCCTTTGACCGTTCACTTTCAAAACTTTCCCGGACTTTAAGCATTTGATCTCGATTGCTCCATATGGAAAAACACGAACCACCTCATATGGTCCCATCCATCTAGACCTCAATTTTCCCGAGAAAAGTCTAAGCTGATTTTGAAAGAGTAAGACTTTCTCTCCCACTTGGAACACTCTTCTTGAAATCATGTTATCATGCCATGCTTTTGTTCTTGCCTTGTAAATGGAAGCATTCTCATAAGCATCATTTCGAATTTCTTCTAATTCTTGGAGTTGAAGTTTCCTATGAAGTCCCGCTTCACTCATTTGCAAATTGAATGATTTGACCGACCAATAAGCCCTATGTTCAAGCTCCACGAGTAAATGACACGGTTTTCCAAAAATTAAGCGGTAAGGTGACATCCCGATTGGTGTTTTGTAGGCCGTGTGATATGCCCACAAAGCATCATCCAACCTTAAACTCTAATCCTTGCGGTCGGGATTCACCGTCTTTTCAAGGATAGCCTTGATCTCCCTATTAGAAACCTCGGCTTGACCGTTGGTTTAAGGGTGATATACGGTGGATACCTTGTGAATTACCCCATACTTTTTTAGTAGAGCTCCAATGGCTTTGTTGCAAAAGTGAGTTCCACGGTCGCTTATCAAGGCCTTAGGAAAACCAAATCGAGAGAAGATGTTGGTTTTGATGAATTCTCCAACTACCTTTGCATCATCAGTCTTGGTGGCCTTAGCCTCCACCCACTTAGAGACTTAGTCCACCTCCAAATGTATATAAATGTTGCCACAAGATGTGGGAAATGGTCCCATGAAGTCAATGCCCCATACATCGAATATTTCACAATAGATCATTGGAGTTTGCGGCATTTCTCCTCTTCTTGAGATGTTGCCAACTCTTTGGCATCTATCACATGTCTTCACCATAGCATGAGCATCCCGGAATAGTGTGGGCCAAAAGAAACCGCTTTCCAAGACTTTCCTAGCCGTTTTCTTGGCTCCAAAATGCCCACCACAAGCATATTCGTGGCAAAATTGTAGAATTGGAATGACTTCGGTATCCGGGACACATCTCCTAATGACTTGGTCGGCACAAAACTTCCAAAGGTATGGGTCATCCCACACATAATATTTAGCATCACTCTTAATCTTGTCCCATTGGGAACGAGAAAGAACCTTTGGAAACTCTTGTAAAACCAAGAAGTTGACTATGTGGGCATACCATGGCTCAATGGAAGACAATGCTAGAAGTGTGTCATCCGGAAAGGTGGCTTGTATTGGTGATTCCAAGACTTCTTGAGGTTTTTCTTGCACAATTCTACTTAGGTGGTCCGCCACCGTGTTGGTTGTGCCTTTCTTGTCTTTGAGCCCAACATCAAACTCATGAAAGATCATAGATCCTAATTAGACTCTCTAATTAAAACAAATTATCTCATAAAATGTTAATTTAGTGATCTATGTAACATGAATGCAAATATAAAAGGATAAAATTAAAGATTAAGGAAAACCAATTTCCTTACATTGATATTTATGGTAATATGGGCACAATCAAGATCTCCTATCTTGATTGTTCTTGAGCTTAAAACAAAAGGATGATCCTCCTAGAAAAACTTTCAAAAAGAAAGTCTCCTTCAAGTTGCACCCAAGAACAAATCACCCAAATAATCTTACAAATATTAACTAGATATTTGTAAAACTTACCCTTGATAATATTTGTAATATTACTAACACTCTTAGTAATAATATTTTGATTAATAACTTCTTAGTAAATGATGTATAATAATTTTAGAGAGAATATAGACAAATTTTGTTCACATGCAAAACAAGTGAGCTAGCTTGTAGAAAAATGAACAAAAATTGGTGTAAATAGAGTAGGAAAACCGGTTGGGAGTAGGTGGAGTGAGGGAGTCAACTTGTTTTAATATTGTCCAATCTTTATCACATGCACAAAGATGTTATGACAACTTATGGAAGAAAAAACAAGTAATGTGTAATGATTATGATTATAATCATCCACTACACTCCATTTACACGGTCCAATGTCCCATTTACGGGTCCATTTTGGTTCTTATATTTGTCGCACAAATACGTGTAAATTTTATTTAAACATCGTTTCATGTTTAAATATTTCCAATTAATTTCGTCCAAATCACTCCATAAATATACGTGTACTGCTACACATATTATTTACATACTAATATTAATCACATTAATCAATTAGTATAATTTTAGTGAATTAACAATTAATTAACTAAAACCCGTCTCCCAAAATTTATTATTCAATTATCACATAATTAAATAATAACTGCCGTGCCTCGAGTTCGCAACTCGAAATCTCTCTAAAATAATCGACTAACCTTTTAGTCTATAAATCAAGGGACTAAATAAATTGTATCTTATACAATTAATTAGTTGTCAATTGGGGTTCGTTCCTTTAGGTGTGACCGAAAGGGGTCAGTTGATCACCGCCGTCTCACGACAATAAGGTCAAACTCTAGTCAGCCAATCGTTATCGATTTACGTTAATCAACTGACGAGGATCAAATAATTAAATATCTGATGATATTCCTTTAATGAGATTTATTATGTAAACGCACTATTGTGGAGGACACTAACTCCAACAATCTCCCACTTGTCCGACACAAGGTGTGCGCTACCAATTCTCTTGTCCGTTTTAATCTCCCACTCAATGCAATGTGTCTTTCAGGTCGCACTTGCACATGAACATATCGCGAGTGGTTTTCTCGATCGGGAGTGTGACTACCTGACCAGAAAAATCTCTCACAGATTACTTCCGAGCGTGGCCACGCATTTGTAGTCATTAACTCCTCGAGTGGCCTTGAGATATAGTTACCCAACGTGGGTGAACAATTCTTGTCTGCCCTATCTATCCTATTGCACAGTACAAATCACCATGACCTAGTAAATACCCTTTGGCCTCCTTTCACGGCACGGCCTAGGACAAAAACCAAAGTCACTCGGAAACTGCACTTGCTCAGATAATAGTTTCCAGTCAAAAGAATCGACTCATAGGAACGTCTTAGAGATCCCTGCCACAACCAGGCGTCTATAATAGAACTTAGGGACTCTCTAAATGGTCACTGTCCGGCAAAGTGTCACACACTCTGCCTATGTAATCGACTAGTCATCACATATGACCTTATGGTGTTGAACAACCATCAATCGACTTACAATCTAGTCACTCCGAGACGTCACCTCATTAAGTGACTAGGGACAAAATACAATGTTCATCTTGTTCACTTGAATAGTGTTCAACATTGTCTCCACAACTTATTCAGATAAACAAGGTATTCAATGTTTTCAGTCAAACTGAATAATTGAGTTCTTAAAGAAACTCTAACAATGAATGCGATCATCACTTATGTAAATATCAATACTCTATCCAATATTTACATAACGATCTTTAGGAATTAAGGTATACTCCTCAATTCACATTGAGATGACATAATCATCATGTCTACCTTATGCCTACGGCTTTGGTTAGAGGATAAGCAACAGTTGAATCACTCTAATTTACATTGCTATTTTCCTTTGTTCTATGCAATCTTTTCATCACATAGAGCATTTCTATGTACACGTCTAAACAAGTTTTTAGACTCTGGTTCTAAAGCCAGTTAAACACTCCCACTGTTTTCACAGTCTCTTGGGTGACGATATTCGGCTAACAGAACTACTCTAGGTCCATTAAATTCCGGATATTAACTGTCTCTTATACAACATCGGATGTTGTAATGTACTTAGCTTTCGTTCATGATTTATACGTAAAACACTTATACAAATCCTTCATATGACATCTTTTATGTATGACTCCTCATATATATATGTATAACTTCTTATACATGTATAACTTCTTATACATTTTGTTCTTTATGCACATAACACTTTTACATGCTAACCATTCCTTAGCGAGGCCATAACATCTTATAAGCATAGGAATGCTATCGTGTAACCCTTTTACACGAAATTCATAAATTCCTCCAAACTACAAGAGTAAATCCTCAGTCCTTCTCAAGTACTCAAGGATGCTCTTGATAATCATCTAGTGATACTCACTAGGAAATGATTGGTAATTACTTCTCATATTCCCAATATGATAAGTCCCGACGAGAGAAGCTTTTAGCATATTTAATAGATCCTGCAGTGGAAGCACAAGAGATCATATTAATTGTTCAACAACTTGAACAAGTCAAGAATCTTATCACATAAGTCTCTTGACTAAAATGCTAATATCCATGGAGATCTATCTCATTAGATCCGGATGTTTAAGATGCGCCATGCTACTCTCAAATATTCACCCGAGAATATTTCTAGTCACTAATATGTGAAACACATATTTAGAGTAAGAAACATCACCTTAGCTACATTTCTAGTCACTAATATGTCAAGCACATATTTAGACTAAGAAACTCACTTTAGCTCCCACTAAACTCCATGTATCATCATGGTACCTCGACACTCGAGTAATACCATTTTGATAGACTACATGATTGAATCCAAAGTTCCAACTCTTTGACGTATATAGATCACAAAAGGGATCTTTGAAGCATCTGGGCTTCTTAGCATTGACAAGATCAACAAAATTTCTCCCAAGGAAAGAATTTCGTTATTCTTTTGCCGAATCTCATCCTCATGAGAGGCTATATTGCTAAGAATATACGAATTGATAAAGGCATTTGGGTTGTCACAAACTCTCTATAACCAACCCAAATTTTAAACATCTTATGTAACCTTTACGACAAGATCAAGGTAACCTACCAAAGTATTCACCTTAAATCAAGTCTCTAAAACATCTCGTGTTTCCTTCCTTATCGCATCGTGTGCAAGGAGATCAATTCGAATTGCATGGTGACACGCCATCACATAGAGTTCATACTATAGAAAAGCCTTTGATGAGGGTTTAAGATTCGTCACTTTCGAAAAGTAACGCAATATTATCGCAAAATTATCTCCTTATAACCACTGAGCCACAATAAAGAACGTCTTCTTGCATTATACTCAGTTTGTGGGTCTTGGACTTCCGTAAGTTCAAAATTTCTCCCACTCTGTCTTCCATAAAATGAAAACCTTTCTGGAAAGACAGTATTATGAGCCACAAACTCTTTGTTCTCGTTTTGTAGGAGTAAAAACCAAGTGGTTCAATTTTTGTTAACCCTCACAAATACACAAATTGGTTCTGAACATAAACATTTATGATCCCAAATGTATAAAAATGTGGGAATTATCTGTATGCTTCCCTTTAATTATAAGGATTATAACGAATTTATAAAGATGATTACAAGTCATAAATGAAAATTACATACACAAAATAGAGAGATTATGAAATCAACCTTCGGTCCTAGCAAAATCGGCCTAAGAACAATATCGCAATGATATTCACCTATCAGTTGCACCAAAAATGGTATGAGATATGTCATTTTCTTCTTGCTAGAATCGATCCCCAATTTTCTGTAAATTATTTAGGGTTTTGCGTTTTTCTTTGATGAGAGGAGGCTAGGTTAGAATTTGGGTAAAGAAAAATAAAATGATCTCCTCACACTTATTATAACCGAAATAAGTGAGAATAGGGGGAGATATTTTCTCTCCTATTTTCGGCTAACCCTAACCGAAATAAGAGATTATTTCTCTCTTTTTTTCGGTTTTATCTACCTACCAAAAATAAGGAGATTAAATCTTCTTATTTTGGTAGTATTCAAAATGTATAAAATATATTATATATATAAATTGTCATTTATATAATTCCGTATTAATAAGTCTACACACAACAGCTTGCAGTCGATTTATTAATGCCGGTCTGTGACAATGTCGTACAATATATACTTTAACAATAAATATCACATATTTATAATTTGCTAATTAAATATAAACGATTACATTTAATTATGAATTTACATCTTAATTCATTTAAGCTAACATTATATACATTAATTAAACATAACATATTATATTCAATTTACGAATTGACAGTTAATTCGTTTCAGCTAATATTATTTAATCGGAATTAAATAATCGTCTCATCAACACATTGACTAACTGTTTAGTCATATAAGGCATCTTTCCATAACCACATCTCTCAAACACATCCTTTAGGTGTGACTTTTAGGGACCAGTTGATTACCGCCATCAGTATGATAATAACGTCAAACTTTCTAGCAAGCCAACCGTTATTAGGTAATCGTTAATCAACTGATAAAATACGAAGTATACCCTTGTGAACCTATAAGAGATTTATAAATGTTATCACACTAATTTGTGGAGGACACAAGCTCCAACAAACTCCCACTTGTTCTCACAAGTGTATGTGCGATAACCGATTCTCATATCCTAAAATTTCTCCCACTCAATGTAAAACAATTTGCCAAAACCGTATTCACAAAGGTCGTATTTTACAAGTGATCAATATCAAGAGTAGTTTCCCCGACTAGAGAGTAACTTAACTGATAAACAAATCATCATTCGAGCATGGACATGCATTTCAGTTACAACTCCTCGAGTGGCCCTGAGAAATAACTATACCTGATAAGGGTTGGATATTTTCTTCAACTCGAATCCTGCAGATCTAAGCACAGTATGAAATGACCCAGAAAAAATATACTTAGTATCCAGTTACGGCAGACCATGAGAAAGAAACCAAAGTCACCCAAAAACTGCCTTAATCTCAAGAAACAGTCGATAGTAAAAAGAATCGACTCTAGGAACACAATGGATGTCCTATCCACGACCTGGAACCGAATGTTTTTAAACATTTAGGACTCCATTACGTTGTCACAAAAAAAATTGTCCTACGAGGTATCGCTATAATCTCGCATCTGTGATCGATCAGTCAACCGTTTGACTTATGGCTCGTTGAACCCACCATCAGTCGACTGCACAATATAATAGCCAAGAGTTATCAGCTCATTAAGGCGATTACGGACCAAAACAAATATAATGTAATTCAGTTCACTTTGTGGCGTTCAATGTTGTCGGTACAATCCACATGAAAAACAAGATATTATAAAAACGATGAAGTTATAAATAGTATATGAAAAAGATAATGTATCAAATCCATAATCAACTACTACAACTCAGGAACACGTTTAATTCCCATGGAAATAACGTGCCCTTCATGCTTATCATAATTCAATGGTTTAGTGAGAGGATCCGCGATGTTGTCATCCGAAGCTATCTTGTCAATCACTATCTCTTCTTGCTCCACGTAATCACGGATCAGGTGAGATTTCCGATGTACATGTCTAGATTTGTTGCTAGACTTAGGCTCCTTAGCCTGGAAGATGGAACCTCTATTATCACAATAGATGGTGATCGGGTCATTCGAACTAGGAACTATCGTAAGTCCTTGTAAGAATTGACGCATCCATATAGCTTCCTTAGCTGCTTCCGAAGCGGCATAGTACTCGGATTCAGTGGTAGAATCTGCTACAACACTCTGTTTGGAACTCTTCCAGCTGACCGCAGCACCATTAAGAGTGAAGACGAACCCGGACTGAGATTTTGAATCATCTCGATTCGTTTGGAAGCTAGCATCTGCGTAACCGATTGCGCATAGCTTAGTATCTCCTCCATAAGTCAATACCCTATCCTTAGTCCTCCGTAGGTACTTAAGGATGTTTTTAATAGCTATCCAGTGTGTTTCACCTGGATTCCTTTGGTACCGACTCGTCATACTCAATGCATATGCCACGTCTGGACGTGTGCATATCATGGCATACATGATTGATCCTATTGCAGATGCATAAGGAACATGACTCATGCGCTCAATCCCTTCAGGCGTCGTGGGTGACTGAGACTTGCTCAACTGCATCCCAGACGTCATAGGAAGGTTCCCCTTCTTGGAGTTGGTCATGCTGAACCTTTCAAGAATCTTATCCAAATAAGACTCCTGACTCAATGATAACGTCCATCGTGATCTATCTCGGTAGATACGGATTCCCAATATGCGTTGTGCCTCACCCAGATCTTTCATCTGGAAATGGTTCTTCAACCATCCTTTAACCGAAGATAAGAGAGGAATGTCATTCCCAATCAAGAGTATGTCTTCGACATACAATATTAAGAAAACAATCTTGCTCCCACTCGAATTGATATATAAGCATGGTTCCTCGACCGATCGAGTGAAACCATACTCTTTTATCACCTGGTCGAAACGATGATTCCAACTCCGAGAAGCTTGCTTAAGTCCATAAATGGAACGCTTAAGCTTGCATACTTTCTTAGGATGTTCAAGATCTATGAAACCTTCGGGATTCACCATGTACAACTCTTCCTCCAAATAACCGTTTAAGAAGGCGGTTTTCACATCCATTTGCCAAATTTCATAGTCATGAAATGCGGCAATCGCTAAGATTATCCGAATGGAATGTAGCATGACTACAGGTGCAAAAATCTCATCATAATGCAATCCGTGCACTTGAGTGAAACCTTTTGCCACTAGTCGTGCCTTATAGGTATCTGGTTGCTCGTCTACAGAATGCTTTATTTTGTAAAGCCATTTGCACTGTAGAGGTTTTACCTTATTAGGTAAATCAACTAGATCCCATACGTCATTCTCATACATGGAGTCCATCTCGGATTGCATGGCTTCGAGCCATAGCTTTGAGTCAGAACAGGCCATAGCACCTTTATAGGTAGCGGGTTCATTACTCTCTAGGAGCAAAACGTCATTCTCCTCGACCATACCAATGTATCTGTCCGGAGGATGAGAGACTCTACCCGACCTCCTAGGTTCCTCAGGAATATTAACCGTGTCATCAGTTGGAGGAACTACTTCCTCCATCTGTTCCTCGGTTGTTGGTTCTTGAATCTCCGAAAGCTCGAAGGTTCTATTACTTGTCTTGTTCTCGAGAAATTCTTTCTCTAAGAACGTCGCACTAGCCGCAACAAAAACTCGATGTTCGGTAGGCGAATAGAAGTAATGACCAAACGTTCCTTTTGGATAACCTATAAAGTATGTCTTGACCGATCGCGGGCCGAGCTTATCCTCGTGTCTCCACTTGACATAAGCCTCGCAGCCCCAAACCCGAATAAAGGACAAGTTGGGGACCGTTCCCCTCCACATTTCATATGGTGTCTTGTCGACAGCTTTAGTCGGACTTCGGTTAAGTATAAGAGCTGCTGAAAAAAGAGCGAAACCCCATAATGAATCAGGTACTACCGTGTGACTCATCATGGATCGAACCATATCAAGTAAGGTTCGATTTCTCCGCTCGGACACACCATTCAATTGAGGTGTTCCAGGTGGAGTTAACTGTAAAACGATTCCACAGCCTTTAAGGTGTTGATCAAACTCATTTGAAAGATATTCGTCACCCCGATCTGAACGGAGTCCTTTAACCTTTCTACACAGTTAGTTCTCAACCTTGTTCTGGTATTCCTTGAATTTCTCAAAGGACTCACTTTTATACTTCATTAAGTAGACATATCTGTATCTACTCAAATCGTCCGTGAAAGTGATAAAATATCTATAGCCATCTCTAGCGGTAACTGACATAGGTCCACAAACATCAGTATGTATGAGTCCTAATAGGTCACTAGCGCGCATTCCAACACCTTTGAAGGAAATTCGAGTCATTTTGCCATTGAGACATGATTCACACGTGCCAAATGTAGAAAAATCGAATGCGGGAATAGTCCCATTATCGACGAGTTTCTTCACGCGTTTTTCATTTATGTGTCCCATTCGACAATGCCATAGATAGGTTTGATCTTTGTCACCAACCTTTAATTTTTTATTATTCACGTGTAATACTTCCGTGGTTTGATCTAAGATGTAAATTCCATTCATGGAAACTGCTTTGCCATAAATCATTTCATTGAAAGAGAAAATACAGCTATTATCCTTTATTAAAAATGAAAAACCGTCCTTATCAAATACGGAAACTGAAATAATGTTCTTAGACAAACTGGGTACATAGTAACGGTTATTTAAAAATAACTCAAAACCACTAGGGAGTTGGATTACATATGTTCCCTTCGAGACTGCAGCAACTCTAGCTCCATTCCCGACTCGCAAGTCCGCATCACCGTTTCCAAGAGGTGTGATGTTTCTTAGGCCCTGCAAATGATTACACAGATGAGAACCACAACCAGTATCAAGTACCCAAGTTCCGAAACTTGCATGGTTAATCTCAATCATATGAATATAAGATGACATACCAACAGGAACGACGCGGCCTGCTTTTATGTCCTCACGGTACACGGGACAGTTCCTCCTCCAGTGTCCAGTCTTGTGACAATGATGGCACTCAATGTCACCGCCCTTGCTCTTTGCCTTGCCCTGTGAGCCACTAGTCTCACCAGGCCCACTCTTATCGTTTCCTGGCTTCTTGAACTTTAGCTTACCTACAATTACGTCGCCTGGAGCTTTGCCCTTACCTTTATTCTTGTTGGAAATCGTGAGAACATCCTGCTTCATGCTCCCACTCAATTTCATATCCTTCTCGGTCTGTACGAGAAGTGAGTGTAGCTTATGAGGACTTTTCTTTAAGTCATTCATGTAGTAGTTCGCCCTGAAAAGGGCAAAACCATCATGAAGAGAATGAAGCATTCGGTCAATGACTATGCTCTCACTGATTTTGCAATCAAGTGCCTCCAATTTCTCGACATTCTCAATCATGTTAAGAATGTGTGGGCTAACCGGTTGGCCCTTTTGGAGTTTCGCATCAAAGAAGCGACATGTATGCTCATAAGTAACGATTCTCGGTGCTTTTGAGAACTCGTTAGTGAGCGTGGTGAAAATCTTATTTGCACCTTGGGCAATGAAGCGTCTCTGCAAATTGGTTTCCATTGCAAAAATGAGTACGTTCTTTATCGCACCCGCTTCCATGACGAAATCACTATAAGCAAGTGACTCGTTAACTCGCATTGGGACTGGGTTTACGGTATTGGCTCGATTAAGTACTTGAGCTTACCGTCGCAATGGCGACATTCCGTAGTCTTTGCCTCCCGATCCGCAAAGTTGGACCCATCATTCTTGAGTCGTGTGAACTGATTCATGTTGTCCATAAAAACTTTAAGCCGGGACTCGCGTCCAAGTGTGGCACTCGGCATTGGGATTTCGTTATTTCCAGCCATTTGTTGAAACAGTATTATCAAAATAAACGTATTCTACACTGCGAAAATAAGAATAAAAATAATAAGCATATGCATCGTTTTGATTTTAAGTCTTAATGCAAAAACTGTTATAAGCGAAGACTCAAGCATTTATATAATTGACCTCCCTCAAGAATTATATAAATGATCCCAAGACTCAATTATCTGTAAATTGATAAGCCAACATTTTGGCTAATTCTACTGTTAGAATTCTTGGTCGATAAATTTCTGTAAATTCTATCTTTAGTCCATCATAATCACGAGAAACTCTTCGGACTATAATGTTGAGATAAACTAAGTCAACACAAACTACTTACCCAACGTAGAAGGGGTCATATTATGCCTACCGACGAAGAAGGGATTCATAGTTGTTTGCCCTTATAAAGACTAATCTCAATTTCCGTTTTAGAGGAAGATCCCATCAACTTTATTTTAATTCATTTTAAGTGAACTAATATCTAGCATGCGTGAATGAATAAACTAAGGTGATGGCTTAAACTGTGTGACATCTGTATGTCAATGAAAACTAACATACAATCTATATGAGTCAATTTTCATGCATTTTAGTAGGTGGTTTGGTTTAGGCGGAATATGATGCATAAACTAACATGTGAATGAAAAGCAATAAGAATGAAAAACGTAAAAACAGTAAAAGTCCTAGTGTGGCCTATCCTATCAAAATGAACATAAATACAACTTTGGAATCCATCCTTGGACCCGAGAAGCTTGTCTTGATGTTCCATCTTGATCCATGTAGCGGGAGTGAGCTCCAATCTCCATCTTTAGTCTTCTCAAACATTACAATTTAAAATTACATAATAAACCTATTTACATTCTAATTTCAAAACCGTAATAAATAAAGAAAACCAAACGGAGATACGAGATCTCAAATTACATTAAAAATTATGTTTCCATCATTACGAAAACATAATTTGACTAAGACCACACTAGGTATTACAAATTACAACCGATTGCAAAAATACGTAAATAAATTTATTCAACGATTCATTCAACAAAAGAAAAGCATCAACTAAATAAAATTAAACATACAAGTGTGGACAAGGCCCTCGGGAACTGCGTCCGAGGGATCCACACCCGGCATAATCGACTCGAGGTTCTTTCGAATCGAATTAAGACATATTAGAGTCGCCACCAAGTTTTTTGGGAACTTGGAACCGTTCAAGTCAACTTTACACCTTTCATCGAAAAGCATAAAGCCAATCGACTACGAGTGATTAAAGATAAAGACTTGTACCCTATATCACTCGATTTGAATGACTCTCGTAATCCAATGGTATTTAGACGGATCCACAAACCATAGATCTTGAGTAAGGGGTGAGGGTACGTGTTGGGAAGCCCATAAGGACACCCAACCCCGCCCGTCAATAACGGCCTCTACTAAGTCAAGTGTCGGATTTCAAACAAGGTCATAGCTACTGCGATGTATGTAATGCAAACGTTATTTTAACCCTATCATGTGACAACAGTTTCTATGTCGTTTTAGATGCAACTAAACTAACTTTGTCAAAGTTGTAATTTAGCATGTGGGTTGATTGATCTAACAACATACAAATAAAACAAACAAGGCTTAAGGGGGAATGGGGGAGCCGTTGGGATCTACCTATTACAACCCAGGCATTTCATGCCGACGCAACAATAAATAAATTACAACTCGATCTAATTACAATTGCTATAAACAAAACAATACACGACGCAAAACACACGGCCTAATGGCCTTGAAAACCGTGCACATGAGGGTGGCCCACGGCTCACACGACCCACGGTCCTTGGGCCACTCCTCGTAGTGTGTGCTCGCGCTTAATCTTATTGAATTGGACATATGGCCACGCACCAAAGCATGCATTAGCATAAACCGGGCCATGTTGCTTTAAACAACATGCGGTTTACTACGCTCCTACAAGCATTGGGGAACAACCGTCTAACCAACAAGACTAAGGTTTTTAGAAATCATTTGACTCGATAAAAGAAAACAAACTTTGAAATATTACAACTCGATAAACCAACAATAAATTACAAACAATGAAACAACGAGAAAACAAACGATATATGAACAAAACGAGAAAGGTGAAGGAAACGGCCACCACACGGCCTTAACCAACGGCCAAGACACGGCTAAGACAGAGCCAACCTAGTTCCTAAGTTAGATTCATTGATTAGATCGAATGATTGCGAAAAGGAATCGAAAACAAGTTAGAAAACGAATTAAAAACGATGTCGATTGATTGTCGCGTTATGGTGCATTCTACACGGCCTAAAGGGTCTAATTAGGTCAAATATCATAAGATTAACGCTTACTCGTCGAGTGTTAATAGGAAGGTGCTAATCACGCACTCCTATGCTAGCGAGAAATCAAGTGACAAGAAAGATGCATTCAATTATATACAGAATCGTTAATTGATTTTTAAAGCTACGTCAAAGCCGCCTATTGTGTCTAATTAGATTATTAAATTGACTTAAAGTCATCTAATTACGTCATAGGTTAACAACCAGAGGTTAAACTAACATACAACGGGTCCTAGGGTCCATCGATTTGGCGAAACAAAGATAAAGGGGTCGAAAGCGATGAAAGTTAGACAACTCGTTTTAATTATGCCCTACCTTGAACACGAGGATATGTAAATGAGACGGGGTGTGTACGACCGACAGAAGGAGCGGTTTCTTTTCCCATCTCAAGTCAACGCGGGTGTTCATGGTGGTACTTTAACTCATACTCGGACTAACTAGTTTCATAGTTAATTTAGAACGAACGATAAACAAACGAAAAACAAACAAAAACAAGCTATAAAAAAAAGCATAAAAAAACGAAATAAAAAAGGGAAGAGAAGGGGATTTGATGCACCCTCAACCTACATGTATCGTTGACACCGTCTTGGGTCGTAATCGAAGGTAGGTTTTATCTCGAGAGGCCGTCGTCGACGAAGAACAAAGCACACGCGCGTTTTGGAAAGTTTCTGGACAGCAGTTTTAAAACAGTGATATCTCCCTCGTTTCACGACGAAAATTCGATCCGAAAGATGTTTTGAAAACTAGAAAGAGAGGAGAACAAGGATCTTAAAGCAACCCCTGCTCGATTTGGGTTATTGGGCACGAAAAACGAGCACAAACAGAACTGGACAGACAAGAAGAAACCGCGAAAACAGAGTGTTAATTCACTCTGTTTTTCGAGGGATTTCGTGTACTCTCAAGGGCAATTTGGCTCGTGATTCTTTATCTAATGTGTGTATGGATGTTGTATGGTTAATTAGGAACAAGAAACTCGAATTTTTATGGTGTTTTGATGGAGGAACGAGATGATTTTCGAAGGAGACACACAAACAGTTTCAGTTTGTGTGTCGGTTTTGTGTAGGGTTTTTGGAGGATGTTTAGGGTTTGTTTCTGAGGTTTAAAGCTTGTATGTGATGCTTGGATGTATGGAGAACTTAGAGGAATGATTGTATGGTGAAGGGGTGGTATTTATAAGGAGTTAAAATAGGTTAAAAGAGAGGGGAGGCAAATCGGGCTAGCTGAACATAGCTGCTGTCCAGCAGCTTTTGGGGGGGTTTCTAGGGTTCGTTTTGGGGGTTTTCTTGGTGATTAAGCTAGGATAATATGGGTAGGATACTAGGGTATGGGTTAGGGTTAATGGGTACGGGTCTTGGTAGTGTTTGGAGCGGGTTTTGGGCTCGGGAATTGGCTCGCAAAACAGGGGACTGTTTGCGGTTTGGGTGCGGGCTGCTTGTGGTTGGTTTTGAACGAGAATTTGGGCCATGGTATGGGGGTTCGAACATGGGTTGATGGGTATTGGTATAGGTGGGTTAGTGTACTCGAGATTCGTGCCAATTCGCAAAGGAAACGGGCTTAAAAACCGAGCTAAAATCGAGCTCAAAAACACACGATGCAAAACGAGTTTTCGCTTTTAAAATTGATTTTTCAAACCAATTAACAAATTAAAATAAATGATTTTTCAAATCAAATATACTTATAAAATGATTTTTCAAATCAAATATATTCATAAAATAATTTTTCAAATCAAATATTTATTTTATTTTCAATAAAATAACTTAAGAAAATAAATTCAAAATAAAGCTTTAATTTAAATATCATTTAAACTAAATAAAAATGAATTCACTCAAAAAACACATTAATTTTAAATATCATTTAAAATAACAAAATGAACCCACTAAAAACATTAATTCAAATATCATTTAAATTAACAGAATGAATTCACTAAAAACGTTAATTTAAATATCATTTAAATTAAAAAAATACTTCATCGACGACGCCCATTCTACCTCGTAAAACGAGCTCCAAATAATGACAATGACAACTAAAGAATACATGTGTCATATCATCATCGGGTGTTTGTCGGGTTCTCTATAAATTCCAATATCGACGGATACGGGTATCTCTGAGCCCCACTTTGACCGAGGCTTGGACAAGGCGAAAGTCAAAGTATACCCCAGGTCCCTTTCGACCCGAGGATTCTTCGGGTCGTTTATAGTCCATTAGACTTGCGTATATAAGCTCGCCTTGACCATAAGAAGAGATCATACACGAAACTTCGTTGGGGATTAACTCTTGCTTCTGTTGCGTCGAATTATCATTGTTGGTCATCGACCCATGAATTGCATAAATGGTGGGTTGAGCCTTATCCTTAGGCGCCTACGTATCCGTTTCTGACGGAATCAAACCCGCGTCGTAGTTCGGCAACTGCTGACACAGGCCCAAAGTTTATCATCTGCTGGCGTATGTCCAAAATTCATCATCTACTGACATTGGCCCAAAATTTATCATCTGCTGGCACTTGTCTAAATGGGACGGGACTTTCCGAGGAGGTTGCCGTCGCTTTCATCATTTGCTTTCAGCTAAGGAATTCTTCCATTTCATACTCTTGTAATTGAATTGAATTCTCGGTGGATGTCATCCATTTCATCTTGACAATGGTCTCTGAAGCCAACGGCTTCAGAGCCCCCAGTTTGCAATGGCTCTAAAGTCGAAGACTTTAGAGCCCCCAGTTGAAGCATATGTTGAAGCATATCCTGCTACATTTAAAACATAGAAAATGTACTAGCAATAATCATCACATAAGCACATTTGGATCATCGATCTTGAAATTGAATCATTTGAAATACTGGGTTATCGACCCGAAAATTGAATTTGAAAATTTCGAATAATTGGGCCATCGACCGAAAATTGAATTTGAAAATTTTGAATAATTGGGTCATCGACCCGAATTTTGAATTTGACATCACTCGGAATGTTGGGTCATCGACCCGAAATTTGAGTTTGAAAGTCTGGGTCATCGACCCGAAATTTGAACATGTTGAAAATTTTGAATAATTGGGCTATCGACCCAAAAAGATTCTACTACTCGGATCATCTATCCACAATTCGCAAAAAGTTTTTGGAATTTTGAAATTTTGAAATTTTTTTTGAAATCGAACCTTGATGGGTGAGCATGAAATACGACTCAGACACTCTGTATGACTCGTAAACCACGTGGGCGTAGCCCGCTACCGTAAAACAAAAAAGGAAAATAAAACCGTAAGTGTGCCCGGGTTTTAATTCAAATATTGACTTATTGGAGGGTAGAAATGTAAATTGGCCATTCCGGCACCAAAAGATGGCAAATGGGAACCACAAGGTCGTCGAACTTGGGACGGAGATATCGTATAGCATGGTCGTGCTCCCGGGGCACATAGGAATCAAGATCACTTGGCATTGACAAGGTGGATTAAACTCACGGAGCAACAACGTTGGCTTCGCCCAGACACTAAACACGGATTGATTTTATGAGAACAGTTTGACATCACACATCACTCTTGTTGGGAACATTCTGCCACTCTTCTCCTCGCCTCCTTTCTTTTCAGCGAGTATTCATCATTTCTTGCCACCGCCTTCTTTCTTTTCAGCGGGCTTTTACTATTTTTCTTCCACGCCTTCTTTCTTTTCAGCGGGTTTTTCATATTTTATGTTCCCAACAAAAACCCACATCTATCTGACTGAGCATCTTTGCCTACACCGTTAGATAAGGCTCATTCCGAGACTTGACACTACTCATCTGAACCTATATCCTTATCCTAGCCTACATCGAGTGCTAAGACCGACTCAAACAAAGGTGGCTTCATTTGGACTTGGTTAAGACTCGTAAGAAACCGACAAGATAGCAACTTGGTTGATGAGTGGATTGAATCCCTTATTCTGAAGGACTGCCTACGTATTCGCGTGGAGCGAAATCAAATCCGACGTAGTTCGATCATGGTGCATAAACATGGCATTTTGATTGTGTGTACACACTCGAAGGTTTCACCTAAGGTATCATGTCGTATCCCATTCTAGCCTGTAAGGTACTATTAAATCCTGTGTCTAGGGTTGGTACAAAAGGCTTTGGTTCTTTGGGATGTGGAGCTTGGTAAAAACAAGTTTGAATGGTTAACCATCATTCTGAAGGTTTGTTTTGTGGTGCTGAGGCCAAGGGCTATGGCTTATGATGTGGTTGGAAATAGTGTCTCGGGTTTGATGAAATCCGAGTACAAATGGGTTGGAAAACAATGTGGGTTCAATTCTCCATATCTGGACCCTAAAGGCTGGGTGTAACAACACAAGCAGAATAATTCTCTAAATTCCCGACTATCCCTTTGTAACTGTCTCAGGAAGGACTTAGAGGGTAAAGAGGTCACTACTTACGCTTTTGGGCTTCGCCCATTGAACTTCAACTATGGGTACTTGACTTGACTTCTGGCTTCCGTAACTTCGACATTCAACCAAAAACCTTTTGTAATAACTTCAACATCTTTTTTCCTTTTTTCTTTTTCTTTCATCATTTTTCTTTTTTTTCTTTTTTTCATTTTTTTTTCATCTTTTTTCTCTTTTTCTCATTTTTTCATTCTTTTTCATCTTTCTTTTTTCTCTCTTTGAAAATGATCTTCTATTCATTCTCTTAGTCATAAATGGATACACCTTGAAAACTGGGCTTCGCCAACTAATTTGGGTAGGAACTAAAAATTCCTTCTTAGAACGGGTTGATATCTTCTCTCTTCGAGATGGGATGATTTTGTTGGGGAAAAGGCTTGCCTTCCATCATCGATAGGGAAACCAGGAGCTAGTCCGGGTTCATCATAGAATCATCTAAAGGCTTGTGTTAAGCATTGGTTTTGATGGAGGTTTTCTACCGCCAGACATGGAATAGGTAAAGGAATCAAACACAGGATCCTAGTGTACCTTACATTTTGAAACGGGACATATTTCTACCCCAGGGATGCCTTTGAGTGTGTTGTGCATTTTATCATGTTTTCGGAATGATTAAGGATTGAAAACAAGAGATATTTGGAAATGAAACTGCAACTTTTTATTGGAAAGGCAAATGCCTAACAGACTCGAAGGAACGATTCCAAGGACACACCCTAGGTCATCGTGGAACAAACGACTCAACTTCAAGAAAGAAAGTCCTAGACTCAACTCAACTAAGATAAGAAAACAGATCCTGACTCATAATTTTCAAATCTGGTCTTGAGCTTTCTCTTGTTCATCTGTCAGCTTAGATGCTCGGCTCTGGTCCTTGATCCCTTTGATGGTCTGCCTCCATCCTGAGGTAGTCCTCTGAGGATCTACGCCAGTGATAAAGGTTGGTGAATCGAATTGTCCTTTTATTAACTTCGTTAATGAGAGGAGTACATTCTAGAGCAAGACTCCCGACTCGAATTTCATTCTTCGGGTTTGGCAAGAATTCAAAGCAATTCACAAATATTTTCCCGATAAACACCCCTTTCCAGTGACATGGGCGGATAAGATGAGAATAATCGACATTGTCTTCGACAGAAACAAAGTTGGCATGATCGGCAAATGGATTGGTGATGTTATTGGGTTTAACAGTTGGGATCGGGAGTGTTCCATTCTCGATCATGTCTTGTATTTCGTGCTTCAGTCGATAGCACCTTTCAGTATCATGGCCTTTCCCTCGATGAAAGGCACAGTAGGCATTTGGTTTATACCATTTACCTTGTTGATCAGCGGGAGGGTCCGGAGTTGGACCAATAGGCTTCAGCTTTCCTTGGGCTATGAGCCTTTGGAGAGCGTATGTATAAGTGCATCCGATATCGGTGAATGCCCTAGGTGTTTGGCGCTGCGACTTCTTCGATTGCCCTTCTAAGAGATTGATGGCTTCATCAAAATGGGTCGTAGCTGGGGCCTTGCCCTTAGACGATGAGGCCCCTTGGTACCCTTTCGGCTTTTCAGCCTCTGCCCTTATGACATCATCTTCTACCTTTATCCCGATTCTTATCAATTCTTTGAAAGAGCCAAAATTCTGGTATTTCAGAGCATTACGGTAAACAGGTCGTAAATTCTTCACGAACTTATCTACCATTTCAACTTCGTCAGGCTTCTTGGCTAATTTCACGCTTTCAGCGCGCCATCTTGCAAGGAATTCAGTAAAGCCCTCTTTTTCCTTCTGTGTCATTACTTCCAAAGTCCTTATGTTGGTTTGAATCTCAACATTGTCAAAGATAGTGCTTACGAACTCCACCGTAATATCTTCGAAAGTGGGGAAGTTTTTAAGGTCAAGATTATAGAACCACGCCTTCGGGTGTTCATCCAGAGATTGGGCAAAAATTTCAGAGAGCATGTCAGCAGGTACTCCCTTCAATGCTAAGTACCCTTTATAGGCCTTAACATGGTGGACTGGATCTTCAGTGTCCTTGAACTTGGGGATGTCAGTGAGTACCATGTTCGTAGGCAACTTATCCTGAACCCTAGCATTCTCATAGTGGATGTTCTTCCCCTGTGAGAGCTTCAAACGGTCCTCGATGAACTTGAACCGTTTCTCCAAATCAGTCAGAGGTGGAGTAGATGAAGAGGAATCTTCAACCAACTTAGACTCGATCACATCCATTCGGGTCATCATGAGGTTCACGGCCTCCGTGAGCTTGTTGATAGCATCTTCCATTGCTTGACGTCGGGTTTTGGGCGGCCTTTCTACAAGAAAACCCCGTACTGAGTCAATATTTAAAGTAAGAGCCCCTGCACACTTAAGGACACGACTCCAACTTGACTCAAACAAAGACTCGACCTGAGATTGGTTAACCAAAGGTTCGACTCACGGTTTGATTTAGACATCGGTTCATTTTGGACTTCGACAAAACGACATGACTCAAACTGTCATAACTCGATTCTAAACTGGACTCGGTGTGACTAAACCCGTGATTGGGCTAACATAGCCCATGGGTTCGCGTGAAACGTCCATAAGGGCCTAGCCTGGACGTTTTTTGTGGACTATTCTAGACCAAAAGGCCGACCAACATGACTCAAAGCCCAAGAGGTGAGTTTGGGTGACCCAACAAGGTCGTGTTCTAGACTCTTGAAACAAACCTGGCCTAACACGGCCATGACTTGGACACGACCCGACGCATTTCATGCTTGGTTGAGGTTCGAGAAACATTTTGGATTGATTTTGAAAAACGAAGGATTGATTTGAAAATGAGATTTGAAATGGGCAGCATGCCGGCTATAAAAGCTCAATTTGGGCCGAAATTCTAGTCCTATTTGGGCAGCATTCCGCGTTTTGAAAATCATGCTAGGTTTGAAAGTAAGTTGTTCAAAAGTTCGGTTTTGAAAAGGACTTGGAATTTTCGAAAAAAAAGGACTCGGGAAAACATATTGCACATTGTCATTCTCATGCTATAAGGATGTATGCTCCTAGACATCTCTAAGTCTCGGCAAGTCTTCTACAAGAAGGTCTATGCCCTCCATCCTTTTGCGGTCTTATAAAGCGAGGTGTCTTAAGGTAAAGTACCTAGAAGATCGTCCCCATTCCCAAGAACCACGCGAGGCGAAGTGGAAGCGAGCAATGTGCAGCTTCCTGGCATAGTGGGACGTCGCCCCCCACGCATCACGAAGAAACGCATTTGGGACGGCCGGGCAAGTCCTTAAGGGTTTATGCATGAATCGTAGCACTATGAGTAATGTTTTACTTTCCAACACTTTCTTTTCAAGTTTCACCTCGGAGGAAAAGACCCTAGAAAACACGGTGTAACTAGTCCTCTTTTCCCCAGTGGAGTCGCCAAATGTGGACAAGGCCCTCGGGAAGCTGCGTCGAGGGATCCACACCCGGCATAATCGACTCGAGGTTCTTTCGAATCGAATTAAGACATATTAGAGTCGCCACCAAGTTTTTTTGGGAACTTGGAACCGTTCAAGTCAACTTTACACCTTTCATCGAAAAGCATAAAGCCAATCGACTACGAGTGATTAAAGATAAAGACTTGTACCCTATATCACTCGATTTGAATGACTCTCGTAATCCAATGGTATTTAGACGGATCCACAAACCATAGATCTTGAGTAAGGGGTGAGGGTACGTGTTGGGAAGCCCATAAGGACACCCAACCCCGCCCGTCAATAACGGCCTCTACTAAGTCAAGTGTCGGATTTCAAACAAGGTCATAGCTAACTGCGATGTATGTAATGCAAACGTTATTTTAACCCTATCATGTGACAACAGTTTCTATGTCGTTTTAGATGCAACTAAACTAACTTTGTCAAAGTTGTAATTTAGCATGTGGGTTGATTGATCTAACAACATACAAATAAAACAAACAAGGCTTAAGGGGGAATGGGGGAGCCGTTGGGATCTACCTATTACAACCCAGGCATTTCATGCCGACGCAACAATAAATAAATTACAACTCGATCTAATTACAATTGCTATAAACAAAACAATACACGACGCAAAACACACGGCCTAATGGCCTTGAAAACCGTGCACATGAGGGTGGCCCACGGCTCACACGACCCACGGTCCTTGGGCCACTCCTCGTAGTGTGTGCTCGCGCTTAATCTTATTGAATTGGACATATGGCCACGCACCAAAGCATGCATTAGCATAAACCGGGCCATGTTGCTTTAAACAACATGCGGTTTACTACGCTCCTACAAGCATTGGGGAACAACCGTCTAACCAACAAGACTAAGGTTTTTAGAAATCATTTGACTCGATAAAAGAAAACAAACTTTGAAATATTACAACTCGATAAACCAACAATAAATTACAAACAATGAAACAACGAGAAAACAAACGATATATGAACAAAACGAGAAAGGTGAAGGAAACGGCCACCACACGGCCTTAACCAACGGCCAAGACACGGCTAAGACAGAGCCAACCTAGTTCCTAAGTTAGATTCATTGATTAGATCGAATGATTGCGAAAAGGAATCGAAAACAAGTTAGAAAACGAATTAAAAACGATGTCGATTGATTGTCGCGTTATGGTGCATTCTACACGGCCTAAAGGGTCTAATTAGGTCAAATATCATAAGATTAACGCTTACTCGTCGAGTGTTAATAGGAAGGTGCTAATCACGCACTCCTATGCTAGCGAGAAATCAAGTGACAAGAAAGATGCATTCAATTATTTACAGAATCGTTAATTGATTTTTAAAGCTACGTCAAAGCCGCCTATTGTGTCTAATTAGATTATTAAATTGACTTAAAGTCATCTAATTACGTCATAGGTTAACAACCAGAGGTTAAACTAACATACAACGGGTCCTAGGGTCCATCGATTTGGCCGAAACAAAAAGGGGTCGAAAGCGATGAAAGTTAGACAACTCGTTTTAATTATGCCCTACCTTGAACACGAGGATATGTAAATGAGACGGGGGTGTACGACCGACAGAAGGAGCGGTTTCTTTTCCCATCTCAAGTCAACGGGGGTGTTCATGGTGGTACTTTAACTCATACTCGGACTAACTAGTTTCATAGTTAATTTAGAACGAACGATAAACAAACGAAAAACAAACAAAAACAAGCTATAAAAAAAGCATAAAAAAAACGAAATAAAAAAGGGAAGAGAAGGGGATTTGATGCACCCTCAACCTACATGTATCGTTGACACCGTCTTGGGTCGTAATCGAAGGTAGGTTTTATCTCGAGAGGCCGTCGTCGACGAAGAACAAAGCACACGCGCGTTTTGGAAAGTTTCTGGACAGCAGTTTTAAAACAGTGATATCTCCCTCGTTTCACGACGAAAATTCGATCCGAAAGATGTTTTGAAAACTAGAAAGAGAGGAGAACAAGGATCTTAAAGCAACCCCTGCTCGATTTGGGTTATTGGGCACGAAAAACGAGCACAAACAGAACTGGACAGACAAGAAGAAACCGCGAAAACAGAGTGTTAATTCACTCTGTTTTTCGAGGGATTTCGTGTACTCTCAAGGGCAATTTGGCTCGTGATTCTTTATCTAATGTGTGTATGGATGTTGTATGGTTAATTAGGAACAAGAAACTCGAATTTTTATGGTGTTTTGATGGAGGAACGAGATGATTTTCGAAGGAGACACACAAACAGTTTCAGTTTGTGTGTCGGTTTTGTGTAGGGTTTTTGGAGGATGTTTAGGGTTTGTTTCTGAGGTTTAAAGCTTGTATGTGATGCTTGGATGTATGGAGAACTTAGAGGAATGATTGTATGGTGAAGGGGTGGTATTTATAAGGAGTTAAAATAGGTTAAAAGAGAGGGGAGGCAAATCGGGCTAGCTGAACATAGCTGCTGTCCAGCAGCTTTTGGGGGGGTTTCTAGGGTTCGTTTTGGGGGTTTTCTTGGTGATTAAGCTAGGATAATATGGGTAGGATACTAGGGTATGGGTTAGGGTTAATGGGTACGGGTCTTGGTAGTGTTTGGAGCGGGTTTTGGGCTCGGGAATTGGCTCGCAAAACAGGGGACTGTTTGCGGTTTGGGTGCGGGCTGCTTGTGGTTGGTTTTGAACGAGAATTTGGGCCATGGTATGGGGGTTCGAACATGGGTTGATGGGTATTGGTATAGGTGGGTTAGTGTACTCGAGATTCGTGCCAATTCGCAAAGGAAACGGGCTTAAAAACCGAGCTAAAATCGAGCTCAAAACACACGATGCAAAACGAGTTTTTCGCTTTTAAAATTGATTTTTCAAACCAATTAACAAATTAAAATAAATGATTTTTCAAATCAAATATACTTATAAAATGATTTTTCAAATCAAATATATTCATAAAATAATTTTTCAAATCAAATATTTATTTTATTTTCAATAAAATAACTTAAGAAAATAAATTCAAAATAAAGCTTTAATTTAAATATCATTTAAACTAAATAAAAATGAATTCACTCAAAAAACACATTAATTTTAAATATCATTTAAAATAACAAAATGAACCCACTAAAAACATTAATTCAAATATCATTTAAATTAACAGAATGAATTCACTAAAAACGTTAATTTAAATATCATTTAAATTAAAAAAATACTTCATCGACGACGCCCATTCTACCTCGTAAAACGAGCTCCAAATAATGACAATGACAACTAAAGAATACATGTGTCCTATCATCATCGGGTGTTTGTCGGGTTCTCTATAAATTCCAATATCGACGGATACGGGTATCTACAACAAGACATAATTCCTTAATTATGTAGATTAATTTCCCAAACCACCTATTTAAATGATCAAATTAAGTGACAATTCCTCAATTACTCACTATAAATTTAATCTTTATTCATATTAAACTTGTAATATGAATTTAATCCATCAATATTTTAAACTGCTTTAAAATAATTAGGTATCTATGATATGTGAACCTCTTCACAACAATTAATCATACATTATAAAGTAATGTATAATTCTAATTATTGGCCAAGAACAACAACAAAAATTTATTACTTCTTAAAATGCTCACGGCATTTCTTCAAAACAGCAAGAAATATATTTTTTTTCTCTTGGCTCTCGGCGAAATAAAAAAAACAGCCTTTTTTTTTCTCTCACGGTTTTAGCCAAAAAAAAAATAGATTTCCTTTTTTTTTCTTTTGCTAACGGTTTTAGCCAAAACAACAAAAAACAGAAAAAATTTTATTTCGGCAATTTGAGCAAAACGGAAAAAAAAAACAGATTTTTTTTTTCTCTTTTTGGCTCGGCAAACCCTAAAAAAGTTCTTCCCTTTTTTTTCTTGCGGCAAAAATGCCCTAAAACAAAAAAAAATTAGATGGAAAAATTGTTTATGGTTGCTATTAGAACAAGATTAGTATATGAATTAATGAAACATGATTAACCGTATATGCCAATAACTATATAGCAAAAAACGAATTTTAATATCATCAACATGACGATTTCCATTTACATTATAATTTAATCTTCATTAAATCAAATATCTACAAATTCATTATATAATCATTTTAACTTATTAAAACAACAAAATGAATGAATCAAAATGGAAATACAAACATGAAAACCAGAAAAAAAACATTCGGCAAAAGCAAAAAAAAAAAAAAAAAAAAATTCTCGGCAAAAAAAAATTACGGCCGAACCCATTTTTTTTCTCTTTTTCGAAATTCTTTTCATATTTTGCTTAAATTTAATTATGAAAATCATCAAAATAAAATTCGTGGCCTTGGCTCTGATACCACTTGTGGAAATTATCTGTATGCTTCCCTTTAATTATAAGGATTATAACGAATTTATAAACATGATTACTAGTCATAAATGAAAATTACATAAACAAAATAGAGAGATTATGAAATCAACCTTCGGTCCTAGAAAAATCGGCCTAAGAACAATATCGCAATGATATTCACCTATCAGTTGCACCCAAGATGATATGAGATATGCCCTTTTCTTCTTGCTAGAATCGATCCCCAATTTTCTGTAAATTATTTAGGGTTTTGTGTTTTTCTTTGATGAGAGGAGGCTAGGTTAGAATTAGGGTAAAGGGAAAAAAAATGATCTCCTCACACTTATTATAACCGAAATAAGTGAGAATAGGGGGGAGATATTTTCTCTCCTATTTTCGGCTAACCCTAACCGAAATAAGAGATTATTTTCTCTCTTTTTTTCGGTTTTATCTACCTACCAAAAATAAGGAGATTAAATCTTATTATTTTGGTAGTATTCAAAATGTATAAAATGTATTGTATATATAAATTGTCATTTATATAATTCCGTATTAATAAGTCTACACACAACAGCTTGCAGTCGATTTATTAATGCTGGTCTGTGACAATGTCGTATAATATATACTTTAACTATAAATATCGCATATTTATAATTTGCTAATTAAATATAACCGATTACATTTAATTACGAATTAACATCTTAATTCATTTAAGCTAAGATTATATACATTAATTAAACATAACATATTATATTCAATTTACGAATTGACAGTTAATTCGTTTCAGCTAATATTATTTAATCGGAATTAAATAATCGTCTCATCAACACATTGACTAACTGTTTAGTCATATAAGGCATCAATGTGATTACATTTCCATAACCACATCTCTCAAACACATCCTTTAGGTGTGACTTTTAGAGACCAGTTGATTACCGCCATCAGTATGATAATAACGTCAAACTTTCTAGCAAGCCAACCGTTATTAGGTAATCGTTAATCAACTAATAAAATACGAAGTATACCCTTGTGAACCTCTAAGAGATTTATAAATGTTATCACACTAATTTGTGGAGGGCGCAAGCTCTAACAAACAAGACAAGTTAGGGACTCTCCCTATCCATATCTCATATGGAGTCATTTAGGCTATTATAGTCGGGTTTTAAACTTTTAGTGAGAAAATAGCTTACAAAATTGCGAAAAACCTCAAATTATATCTCATAAAGTTCGGCTTATATACTTGACTACACCATTCTCTATGGTGTCCCAAGGAGAAGGTATTATGTGAACTGGTTCACAATCTTCTTAGTGATTATCAAGGTCATTACTTGATATTACCCATTTGATCTTCAAAGTCATTACTTTGAAACTTCCGATCAACATCTTGATCTTGACGTGCTTTTGGTTTACTACTTCATTTTGAAAATATTCCACGTTTCAAAAATCACTTTTATATCTTATTAAATAAATACGAGGTTTTCATATCTACTTAACATTACGGTAAAAGTAACGAAGTATATATATATATATATATAACCAACTATCGGCCTTATGAATCTGTATGTATATGGTCAATCACCTCACTATTGTGTTTCTTTTCTGCAAAAGAAAAACATAATACATGCACACATATCATAAGACTCACAATCAAATGGTTATTCAATGTGCTTTTTGTTTACTCGTTTGAAACGAATTTACTTGAGGTTTGATCAATTGGGTTCACCAGATTAGAGACTTTAAAATCTACAAGATAGTATAACATTTAGTTTTCGTGAAGAATGTAAAATTCCTCTAACTTAAGTGGTCTAAACCAAACACCAAGTTATCATAGGAGTAGGTACAACATTTTGTTTTAAATCACATGAGTGATGCCTTCTATGTATAAACATAGATAATTACATTCTTTTAAAACCAAATTTAGGTACATTTGTCCTTATCGAAATCATTGATACTCTAGCTCTATTTTGATACAAAAATGTCCTATGCTAGACGTCTTACGTTTTGTCAATTCATGTAAACTTCTTTACAAAGAAATGACCCGTACTTGGTATCTCATACCAAGATAGTGGAACTAGCCAATCCATTGAGTAGATGTCTCTTTCAACTTTGTTCTATCGCATACATCTAGGGTTGATTCTTCTTAACTCCCACTCACTTTCACATTCCTCTTTGCTTCAATCAAGCAAAAATGAATCTCATGAAGACCTCTCTTCATGTCATTCGTGATATTTTATACACTTAGTAAGAGTGAATTACTATAAAGTGAGTGCAACATGTGGCAAAATCTCAACTTCTTGCGAAATTGGACTCTACCTAACCGTTCAATTGTTATCATATACCTAAACTCTTTAGCGCATAAACAATCGATTTGGCCTTTCTTGAAGTGAGCCATTTGACGGTATCATATTGGAGTATTATAAGTGTTTTTGAAAACTCTTTTCGCAAACTTTTGAATTACACTTGAGTAATTAAAACTAATATGTTATCATCATGAAGGAGGTGTCACTTCCGAATTCAAGACTCTCTTGATAAAATGTGATTTCCTTTTAAACTCGTAATATGAGTTTGCAACATGAAACCCCTTTTTAATATGTATGGACGTTAATTAAGTTGTATAATAACCGCAAAAATCGTTGTAAGCTTATGTAGGTGAATTGGTAAATCATGTTACCAATCATTAATTCCTTCAAAGAAACCGCTTTCTATGAAAGAATGAAACAAGTATAACAATAAATAGAGAAAGGAGGATGAAGTGCGCGATGTCATAAATTTATGAGAATGAACGAAAAATAGGAAAAATTAACATTCAATGTTTTAATTTTACTTGTGAAACATCTTTAACAAGTTTTAACATTTATATAATGATCTCCTACTAAATTATATAAATGATTCCAAGACCCAAATATTAAACAAAAATGAGAATCGCTTGGGCGAAACATCCTATAATTGTGTAAATTCGGTAAGTCACGTTGACTAATTCTACCTCTAGAACTCTTGGTCGACGAATTTCCTGAAATCCATCTACTATCCCCGGAACACAAGACCGTCTTATATCCCGTTGAGTTTAACCAATTTTGGCGTGTGATAACCGCTTACCACCTTACTTACTCAAGGTAAAAAGAGAACACCCCGCTTGGGCGAGGGTGGCTCTAATGAACAAGAGATTCATAGGTGTTACTAATTGGTAAGGCTAATCTCAATTTTAGTTATGTGAGAGATCTTGTCAATTTAGTCATAAATTCCCTATAAGTGAACTAAGTCGGTGAATGTAAATGACGTGAATTGACAATCGCGAAGATAAAATGCATGTGAATGGCGATTTTGACATGCGCAAAAATAAAACAAGCAAACAAGTAAGCATATGAATAAATCCTAGTATGGCCACCTAGTTAATAAAAACTAGTCTATTACATTTCGGAAACCGACTCCTTGGTCCCTTGTCTCTTCATTCCAAAAGTGGCTTCTTCTTGTGGGATTTGGAACACCTTCCAAAAATAGACTCTTTCTCGATGTAATCCGTCTTTTGGAAACGCCGGTAAGAATAACTATTACAATTGAATTACATAGCTATTCCTATTATACATTAATTAATAAAATAAATAAAACTATTAATTAATTACAAACCGACGATACGAGATCGTATTTAATTACAAACAAATCGCTATTCCCATTCATTTCGGGTAATAACGATTAAAATAAACTAGGCATACTAGGTACAACAAGATAAATACTTTAAATAAATGACAATCATTCATTCAACTTAAATAAATATGGTTAAAATGCTGTAAAAAGATGCCAAAATCGCTCTATCAATCAATCGTTGGTATCCATCTCGGTTTTTGTGGATTTAATCGATTTTTAACATGTAAAAATCAGTAATCAACTCTTAAATCTCATTTAAGTCCAAACTAATTGTCCAAACTGTTTTGGACCTCAAAATTATTCCTCGCTAATTTTATGATGAATAATTAGTTTGATTTGGTGATATTTTGCTAATTTAATCGGTAAAATCATAATTTTTAAGTAAAAATCCAAAATAATTGAAAAATTACCGAAAAAAATTGAAATTTTTTTTTGAGTATTCTGGAACACTCCCAAGAATACCAAAATGTCAGAAAAAATGCCCCAAAAATCTGGATAAAATATATTAAGTAAAAGATCGATATTTATCGGGTTTTAACCACTAAAACCAATAAACATAAAAATAAGATGAAATCACATTTTAAATTTCACTTTTAACTTTTAAATAATATTTTCAAATGTACATAAATTTATCATGGGCAGGAACAAACTTTTCAAAATTATGATTAATTTATTTCACTTTTATCGACTTTTATCTCATAAAATCAAAAAACATGCAAAATTTCAAACAAACCTTCAAAATTTTGCATACAATCAGTAGAAAACATGCATGAAACACCATAAAAATTCCATGGCCCGAATCATCGTTTAACTATTTTTAGTGGCTTGGGTCTAGTGGTGTCCGGGTGTGCCGTAAGGTGCTGTTTCCTCAACATTGAGGTCCCGGGTTCGATACCCTAGACGGGAGCACTGAGGTATTGCACGGTGGCCCTATGGGTCTGTTAAACGAGGTGTCGGCTTTCCGTGTTGTCGCGTATCCTCAAGGTTTGGGCTCTCCGGACTCTCTTTATGTTCTCTGGTGTTATGACACTCGCCATAGTTCGGACTAGGCGGATCCTCTAAAGTTTGAAAGGAAGCCATTTTCCTTGCTTGCAAAAAAAAAAAAAAAATACGGCATTTTGACTCGGTTTTCTACCAAAAATCCTTAAAAATAGCAAAATAACTTTATAAATCACCAAAGTTTACCACAAATCTTTTGAGATCAGTAGGTATGCATGCCCCAAAAATTTCGTGCTAACACTTCTTCTAACACAATGTTTGAGTTTTTATAAATTATCTCATAATTTATTAATATGCTTAAAATCATCATGCAAATTACAAGCCTAATCTCTGATACCACTTGAAAGATCATAGATCCTAATTAAACTCTCTAATTAAAACAAATTATCTCATAATATGTTCATTTAGTGATCTATGTAACATGCATGCAAATATAAAAGCATAAAATTAAAGATTAAGAAAAACCAATTTTCTTACATTGATATTTATGGTAATATGGGCACAATCAAGATCTCCTATCTAGATTGTTCTTGAGCTTAAAAGAAAAGAATGATCCTCCTTGAAAAACTTTCAAAAAGAAAGTCTCCTTCAACTTGCACCCAAGAACAAATCACCCAAATAATCTTACAAATATTAACTAGATATTTGTAAAACTTACCCTTGATAATATTTGTAATATTACGAACACTCTTAGTAATAATATTTTGATTACTAACTTCTTAGTAAATGATGTATAATAATTTTGGAGAGAAGATAGACAAATTTTGTTCACATGCAAAACAAGTGAACTAGCTTGTAGAAATATGAACAAAAATTGGTGTAAATAGAGTAGGAAAACCGGTTGGGAGTAGGTGGAGTGAGGGAGTCAACTTGTTTTAATATTGTCCAATCTTTATCACATGCATAAAGATGTTATGACAACTTATGGAAGAAAAAACAAGTACTGTGTAATGATTATGATTATAATCATCCACTACACTCCATTTACACGGTCCAATGTCCCATTTACGGGTCCATTTTGGTTCTTATATTTGTCGCACAAATACGTGTAAATTTTATTTAAACATCGTTTCATGTTTAAATATTTCCAATTAATTTCGTCCAAATCACTCCGTAAATATACGTGTACTGCTACACATATTTTTTACGTACTAATATTAATCACATTAATCAATTAGTACAATTTTAGTGAATTAACAATTAATTAACTAAAACTCGTCTCCCAAAATTTATTATTCAATTATCACATAATTAAATAATAACTGCCGTGCCTCGAGTTCGCAACTCGAAATCTCTCTAAAATAATCGACTAACCTTTTAGTCTATAAATCAAGGGACTAAATAAATTGTATCTCATACAATTAATTAGTTGTCAATTGGGGTTCGTTCCTTTAGGTGTGACCGAAAGGGGCCAGTTGATCACCGCCGTCTCACGACAATAATTTCAAACTCTAGTCAACCAATCGTTATCGATTTACGTTAATCAATTGACGAGGATCAAATAATTAAATATCTGATGATATTCCTTAATTGAGATTTATTATGTAAAGGCACTATTGTGGAGGACACTAACTCCAACAACTCACTCAAAAGCAATACCCATCGCATTAAATGGGGTTTGGATTCCTTCTTGTTCACCAAATGCCTTAAGGCAGCATGATCCGTGAAGATGATGACCTTGGCTCCAAGAATATAAGGTCGAAATTTCTCCAAAGCAAACACTACCGCAAGGAATTCTTTCTCGGTAATGGTATAATTTCTTTGAGCCGCATTCATATTGTCCACGCATATTGAATAACATGAGGTGCTCTTCCTACCCTTTGGCCAAGTACCGCGCCAAGGGCATAATTACTCGCGTCCGACATTATCTCAAATGGTTCACTCCAATTGGGAGGTTGAATTATAGGTGCCAAAATAAGCTTCTCCTTGAGCATATCAAAAGCTTCCTTGCATTCTTCACTCATGATGAATTCACAATCCTTTTGAAGTAGCTTGCATAAAGGAGCGACAATCTTGGAGAAATCCTTGATGAAGCGCCGGTAGAACCCGGCGTGACCTACATGAAGGAGTTTGAGTACCTACTTTTTGACAACATCCATCATTGGAGGGTTCAAACGCCTTTGTGGTTGGCGAACGGGTTTGGCTTCATCCTCCAAAAGAATCTGGTGCATGCATAAAGTGGGACTAATGCTCTTGATGTCTGCCATTGTCCACCCAATTGCTTCCTTATGTTGCTTAAGAACTCGGATGAGAGCCTCTTCTTGCTCCCTTGAAAGCTTGCTTGAAATAATTACCGGTAAAGTTTCTTCATCTCCTAGAAAAGCATACTTCAAGTGGCTTGGTAGGGGATTCATTTCAACAATAGGAGCCCTGACAATAGAAGGAATGGGTTTCTCCTTTGGTAGCTCTTCTAACAAATTGGAAGAAAGGAAGCAAAATTCCTGGACAGGAGAGAAATCGCACCATGCGAATTCTAGGCTCTGTTTTTTTCGCACGGTGCGAATTCCCCTCTGCCCGCCGGATTGCTTCCTTCTCTTCCCCCTCTTCCATTGGCGGATTTTCCTTTAATTCTTGGATAGTTTCCTGCAAATTAGAAGACAAAGCATACCTCATATCCCCTCCAACCATTCCATTAGTTAAAGCAACATCTAATGTGTCAATTTTACACAATTCATACACGGTTTGAACAATTGGTTCAAAAATTTCAAGAAAACACAAAGAAGAGGTCTTGGTTGGGTATTTCATTGCCTCATGTATGCTATACTCAATCTTTTCCCTTCAAACTCCATTGTAAGACATCCACTAGACACATCTATCTTGGTGTTAGAAGTTCTCATGAAAGGCCTTCCCAACAAAGTGAGAGTGGAGCCTTCTCGGGTTCCATTTCAATTACATAGAAGTCGGCGGGGAAAAGCATATCCCCCACCTTCACCAAGACATCTTCAACAATTCCCTTAGGGTAGATATTAGACCTATCGGCCAAAGAAATGACCGTACGAGTCGGTTTTAAATGTCCCAATTTGAGAGACTCGTAAAGGTAAGTGGGCAAGACATTAATAGATGCACCCAAATCAAGCATAGCATGTTGACAATCCAAGTCACCAATTTTGGAAGGGATGGTGAACATGCCCGGATCACTACATTTTTGTGGCAAACGTTTTTAAAACATTGCCGACACATGTTCACTAGCCCTTACCTTTTTCATGCTTTTTGCCTTGTTGGTCCTCTTAGTAGTGCACAACTCTTTCAAAAACTTTGCATGCTTGGGCACACTACTAAGAAGATCAAGAAGTGGAATGTTTACCTCTACTTTACGAAAGATATCGTAAAGGCTTGTAGTCTTCTTGTCAATTATCCGTGTGTCATTCAAAGCACTTGGAAATGGAGCTTGTGGCTCGTATTCCGGAAGTGGTTCATTGATCCTCACTTGTTCGGGTGTAGATGCTTCCCCATGTTCCACTTCCACTTCTATTTCATCTTCAACTACATCCTCCACTTCATGAACAATAGGGAGTGGCCTTGATTTCTTAGGAGCCTTGGGTGCCTCTATCAACTCTCTACCATTCCTCAAAGAGACCGCTTTTGCTTGTTATTTGGTGGGTGGAGGAATTGTGTGAGAAGGGAGGCTCCCTCCTTGAGTGGGTTGTGAAGCGAGTGTGTTGAGAATTTGACCAAATTGGGTCTCAAGGTTACCAATCCTAGAATCGGTGAGCTGATTTTGTTGAAGCACGGTGGTTTGGAATTCCTTGGTATTGTTTAGCAAGGCTTGGCTTTCTTTTTCATTGCCACTTGATTCATAGCAAGTGTCTTCATCATCTCTTCCAAGGAATTTTGTGATTGGTTTTGATTTTGATTTGGTTTTTGAAATGAGGAGTTTGAGGATCCCTTTTGGTTTTCATTTTGAATTCCAACCCAACCCATATTTGGATGAGATTTCCACCCTTCATTGTAAGTGTTGGAATATGGGCCGAACTTCCTAAACCCAAGAGCCTTCACCGCTTGAATTGCCTCCTCCATTTGCAAAGATGGACACCCATCGGTGGGATGAGTTGGATCATTACAAAGACCACAAAATTTCACATGAGATGTACTTCCATTCCCTTTTTCAAGTTCCTTAACCAAATTGGTAAGAAAATCAACTTTTTCTTCCATATGGTTGGAGCTTTGCCTTGAAGAAGATGCCACACTTGCCTTCCTAATTCTCCTTCCGAAATTCCTAGAACTTCCTACCAATCTTTCAATCAAATCATTTGCCTCTTGAACCGACATGTACTCAATCCCTCCGTGTGTAGCGGCTTTAATCATCCTAGCATCATCCTCAAGGAGACCACCACAAAAGTTCAAGACTAGGTCGTGGTCGGTATACCCATAGTATGGACAACTAGCAAGAAGTTGTTTGAACCTCTCCAAATACTCATACAAGTTCTCTCCATCTATTTGTTCAACATTACTTATTTCTTTCTTCAATTGAGAGGAGAGATTAGCGGGAAAATACTTCTCTACAAAGGCCTTCTTCATGTGATTCCAAGTAGTAATGCTCCCGATGGGGAGATAGTAAAGTCAATCGTTTTCCGCATCCTTGAGTGAGAATGGGAAGACTCTTAGTTGAAGTTGCTCATCGGTAACCCCATTAGGCTTCATGCTTGAGCAAACCATATGAAATTTGTTTAAATGCTTATTGGGATCCTCCGTGCTAAGTCCATGGAATTGGGGCAATTGGTGGATGAGCCCGGACTTGAGTTCAAAGGTGGCTTTTCCGCTAAGGCCGGAAATGATATACACAAGGGGACTTATGTAAGGTCCGGGGTGGTGAGTTCTTTGATGGTCCTAGGCCTTGATGGTTCCTCATGTGGGTCATGTCTTGGGTGTTCTTCGATATCCCCCATGATGATTCTTATGGGTTGTGGATCGGTTTCTAAAACAAAAGCAACGGTGTTATCTTCCTCTTGGTCTTGTTGAGCAACGGGATTAATTTATTCAATAACCGGGGTGTCTCTTCTAATACCTCCTCCTATCCAAGCAAGTGATCTTTGAATTTCCGGATTGAATGGAAAAAGTGGTTCACTTGAGTTCCTAGTATTGACCATAAACAATTCTAAACAAGAGCACACAATCAAAAAGGTTCACACAAGTAATGAAAAAGACACTAACAACAATGAACAAAGATTAACTAACACAACTATTCTAAAAACACCAACAAAAACACTAGCAAAACCGTTACCTTCCCCGGCAACGGCGCCAAAATTTGACACACCTAAAACGTCGCTATTTAAGACGGCCAAATTAATAATTTATATACCACAATACGTACTAATTAATACTAATTCTAAACTAGCAAAGTAGTAAGCAATGAGATCGAAGCCAAGAGAAGGGGGGTTTTGCAATGGTGTATTCAATAGAGCAAGTAGAACAATCGTGACAAATTAAACAAAAAACAAGTATGTAAAGGGGGGGGGGGGGGGGGGTTGGTTTGGTTTTCAAAAGTAACAAAGACAAAGCAAAATTCAAACAAGAGTAAGCAACAAGTAATCAAACAAGCAAGTTTTGAGATGGAAATTTATCAAATTTAAGAGAGACATAATCCGACTCAATAAAGTGAAACACTTTAGTTAATAAAACCACAAAATCAATCCTTTAATTATATATTATCACCCTATTGTGAAGATAAATCTTCTAAATCTCCTTAATAATGGCCAAATGACAAGGAAATCGCACTTAATCAAATAACCCAACTTATCAATTCTACCAAGTAGAAATCACATACATTGGTCAAATTAACAAGAAGATAAGAGCACTAGAGATTCAATAGGGGTAATTAGACACAATGAAATCACGATTAATGCCTAATTACAAGTTAATCCTTTACTTGCTAGTCAAGCCAAGAAGAAATCACATTCATTAGCAAAATAACAAGGTGTTGCAAAGATGATATTATAAGGAAATCACACTTAATAATCCCAACAACAATAAATTAAGGAACTTGATTAAGCAACAAGGAAATCACAATTAATTACTCAATGTAAACAAGGATTCCAAAATTCAAACAATAAACACAAAGGATTAACAATGATAATGAAAATTAAGGAAAGATTAAGTAGTATTACAACCAAAGATTACACCTTTGAGCCGGATTAAGAAGAGGAGATTAGTTCTCCATAGTAGATCTAAACCCAATCAAAAAGATGAATAATTCCCAAAATTACAACTTGATTAATTAAAATGAGCATAAGATGTCTTAACCTAAAGTTAAACATCCTATATATAGTCTAACATAACCTAATAACCATGGGCTTAAGATAGGAAAAGCCCGTAATACAAAACGGCACGAAACCCAGAAAAGTCGCACCGTGCGAATTCTGGAGTCTAGAAATTCGCACGGTGCGAGAAGTGGCCTGGAGTGCGCTTTTCAATTGTTGCTTGCTTGATCCTTGGAAGGCTTTCTCATGTTGTTTCTTCAATGCTTGTTTTTCACCCTTCCTTTGATGCTTCTCTTGGTCTTTTGGCACCTCATTCTTCACTAGAAAACCATGCTAAATGATAAAACACTCGGGATTGGTCAAGTAACGTTATGATTGTCAAAAACCGTTACCAAATGCTATCAAATGAGCTCCAAATGATGTCAAACAAATGTAGAAATAGGAGCTCATCACACTCCTTTAACTAGCTAGATACACTTTTTAAAGTTACTAGATATACATCTTTGGCTAGCTGGATACACTCCTTAAAGTTACTAGATACATACCTTTAGCTTGTTTGATACACCCCTTTAAATAACTAGATAGATAATTTTAGCTAACTAGATACACTTCTTTAAATACGAATTAATATATTTATGTATCTAGTCTAGAATACCAACATTGGACGTAGTCATAGCCAAATTCAAGTAGTTCAACATACCACCAGAATACCAGATGCATTGTACTCCGTAAGTGATACTATTATCATTTAAGTAATTGAGAAATATCTCATAACATACATCACATTAAATTTGTTACTAATCAAAATCTAGTTTGGACCTGGATCTTGTTGGTGGATGGAGGCAAGTATATGATGAGCTAACACTCGTGACTGTCAGAGGCGGGGGCCGTGAGGTTCCCCTGACTCGTCCTCGACTTGAGTTACTTCTCTGCACACATTCCTTAAGGAACCAGTCTGCCTTAGATAACCTTACCACAGAGTCTACAGTAGAGATTAAGCATTCTAAGATCGATGTATTGTAACAGAAACTCGTTTTGAAATAGAAACTTGTAATTTTAATATTCATTTCTGCGTTCTTAAATTCAATGATATGTAAACTATGTACGAAACACATCAGATAAAAACTGATCAGACCACACTTTTCTGTTTCCACTTTCAGCAATTCTTACACCCAAAAAAACTACAATTGCAATTCAGGTGAAAAACAATTAATTTCAGATCACAAAATTGATATACATTAAATCAGTATGTCAAAAATTGTTCAGGTTCATAATTTTTCCTAATTTCATTATGGAATAAAACTCAACCTTCATTCATGTAATGAGTATGGCATTGCCATCAATAATTTTGGAAAATTATCAGTGAAAAAAAAACCTTAGAAAAATCAATTGGTCTCCCTTGTGACGGGTTATCATTTGTGGCGGATATTTTGTGAGTTAAAATGGTAACAAAATGGGTTAGTGGAGAAAGGGGACCACATGAATAGTATTGCAGAGAGAGAAAAAGTGGGTACTTTGTGAGGTAAAATGGTATCCGTCACTCAAAAGTGACGGATATGTGCCGTCACAAACAAGAATTTGTGTAGAAAAATAGTCTTGGCAAGTTGGAAATATATTAATGCCTCAAATGTTTTTTTTGAGGGGAAAACCCGAAGGCTTACTTTAATATCGAAAGATCAAACAAAACAGCATCGTTCGCAGTCGGTGGTAAGACACTCGCACACTCCATTCGACCAGAAATCCTAGGATAAATATGAGCTAAAGCATGGGCAACAGAATTGTTCACGCGACTCGAAAAAGACCAAACTGTTGGGAAATGTGTCCTCAACAATAGTGCGATCACATGATTTAAATATCATTATTAAATCTCATTTTAAGAATACATATGGGATGTAATATTTTACAGTCAACTGGTCCACACATATCGGTAATGATTGGCTGACTAGAGTTTGACATTACTGTCGTGCGACGGTGGTGATCAGTTGATCCTCTTAGGTCATACCTATAGGGAAATACTCTTACTTGATTATTTAATTAATCGTATACCGATACGAGTTAATTAAATTGCTTAAAATTGACGGATGATTTTGTGAGTATAATTTACGCATCTTATTGTAAATATGATTAAATGAGACACGGTCTAAGTAATCGAATTATTTTATTACTTAGATGAAATTATTGTTTACAGAAACAATTGAAACGAAATGAATAAATTATTATAAATACAGAATGTTGTAGTTTATAATTTGGAAACTTTTGGTACAAGTAATTACGAATTACTAGTCGATTTTGTAAATGACATATTTTATGAGTATGTTGATTTTTAATATGTTAAAAATACATTACAATTTCATATTTCAAGTAACATGTCACATATGTTACAATTGACAAATGACAAAATAAAATGGAGCATCCATTTTATGTTGTATATGCCGAAATAATGGAGGGAGTATATGATATACATTGTGTTTTTATCTTGAGTGGAAAACACAATAATTATACCTAAAGGAGTAGCCATGCACACCTATGCGTTTGAGAAGAGCAAAAATAAAAGGTATTGGGCTACCTACCCAAGGCCCTCTCTCTCTTCTCTTTTTCGGCCCTATCAAAAGAAAGAGAGCAATTTTTCCTCTCTAATTATTCATTCATTTTGTGATACACAATACAATTTTCTAGTGTAAGAAAATGGATAATCTCTACAATATATGATTTTTCTAGAGAAATAAACTCACAAAAATTACTCCTCTCTTGACCGAAATATTCAAGAGTAAAATTACAATTTATATTGTATCAATTTTATAGCAAAAACTAATATTATTACTAGATCTAAATAATATTGGTTATTAAGATGTATTCCTTGGGTATATGCTTTTGGGAGGGATTCTATACTTGAATCCTTGTTCTTCCATTTGGAGAGCTCAAGAACAAAAGAGAAGGAGATCTCTTTTATGCCCATTTGAACCGAAATTATATTGTAAGGATATTATTTCTTCCTTATTTTGATTTATTGTTTGCATGCATAAGACCTTTATTAATTTTATGACAAATTAATTTATAACATATATGAGTATGTTAGTATGTATTTAGATCTACATTTCCTTCAATCGGTATCAAGAGCCACGGTTGTTTGCATGCAAATCGGTTAAAAGTTTTTCCGAGTTATAAGAATAACAAATAAAACTTGTAAAATTTGTGTTATTATGATATATCACGAAATTAATTCATGCATGTTAATATTTCTGGTCCTAAAATGATTTAGGATATTTTGGTTAATTTTACGGATTTTTATTATTCATATTTTACAATAATGACATTTAAATATGATTTTATGAGTAAAAATGTCATTTTTGGTCTAAAATTAGCTATACTTCGAATTTTCCGTTGATTTTTGGATATGTTGTCACATATATTATTTAGAGATAACCTGTAAATTTTCATAATTCTTGGACTTGTTATGCTCGAAAAATGAATTTTTCATTATTAAATTCGGATTTAGGTGAAAAATAGGTTAATATGAGTTAAATTTCGAATCTGGTCATAGAAAATTAATATGTTGTCACATGCAATTTTACAAGATGTGTGTAAAATAATTGGCTATAAAGAAGTCTTTTTGCATGATTTATGGATTTTTGAAGAAAAATAGCATAAATAGTGACATTATTAGTGGAAAATTAATAAAACATAATCTATGACTTAGGAAAAACGTCTAATGTTGCATTTTATTATCTTTTTCAGATCTAAAATTGAAAAGTTAGTAAAAATAATTTTTCCATGTTTTTATGATTATTTTATTAAAAATCGATAAACCGCAACATTGTTTTTCCGGAAAAATTTCGAAATTTTTAACCTAAGATTTTGAACATTATGAGTGTCATGGTATTTTTCCAGAATGTTCATGAATTTAAATTTCAAATTTCAAATTTATTTGAAATTTTGTGATTTATTTGAAGTTTATGGCTTATTTTTGTAATTTTTGGTCCATTTATGAACAATTTTATAAAATATGGGTTAATTATGGTCAAATTATTAGTGAAGACTAAATTTTGAGTCCTAAGAGGTTAGGGTAATTAACTTATGCATAAATATGAGTTTATGTATTTGTGTGATTATAAAATGTTGAAATCACGCAAATCCGTAAAAACCGAGTAATATACGATATTGGCTAATTAAAGGCGATTTAGCATAAAATTGAGCATGTTCATACATATTATAATGCTGCATTTTTCCTTTATGATTGTCATAATTTTAGTTTATGTAATTTTGAAATTATGTAATTTTACTTAGTATGGCCTTAGATTTTAATTGGTATTTCCCGAAATGTATGGGAATATCGATTCGGTTGTAATTTTATTGTGATCTCGTATCACCGTTTTGTAATTTAATAGATTTATTTTTATTTTAGTTACAAATGTATAATAGGAAATTATGTAATTTATTATGTAATTTTATTCATTCCGGAGTTCCCAAAGACGGATTTCTTCAAGAATGGCGATACATAAAGACGGTGTTACCTCGAGATGCGTGCCACAACCGAAGTTCAAGGGACCAATGGAGTTGTTTTCCGAATATGTAATAGTTAAATAGTTTTTCTATTTTAGGAAAGGCCATACTAGGATTTATTTATTTTTATGCTTGCATTTTATTTTATGTCGCATGCATCGCTAAATCGCCATAACTAAAACATGCATCCTTATTTTATCGAGTTTATCGACCTTGTCAATTAAAATTATCGTAGTTCACCGCTTTAGTTCACTTAAAACGTGATAGATAATAAATTGACATGACCTATCGCTAAAACAATTAATTGAGACATAGCCTTACCAAATAGTAGAAACCAGAAAACCTATTTCGCGAGGGAGTGCGCTCGGCCCCACCGGGGTACAAACCTTGTTACGTAGGGGAAGTGGGTGATGAATGTTAATCCACCGAATTCATGTTGATAAGGGATGTATCGGCCACACCGTGCCCAAGTTAATTAGGGTTTGGATCATGGACACATTTATTCGAAATTTGGATTGAACTCAACAAAAGTTTTTGATAAGGGATGTATCGGCCCCACCGTGCCCTTGTCGGATGTGTTTTCGGCTAAAGATAATTGTTAATGTAATATTATCGACCAAGAGTTCTAAAAGTAGAATCGATTAAACGTTAATCCACCAAGTTGTATTGATAAAGGATGAATCGGCCCCACCGTGCCTAAGTCGATATGAATTTGGGTCTTGGAATCATTTATCATAGTTGGGTAGAGGTCACTATGTAAATGTTTTACTTGTTGTTTACAAGTATTAATAAAACGATAAATGTTAAGTTTTCCACTATTCCGTTGTTATATTGTTCTATTTCTTTACCACAATTCATATACGATATCATTTTGATTTTGATACAAATCTCCATTAAAACATCGTAACTAAAGACAAAATTTGAATTTGCTTCTAAAACCTCAAACGAACCATTGCTAAGGATCTCTTGTAAAGAGTATAGATTAAAGTTATTCATTATCAAACAGGTTTTTGATTCTTGACTAACACTTCTACTTACAATGGACTATGTTTCATATGCTTAATTGAATTAAGTACCTTGAAGCGATAAATTGTTTTGGTGATTAGATTTTCAGAATTCGTAATTGACCAAAATAACGCAACCACTTCAATGAAAGTTTTAAGACTAAAACGAACAAATGAAGAGTAATCTTCATGAATTCAATTTTGCTTCTCAAAGCAGACTCATTGAAATGAGTGGGAGCATTCTCTTAAACCGTTAAGATGAGGACGAGGTTCAAGAAGTAAAGATAATAATGGAATTGATACAAGGTAATGTTAAAAGTAAAGTCATTGAGGAATGACGATACTAAACCTATCAATCCCGACCAATAAAGTTTCCATTGTATTAAATGTTGGACACAAGAAAGGAAACTGCCCCAAATTATTGAAGAATCAACAAGTTAGTTGTGGGACATCTAATGGGACTTTCTTCTTTAAATGTTTATTTGATTAAACATAAATTTTGCTAGTACCACTTCGTCAATATTAGAAACCGATGGAGGTTTTCATCATTGTACTTGATACATAGGATGATTAGAATATGACGACTAGCAACAATAATGTCGAGAGATAGAGTAATTGTGTACTCAATCTAGTTTTTGGATTTAAAGTTGTACTTAATTATGACTATTAAGTGCATAAACTCTAAATAAGAATATAAACTTGTTAAGATACAAAAGAGGTTTTCACTTTTGTGACCCTATACACCACGATTTGATGTATGGCTAGCCCATTATCAAGGTGATTATATTCTAAACCAAACTAGAATGATATATCATGTAGATGATGTAAGATTCAAATTGGTAACCCAAGATTAAACCTTAAATTTTGGAATGATGAACGCAAAGAGTTATCGAGTACTCTTGAAACCATTAGATTGTTAATGATATATGCGTATCTTGTATTCAAAGCAAGATGTCTCATGCCTTTTGGTTGAAAAGGAGATCGAGGTTGTAAATCATCTATCCAAAATAGGTTGATCATTATCTTTTACCAACGATTTAAGTTGACACTAATATGTTCACTTAATAAGGTAAATAGAGAAATCTTTGAAGAATTTCAAAGAGTTCAAGGAATCACGATTTAGTCGTGATGGGATTATCAAAGTGAAGACTTTGATATAAGCCGAATGAATTGTGATATAGTATCACAAATTAATCTCTCTTAACACGCATTATGGGATAATGTATGATTGGATAAGAATTCAAACGCTATTCGATAAGGTTTGGACTTCGATCAAGTTATTTTGAGTTACTTGATCCTTTTGGGGATTTTATCATTTTGTCTAAATTATTTTTCCACTAAATCGAATCATATGAGATATGAAATGGTAAGGGTACCATGTTTGTAAGTTTTCACAAGAAACAAATGCTCATTTTTCCCTCTTCAATTATCACGAGTACGACGGGTTTGCGACTCGTGAAGCTGTCTTTCTAAAATACAAGTTTATGTTTAGAAGACAGAGTGGGAAAAATTATTCAAGAGCCACAAAGAATGCCACAAAAATGTTATGTCACAAGAAACTGGTCTTTCTTGGCTACATGAGACGTTTTGTGTAAGACGTTGTTTCTTCAAAACCTAGGAGGTTAAATTCGTCACTAACATACTCATATATGTTAAAAATGATGAATTCATGCTACTTTTAAGAAAGTAAAGAGCTTATAACTTACAAAAGAAATTGTTTGATTCAAGTTGATTACTTCTGGAAAGTAATCGACAAAGGAGTTACATAAGAGTGTTTAAGTCACAACTCAATACAAGGCTTAGAGCCATGAAAATCCGAAATAAAAGGCTTGATTAGTGACAAAGGGTTTTGCACTAATAAAGAGATATTTCATAGCAAGATTAGTTGCAAAGGGTTTTGCACTAATTGAAATGCTTAAGTCTATTTGGATCTTCTTAGGGATTGTGTTTCATTATGAGGTTATGAAATACACAGCAAGTGAATCTAAAACCCACTTCTTCAATAGAAGCAATGTATTCAATACATGTCATAAGTTTTATAGATTCTTGCAATCCTAAGATAATGTGAAACTTAAGAGAGGATCTTAAGTAGGACATCAATGAGTTGGAATCAACATTTTGATCATGTGATAAAACATTTCTCGATAAGTCGAGAAGTTGTGTTTATACATGGAGTTTAGTGAGAGTTACGGAATTTTTTAATTAGTCCGATATGTGGATGACATATTGATCATTGAGAATGATTTAAGACTTTTGGAGTATTATAATACATCTTGAATATCCGGATTTATGAAGATAAATCCACATGATATTAGCGCCAGTAAGGAGTCTTATGTTGATAAGATTCATGACTAGTTCAATTAAATTGAACATATTTGATTGATTTCATTTGCTTCCGCTGCCGAATCAATTAAAAAGAAATGATGTATAACACTTCATATGCTTTGAGTATGATGAATTGTTTTCAAAAATCGAATTTAAGTAATCTTTACCAAGTAAGTTGTAAAGATTACCCTTAAGTCTTGCGAGAAGCATTAAAGAAGTAAAGCAAAGTGTTTATGATGCAATTTTGTGTAAGGGTGTTACACAAGTGACAATTGACAATTGAGATTGCGCATGGTTTCCGACAAAACCATAATCAAAACACATTAAGATGGTTAAGATACCATTGTGGCTATGTTAATTAAGAAGTAGATTTTCTAGAATCGTTCTAGGCAATAAAGAACAATGAGAGATATTTATAACGGAAATTGAGTACACTTGCAATCATGGGATGTGCAAGAAGGAAGAGTCCCGCACACTGCGAAAACAGTGGGAGCTATTCTAAGGATAGAAGGCCTATGTCTTGATTGGATCTCGACACGTACTCAGAAAGTTTTGTGATGCAAATGTATACATTACAAAGGAAAACGAGTATGTAGTGAGGTTGAGTAAGGTACAAGAAATTGATAAAACCTACTAACCAAAGCCTTCTCAAAGGCTAAACATGATGAGTCATGTCATTTCAATTGAATTGAAATGAACAACTACGTACAAGATCAAATTAGATTATAGAACATGAAATAGTAATCAGGCATTGACTATTCATATGTGATAATCGCATTTGTCGTTCGAGTTTTACTTTAAAACTCTTTTATTATACTTTGTTACATCCAAACGGGTTGTAGAGACAATTGAACCCCGTTAAAGTGAACACGGATTAACATTGTATTTGCCCATAGTTACTTGTATGAGGTGACGTCTCGAAGTGACTAGAGTGTGATGCGATTGATGGCAAGTTCAAGTGCCATAGAGTCATGTGAGATGACTAGTCGATCACATAGCAGCGGTATTAGGAACATTTTGTCGGGCCCTATGACCGCTTATAGAGTTCTGGCAATTTATATAGCCTGGTCGTGGCGAGAGCTACTATAGTATTCAAATGAGTCGATTCTTTTGACTAAAGACTATTCGCCTAAGATGGCACAATTTCAGATTAACTTTGATTTGTGTTACTACGACCTTCGTAAATGGGGTCAAATGGGCATATTTTGGGTTATGACGGCTGTGGCTAGTCGAAGGGAATGAGTGCGATAGGAATTGTCCACCCCCTTGTCAGGGTTAAAACAATATCTCGGGGCCACTCGAGGAGTAATGAAGCTCGGAAATGCGTGGCCACGCTCGGAAGGTATCAGTGGATAAATCCGGTCAATCAGTTATTCTCCGGATCGAGGAAACCACTCTCGATATGATCACTTGCAAGTACGACCTGAAAGACACCTTGCATTGAGTGGGAGATAGTAATATGACAAGAGAATTGGTGACGCACACTTGTCGAGGACAAGTGGGAGATTGTTGGGAATTGTGTCCTCAACAATAGTGCGATCACATGATTTAAATATCATTATTAAATCTCATTTTAAGAATACATATGGGATGTAATATTTTACAGTCAACTGGTCCACACATATCGGTAATGATTGGCTGACTAGAGTTTGACATTACAGTCGTGCGACGGTGGTGATCAGTTGATCCCCTTAGGTCATACCTATAGGGAAATACTCTTACTTGATTATTTAATTAATCGTATACCGATACGAGTTAATTAAATTGCTTAAAATTGACGGATGATTTTGTGAGTATAATTTACGCATCTTATTGTAAATATGATTAAATGAGACACGATCTAAGTAATCGAATTATTTTATTACTTAGATGAAATTATTGTTTACAGAAACAATTGAAACGAAATGAATAAATTATTATAAATACAGAATGTTGTAGTTTATAATTTGGAAACTTTTGGTACAAGTAATTACGAATTACTAGTCGATTTTGTAAATGACATATTTTATGAGTATGTTGATTTTTAATATGTTAAAAATACATTACAATTTCATATGTCAAGTAACATGTCACATATGTTACAATTGACAAATGACAAAATAAAATGGAGCATCCATTTTATGTTGTATATGCCGAAATAATGGAGGGAGTATATGATATACATTGTGTTTTTATCTTGAGTGGAAAACACAATAATTATACCTAAAGGAGTAGCCATGCACACCTATGCTTTTAAGAAGAGGAAAAATAAAAGGTATTGAGCTACCTACCCAAGGCCCTCTCTCTCTTCTCTTTTTCGGCCCTATCAAAAGAAAGAGAGCAATTTTTCCTCTCTAATTATTCATTCATTTTGTGATACACAATACAATTTTCTAGTGTAAGAAAATGGATAATCTCTACAATATATGATTTTTCTAGAGAAATAAACTCACAAAAATTACTCCTCTCTTGACCGAAATATTCAAGAGTAAAATTACAATTTATATTGTATCAATTTTATAGCAAAAACTAATATTATTACTAGATCTAAATAATATTGGTTATTAAGATGTATTCCTTGGGTATATGCTTTTGGGAGGGATTCTATACTTGAATCCTTGTTCTTCCATTTGGAGAGCTCAAGAACAAAAGAGAAGGAGATCTCTTTTGTGCCCATTTGAACCGAAATTATATTGTAAGGATATTATTTCTTCCTTATTTTGATTTATTGTTTGCATGCATTAGACCTTTATTAATTTTATGACAAATTAATTTATAACATATATGAGTATGTTAGTATGTATTTAGATCTACATTTCCTTCACAAACAACAGAATTAAAGTACTCGCTTAAACATAAGACCTCATCTATAACTAGCATAAAAGAACTACGGCCAGCTTGCTTCTTGTTGAGCGCTTCAATGACTTGTGCACAATCACTCTCCATCACAATGTCCTTGTAACCCATCCGCTTCGCTTCCTTGACACCTTCCAACACTGCTACAGCTTCCGCCACATGCGGCTCCCAAACTTGATCCTGCACGACAGAAATGCTCCACAAAACCGCACCCCTATCATCCCGACAAACAAGTCCAAGACTCACTCCTACCCCTTCACTTACCCCCGCATCTGCGTTGATTTTAACACACCCCATCGGTGGCAGTCACCATCCTCTTCCCTCCTCAGCCCCCATTCCGTCCTCCCTCCTCCGTCGTCCTCGCCTCACTTCATACTCCGACCCTTCGAGTTCAGCTGCCACATCTCCTACTCGTCGAATAATCACCATAGGATCGACCTCCTTTGCATCGAATATAACTTTGTTGCGATGCTCCCATATCGCCCAACACCCCAACATAAACAGCCTATGCTCCCTCCCACCGAGCTCCCTCCATCTCTCCTCCACCCAGTCACGTATCTCGCCAGCCATGGCTCCCTCCCCGTCCCCTATCCCAAGCCCCTCCCACACATTTTGAGCAACCCCACAATTTTTAAAAAGATGGATACTTGTTTCATAAAAAGAATTACATAAATAACAGTAAGAAATATCACCTCGAATACGAGACGCGATGTTTGCTCTCGTTGCCAGCGCTTCACTGCACAGTTGCGAAAAGAACAGCTTCACTCGGGGCCAAACCGGGACATTCTAGAGCCTCTTCCACAGCCACATCTCCCTCTCCCTATCCGAGCTCCCACTCACCTCCTGTTGGGGCTGGTGTCCTTTACAGGTAGTGCAAGGACTTGTAAATCTCTAAAAGGATCAAAGGGTATACTTTTGTATTATAATATGTTGGTCCACGTTTATCAATAACGGTTGGCTTGCTAGATAAGTTTGACGTTATTGTCATACAGATGGCGGTGATCAACTGGTCCCTAAAAGTCACACCTATAGGATACGTTTGAGAGATGTGACGGTATGAAAATACAGTCATGTTGATGCCAGAAAATTGACTAAGCAGTTAGTCCGAGTTATTTGACTAGCAATTAGTCAAAATGCGATGTTGAGATATTTTATTTAATACGGATTAAATAATATTGGCTAAGGCGAATTAAGCAGTTAATTCGTAAATTAAATATAAACGGTTATATTTAATTAATGTATATTGAATTAATTATACAATATTGTCTTTGTCGGACACATATTAATATTTCAACTAATCCGAGTTATTAGTTGATGTTTTAATAACCGATAACCGATGACGATTTATAATAAAACCGTGTCATATACATTTAGCATTTAACGAACCAGACCACGAGTTAAAATTAAGAGGAAGTGGAAGCCCACTTCCCCATGAGAGGCTCGGTTTGGCCGAATGCAAGAGAACAAAAGGAGAGCCTTCTCTCCTTTTGTGACCCAATTCATTCTACAACAAAATTATGGTTTTTGAGAAATATTTCCTCTCAAAAATTCAGATCTCACATCTAAAGAAACTCACATCAAATTCTCTCAATATTGCAAGGCAATTAGAGAATTCATTTCTAGCACAAGGGCATAGTCTCAGACGGTCTTGGGTGTATCGATTAGGAGGAAATCTCTGTTGATTTCTGTTCTTAGGCCGCATCTCAAAGGACCCGAGGTTAATTTTAATGCTTTATCGTTTTCTATTATATTTTCGTTTTATGACAATGATCTCATATAAAATTTGCGTTATAGTCCTATAATTTAAGGGTTTTATACGGATATTACCCTACAAGTGGTATCAGAGCGAGGCCACGTAAATTTTTCTATGTGATTTTCATCAAACGGAATTGAATCGATATTTTTTTCCTCTTAAAAAAGCGTGCGGCAGCCTATTTTTCATCTCGGCAGAATTTTTTTTTTTTTGCATTGAAATCTGTGTGGCTGCATTTTTGTCTCGGCAAATTTTTTTTTGCACGGCTGTTTTTTCCTTTCTTGAAAACCGTGCCTTGTTCATACATGGTTGTGATTGTTGTTATTTTGTTTATTGAAAACCGTGACAAACTTTTACCGTCTGATCAGACGATGTTTTGTTTTCAATCGTTCATTGCATATTGTTCTTGTAATCGATATTCATAACAATATGTTAAAATTTTGTCAATTGTAATTTGGTTTTAATACGGATTAGTTTACATTTGCAATTGATTTATTTTTGACAAATCGACATTGTTTTTGGTTTGTTAAGGCTCACGGTCTTGAGCTGCAAAAAATTTTTTTTTTGCCTTTTTGCTCTCGGTATGAGCTGCTGGGTTTTAAAAAAAAAAAAAAAAAATTTTGTTTTTTTTTGTCCAGCCGTGAATAAAAGAAAAAAAAGGATTTTTCATGTTCTTCTTTTTTTTCGGCCATGTTTTATGCATAACACGGATTTTATGCATTCGCTTGATAGTGAAATGGTTCACTCACGTACCATTTAGTTATTTTAAAGCATTTAAAGTAACGGATTATGATGAATTAAAATTAAACTGATAGAAGCGGTTTTATCACATAATTTTAATTATCTTTGGTGGTTTGGATAAATTTAACATAATTACGGAATTGTGTCACGAATAAATTTTATTTTAGTTGATGCATTTTATTTATCGTAATTTTGAATGTTTTGAATGCTTTTATTACGTATTTATTTATTTTACACGGTTGTAACTTAGTGTGGCCTTAGTAGAACGTGTTACCGTAATGATGGAACACGGTCTTGGTTGTATTTTGAGATCTCGTATCTCCCTTTTATTTTTTTTAATTACAGTTTTTATTTAGAATGTAAATAGGTTTATATTTTGTAAATTTTAATTGTAATTTTGAGAAGACTAAAGATGGAGATCGGATGCTCACTCCCGCTGCATGGAAAAGATGGAACATCAAGACAAGCTTCTCGGGTCCAACGGTGGATTCCAAAGTTGTATTATGTTCTTTTTACTAGGATAGGCCACACTAGGAATTTTTATTTACGTATTGCATTCTTTTATTTATTTTATCGTAACGATAGATTGCATCATATTCCGCCTAAAACCAAACCACCTAATAATTGCATGAAAACTGACTCATATAGAGGTCACGCGTTAGTTTTCTATGACATTCTCATGTCACACGATCATTTTAAGCCATCACCTAAGTTAATTCATTCACGTAATGCTAGTTATTCGTTCACTTAAAATGAATTAAAACTAAGTTGATGGGATCTTCCTCGTATAAACAAAAATTGAGAATAGTCTTTATAGGTCAAACTCAAATGAATCCCTTCTTCGTCGGTAGGCATAATATGACCCCTTCTACGTCGGGTAAGTTGGGAACCGATTGACTTATTTTATCTCAACACTATGGTCACTAAATGCGATCCTGTGATTGTGGTGGACTATAGATAGGATTTACGGAAATCTATCGACCAAGAGTTCTTACGGAAGAACTAGCTAAACGGTTGGCTTATCAATTTACGGAAATTGAGTCTTGGGATCACTTGTATTATTCTTGAGGGAGATCAATTATGCAAGTGCAATGAGTCTACACGATTAAAATGATTTTTTAATAGACTTAAATCACCTCGATGAGTTGCTTATTTCGTTTTTGTTTTTCTTTCTTTTTCAGCGTAGATCACGTTTTTTAAAGCGCTAATAACATAATGGTGGCATCCTCGATGACCCAATGCCAAGTGCCACATTGGACCGTGAGAGTCCGGCCGGATCTTCATGAATCGGAAGAATCAGTCCACTAGATCGAAGAATGATGGATCAAACTTCGCGGAATGGGAGGCGGCATTACGGAATGCGCCCACTGGCCGACGGGAAGCTCAAGTATATCCGATTGAGCCCCTCCTCATGACCCCGGCCCCACGGCTCGAGTTAACGAGGTCTCCACGTATAGCGACTTCGTCATGGAAGCGGGTGCGATTAAAAACGTACTTATTTTTGCAATGGAATCCAATTTGCATAAACGCTTCATAGCCCAGGTGCAAACAAGATTTTCACCACGCTCACTAAGGAATTCTCGAAAGCACCGAGAATCGTGACCTATGAGCATACCACTCGCTTCTTTGATGCGAGACTCGAAGAAAGGGCCAACAGGTTAGCCCACACATTCTCGGCATGATTGAGAATGTCGAGAGACTGGAGGCGCTTGATTGTAAAATCAGCGAGAACATTGTGATTGACCGCATGCTCCATTCACTCCACGATGGTTTTGCGCTCTTTAGAGCCAATTACTATATGAATGATTTGAAGAAAAGTCCCCATGAACTGCACTCCCTTCTCGTACGCACCGAGAAGGACATGAAGTTCGGTGGGAGCATGAAACAAGATGTTCTCGTTGTGACAAACAAGGGCAAGGGTAAGGGCAAAGCTCAAGCGAGACCTAGCGGTAGGCAAACCGAAGTTCAAGAAGTCGGGTCGGGTAAGAGTGGGCCTGGCGAGGCAAGTAACTCATCGAGGCACGACAAAGAGCAAACGACCGATAACATGGAATGCCATCATTGCCACTAGATGGGCATTGGAGGCGTACATGTCTGTTTACCATGAGGACATAAAGCGGTCGCGTTAAACTTTGTTGGTATGTCTTCATCCTTTTCTACTTTTATTCATATGATTGAGATTAACCACGCAAGTTACGGAACTTGGGTACTAGATCCTGGTTGTGGTTCTCATCTGTGTAATCATGTGCGGGGGCTCGGAACATCGAACCCCTCGTAAAGGGTGAGGTGGACTGCGTATCGGGAATGGAGCACGATTGGCTGCCGTCTCGAGGGGAACATACGTGATCCGACTTCCTAGCGTATTTGAGTTATTTTTATATAACTGCTATTATGTACCCAGTCTTTCTAAAACATTATTTGGTTTACGCACTTGACAAACTTGGTTTTTCATTTGTAATAGAGAATAATAATTGCATTTTCTCATTACACGATATGATTTTTGGCAAGGCAGTCTCCATGAATGGAATTTATGTTTTAGATCAGACCACTGAAATATTACACGTAATGCATAAAAAGTTAAAGGTTGGTGACAAAGATCAAACGTATCTAACGCTGTAGTATGGGACACATTAATGAGAAACGCGTAAAACAGCTCATAAAGAATGGAGCTATCTCGGCCTTTGATTTTCAATCATTTGGCACGTGTGAATCATGTCTCATCGGTAAGATGACTCGAATTTCCTTCAAAGGTGTTGGAATGCGCGCTGCTGACCTATTAGGACTCATAAACACGGATGTATGTGGCCCTATGTCAATCACCGCACGAGAAGGCTATAGGTATTTCATCACTTTCACGGACGATTTAAGTAGATATGGCTATCTCTACTTAATGAAGCATAAAAGTGAGTCCTTTGAGAAATTCAGAGAATACCAGAATCGGGTACAGAACCAACTGGGTAGAAAGATTAAAACACTACGTTCAGATCGTGGTGGCGAGTATCTTTCTCACGAGTTTGATCAACACCTTAAAGACTGTGGGATTGCCTTACAGTTAACTCCACCTGGAACACCTCAGTTGAATGGTGTGTCCGAACGGAGAAATCGAACACTAATTGATATGGTTCGATCTATGATGAGTCACACGGTATTACTTGATTCATTATAGGGTTATGCTCTTTGTCATTTGCTCTAATACTTAACCAAGTCCGTCTAAAATTTGTTGACAAGACTCCATATGAACTATGGAAGGGAACGGTCCCTGACTTGTCTTTTATACGGGTTTGGGGCAGCGAGGCTTATGTCAAGTGGAGACACGAGGATAAGCTTGGCCCGCGATCGGTCAAGACATACTTTATAGGTTATCCTAAAGGAACACTTGGTCATTACTTCTATTCGCCAACCGAACAACGTATATTTGTTGCGGCTAGTGCGACATTCTTAGAGAAGGAGTTTCTCGAGAATGCAAAGAGTGATAGAACCTACACCTCCATCCCGTCTCCACCCGCTAGGGATCTATAGGCCGACTTCACAGAATACATTCCATCCTTCTCCGCTTTCCAATACCAAATATCCATAGGCCGATGTTGGCTCACTCTAATATTAAGAATGCGCTCCATCTCGAAAGGCAAGAATAGACCCGAAACTCGTTCCAAATTGGTTCATCATTCTTACCATACACACATTCATTACTAGACTGAAACGAATTCAAAAATAGTAAGATGTCATCAATTGAATCCAAAAACAAAGCACAGCGGACCGGCTGTAGTGAACAACAATCCCATGGCATACGCCAGTGATACCACCAGCCACACCATACGACATCGGAAACCACCGGCGACGTCTTACGACCACCCCACCTCCTACCTACCACCAAGCCCGCCCCGTCTAAGACCAGACCAACCATCCAGCCCAATAACTACCACCAACTACATTAATATGACCTTACATGGCCAGACCCACACCATTTACCTTTCTTCCTTTGACAGCTAAAAAAACGACAACTAATATTTCTTTCGCCTTCAAATATGCAGCTTCCCATCTCACCAAGGATACACCACCGGACCCTCAGCCCTTTCTCTTCCCTGTGTATCCCCCATCGCCGCAACATGCCTCAACGCGCCACCATCGGAAACCATGAGACTAACCTGTGTCATTTTTTTTTTGCAAAATTCAATCGAAATACGAGATCTACGATAAACGAAGTAAGATTTCAAAAAAGTAATTGCACCGTCGAAGAAATGAGAAAATTTAGAGCTGAAAACTATAATTCATGGAAGTTGTCGGAAAATCCATAAATTGGTTGCTGCCGCCTGCTAATAGGAACGAGTTAAAGAAGAGCGACGGCTTGCTGGCTTGGTCTGGGTGGCCGGCGAAGGGTAGCACTATATCCGGTGATCGTCTGAGAAGCTACGATGGACGGTTGTGGTGACTGGTGCTGATGGAGGAAAAATAGGAGATGGAAAATTAGGTGGAGTGTGGACAAGGGGAAGGAAGTCGGAGCGATGGTTTATTTTTGATGTTAAGATAATTTTTTAGATTAGTTCGTACGGTTCGTATTGAACATTGGTTTAGAATTTTAAATATAACTAGTTGTTGCACCGCGCCAGGGCGCGGTGCTCCAATTTAGTGAAATTATGACCTTCATATTTTGGAACATTATTACTTCGCTGTTTGCTCAAGCATTTCACAAATATAGTTTATAGCATTTGACAAGTAAAGCAAGCCAAAATAAGAGGTGCCAATGGATAAAGGCCCTTTTTTAATAGGTTTGCTTACAAGGAAAAAGGTGCATAATGCACACTGGATTATGTTCAAAAGCAATTATGTAAACTGCTTTGAAGCGGAACACCATGCGTATATACATATGTGAAAAAGGTGCAGAATGCACTGAGAAGCAGATCCAAAAGCAACTGTGCATTGCTTTTGAACGGAACACCTAGCTTCGTATAAGCTAGGGTGTTCCCAAAAGGTAGTCGTAGTTCTACATTACATAGAGTTTTATACATATGTTATATAGTTATTATAGTAGTTGAAACTGGAGAGGGTGCGTTGCTGACATTATGGTGCTGTGCCGCTTGCCTTCTAATTTGCATTGTTGTCTTGTGCTGGATATGTTGCAGTGTTATAGTCTTCTTTCGTTGGAAGTGTTATCTGCTTCTGGTGGTTTGGGTAAGTCGACTTTGCACCTTCAATTTTAACTGAGATCAATTTTGACACTTGAGATGGACAGGTTGTACTTGCTGGCAGATCTGGTTGGGCATGTTGAACTGGTTCATGCTGTACCATTTCCTTCTGTTTTTCAGCAGTGGTGAGGTGGGCAGTAGTGTTTTGCAAAGGGGCATTGTCATCAGACGTTGTGGTCATTTCTTTGTTGGAAGATTGAGTGACATTGTGCTGTGCATCAGAATTAGTAATGTCGTTGGAAATTGTTTGCTGGGTCGGTGATTGGGGAGCTTCTTCAGGCACGTCAACAACTTTCTTTAGAGTCCAGTTCAGTACATTGTTTGTTGAAAGTGTTGTGTTTGGACCAACTTCAATTGTGAAAGGGGATGTTTGGAGTTGTATTTTGATTTGGTCAAATGTAGCCATGTCGCCCTGAAATTTTGATTTGTGTTTATTAGTGTTCATGTATGGGAAAAAAAACCAAAAAAAAAAAACCAATCCAACAAGGCAAGCTATTTGTTAATTTGTCTGTTTTATGCTGATCTTGTGGTAAAGTCTGATATTTATTTGCATTTGATTTTGGTTATAGAAACTTGCATTTTGATGAAGATTTGCATTGTTCATGAAAAATTATTAAAGAATTGCAGGAACATACAGAATGTTTCATCCTAAATATGTCTGGTGCGAGCATGTGAAAAATCCTTTCTGCGTTTGCGGTGAATGCTGTTATTGGTAGTATGCTAGTTCCGTCGGATACTTCACAATTGAATGTCACCCTATATGGCATAAGTTGTAAGTGATTTATGTATAATGTGCATATGTACATAAAATAGAGTTAATACCTAAGAGTGGATTTGCTACCTGGCTTGGAGCAGTTTGAGCAAGTGAATGAGTTTCCTGCCACAGTGTTTGTACGCTTTCCACAATTTGAACACCCTAGGTATGCATTAACCTTTTCAAAGTCAGGTTCAGGGATTGTAACTTGTAATGTATATCTCTCGTCTTGAAGTGTAGTATGCGCCTACATAGTAAACATACAAATGGCAATAAAATATTTGAAAATTGATAGAAATAATGGTTATTGTAAAGAAACCGATAGCTTGGTCAAAATAGGTATGGGATTTTGAAGTAATTTTTGGTGGATCAATTGAGCAAATCAGAGCGACTTTTGTCGTAGCAGATTTTGATTGGAGGTACATAAAGTTTGTTTGAGCTTTTTGTTTTTACCTTTTTCATGCGGAGAGCAGCTATGGTGTTGTTTTGTTGTCTCCCAAATAAACCTTTAAGTGCTAAGATCCGTCCTTGGATTTCACACAGTTTTGCGTGGTGGCCAGCAACCCCGTAATGGAATGAAACAGTGTTAGATAATTGCATTTTCCGGAGACAAAAATAAGGCATATTGTTTACGAGTTCTCAAGTAATCATTGTTAACATGGTAGTAAATGCGTATATTGTTTGTGAATGCGTATATTATTTAGGTTGTGTAAATGCCTTACCAGTCCTCAAGAGCTCGTGGCCTGTCACCGACAGGTGAATGGTCAATCGTTGTTGACATGGTAGTGGTCATTGAGAAGCCTGTAAAAAGGCATTTAATTAGCTGCCTGACCTGGGGTATGTTAAGTAATCATTTGAGGTTGAAAAACACAATACCTTTGTGAGGCGAGATTTTCAGTGCGGTGAAAGCAACCACTTGCAGTTGCTCTGCTTTTTGTAAAAGCAAGTCAGATTCATTTTCAGCTAAGTCACTCCACGCGGAAATTAGTAGTGGTTGTTCAGTGCTGTATTTTGGCAACAGAGAAAGTATTTAGTTAGCAAGTTCAGCAAACTGTAGTATCTACAAATTGTCTTTTTCTATAAATAAAAGGATATAAAATGGTTTACAATTACCTGTGATCTATAACTACAATTTCCCGAACATAAATTACCCGTCCTTGGTCTCTTTGAATCCTGCGGGGCTCTTCCTCTACAAACAGAACCACTGCGACAATGTCTACACATTTGTGTTAAGGTGTTAGATAATGTAAGTAAAAAGGGTAAGGTAAGTATTACAATTTTGTTTGTCTTCCTCATACCATATTTGTCATTGGGGTCAGCAGTTTTTGGAATCTGAGCAATGCTTCGATATTGTGGTAGAGGTGGACTGGAGCTGCCGTCTACTGGTTGTACTATGGTTGGTTTCCCGAAAGTCATTTGGTAATCCAAATCAGCTGCAGTAAACTTCCATTGTTCTTCGCAAGGCTTGATGGGTGCATTAGCTATTTCATAGTGACCATTCAGCATTAAAGCTTTTTTAAAACCATCTATTTGTTCTCCAAAGAGTGTATCACGCATTTTTTAGCCCTGCAAGTGATGTAAGCATGGTTACAATACAAGTTGACTATATACTAAATTAGTATTTTAGGAAAGTATAAATTAGAAGTGGCAATGCCTTTTCATCCTCAATAAACAAGTTCTGGTACATGACACCCTTTTTAGGTGAACATTTTGGCCGTCCTTTTTCAATTACCCGGACTTTAACCTTGTAGTTTCTGCTGGATGTAGTGAGTTGATTAAGATACACGTAATTTGGTCTCATTGTGTAATAGAGGGATCCTGTTTACAATTTAATTTGGTTAATATAAGTAACATTCAATGGACTGCTGAAAACTTAAGCATTGTTGAGCTAAAATGAAATGTATGTAAAACAAGAATACATAGAATTATATGCTCCTAAAGCTTTTTGGATACGTGCCACGAGTGACAAATCAGATGAATGCATGTTTATAGACTGTCTAAAAAGATATGTGTAATGAAGAAAACTTATTTCACAAATGAAAATAAATGAGTATTTGGCAAAAGAGTCTATGTTAAATAAATCTGTATATTGTTTTTTAAACTGCAACAGGAATTATCGCAAGTACATCACATTCTATAATCATGTTCAACAAGTTTATAACTTATCAAGAAAGGAACAGTGATCATAGCAAAGTACTGAAATAACCCAGAAATTTTTTCAATTGATCCAACAAATAAACAAAAAATAATTTAGAGAAGAAGTAGCCAAAAGAAGCTGACAAACGCTAGAAACTGACCCAAAAACAATCAAAGGAGAAGTAGTAGGCCAAATCAGGGTAACGCATAATGATGGTCGATTACTGTTTCACATGGCAGCTTGACACAGTTTCACAATTACTATTAAGAAATCCACATCTACAAATGTTACAATTAAGTATTTTAAGCATTGTTGTGAAAAGAAATGTTAAGGAACAATTGAAATCCCGCCAATAAGCGCGCGGTACTTTTAAGGTGTGGCACATCATCAGCATTTGATGTTATTAATTTTCCTCCATCCGCCGACCGACACTTTATTTTATAAATTGACTGATTGTAATGGGACAAAGTAACGGGGATTTCTTGGTGAGATTCAATAGTTCCTCAAAACAAATCTAATCATTCCAAAACTGAAACCAAATCCATCATAAAAGACACAATTACAAACTAAACCAACAAAACTAACCCCAATCAAAACTAAGTTCATACAGCAAGCATATATAGTCCGACATCTACCGTTAATACTCCTCCACCAACCACCAAGTAGTATGTCTCTTGTTTACTACCTTTCAATAATCAGAATTTCCAAGTGACCAAATTTAAGATACCTTTAAAATGGTTAGAAAGTGACAAAAATAATTGCATGCAATCAATTAATACTATAAATTATTTTCTTTTAAGTAACAACCAATCCCTAACTCTCAAGGGACAACCTGAGCAGAAATTGAAAGTAATTAGAAGTACATATGAAAATATAGGGAACATTTATATAATTAATCGCAAAACTGAATTAAGCGTTCTAAACTTGATGCAAAAGTAGTTTAATCATACTCGTCAAAGATGTAGTTGAAAAGATCGGTGAGAAATACTAATATAAAAGGGAAAGTTATATCAGATACAATTTATTTATTTTACTGAGCATTCAGCAGACAAGGTGAAAATTTATGTGACATGCATGCAATTAAACATTCAATACTTACTGGTAAAAAGTGTTTACTAATATCCTACAACATGCATGTGAAGTTCAATTTAAAATGTGAAAAATAGTTACGAGATTACCTATAATTTGCATGCATATTATCCACAGACGTTGCAACATGTGGAATCAGTACATTTAATACCCAATGCTCAAATGAGTAAGAAGATATAATTCACTACATAGACTTATATACATCGAATGATATTTAGATGGTATAAATGCAGTGGATAAATTTAAAATTGTCGACATGCATGACAATTTTTAGATTTTTTTTACTTATACATGAATAATAGTGGGACAAGTTGTACTGAATAATCAAAGAATTGAATCAGTAAGTTAGTAAGTTAGAAAGACACTGAAGTTAAACATGCATGAAATCACCTGGAAAGTTGCATGTATATATACAACTAAATCCAAATCAGAAAGGCAAAAAAAAAAACCAGAAATAATAAGCATGCATGAAGACAGTTAAACAGAAGCATGACTGATCGGTAGATTGTACAGATAAACAACCACAGATCATAAAAAAGTCCAAAAAAACAAAAAGAAAAAAGCCATACATGCATTAAAATAACCAAAGAATACATGCAATAACATCAGATCACAATAACATTGAAATTTTCATTTCTAAAGGCATACAACTAAAAATAGTGTAAGAGAAAGTAAGGAACAATAATTACAAGAATATAGAAAATCACCCAAATGTACCAAGACAAAAAAAGGAATTGTAAAGCAGAAAGTTGAAATTTGATGATGAAATTGAAAGATGTCAGAGATCATATGCCATACCTTTTGATTTAAAATGGTTGGTTGTATATGATTGATGTAAGTTCCCGTTTTTTTTTATGTTTTTTGGGTTTTGTTTTGTGAAATGTAGTTACTTGTGTTCTTGTATGTGCTAGCTTCCTCTTTTTATAGTGAGAAAATATAAGTTGAAGTTTGGCCAAATGTGAACAGTAGTTGCATGTGTATAGGAATGAAATGACTTACTTTATTAGGGAAATGGATCATCTCCATTTCCTTTCTCTCCATTTTCTCTCACAATTTCTTTAAATATTAATATACCCTTTCATTCTCATTTTCCTTTATTTTTATGCGTAAATTTAGAACCATTAGATATTGTCAAAATGCGATCCGGACCATTGATAAGAACTTGCCTCTCCATTTCTTTTTAGGAAATGGAGAGAAATTGGACTCCTTTATTAGATTAGTGATGTCACCCTGAATTCCTTGATGTCAATTATGTCATTTTTACCGTACTTGGAAATAATTACACTTAGTGAAAACATGGTTATAGTAGTAACGGAAAGACACGACTTGCAATTTTCTTTTGTTGTGTGTTGAAAATAAGCTAGCTTTACTGGTTTGTCGGAATGGACACAATGAGGAATGTTAGGCTGGCCACATTGAGTACATCTAATTTACAACTTTGTGTTAGGGAAAGGAGAAAAAAGGGGAAGTTGATGAGTAATAGAGCTTGGATGGTCATTTTGGGTATGGTGATGATTTCGAATTAGGAATATTGTTTAGAGAAACTATCTCAATGCTGTTCCCTGATATTTGCAGATGTCATTTTGGGTAGTGGTTAATTGAGCAATGTTTGGAGTATTCTATTACTTACAATTATAGTTATCAGTTGCTAGTACTACTAAGATGGATGATTAAATATTCTAGTTTTTGCACGCGGGATTTGAAAGCATTTCGTGTTTCAGAAAGTATATAATGGGAGTTTGTGTGGATAATTCATATTCCCTCCATTCAACTCCCCTACAACTTTTTTTGTGTAATTTGTGGACCTTAATAGTGGAATTATAGTATTATATAGTAATAAAAGTACAACCAAATAAGGAAATGTGTAATCCGGAGTTGAATGGACGGAAAATGAATACATGCAATATGGAATTGAATGGAGGGAGTATGATTAATTAAGTAGTGAAGTATTGTACCATATATGAAGAACAAGGATGCTTGCGGCAGAGAAAAATTGCAAACTAAATACCTTAAATTTGAACATGACAATAACATAACATTAGCCCAGAAAGGGCAGTTTCCTTTCATCTTGAACATGTAAAACTTATACAGGTTTCGAATTTTTAGATGTTTTTTTTTTGAACTGGATCTATGACTTGTAATGATTCTGCAGACTCTTGTAGTTTGTGTTGATAGAAGAGCTACAAAATAAAAATATATTGCATAAATCAATGGTAATATTAATTGAGTGAGTAAAATGGTAAGTAGAAAAGAATATACTTAGATAGTGGTTAAAATAATAGAAATGAAACTGAAGTGAAGCTGGGAAGAAAATAAAGGAACTTACGGTTTGCGCTGAATTATTGTTGCTAGTTATCAGAACTCTTGTCAAAAAACATTATAAAAGATACTTAACCATATATGCTCCTTGCCACAGGGTGTTAGTCAGAATTAAACCTACAATATTTAAATTACAAACCATAAGCAAAATGTTGAAGAATTAGTAGAGAAGCGGGTTCAAAAGCAAACATGTATTGCTTTTGAATGGAACATTAATCTTTGTAAGCATGAGTTGCGTAAAAATTCCCTCACTATGCCACAAAAGCTGCTCTAAGAATAGGCATTCAATTCCAAGAGTATGTATGCTACAACTTACAAGTAGAAAATATGAGAAAGGAAACACACCAACATGGAATTCAAATGACCAGGTAAAATAAACACAAGGGGGAGTATTACAGGGGTTCTACAACTTTACAATCTACATGAACAAGATGCGACCGAGTTGTGTAACCTCCATTATAAATTACGGTTCACTTTTAGGTACGGCAAAGCCTCAACTACGTTATCATAATCACTCATGTTTACTTGCACCTTTGTTTTAAAGAGCTTGGGATACAAAAGATCATAATCAACAGTCAAGCACGAAGCATCGGAACGTTGTAACTGACCCAATATCAACATTGTACTGCATTTGCCACAAGAATAATTCTCAAACAAGATAACAAATAGATCATAGCTCAAATATTAGATGAACCAATGACGGTTTGGCTAAACTATATGCCAAAAGAACAATTACACTAAAACTTGTCAAACACTAAACATTCATGACATAAATAATTACAATTAAGCAAGCATTCATACACAGTCTGTTGTAAAGAACACACAAAAAGGTCCAACTTTTCAAAGAAATTCATTTTGCATTTCTTAGTATTATGCTGAATAGAGCTTCTAACTATATTAGATGAGTGAGTACCTCGTATTTCAAGTACTCAAGCAAGTAATCGATAACAAATATTAACAACAATATTAACCTCTTTAAATCAATACATGTTTTAAAGTAAATGGAACAAGGGAACTTACTGTTTCCAAAAACATGTTGAAAGATATTTAATCACATATGCTCCCTGCCATAAAGTAAGCCACGTCTTATGGATACGCCATCTAGGAGACAACATGAAGAAAAGAAAATTAGCATTTTAAGGTTAGCTGGTAAGTACACTTTAATCAGCATATGGATCTTTTGCCTTTTATATGTATATATATGTCTAACACTTACATAGATGAGTGTTATGAGATAATATTTGCAAGCCGGAGTACTGTGTACGACACCACATTTTTAACATAGATATCTGGTATAAAATTTGGCCTTGTAGTTGAGACAACAGTAACTTGTTTGGATGTCCTAGCACGGGATAATGCTACGTACAACTGCCCATGGGAAAAGCATGGTCTAGGGAGGTACACAGCTACTTGGCTTAGAGTTTGGCCTTGCGACTTGTTAATTGTCATTGCAAAGCTTAGCTTGATTGGAAATTGATTCCTTTGAAACTGGAAGGGATAGTTAGCTGATTCCGATGGCCGCAACTTAACACGCGGTATGAACACATGCTCCCCCTTATGGTGGCCAGTTGTTATGACGCATTCAATCAAGTTGGGGCTGAACCGTTTGCAAAGGAGACGAGTTCCGTTACAAAGGCCAAATGATGGAAGTATGTTGCGTAACAATATAACTGGGCAATTCTCCTTGAGGATAAGTTCGTGTGGGCTCATGCCACCTGGACAGAGTTTGTTGACAAACTCAGCAGGGTATATATTGCATTTGTCATCGAGTACTGTGTCATAGCTTTTGTAGATTACAGGTTCCCCTGGGAACTTATCTATCAACACAGAGTTGATTGCATCCACATCTTCATTCATTGGTGTAAGGATTGCGCGTGTTGTAAAAATATCAGAGCTGAATTCAATGAGATCAAGTTCTGGAAATGCAACTGATGTTATTTCATTTATAGGATCTGGCCCACCATCAGTAGGATGTCGAACAATTTCTTCTGGAAGTTGTACATACTGATTCTCTTCAGTTTGCAATTCTCCATTGCCTAGTGACAACAAGAATGCAGAGTAGATAGGATCTTCCCTTGCTCGCATGTTTTCAGTTAAGCGAAATTTGATGAATCCAGGCCACAATGGAGAGTTAACCAAGCTTGCCTCTACTGCCTCTCTTTGTGATTTATGAGGAATTACTGGAAGGACTTGGCAAAAATCACCGCCGAAAACAATAATTTTACCTCCAAATGTTATTTTCGCATTGCACAGATCTCGAAGTAAAAGATCAACTGCGTCAATGTTCTGTTTTTTAGCCATGGACGCTTCATCCCAGATAATTAAACTACTCTCCCTTATTAATGCTGCCAAACTGCTTTGCTTTGGTACGTCACATGACAAGGACGTACTCGTATCCAGAGGGAGCTTTAAAATAGAATGTGTTGTCCTTCCAGAAGGTATATTAGCAGCGGCTATGCCAGAAGTAGCCGTTGGTAATACAATTTTCCCCATGAGACGCACCTCTGCATACAACGCGTTATACAAGAATGTTTTTCCTGTACCTCCTGGCCCATCTATAAAAAAAGCCCCAGGTTTTCCCTCTTTTACATGGTTAACTATAGTATTGAATGCTTCCTTCTGTTCAGCATTAAGCATGCTACAAAAATCAATGCATTCTTGGGGAATAGGGGCATCTAGTGCATCTATAATATCCTTGGTTCTCCTGATTTCATCATCCTGTGCTTCAACTAAGTGCTCTAAGTTGAAATACTTCAGGGACTTTCCCATTGCTTCCAAAGATCCTTCTACTGAAGAAGCTGTAAGGTGATTTACTTTGTTGGGTTCATGTGGGTATTTATGCCTGAAATCTTGAGATAATTCTGAGTAGTACTTTGTCCATAGTGAAGCTGGATCCCTTGGCTGGCAGAAAATTAGCAATGTTGCAAACAGGTATCGCAAAACAGAAGGCATTTGAACCTTGCAAGCTTCACTTAAACACAAATCAGCTGTGTTATCTTCTTCAATTAGGTGGCGTCTGAGGGCGGCCTCCTGGAATGTCTTACATTCAAACCCATTAACATTGAGTAGGTCTTTAAAAGACTTAGGTCCTCGGACATGAAGAAGTAGCAAGCGAAGAAAGTAACGCTCTCCTTCTGAAGGTGTAACAAAGACAAGTCGACCAATGACCACAAGTTTGGTTCTCCTTTTAAACCACTTTTTTTCTCCTTTATCCCACCTATATTTTTTTGTAAAGTCACGATACAGGAGTTGTTCAGCATGTGGTTTTGAATTTTCCTTAAAAAACTCAGTGAGAGGTGTTCGAGCACGCTTTTCGTTTGCAACCACTCTTTCCAGATTTTCTTCTGGGTGCAACTGCAATGACTGCATGTTCTGCAAATGTACAGGCAGTACCATAACAGGTGGTTGAGTTTCAAACAAATCAAATCCGTAAATACGCCACATTGCTTCACATGGCGACACCCATCTACCAGATTGATATTGCTCAATTTCATCAATAGGTTTTGGGTCCTTTTCCCTCACCACATTGAAAGGGATTTTATCGTGACCTTTGTAGACATATTTATATAAATATTTCACAGCTTGAATTGTTGAGCAAATTTCAACATTTAAATGGCAGTCAAAGAGTGATAATAAGTATGGGTTTTATGGTATAACCCACCTGTTGTCTAATGTTTCCTTTCGGACAACTGCAGACTCACCAGTATCCCGCCTTCTATATACTGGATATCCATCTGAATTAGTGGTAGTCTCAGATGTGAAGCTCTTTGGGTATTTGTACTTGCACTGACCAATACTACTTTTGTGCTTCATGCATTGACGATCAGGATCCAAACGGCCGCAAGGTCCATGCATCATGTGTTTCAAAACCATTGCACGAAGAGTTGGATGGCTTGAGCTTGGTATTTCAGCTGATACGAATTTATCAAAGTCGCCAACGACGTTAACTTTATAGGGTGGCTTGAGGATAATTAAAATGTGAGCATGTAGTAGACCCCTTTTTTGAAACTCAACCACATAAATGAATGCTGCAACTTCTCCAAATACATGCTTCTCCATTATTTGTTTTTTCAGAGCTAACAACTTAGCATGAAAAACTCTAACCACTATATCTGGCCGATTTTGGGGTTCCTCTCCAGGGCTAAGTTGCTGCCTAATTTCTGGCCAGTTTGTATTGCATGTCATTGTTACAAAGAGGTCTGGTTTACCGTACTCCTGCACAAGGGACATTGCATTGAGGTATCTTTTCTTTAGGTCACGAGGTCCACCTATGTATGTAGGAGGCAAAATCACCCGTCGGCCAACATTAGCTGCACAGCTCTCCCCAGCGTCTATAGTATCTAATATTCCCTGATAGAGTTCAGCGCGAATAGTATCTTGATTATGCCTGAAGAAATCCAATCTAGTGTTTTCAACTTTGACATACATATCTACAATGTATTGTTGTAAGCAGCGCCCTGCTTTTAACATCATGTTGCCAGGCCTATTTTGCAATTTGTAGCAATAATATTCGCGACAAGATATCTGCTTTTCATCTTCAGTATGCATTCTCGTTGTGCCTGGGAAAAAACGCATAGTTAATAATGTTGTTAAACTATATATAATAATTTAACAAAGTTTTAAAAGGAAAAGCTATAGTTAATTAAAAATACTTACGGTTTTCTTCCGCCTCTAATAGAGCCTCGACACTTTCCACGGATGCTGGATGTAGCATGGGTTGGGCATTAGCAGTCTGAATTTGGGGATTTTGTTTCCTTTTTTTTAAGCCTTGTCTCCATCCGCACTCGCCAGAGGGGAACAAAAGCGGATATTGCAGTGGATCATAGCAACCATAATAGTGCATGATCCTATGCGTGCCATTCACTTTCCCAGTCACTGATATGTGAGGTCCATCAGATAGACTTGAGGAAGAACTCTCTGACCAAATAACAGCCACCTCATCAGATGTAGGTGCATTATAGACATTTGGGTCTGCACGTGGATTTTTGTTTATCACAATTTCAGTGTTTTCATCGACACTTATATCTTTAAGTGAGCGAAAGAATCGTGCATAAGGATTTGTCTGAGTTACACGCATAAGGATATCAATAACATCCTGCCTTAATTCAGAGAAACAATTTGCCCGGTTCTCGGCTTCATGTTGGCCGTCATAAAAATATAGCTTCAAATACTTCGGCCTACCATCAGAAGGGACTAAATTTGGAACATGGTGATAAATCTGCCCATGCAACTTGAAAACATAAATAACATTTATTGTCTGGCAGTCAAAGTCTCCACCAATTGAACTAAAGGCAAAGAGGTTATTGTAGACCCTAGCATACTTTCGAAAATGTATTGCATCTTCTGTATTGGCAGTGTACAAGCCTGGCCAATTCAACAGGGTATTCCTTCTGAGGAAGTTCTATAGCGCCATCTCCACAACAAAAATTCTTTGTCTCAAATCCAATCTTGTATGCACGACATTTGTTGCATTGCTGGACCAGAGGTAGCTGCAAAGGTGCTCGAGGTAGAGGTTGACCTATTGTTGCAGCTGGTATTCCTAAGAGAACTTAAAAGTGAATAGTGTTCTGGTGAATAGATAAAGGGAGAGAAGGTTATTGAAATAATGTCATTGAGATAAAGATCAAGAAAAGTAACTACTTACTGCATGCTTGGGCAATAGGATGTCTTGTCCGAGGTATTTTTGGCTGTCTAGCAACCGTCCTAGCCATACCACTTCATAAAAGGATACGACGAAACATTAGAATCCTCAGCAGAAAAAGTATTAGCTATTAGACAAACAAAAAAGAACAATAAAATTTACCTAGACGTTGGTACTTCGGACTGTGAAAGAACTTGACGCATTCGTTTAGGTCTACCCATGCCCACTGTCTCTGAATAATAAGGAAAAGTATCTACATTTGGCCGTATTAAAAATTTACATAAACATTTGTCAGTTATCGTTGTTCTCAATGTTCTGTCTATTTGTTTCTTGGGTAGTGGCCAAACACCAAAGCTACAAAATATTGTAAGTGGTTTTAATCTTGAAAAACTTACCCATATAAAAAACTTCTAATGGTGTTGTAATCTTTTGGGTACAATGAAGTCAAGGTTAAACAATAAAAGTCTACACCTGGATAAGTACACAAAATACACGTGAAAATAATTAGATAACGACACAAGTATGTTAAATATAGGAAATAGCTAAATAAAAAAAATTAAAGAACGAATAATAAGAAAGGAAGGCCTATAAACAGATAATTCAGAGATGATATGCATATCAACACTAAGACTTTACAAAGACATCAAAATGATTTTGCGCCCATAAATGCTTCTAGTAGCAATATGGGTCATCACAAAAAACTTACATTAGTTATGCCTAAGACAAAATAAACTCAGAAAAGAAATAATGATGAGCAACACAGTTAGTTCATGAATTTAGTAACTACGTAAATTGAATGGGTAAACATTCAGAACAAAATGATTAGCAAACAAAAGTAGTGAAAGTGTAAACTGCAATTGAACGATAAACTTTAAATTGCATAACAGGTACATAATAATAATAAAATGATAAAATAGCTAGTTTTATTTTTTTCTTTTATTTTTTTATTTCATCATATCTTGAGCTGCAGTACGCCTCTATATAACTATTTTGTACTTTAAAGACATAAAACATAACGAAACCAGCTTACACGTATACCCAAAATTTCATTTAATATATGATAAGAAAATTACATTGAGAACTTTACAAAGACATGAAAATGAGTTCTGTGCCCGTAAATGCTTCTAGCAGCAATATGGGTCATTACAAAAAGTTACATTAGTTACGCCAAGCCTAAATAAAAAGTGAGAAAATATATAATAACACAACGACCTGTACTCAGGCTGTATATCTTAACAAAATTTTTGGAGTTCTGTGCCCGTAAACGCTTCTAGCAGCAATATGGGTCATTACAAAAAGTTACATTAGTTACGCCTAGGACTAAATAAAAAGTGAGAAAATACATAATAGCACAACGACAACCTGTACTCCGGCTGTATATCTTAACAAAATTCTATGTGTCTAAGATATAGCTAAACACCTAAGGAGTTTAGTTATGTTTTGCCCGTTTGAACACCGTGGGCAGTTCCTCAGGGACCCTGAAAATTTTCCTGTGGCCACTTTGCATTTTAGTTTCAACAGACAATTGCATTGATGCTGTCTTGTAAGGCTTTTTTTTGGGCGGGACAGGAATAAAAATCATAGTAGGTAGCTTAATCCCCAAATCTTTTGGTGGGGAACATATCTTCACAGGTAGCGAAATTGGAGTTGCAGTCATAATCTCCATACCTAAAAACCGCTCTTTCGCAGCCAGGTAGCTTTCCATTTCAAGCGCACACAAGATAGCCGCATATGCAGTTAGTTTCGGGTTATAATTTGCATCAATAATTTCCAAGTTGTAAATGGGTATGAGATAGTCTATGACTGTCTTTGCCAGGCTATTCTTTGAATCTTCGATATGATCACAACGCACACTGAAAAATGTTTTACTGTCATTACTACCTTTGAGGGAGCTAATGGTCGTCCAAGCAGTGTATTTAGAGCGACCATGTGCAACAATTTCAAGGCCAGTGCACTGGATATGGCATTTACATATGATCAATTGTAATATACCATTGTAATCTACAATGACTGGTACACTCCCAATAGGCGCACCCCTACCCAGCTTTTCAAGTAGTGGAAGCCCGACAACCCCCCTACTATGATTGCGTAGCTCCTGGCGTTTTAATTTATAGAGACCCGCACACCGCTCAAATTCCCGGCGTTTAAAAATAGAAATATCCTCAACCCAAACGTTAAACCTCTCCATTAAGTCACGAACAGCAATTTGTGCAGCCTTCTAACAAGAGTTATGTATATTCAAAGACGGACCACCTACATAAGTATATGCTTCAGGCCCTGAATCTGTGTAAACTAACACAGCTGCACTATTTGTCCGAACATCTATCAGCTTATATTTTGGGGCAGGGAAATGCAGATGTTTAGTCATCTGCAATAGCAGAGATTGGAAAGGGATGACTATTTGGGTTCGTCGATCCAATCTAGTACCTCCAAAATCAGTCTTAATACCTGCAGTTGTCGAACCGCCTGACATTAACTGCATAACATAATCACTAAGTGTTTTAGAATAGCCCACCCTATCATAAATCTGTTTAGATAATTATTTAAAATTTAAATCTAATATGCAACTCCTTAAAAGCGTTTCAGACGCCATACAACAATAACAATGTCCTAAAAAATGGAAAATGAAGTGTACTGCAAACATTCCTTAGTAAATTTTATCTAATATAAGGTACAATTTCTGTGCATGCATGAACAACAGTAACAGAATAGGTTCTCGATAAAAATCCGAAACGTCAAACATAAGTCGAGAGATGATTGCATGACAACAGAAACCATAGCATGACAACAGCAACAGTAGAAAACAACATGCATGTATATATCTATTAAGCTACCCTACCATGAATCTGTTTAGATGCTTATTTTAAATTTAAAACTAATCCGCAACTCCTTAAAAGCTTTTGAGACACCACAAAACAATAACAATGTCCTTAAAAAAATGGAAAATGAAGTGTACTGCAAACATTCCTGAGTAAGATAAATTTTATCTGATGTAAGGTACAATTTCTCTGCATGCTCATGCATGAACAACAGTAACAGAATAGCTTCTGAATACAAATACGAAACGTCAAACATACGTCGAGAGATGATTGCATGACAACAGAAAGGATAACATGACAACATCAAGGCTAGAAAACAACATGCATGTATATATCTATTAAGCAAATACTTAAAACATAATCTATGATCTATAATTTGTCAAGGAAGTACCTTTGAACTGGCAGTTGGCATTGTTTGTAGATGTTGAGAAGCAGTGTTCACCTTCAATAGTCAACAAACAAAGTAAGTGTTAGCTAGCCTTATTACTTATTTTAGAGGAAATTTATATTTAGAAATACCAAGGCACCTAACCTAAACAATGGTTATATATATATAGAAAAAGAGGAAGCAAAGATTAGTGGGTGGTCATGTGGGTGGGTGATGATTACTGTTCATGAAGTCATTCCACTCAATGTGTCATATCTGGTCAAACCACCATATATGAGCCTAAATCTCATGCTGAAGTACATTGAACCAGAAATTGACAGAGTTCATTATCAGCCCACCATTGATTTTAAGTTATGTGAATAAGTATAGCAGGTAATGTGTATGCGTTAAGAATTCCGCCACTACTGCTATATTCTCTATTAAATTATATTCATAAACTGGTTTTGACGCGCCAAATCTTGAACACATAACTAAAATCTTGAACACATAACTAAATCGTATGTTTAACCATTAGAAAACGGTGTGAAAACACAAGAACGAATTATATATGTTAAGGATATTTTATAAAGTAGAAAAAGGAGGCAAATTTCTGCAAGTCAACTGGCATCTGTAAAACTTAGTCATTTTGTCTACAAATTTGTTGTAGTATGACTTTTGACAAATGAGCAGGATGTCAATTATGCCAATTTAATTTCATTTTCTATTTCTGTTCACTGTAATAAATTTTCAGATACGCCAATCAAGTAAAAGTTTTAGTCGGACAAAGGTACGTGAGTTCATATGAAATGTCGAAGTAACATAGTATATAAGTAATATATATATATATATATATATATATACAAATAACATTGATAATATCAATAAATGACAACCCTATACATTGGAATTTAGCAAGAAAACACCTAGGATTCTCAAACATTATACAACAATCCAAACAATCCAAAAATGACCTGCAACGACTCAATACTTAAATAGAGACACACAGATCTGTCTCGACATGTCAAATTTAACCTTTACAGTCACTCCTACTATAAGTAAACTGTCAAGCCCCTAAAATGTTTAAAACATAATCCTGCATGCACATTTTCCTCCATATTTCCAGCTTTCTTTTTTGGTTTCTTTTTTGGTTGAGTTGCAAGTGTGTTTTCATCTTCAAAAATGGCTACAAATGCCTTCATAGTTAGAAGCTTCCAGCGGAAAATCGATGCAATAGTGCAGGAAGCTCCTAAACTATTTAGGCGTCTGAATATTATCATGGCACCGAACGCAATATGGAACTTATTAAACAACGAGAATCCCACCCTAGGAAGGCTAGGACATCTTATTGTTGGAGATAGAAGCCAAATCTCACCAGCAATAACAACCGATTTTGTTTCTGATGGTAAGGCATACTTTTTCAAAGATAATTTTATAGTAAATATGTTATTTACTAACCAGATATGCATTTCTAATTTGCCTGCATGCGTTATTGCAGAAGTTGTGAACAGGAAAAGAGAAGAATTAAACATCCTGAACAATGAAGTTATCGTACTCTGTCAAACGCTTCAGACAGTTCTAAACTGGATTGTGGTTTGTGACCTTTGTAATGGAGGAGGCCAGGTTGTCATGTGCCCAGAAGATGAGCGTCATGCAATCAAAATTATAGAAATCTATACTGATCATGTTGAGGCGGTAATTGATGAAAGACAAAGGGAAGAGAGACGAAGGGAGATTGAACCCTCCACTTCTTCTGATGATAGTTGCAACCAACAGCTTTGGTAATCAATAAGTTCTTAAGCTACATCAGTGAAGAAGTATTGTACGAGCCTAATGAACACTACATTCAGTTCTTAACTGAATAGTTATGCAGATGCAGTAGGCATCCCACCCATGCATGTAATAAAAACCAAAATCCTTAAGCAAGAATAAGGTTCATTATCATCACAAAAAGCTCTGTGAAAATCGCAGTTGTTGTTTTTCATAAACATTTCAAACTACGAAATAGAGAAAACGTAAACTGATACCTTGGTCAGTTGATGTTTCATAACCCATTGTCAATTTCACCAGCCACTTAGATAATGCACAGGAAAGATGGCTGATAGTGTCCAAACCGTGAAATCCAATTTTGCTAGTCCCAATCCCAATAAAGCACAACCCGTCTTGTGCAATTTCGGATAAATACTACAAACAAACACCAAACACTAAATTATAATTTCACACACTTAGCTCCCAATTTCTTGTACTGCATTCAAGGTTTCTACAGAAAATCTCAACTCTGCCATCCTCCATTATAAATGTATCTGCATCAAAGGATGCAAATGTGATCAATAACCCGCAAAATAAATAGAACTGGTGCAGTCATAACTCATAAGAGAAACACAACAGCCATGGAATTAATTAAGAGCAATGCACATAACTCATTGTTCCGTTCTTTAATAACTCAAAATATAATACTTTCGAATTAAGAAGAAACAAACCCTAAATTTATTTAAATTAACTCAGAATCAATAATCCATTACAATAGGTAATATTTAGAAAGATAAAAACAGTGGAATTCACCTTTGATTGATCTAGAAATTAACTGCCTTTACGACACTTGCAGACCGTCATTGCTGCCCAAAATTGAGAAATGTCTCTACCTTCTGTGGGAGGCTTTGATCCACCCCTAGACTCTTTTGAACCTTCATCAGCACATTTACTACTTCATCAAGCAATTATTGAGCTGCCTTGAGGTACCTGGACTTCAAAAGCGCGCTAGCAATCCCAGCCTGCTGATATTGGTACTGATAGCAATTCTCTCCTTTCGGGTTTATTATAAATGGATAATTACTATTTGGCATCCCGAATCTAACCGTATTGCTTCCATCTCCATGAATACCATACGGAAAACAATCATAATTTCTCATATCTTTGCTAGGAGAAGTTTCGTCAACTTTGCAGGCCATTTGTCTGACACTATTTTCAGCAGATACTGGCATATGCGGGCTTAACACAGAGGAAAGGCCAGGGTTTGAGTACTGGTATTGAAATGAAGGTGTCGAAATTCCCGAAACTACTGTCGACATTTGTGTAGTAAGACTAAGAGATAAACCTTGTAAATTCTGTTCACCATCGATAATCACCAAGTGATTTCTATACATCAATTGCAGCTCCCCAGGAATAGACATACTTATTGGATCAGTCAAAAATTTTGCCATTATTAGGAGGATTGATTGAGAAGTCGTCATTAGAAGAATTCAGGTTCAGGTACATCATCATATTGCCATGAAGAAGATTGGATTCCAGGTACGATGCTAACTTTTGGTCCGACGTATAACAAGTAAATAAGACATCAATTCGAGCACTTGAGCTTGGGTAATAAGTGGCCATCAGATTTAGGATTTCGCTTTTTCGTGTCAGAAATTTTCGGTATTGCAGAATGAATCCAAGAGTATTACATCAGCGGTGAACTTCAACTGTCATATGATATGATCAGGTTATGGACCAGTAACAACACCTAAGCAAAGGTAAAAAAATCATTTGGTCAGTAAAGACTGATAAAAGTTAAAACCATAAATCATTATCTGCCATTGTGTCAGGAAATATCATATAAGGATGATGCTAGATTCATTAAAACACGGAAAAAATAACTACTTCCGTCACAATCATTTGTTTAACTTTTTTATTCAACTGTAACCAAATAGACAATAGGAATACTTTTTCTAAGAAAATTGGAAAAGTGCAAAATTCTATTCACCATCATATATTTATATCAGAAAACCTTAATGGATTCTGCTCTAGCTAAACAAAATTAAGGGCAAACACAGATAGAGACTTATATAAGAACACCTACCCAAAAAAACTTAATGACCCTTCTACAAACAAGTAAGCCATATAGTCTAATATGAACCCGTGATGAGGAATTGTGTTGTCATAACAACTGTCTGAAAAATGATTTACCAAACTTTAGACTAAACTAACTACCTCCGTCACAATCATTTGTTTACCTTTTTTATTCAACTGTAACCAAATAGACAATAGGACTACTTTTTCTGAGAAAATCGGAAAAATGCAAAGTTCTATTTACCATCATATATTTATATCAGAAAACCTTAATGGATTCTCCTGTAGCTCAACAAAATTAAAGGCAAACACAGATAGAGACTTATCTAAGAACACCTACCCAAAAGAACTTAATGACCCTTCTACAAACAAGTAAGCCACATAGTCGTCTGAGAATAATTCGGGGTCAGCTAATATGAACCCGTGAATATATTCAAAATTGCATATGCTAACACTCACTCACCATTTTAAATCGCACCTTTCAAGTTACAAATGGAGCAAATCAACAATAATTAACACTGGCTCCTTCCATCGTTGCATTTACGCCAAAACTAACCGGACTCGTTCGTAAACAGAATAAACCCAATATAACCGAAACCCGAATCGACTCAGACCTGATAATAAAACTGGCCCACCATAAACATCTTACGTTGAAATAATAACGGAACCAAACCAACAATAAATTAAACAAATGAATAAAAAAAATACCCAAGGTACGATGCTAACTTTTGGTCCGACGTATAAGGAGTAAATAAGACATCAATTCGAGCTCTTGATACTACTTGTTGAGATCATTTAAGCATATCAATGAACCTCTCCAAGGAGGTATCCCACCCAAATAACGTTTTCGGTTTAGTGGAGTATTACCTTAACTGTTTGAAAAATTAGCAAACTTGATATTATCGTAATTTTTTTTATGTTAGGTGCGCACTGGGTAAACTCCAATTTTCGCTAAAATTATATGCTTATTGAATACAGATTAATCGTTTTTCAGTTGCTTCAATTGTTAACAAGGCAGAACCTTTGGAAACACAATTATCAACTTCCTTTATTTCCCCCTCACAAAATAACGAAAGTGTAAACATATCAGTGGAACAAGAGGGAGTACCTTTTAACAATCAGAATTTTCAAGTGACCAAATCTAAGATACCTTTAAAATGGTTATATATTTCACCGAAAATTAACCCAGACATATGCAAAGTCACTCCAAAAAGGCATCAGACCAAACCAACACTTGCATGCAACATGACCCGAATTAGACAAAACATCAAACACTTGGAGTGCATCCCCCAAAAACAAAAACAAAAACAAAATGATTGAGCAGTAGATCGAACACGTAAAAAGCAAAATTTAGATCACAAAAAGACGCACCTCTAATAATACAAAGGAGCAACCACCGATGTAAGATGCATAAACTGCAGGAAAAACCCAAATAATGGAAGCACTGTAGAGGCAATGAAGAAAGAAGCGGTGGTTGAGCTCCTCGACAAAAAAGCTGTGGTAGAAAAAATAATTTTAATAATAGATAGATAGAAGAGAGGAGAAGGAGAAAACAAAAAAGGAAACAGAAGTGGGTAACATACCTGAATAAAAAAAAGGGAAAAATAGGGATAATGAAGAAAGTTACTGTTCTGGGAACAGTAACATAGGTTTGGGATTTTTAAAGAGTTAGGAAATTGACATATTTATGTTTATTATAAAAAGAGGTTTCGAAAAATTATAACTTTAACAAAAAAAAATTAAATAAAGAAAAAGCGGTCAAAGGTCGTCTAATAACCATGAATATTCATTTATTTTCACGTATTAATTCAATCTGTACGCCCACCAATCTACAAGACTACAATTGTAATGTTGTTTGAATTAAAAGGTTAACTACATAAAGAACCGGGGAAGTGACAAATAAGCCCCATACGTTTTGTCCTATGTGCAAATCACCCCCACAACTTTCAATACGTGCAAATTAACCCCATAACTTTATATTTTGGTGCAATTCAATTCTATTATTAAACTTTTACAAATTAAAACATAAAAATTGAATTAACATGATTATTTAATATTAAACTTTCACTTATAATATTACTAATATGTGAAAACCCAAATCTACCCTTTGTTTATCACGGTACCATACCACCACCTTTTACATCTCCTAAGTTTATGTCTCCTTTAATTTATCTTCTTCATTGATACTCCTATTGCTGATCAACCCCTTCATCTTAAGGCAATATCACTATAGCTATCAACTGATGATGATTTTCTTGTTCCAATTTTCCCATTTTGGCTCTAATCCAATAATTGAACATCTATAATAAGTTAATCACAGCAATGGAGATGATGGTTTCGCGTTTCGGGTGTTCCGCCAAGGTGGTTGTGCGAGTGATGCGACCTGTTTCTGGGCTTGTTTGGACTTTGGTGCAGCGGAAAACCTCTGGTGGCGGTTGTATGAATCGGATCACGGGTTTCGGATTGGTTGTAGCGGCTGCTATTCTTCGCCGGTGTTAAGGGCGGAGGTGTGAGTCGAATTCGAGCCATGGTGTTGATGGGCGTTGCTATTGTTGTTTGAGATTGAACGGAGAAGCAGTAAAGCATATCAGGGAAGAAGGTGAATTTGGGTTGAAGAATAAATGGAGTGTGTAGGGGTAGATAGGTCAATTAACTAAATTTCTAACAAATATGAAGGAAACTAGATAAGAAATAAATATATTTTCAAAAAGAAAAAAGAAAAATAAATAAGAGTGTGGAAAAATCAGGTAAATTAATTAAATGGAGTTAAATTGCACCAAAACATAAAGTTATGGGGCTAATTTGCACGTATTGAAAGTTGTGGGGGTGATTTGCACATAGGACTAAACGTATGGGGCTTATTTGCCACTTCTCCGCATAACCGAACGGGTTGTATTATTTCTCTTTGCTTTTTTTTTTCCTTTACATTTTTGTTTTATCATTATTATTCGCTTTACTTTGCTCAAACAATCAGCCTTTCATCTGTACACAATACGATTATTCATCGCTAATTACCCAATAGATGAGGTAACTACATACTGATATAAATTATACATCCGAAGAAGTCATTTATTTACATATATAAAATTGTAAAAAAAACATGCTTAATCTATCTATCTATCTATCTCGTCTATATGCATGCATGCATGCATGCATGCATGCATGCATGCATGCATGCATGCATGTGCATGCATGCATGCGTGCATGCATGCATCTGCCTCATGTCGTAAATGCATGTCTCTGTCTCTCTATCATCTCTCTCTATCTGTCTCTCTATCTATCTATCTATCTATCTATCTATCTATCTATCTATCTATCTATCTATCTATCTATCTATCTATCTATCTATCTATCTATCTATCTATCTATCTATCTATCTATCTATCTATCTATCTATCTATCTATCTATCTATCTATCTATCTATCTATCTATCTATCTATCTATCTATCTATCTATCTATCTATCTATCTATCTATCTATCTATCTATCTATCTATCTATCTATCTATCTATCTATCTATCTATCTATCTATCTATCTATCTATCTATCTATCTATCTATCTATCTATCTATCTATCTATCTATCTATCTATCTATCTATCTATCTATCTATCTATCTATCTATCTATCTATCTATCTATCTATCTATCTATCTATCTATCTATCTATCTATCTATCTATCTATCTATCTATCTATCTATCTATCTATCTATCTATCTATCTATCTATCTATCTATCTATCTATCTATCTATCTATCTATCTATCTATCTATCTATCTATCTATCTATCTATCTATCTATCTATCTATCTATCTATCTATCTATCTATCTATCTATCTATCTATCTATCTATCTATCTATCTATCTATCTATCTATCTATCTATCTATCTATCTATCTATCTATCTATCTATCTATCTATCTATCTATCTATCTATCTATCTATCTATCTATCTATCTATCTATCTATCTATCTATCTATCTATCTATCTATCTATCTATCTATCTATCTATCTATCTATCTATCTATCTATCTATCTATCTATCTATCTATCTATCTATCTATCTATCTATCTATCTATCTATCTATCTATCTATCTATCTATCTATCTATCTATCTATCTATCTATCTATCTATCTATCTATCTATCTATCTATCTATCTATCTATCTATCTATCTATCTATCTATCTATCTATCTATCTATCTATCTATCTATCTATCTATCTATCTATCTATCTATCTACAGTATCTATTAATCCTCTAAGTTTGCTGCTGACATGGCAGCATAATAAATTAGCAAAGATGATGTGGCAGCCTATGGTAAAACTAACATATGATATCCTGGCAAATATGGTAAGAATATGATAGTATATTTCCTATATATATTTCGGTGTATATTTCTTATATTCATAAATTTTATATATATTTTGAATATCTCTTCCATCTTACACAATATATCTTTTAAAAAACATATAAATTATATTTACAAAACATATAAAATATTTCCTATATATACTTTGGTGTATATTTCATATATATTTTCAAAATCTCTCTCATCCTTATACAATACTCCTATTTCTTTAAAATTAAAAAATAAAAATCATATAAATTCTTACACAATATATTTTTAAAGATCATATAATCTTTTTGTGTATTATAAAAACATATAAAATAAATAATAAATATAAATATAATATCTATGCAAAAATAGATTATAAACTAATTTACTATAGTTCTATAGCTATATGATATTCTTTCAATCAAAATTACGGAATATATTTATATAAGCAAAATTACGGAATATATGATTCTAAAACTAATTTATAACAGAAATTACGGAATATATTTTAAATTACTATATTGATTGTACTCTTCCTAAAAACAAACGTACTTCTAACCATGTTAAATCTACAAACTAGAGTAATGGTAAAAAAATACTCCATCAACTATTGTGGTTATCATTAATTATTAAATTAAGACGGTCTTATACTGTGAGACTGTTCTATAATGTGGAAAGACAACTTATTTGTTAGCATTAAATGATTTTTTTATATAAAAATGAACCGTCTCATGGCGTGAAACCCTCTTATTTTATAATTTTTAACTCATTAAATAAAAAGACAATTTTTTTTTAAGACAAAAAAAATCAAAGCAACTATGAGAGAGGAGAGAGAAAGCGATCAAAAAGCGATAAAAAAAGCGATTAAAAACACGATCTAATTCTGGTGATTTGGGAAGATTTCTGTTGTTCAGCAATGGCGAGGCAACGGAAAAATCAACCTAAATCTAGTAGAGTGTTAAGAATAATAGCTACTAATAGTAAACAAAAATCACAAAATAGTACTAATACGCTAAATAATACTCCAAATACTAATAATAAATCAGGTTCTAGGTTTCAGGTTTTCAATAATGAGGAAGATGATGTTCTGGATGTGAGGAATTCGCCGTCAGGCTCGGTTATACGTCCGTTTAACTTGCAGTCTGGCATGGATGTGATTACCGAGGAAGAAGATGGGGATGCATCGGACTGGACGGAGGTTTCAATGTTGGGAAATGTGTCCTCAACAATAGTGCGATCATATGATTTAAATATCATTATTAAATCTCATTTTAAGAATACAATTGGGAAGTATTTTTACTGTCAACTGGTCAACATATATCGGTAATGATTGGCTGACTAGAGTTTGACATTACTGTCGTGTGACGGTGGTGATCAGTTGACCCCCTAGGTCATACCTATAGGGCAACACTCTTAATTGATCATTTAATTAATCGTATAACGTTACGAGTTAATTAAATTACTTGAAAAATTGACGGACGATTTTGGAAGTAAAATTTACGTATCAAATTGAAATGTGATTAAATGAGATACGGTCTGAGTAATCGAATTGTATCATTACTCGGATGAAATTATTGTTTAAAGAAACAATTGAAATTGAATGAATTATTATAAATACAATCTGTTGTGATTTATAAATGGTAAAATATTTTGGTACAAGTAATTATGAATTACTAAGTCGATTTTATATATGACGTATTTTTATTGATACGTTGATTTTTAATATGTTAAAAATACATAACAAATTTATGTTAAATATGACATGTGACATATTGACAATTGACAAAAATAAAATGGATTTCATGTTATCCATTTAGACCGAAATATTGGACATAATTAACATATTCTTATAATGTAAATTAGTGTAGTGGAAGATGTAATCATTCTTTTTACAACTAGGCATGCATACCTAGTGCTTCTTGTGGAAGAGCACCTAGCCCATGCATTGGCCTTCCTCTTCCTCCCAACCGGTTTTCCCTTGAAAAGAACAAGGGTTCTTTTGCTTATTTTAATTATCATTCACCATATGAATGGGAGAGTGATAATTATTATTCATTCACTTCTTAAAAATTATTTTTAGAGAGACAAAATAATATTCTTCCTCTCCTCTTCTCCTACCCGGTTTTAGGAGCCAAAACCAAACATTTTTGGTTCAATTTTTCTTCAAAATTAATATTGTACTAGTTCATATAATATTAATTTTATTAAGAGTTAGCTTTGGGTATAATTCCTAAGGAGAGATCCTACACTTGGATCTTGTTTCTTCCATTAAAGGAAAGCTCAAGAACAAAAGAAAAGGATATTTCTTTTGTGCCCATTTAAACCGAAATACCCATTGTAAGAATAATGTTTCTTTCTCATTTCTTTAATTAGTTTGCATGCATAAGTTCTACCTTTAATTTTATGACAAATTAATTTAAACATATATGAGTATGTTAGTATGTATATAGATCTACATTTCCTTCAATCGGTATCAAGAGCCATGGTTGTTTGCATGCAAATCGGTTAAAAGTTTTTCCGAGTTATAAGAATAACACATAAAACTTGTAAAATTTGTGTTATTATGATATATCAAGAAATTAATTCATGCATGTTAATATTTATGGTCCTAAAATATTTTAGGATTTTTGGGTTAATTTTACGGATTTTTATTGTTCATATTATTCTATAATGGCATTTAAATATTATTTTATGAGTAAAAATGTCATTTTCGGTCTAAAATTAGCTATACTTCGAATTTTTAGTTGATTTTTGGATATGTTGTCACATATATTATTTAGAGATAACCTGTAAATTTTCATAATTTTTGGACTTGTTATGCTCGAAAAATGGATTTTTCATTATTAAATTCGGATTTAAGTGAAAAATAGGTTAATATGAGTTAAATTTCGAATCTGGTCATAGAAAATTAATATGTTGTCACATGCAATTTTACAAGATGTGTGTAAAATAATTGGCTATAAAAAGTCTTTTTGCATGATTTATGGATTTTTGAAGAAAAATAGCATAAATAGTGACATTATTAGTGAAAAATTAATAAAACATAATCTATGACTTAGAAAAAACGTTTAATGTTGCCTTTTATTATCTTTTTCAGATCTAAAATTGAAAAGTTAATGAATATAATTTTTTCCATGTTTTTATGATTATTTTATTAAAAAATCGATAAACCGCAACATTGTTTTTCCGGAAAAATTTCGAAATTTTTAACCTAAGATTTTGAACATTATGAGTGTCATGGTATTTTTCCAGAATGTTCATGAGTTTAAATTTTGAATTTTGAATTTATTTGAAATTTTGTGATTTATTTGAAGTTTATAGCTTATTTTTGTAATTATTGGTCCATTTATGAACAATTTTATAAAATATGGGTTAATTATGGTCAAATTATTAGTGAAGACTATATTTTGAGTCCTAAGAGGTTAGGGTAATTAACTTATACATAAATATGAATTTATGTATTTTTGTGATTATAAAATGTTGAAATCACGCAAATCCGTAAAAACCGAGTAATATACGATATTGGCTAATTAAAGGCGATTTAGCATAAAATTGAGCATGTTCATACATATTATAATGCTGCATTTTTCTTTATGATTGTCATAATTTTAATTTATGTAATTTTGAATTATGTAATTTTACTTAGTATGGCCTTAGATTTAATTGGTATTTTCCGAAATGTATGGGAATATCGATTCGGTTGTAATTTTATTGTGATCTCGTATCACCGTTTTGTAATTTAATAGATTTATTTTATTTTAGTTGCAAATGTATAATAGGAAATTATGTAATTTATTATGTAATTTTATTCATTCCGGAGTTCCCAAAGACGGATTTCTTCAAGAATGGCGATACATAAAGACAGTGTTACCTCGAGATGCGTGCCACAACCGAAGTTCAAGGGACCAATGGAGTTGGTTTCCGAATATGTAATAGTTAAATAGTTTTTCTATTTTAGGAAGGTCATACTAGGATTTATTTATTTTATGCTTGCATTTTATTTTATGTCACATGCATCGCTAAATCGCCATAACTAAAACCTGCATCCTATTTTATCGAGTTTATCGACCGTGTCAATTAAAATTATCGTAGTTCACCGCTTTAGTTCACTTAAAACGTGATAGATAATAAATTGACATGACCTCTCGCTAAAACAATCAATTGAGACATAGCCTTACCAAATAGTAGAAACCATGAAAACCTATTTCGCGAGGGAGTGCACTCGGCCCTACCTAGGTACAAACCTTGTTACGTAGGGGAAGTGAGTGATGAGTGTTAATCCACCGAGTTCATGTTAATGAAGGTTTCATCGGCCATACCGTGCCTAAGTTGATGTGGATTTGGATCATGGACACATTTATTCGAAATTTGGATTGAGCTCAACGGAAGTATTCGCGACCGTAGTTGCATGTGTTCCGGGCTATAGATAAATATTAGAGTAATTTTATCGACCAAGAGTTCTAAAAGTAGAATCGATTAAAACGTTAATCCACCGAGTTATATTGATAAGGGTTTCATCGGCCATACCGTGCCCAAGTTAATATGAATTTGGATCTTGGAATCATTTATTATAGTTGGGTAGAGGTCACTATATAAATGTTCATATCTTGTTAATTTGCAAGTATGATTTAAAAAGACAAGTGTTAATATTTCCTTTTCCTCCATATTTGTAGTTCTTTACAATGAATCCAACAAATGCTACCGCACCGATAACTATTGAGTCATATCACAATGTTTTTGACGACGTTTGCTCCAACAATGATTTCGACACCACTAGAGAACTTCATTTTGGGATAGGTTCGGATGGAAACCTTAACTTCATCACTTCTTCTAAACCACCTACTACTACTAGACCTCGTGTGAGTCCGTCTCAGGAAGACTACCTCATACAATCTATAGGGTCTTTGTCTCTGGAAGATAAAGATGCCAAAGCTAGTGGGAGCTCAAGCAATCAAGCTCTTTCTTCAAAGGGCAAAAGGTTCAAGAAGAAGGGAAAGAAAATCAAAAACTTCAAGCAAGTTAATGATGAATGACATTATTGCTATGGCATAGGACATTGGCTTAGGAATTGTCCCGTATATTTGCGAAATATAAGGGAAGGACTCATTACTCCAAAAGGTAAAATTCTTAAAGAAATTTATGTTATTGATATAAATTATACTTCCACTACGACATGGGTACTAGATACCGGTTGTGGTTCTCACCTTTGTAATCATTTACAGGGTTTAAGAGATGTGGAGAGGCTTAGCAAGGGAGATGTGGATCTACGCCTTGGAAATGGAGCTCGGGTAACGGCCAAATCCAAGGGAACTTATGTTTTAGCTTTGCCTAATGGATTTGAGTTGTATTTGCATAATTGTTTTTATGTGCCTACACTCTCTAAAAAAATTATTTCAATCGCCATGCTAGACATGGACGGTTTTTGTTTTGTCATTAAGAACAATCGTTGTACTATTTCTAGGAACGACTTGGTTATAGGCCAAGCTTCCTCTATCAATGGCATTTACATTTTAGAGACCTCAAATCCAACTAATGATATTTATAACATCCAATCAAAGAAACTCAAAATAAGTGACCCAAGTGAAGCGTTCATTTGGCATTGTCGATTAGGTCACATAAACGAGAATCGCATCAAAAGATTAATTTCAACTAATGTAATTACACCATTTGATTATCAATCATATGGTACATGCGAATATTGCCTACTTGGCAAAATGACTCGTAATCCTTTTAGTGGTAAAGGGACACGAGCTAGTGAGCTATTGGGACTCATACACACCGATGTATGTGGACCAATGAGTATCACCGCTCGTGGTAATTATGACTACTTTATAACCTTCACCGATGATTTGAGTAGACATGGGTATGTCTATTTAATGAAACATAAGAGTGAAGCGTTTGAGAAATTCAAGGAATTTCAAAACAAAGTAGAGAACCAATTGAACAAAAAGGTAAAAGCACTACGTTCCGATCGTGGTGGGGAATACCTTAGTCTTGAATTCGATTCACACTTGAAAGGTTGTGGTATTATATCACAACTTTCTCCACCCGGAACACCACAACTCAATGGTGTTGCCGAAAGGAGGAATCGAACCCTACTTGATATGGTTCGATCCATGATGAGTCAAACCGAGTTACCGAACTCGTTTTGGGGATTTGCGATTCAAACCGCAATTAGATCTTTGAACAATAGTCCCACTAAATCCACCGAAAAGACTCCATATGAGATGTGGACGGGAAAGGTTCCCAATATATCCTATATGAGGATTTGGGGATGTGATGCTTACGTCAAGACTAAACCCGACAATAAGCTTGCCCCAAGATCCGAAAAATGCACCTTTGTAGGTTAACCCTCGCATTGTCGAGGATACTACTTCTACAAACCTCAATAAAATAAAGTGTTTGTGTCTAGCGAGGCTGTCTTCTTAGAAAGTCAATTTATTTCTAGGAGACAGAGTGGGAGAAATTTTGAACTTGACGAAGTTCAAGAGCCACAAACCGAGGAAGAGACGCAAGAAGATGTTCCTTCGTCGTCTAACGCGGTTGTACCTCCTCCACTAAGAAGGACGGGCCGAGTAATTCGCCATCCCGATCGATATGTGGGACTTATCGAGGAAGATGGAACACTCGATGTATTGCTTATAGAAAGTGACGAGCCCACCACCTACAAGACCGCAATCTCTAGTTATAATTCCTCCTTATGGTTTGAAGCCATGAAGTCCGAAATGGATTCTATGCATGAAAACCAAGTTTGGGACTTGGTAGATTTGCCTAAAGGGGCAAGACCTCTTCAATGCAAATGGATATTCAAAATCAAGAATGGCATAGAAGGACATGACGATGTCTACAAAGCTAGGCTAGTGGCAAAAGGATTTACCCAAGTCCAAGGTCTCCATTATGATGAGACCTTCGCCCCCGTAGCCATGCTAAGATCCATACGGATTTTGTTAGCGATTGCCGCATTTCATGATTATGAAATATGGCAAATGGATGTCAAAACCGCTTTTCTAAATGGGCATTTAGAAGAGGAGGTGTACATGATACAACCCGAAGGTTTTGTTGATTCTAAAAATCCTAACAAAGTGTGCAAGCTTAAGAGATCCATTTATGGTCTTAAGCAAGCATCTAGAAGTTGGAATCATCGATTCAATCATGTTATAAAAGAAAATGGTTTCACTCGAAGTGTTGAGGAACCATGTTTATACATGAAATTCAGTGGGAGCAATGTTGTGTTCCTAATCTTGTATGGTGATGACATACTACTCATTGGAAATGATATTCCAATGTTGTCCTCTGTTAAGAAGTGGTTAGGTAACCACTTCCAAATGAAGGATTTAGGAGAGGCACAACGCATATTAGGTATCCGGATCTATAGAGATAGATCCAAGAGGATATTGGCACTAAGTCAAGAGTCTTATGTTGATAAGATTCTTCGACGGTTCAGCATGGACAAATCCAAAAGGGGTTTGGTACCTATGGTAACCGGGACGATATTGAGCAAGACTCAATGTCCCTCCGAATCCCATGATGTTGAACGCATGAAGTTGATCCCTTATGCTTCCGCTATTGGATAAATCATGTATGCCATGATATGCACACGTCCTGATGTCTCGTATGCCTTGAGCATGACGAGTAGATATCAAGGAAATCCAGGTGAGAGTCACTGGATTGCTGTCAAGAACATCCTTAAGTACTTGAGAAGAACTAAGGATTCTATCCTTGTGTTTGGAGGAGACACTGAGTTGCGTGTTAATGGATACACGGACTCTAGTTTTCAAACAGATAGAGATGACATGAAATCACAAGATGGTTTTGTTTTCATGCTCCAAGGTGGTGCCGTAAGCTGGAGAAGCTTCAAGGAAGCTGTAACCGTGGATTCTACAACGGAGGCTGAGTACATTGCAGCATCAGAAGCTGCTAAGGAAGCTGTTTGGATCAGGCAATTCACGGAAGGTCTAAAAGTGGTACCTACTGCCAATGATCCCATCACTCTCTATTGTGATAATAGTGGGACGATCTTCCAAGCTAAGGAGCCGAAGTCTAGTAATAGATCTAGACATGTACTTAGAAAATATCATGTAATAAGAGATTTCATTGAAAGAAAGGAAATTGCGATTTGTAAGGTTGGGACGGATGACAACATAGCCGATCCGCTCACCAAGCCTTTATCGCAGGCTAAGCATGATGGACATGTTACGTCCATGGGACTTAAACGTGTACCAAGTTTTTGTTAGATTTTGAAATGAAATAAAAGTGTTGTTTTTGTTCATGTTCATAATCACATTTGTCTTTTATCTTTAATTTATACATTGTTACATCCAAACGGGCTGTAGAGACAATTGATCCCAGTTAAAGTGAACACGGATTAACATTGTATTTGCCCATAGTTACTTGTATGAGGTGACGTCTCGAAGTGACTAGAGTGTGATGCGATTGATGGCAAGTTCAAGTGCCATAGAGTCATGTGAGATAACTAGTCGATCACATAGGCAGACTGTTAGGAACATTTTGTCGGGCCTAATGACCGCTTATAGAGTTCTGGCAAATTTATATAGCCTGGTCATGGCGAGAGCTACTATAGTATTCAAATGAGTCGATTCTTTTGACTAAAGACTATTCACCTAAGATGGCACAGTTTCAGATTAACTTTGATTTGTGTTACTACGACCTTCGTAAATGGGGTCAAATGGGCATATTTTGGGTTATGATGGCTGTGGCTAGTCGAAGGGAATGAGTGCGATAGGAATTGTCCACCCCTAGTCAAGGTTATAACAATATCTCAGGGCCACTCGAGGAGTAATGAACTGGAAATGCGTGGCCACGCTCGGAAAGTATCTATGATAGATAAGTCCGGTCAATCAGTTATTCTCCAGATCGAGGAAACCACTCACGATATGATCACTTGCAAGTACGACCTGAAAGACACCTTGCATTGAGTGAGAGATAGTAATAGGACAAGAGAATTGGTGACGCATACTTGTCGAGGACAAGTGGGAGATTGTTGGGAAATGTGTCCTCAACAATAGTGCGATCATATGATTTAAATATCATTATTAAATCTCATTTTAAGAATACAATTGGGAAGTATTTTTACTGTCAACTGGTCAACATATATCGGTAATGATTGGCTGACTAGAGTTTGACATTACTGTCGTGTGACGGTGGTGATCAGTTGACCCCCTAGGTCATACCTATAGGGCAACACTCTTAATTGATCATTTAATTAATCGTATAACGTTACCAGTTAATTAAATTACTTGAAAAATTGACGGACGATTTTGGAAGTAAAATTTACGTATCAAATTGAAATGTGATTAAATGAGATACGGTCTGAGTAATCGAATTGTATCATTACTCGGATGAAATTATTGTTTAAAGAAACAATTGAAATTGAATGAATTATTATAAATACAATCTGTTGTGATTTATAAATGGTAAAATATTTTGGTACAAGTAATTATGAATTACTAAGTCGATTTTGTATATGACGTATTTTTATTGATACGTTGATTTTTAATATGTTAAAAATACATAACAAATTTATGTTAAATATGACATGTGACATATTGACAATTGACAAAAATAAAATGGATTTCATGTTATCCATTTAGACCGAAATATTGGACATAATTAACATATTCTTATAATGTTAATTAGTGTAGTCGAAGATGTAATCATTCTTTTTACAACTAGGCATGCATACCTAGTGCTTCTTGTGGAAGAGCACCTAGCCCATGCATTGGCCTTCCTCTTCCTCCCAACCGGTTTTCCCTTGAAAAGAACAAGGGTTCTTTTGCTTATTTTAATTATCAGTCACCATATGAATGGGAGAGTGATAATTATTATTCATTCACTTCATAAAAATTATTTTTAGAGAGACAAAATAATATTCTTCCTCTCCTCTTCTCCTACCCGGTTTTAGGAGTCAAAACCAATAATTTTTGGTTCAATTTTTCTTCAAAATTAATATTGTACTAGTTCATATAATATTAATTTTATTAAGAGTTAGCTTTGGGTATAATTCCTAAAGAGAGATCCTACACTTGGATCTTGTTTCTTCCATTAAAGGAAAGCTCAAGAACAAAAGAAAAGGAGATTTCTTTTGTGCCCATTTAAACCGAAATACCCATTGTAAGAATAATGTTTCTTTCTCATTTCTTTAATTAGTTTGCATGCATAAGTTCCACCTTTAATTTTATGACAAATTAATTTAAACATATATGAGTATGTTAGTATGTATATAGATCTATATTTCCTTCATTCGCGCCATGGTCAGTCGTTTGATTCAGAAACTTTGGAGAGGGCAAGACCACTACAACTTACTTCTGTTGATGTTCAATCTGAACTCAACTACTGGTCCACGTCGGTCTATTGTTATGTCTTAGGGGCTAACCCACCGTTCAAGGTTATTGATGGATTTGTTAAGAGAGTTTGGAGGTTTACTGACTATGACAAAATCTCTTTCATGTCGAATGGGGTGTTTTTGATAAGGTTTAAAACTGAGGAAATGAAATTGCATGTTCTTCAACCTGGGCCTGTGTTCTTTGACAACAAGCCTGTGATTGTCAAGGAATGGACTCCTAATGTTAAACTGGTTAAAGAGGCTATTGATGTGATTCCTATCTGGATCAGATTTTATGGTCTTCCTTTAAAGTTTTGGGGTCCTGCTTTAATGAAGATTGTGGGGCTAGTTGGCAAACCAGTCAGATGTGATAGTAATATCTTACTGAAAACCTTCTTAGGGCATACCAGAATCATGGTTGAAGTAAGGTTTGGAGATGAATTACCAGATGTCATTGAATTCACTGATGAACTGGATGTGGTGCATAGGCAAATTGTGCACTATGAATGGAGACCAGTTCAGTGCACTCAATGTCAAGGTCTGGGTCATTTGGCACGGGACTGTAGGGGGAAACAACCTTTGAAATTCTCCAAAGCAGGGAAGAAGGTGTGGGTACCTAAGGCCTCAGTGCAGGCCAAGGATCCTGTGGAGGAAGTCAGGGTTCCTGAGGCCCCTGTGGAACAAAGTCAGATTGTGGTTAGTGGAGCTGCTGACCCTAGGCTGGGGGATTTGATAACACCTCTGCATCACCCTATTTCACGTCCTTTCTCTGCTTCTAGAATAATCACCAAACTGGCTAGACAGGGAGGCATTGCTCTTGGAAGTGGGAGAGGGTCGTACATGGAGGTACTGGAACATTCTGTGATGTATAGGAGAGTGTTAGCTGATGAAATGGAGGGCAGTTCTGGCAGTAAAGAAAATGGGTAGCATAGGGTTCTGGAACGTTAGGGGTATGAATAATGTGAATAAGCAGAAGGATATTATATGGTTCCTGCATAATAATAACATAGGAATTTTTGGGTTAGTTGAAACCAGAGTTAGGACTATGGCAATAAATAAAGTTCATCAGGGATTAAGTCTTAATTGGGCCATGGTGACTAATAATACAGCTCGTGATGGTGGCAGAATCTGGGTCATATGGGATGACAATAATTATGAGGTGGAGATACTTAGTATTGAAGCCCAAGTCATTCATGCTAAGGTTAAGTCTTTGCCTACAAGCAGTACTTGGTGGATGTCTGTGGTGTATGGATTTAATAGGGTGGCTGAGAGGACAGCTTTATGGGAGTTACTTGTTCATATGGATACTAGTGTTAATGGCCCGTGGGTGGTTATGGGAGATTTTAACAATGTGCTTGCTATGTGTGAGAGGATAGGGTCTGAAGTCACTAATGCAGAATTGAGGGGATTTCAAGATTGTGTGGATGACTGTGGTCTTGTTGATTTTCCTGCTCAGGGTGCCTACTATACTTGGAACAATAAGCATGAGCTTGGGGCTATGGTGTTTAGTAGGATAGATAGGGCTATGGCAAATGATGAGTGGTTGCACATTATCCTGAGACTATTACTATGTTTCATCCCGAAGGTCTTTATGATCACTGCCCTTGCACTATTAATATGAGACCTACTGTGGAGAGAAGGAAAGGGAGTTTTAAATATTTTAATATGTGGGGGTCCGATCCTGGTTTTAGAGATGTGGTGGGCAATATTTGGGGGCAACCTGTGGCTGGATATAAGATGTTTCAAGTTGTTAAAAAACTTAAACTTCTGAAACAACCTCTCAGGCAGCTTAATGGCAATGCATTTGCTAATATAGAAACCACTGCAAATGTGGCCAAAATGTTGCTACATCATATTCAGGAAAAACTGCATGCTGATCCTACTAATATCTTATTGCAATAGAGTGAAAAAGATGTTTCTCAGAGTTTTAAATTGCTTGAGGATGCTAAGCATAGCTCTCTGGCTCAAAAAGCAAAGGCTCAATGGTTTGCTGAGGGTGATGATAATACTAAATATTTCCACAGCACCATTAAAGCTAGGAGAGTTTCTAATTGGGTACTCAGTATTAATGACATGAATGGCAACATGTAATATTACGGTTTTATGAGCCTCTGGGTACTCTATCGAGTGGGCCTTACTCTGTCGAGTAAGGGTGTTTTGCATTTTAAAATAGTTTCTGACCTGCAGGGTACTCGATCGAGTAGCCTTGGTACTCGATCGAGTAGGCGGCACTCGATCGAGTACGTCAGTTACTCGATCGAGTAGCCCGGTTTACGGGTAATGTTTTGTCGGGTTTTGTTAATAATGCGAATTAGTATTTAAACCTTTCCGTCACTTTCATAAACACTTTTACAAACCTAGTCACTTTGAAAAGAGATTGCAACCTACGTACTTCGCATCCTTCGCATCATTGACAAATCCCGGAGCTTGGGAGGTCGGAATTCATCTTTCTTTACATTCTTGTGATCCTTGCGTCGAGGGTAAGATCTACGTACTGATTTTATGGTATTTTGTTAAGGTTGTTTAAACCCTAATTTGGGGGTTTGGGGGTTTTGTTGTCTTTTATGATTGTTAGTAATTGTATGATTATATGTTAGGAGGAGGATTCGTAGAGGAGGCCTTTGGATAACAGTTGTTGAGACCCTCTGATTGTATTGCATTCCAGGTAGGGTTTCCCTACTCAGTATTAGTCACATGATGTGTTGGTTGTGCTTTGTGATTGTTGAATATTATCGTACGAGTATTGTGACGGTTGTTTGTTTTGATTGTTGATAGTAGTTGTGGTTGATTGTATCTGTCTGTGTTCTTCGGGGTGCGTCCCTGGCTGAGTGGAGTCACTTGCGGGAGTGGCTTCACGCCCATTATTTGCCTTCTGTGGAACCCGCCGCAGAAGGGATGTGCACATTAATGGATTTGGGTTTATCGCTCGACGGAGATGAGCGGGGCTTAGGTGGGAACGATTGCGGTCCCCACTGGCGGCGAGGAGTAACCTGTTGCGATGGGTACTCTGGCAGGGCTACACACTTTAGTGTGTAGTCAGTATTGTGGAGTTAATGATGGAGTTCGGAGTATATCTGTGACGATTGAGCTGTGTTGTTTGTTGTATTGTTGAGTTATATAAATTGTGTGATTAGTACTGACCCCGTTTATTGTTTTAAAAACTGTGGTGATCCATTCGGGGATAGGATGTGTCACCTTCAGATGATAGAGTCTTCCGCTGTAGCTTGAGTTGTTGTCAGACATTTTCATTTAGTTGATTAGACGGTTGTTTTGGGAACTTGTAACCCGTATTTTGGGCATTTGGTTTTGGATTGTATTTATTCACTAAACTTATACTATTTAAACGTTGTTTCGTTATTGTCTTATGATTATCATTGCCTTGGGAAACCGAGATGGTGACATCTTTATACCTGAGTGGTCCTGGTAAGGCACTTGGAGTATGGGGGTGTCACAAAGTGGTATCAGAGCGATGATCCTGAAACCTGTAACTAATGAATATAATGAACATAGGGTGTCAATTAAAATGAACCCGGGGTAAAGGTTGTAGGAACTAATGCAAAGGCTTGGGAGACGTCCTAAAGTCGCGAACTCGCCCTACAATTTTGAACCGGTCACATGGGGGATATATGTCAAGGTCGTATGTGGTGTCTTCTAGTTTTTATGTGAACGTAATGATATATGTTGTGAATTGTTGGATGTTGGGAATGGAGGATTGAAATTATGATTGAAAAGTTGGTGGGGTGTGTTTATATGTTGGTTGGCATTAAGAAGCATGCTGGTTGTTTATTATGTGGCATTTAATAACATGAAGTAGATTATGTTGTTGATTATATGAGGAATTGTGTTGAATTACATGCGTAGTTATATTATAATGTTGAGATTATGAAGTTGCATAGTATGTTGGGTTATGTGAGATAACATGCGGGTAGTATCTACGAGTCAGCATGACTCGATCGAGTGGGGGGCACTCGATCAAGTAGGTGAGGTACTCGATCGAGTGGGTCTGACTCGATTGAGTGGGTACTTTGACGTTTTCATGAACAGAACCGTGTTTTTGGGTACTCGATCGATTACATAGGGGCACTCGATCGAGTAGGGGGTCACTCGATCGAGTGGCTAGGCTGCTCGGTCGAGTATGTTAGAGATCAAAAGGTCTGTTTTGGGTCTGGAGTCGGGGCACTCGATCGAGTACGTTGGGCACTCGATCGAGTAGCCTCTACTCGATCGAGTAGGTTTAGGCACTCGATCGAGTGGGTTCTGGACAGGATGTTTTCGTGTTTTGGGTTATGGTATGTATGTTTATATCTACCTTTTCCTATATAGTTTCAAGATGCCGCCAAAGAAAACCGCTTTGTATGCGAGAGCTGAGAGCATGAACATCGACGATATAGTTGAGATTTTGGAGCATCAAGATGCTCTTACGGAGGCCCTAAAGGGAGTGGGGAAGGATAAGGAGGTTGATCACTCTAAGATCAGTCTTTATATAGCGAAGTTTAACCCAAAAGAGTATAAGGGGAGCGGGGAGCCAATTCTTCTTGACAATTGGCATCGTGAGATGGAGAACATTCTGGATCTGGTACATTGTCCTGATGAGATAAAAGTAGAACAGGCCGCGTTCTACTTGAGGGAAGCAGCTGGTGAGTGGTGGGACAAGGTGAAAGCGAGTGCTAGAGAGATGTATATAAAGCAGGGTCTGCCTGCTATACCTTGGGAAGAGTTCCAGAGGGCTATGAGGAGAGAGTTTGTACCTGAGCATGTGAGGAGTAAGCTGTGGGAGGAGTTTGATGGGTTTAGGATGACATCTGATATGTCGGTTGCTGAGTACTACAAGCAGTTTAATGAGAAGTCTAGATATTCTGAGGACATGGGTTTGAGTGAGGAGAACCTAGCGCTGAGATTTGAGAGGGGGTTGACCCCCAGGATTATGGACAAGTTACCCGTGGGAGTCCTTACTGATGTTAAGGAAGCTTATGAGAGGGCTGGAAGAGCTGAGAGGTTGGTAGAGATGGCCCGGGAGAGAGGAAGTGAGAAAAGAAAGGCTGAGAGTGAGGGTGGTGGCCAATCTAATTACAAGAAAGGCAACCACAATCAGGCTAGAGCGTTTTCTTCTGGCTCGGGGTTCAATGCTGGGGCTTCCTTTGCGCGTGGCCGTGGGAGCGGTAGTGGTAGTTGGGGGATGACCTGCTTTGGCTGTGGCGGTGTAGGCCACAAGAGACATGAGTGCACGAGTGTACCAGGAGCTTTTCAGAGACCGGCTCAGGGGAGCTATTCTCAGGGGTCGGCACAGAGTTATGCGAGTAACAGACCGGCTGGGTCATGGTCTAACCGGGGAGGTCAGAGCAACCAGGGTGGAGGTAACCACAATGGCGGTAATTCTTATAAGAAACCAGCTACGAACAACAACAACAATCAGGGGTCAGGTGCTAAGCCGACTACTTGACCCGATCTTGTCAGGGAGGTGGACAGAAGACCAGTGGAAAGCTGTATATGATGGACAAGAAGACAGCTGAGGACGACGCACATGTTATCACTGGTACCTTTCTTGTTAACGGTATTCATACCTTTCTTTTGTTTGATTCGGGGGCGTCTCAGTCGTTTGTATCTTCGAGTCATGTTAAACGGTTGGGTCCGAGGGTATATGAGTCTGTAAGTGAGAAAGTTTTTATACCTTCGGGTGAGTCTGTATCATGTGGGAGGTTATATAGGGATGTATCTATGATAGTTGGGCAAGTTGATCTACCTGTAGACTTGATAGAGTTTCCTTTAGACGGTTTTGAGATGATAGTTGGGATGGATTGGTTAGGGAAGTACAAAGCTAAGATAGACTGTCATCAAAAGAAAGTGTATTTGAGAGGTCCTAAGGGCGTTAGTGTGTCTTATCGTGGGTTTATGGTCAAAACCAAAGTTAAGTTGATTGCAGCTGTGACCTTGAAGTCCTATCTGAGGAAGGGATGCCCTTTGATCTTGTGCCATGTGAGAGATGACCGGATAGAGAGTCCGACAGTTGATCAGATACCAGTGGTGGATGAGTTTGTGGATGTCTTTCCAGAGGAGATTTCGGGGTTGCCACCGAAGAGGGAGATAGATTTCACGGTTGAGTTGAAACCAGGGACGGGGCCAATCTCTAAGGCACCGTATCAGATGGGTCCTAAAGAGTTGGAGGAGCTCAGGAAGCAGTTAGATGATCTGATAGAGAAGGGATACATTAGACCTAGTGTATCACCGCGGGGAGCACCAGTTCTTTTTGTGAAGAAGAAAGATGGGAGCTTAAGGTTGTGTATAGATTACAGGGAGCTGAACCGAGTGACAGTGAAGAACAATTATCCTTTGCCAAGGATAGACGACCTGTTTGATCAGTTGAGTGGTGCATCAGTCTTTTCCAAGATTGATTTGAGGTCGGGGTACCATCAGGTGAAGATTAGAGAGGTGGACATACCAAAGACAGCTTTCACGTCGAGGTATGGCCATTATGAGTATGTGGTGATGCCTTTTGGGTTATCTAATGCACCGGCTGTGTTTATGGATTTGATGAACATAATCTTTAGTCAGTTTTTGGACAAGTTTGTGGTGGTGTTCATTGATGATATCTTAGTCTATTCCAAGACTAAGGAGGAGCATGAGGAGCATCTGAGGATTGTGTTGCAGACCTTGAGGGAGCATGAGTTATATGCTAAGCTGTCCAAGTGTGAGTTCTGGTTAGAGAGAGTTGCTTTTCTGGGGCATGTGATCTCTAAGGATGGGGTAGCTGTGGATCCGACAAATATTGAGGCAGTGACCAAGTGGGAAGCACCAAAGAATGTTGCTGAGATCAAGAGTTTCTTGGGTTTAGCTGGATATTACAGACGGTTCGTGAAGGATTTCTCCAAGATTGCTAGACCTATGACAGCTTTGATGAGGAAAGAGAACAGCTTTCGTTGGGATGAGAGTTGTGAGACGGCGTTCCAAACATTAAAGGAGCGTTTGACCACAGCTCCTATCTTAGCATTGCCTGAAGGGAGTGAGAACTTTGAGGTTTATACAGATCCCTCAAAGAATGGGTTGGGATGCGTGTTGATGCATAACGGTAAAGTGATTGCCTATGCTTCTAGGCAATTGAAGCCTTATGAGGAGAATTATCCTACACACGATCTAGAGTTGGGTGCAGTAGTGTTTGCTCTCAAGATTTGGAGACATTACCTTTATGGGGCGACCTTTAAGGTATTTTCTGATCACAAGAGTCTCAAGTACATCTTCACTCAAAAGGAGTTGAACATGAGACAGGGGAGGTGGATGGAGCTGATTGGCGATTATGACATGGATATTATCTACCATAAAGGGAAAGCCAATGTTGTTGCAGATGCTTTGAGCAGGAAGAGTGTACATTCTTTGTGTATAGCTTTATCTTTGATGAGGTTGAGAGACGAGGTGGGGAAGTTTGGGATACATATGATGGAGAGAGGGGATGCCATGGGAGATTTGACAGTACAACCTGATCTTTATGATGATATTCGAGGTAAACAGGTGTTGGATCCTAAGATGGTAGAGTGGAGAGCTGGAGTAGAGAAAGGGATAGTGTCCAGATTCTCTATTCATTCAGATGGTGGTTTGAGGTTTGATGGGAGGTGGTGTGTCCCTAATGACGAGGAGCTGAAAAAGACAATCATAACAGAGGCACATTGTACACCATATTCAGTACATCCAGGTGGTGACAAGCTATACAAGGATTTAAAGAACACGTTTTGGTGGTCTGGGATGAAGAAAGAGACAGCTGAGTTTGTGGCCTGTTGTTTGACATGCCAGAGAGTTAAAGGGGAACAACGACGACCACAAGGTAAGATTCAGTCTTTAGAGGTACCTGAGTGGAAGTGGGAATCCATTTCTATGGATTTTATCGTGGCTTTGCCGAAGAGTCAACATGGTAACAACCTGATATGGGTAATAGTGGATCGACTGACCAAGTCATCTCATTTTGTGCCAATGAAAGATACATGGACTAAGGCACAATTAGCTATGGCCTATCGGAAGAATGTGCTAAAGTTGCATGGAGTCCCTAAGGACATAGTATCTGACAGAGATGCGAGATTTATCTCAAGGTTTTGGAAAGAGTTGCAGGAATCTTTGGGAACGACATTGAAGATGAGTACAACATTTCATCTGCGCGGCAGACGGTCGATCGAGAGAACAATCAAGACTCTTGAGGATATGTTACGAGCTTGTGTGATGGACTTTGGCGGTAGCTGGGAACAGAGATTAGATTTGATTGAGTTTTCTTACAACAAAAGCTATCACACCAGTATTGGCATGGCACCGTTTGAGGCCTTATATGGGAGGAGATACAGGAGTCCAATTTGTTGGGACGACAGTGCGGAGGCAGTGGTTCTAGGACCAAATATGTTACATGAGATGGTTGAGCAGATTAAGATGATTAGGGAAAGGATGAGAGCGGCTCAGGATAGGCAAAAGAGTTATGCAGATCTACATCGCCGGGATATAGAGTTTCAGGTTGGGGACAAGATTCTTCTGAAAGTGTCTCCTATGCGTGGGGTTATGATATTTGGGAAGAAAGACAAGGTTAGTCAGAAGTTCATCGGACCTTATGAGATCTTAGATCGAGTTGGAGAGGTTGCTTATCGTTTGCCTTTGCCAGCTGCGTTGGAGAGAGTGCATAATGTGTTTCATGTATCTCAGTTGCGCAAGTATGTGAGCGATCCGACACATGTGTTAGAGGCAGAGAGTATAGAGCTAGATGAGTCCTTGTCTTATCTTGAGGTGCCTAAGCAGATTCTTGACCGGAAGGTTAGGAAGACTAGGAATGGTGAGACAGTTTTGCTTAAGATCCTTTGGTCTAACCACGAGGTTGAGGAAGCTACATGGGAGGCAGAGGAGGCCATGAGAGAGCGTTACCATTTTCTTTTTGATCAGGTATGTATGGTTACGGGGACGTAACCTTGTTTCTTTTAGGGGGGTAGGAGATGATCGCAAAGAGTTTTTAAGAGTTTTTACACCCTTTTTGTGCTGTGTCGGTATGTTTGTTGTGGTTGGTCGGGTTGAGTTTGGTTAGTAGCATGTTTTTATGTTGAGTTTTGTTTTGGTTGTTGTGTCGGGAGTGTAGTAGTATGCCTTTGTTTTGTTGTGGTTTGAACATCGGGGACGAAGTTCTTTTTAAGGAGGGAAGACTGTAATACTACGGTTTTATGAGCCTCTGGGTACTCTATCGAGTGGGCCTTACTCTGTCGAGTAAGGGTGTTTTGCATTTTAAAATAGTTTCTGACCTGCAGGGTACTCGATCGAGTAGCCTTGGTACTCGATCGAGTAGGCGGCACTCGATCGAGTAGCCCGGTTTACGGGTAATGTTTTGTCGGGTTTTTTTAATAATGCGAATTAGTATTTAAACCTTTCCGTCACTTTCATAAACGCTTTTACAAACCTAATCACTTTGAAAAGAGATTGCAACCTACGTACTTCGCATCCTTCGCATTATTGACAAATCCCGAAGCTTGGGAGGTCGGAATTCATCTTTCTTTACATTCTTGTGATCCTTGCGTCGAGGGTAAGATCTACGTACTGATTTTATGGTATTTTGTTAAGGTTGTTTAAACCCTAATTTGGGGGTTTGAGGGTTTTGTTGTCTTTTATGATTGTTAGTAATTGTATGATTATATGTTAGGAGGAGGATTCGTAGAGGAGGCCTTTTGATAACAGTTGTTGAGACCGCCTGATTGTATTGCATTCCGGGTAGAGTTTCCCTACTCAGTATTAGTCACATGATGTGTTGGTTGTGCTTTGTGATTATTGAATATTATCGTACGAGTATTGTGACGGTTGTTGGTTTTGATTGTTGATAGTAGTTGTGGTTGATTGTATCTGTCTGTGTTCTTCGGGGTGTGTCCCTGGCTGAGTGGAGTCACTTGCGGGAGTGGCTTCACGCCCATTATTCGCCTTCTGTGGAACCCGCCACAGAAGGGATGTGCACATTAATGGATTTGGGTTTATCGCTCGACGGAGATGAGCGGGGCTTAGGTGGGAACGGCTGCGGTCCCCCACTGGCGGCAAGGATTAACCTGTTGCGATGGGTACTCTGGCAGGGCTACACACTTTAGTGTATAGTCAGTATTGTGGAGTTGATGATGGAGTTCGGAGTATATCTATGACGATTGAGCTGTGTTGTTTGTTGTATTGTTGAGTTATATAAATTGTGTGATTAGTATTGACCCTGTTTATTGTTTTAAAAACTGTGGTGATCCATTCGGGGATGGTGAGCAGTTGTTGAGCAGGTATGAGTCGAGATACATGGGATAGCTGGGATGTGTCACCTTCAGATGATAGAGTCTTCTGCTGTAGCTTGAGTAGTTGTCAGACATTTTCATTTAGTTGATTAGACGGTTGTTTTGGGAACTTGTAACCCGTATTTTGGGCATTTGGTTTTGGATTGTATTTATTCACTAAACTTATACTATTTAAACGTTGTTTCGTTATTGTCCTATGATTATCATTGTCCCGGGAAACCGAGATGGTGACATCTTTATACCTGAGTGGTCCTGGTAAGGCACTTGGAGTATGGGAGTGTCACACAACAGCTGTACTACTTCTGAGGCAATTGAACAGGCTTTTATTGAGTATTATCTGAACCTCCTTGGCAGCAACAAAGCAGTTAGTCATGTCCATATCCCCACTGTGAGGAAAGGAAAGATTCTGAGTCCTGCACAGTGCCTTGATATGTGCAGAGCTGTGACAGGTGAGGAGGTCAAGCTGACTTTGTTCTCTATTCTCCCTAACAAGGCTCCTGGCCCTGATTGGTACTCATCAAAGTTTTTTAAGGACACTTATGACATAATTGGAGGGGATATTGTAAGTGCAGTCCTTGAATTCTTTCAATCTGGCAAGTTATTAAAACATGTCAATTCTACAACTCTTACTCTAATTCCTAAAAAGCCCAGACCTGTTAGTGTGGTAGATTTCAGACCCATTGCCTGTTGCAATGTATTGTATAAGACTATTTCCAAGGTAATTTGCAATAGGCTTGCTAGTATCCTCCCTGAAATAATTAGTGCCAATCAAAGTGCATTTATTAAAGGGAGGGATATAGTGGATAACATTTTGATCTGCCATGACCTTGTGAGATTGTATAATAGGAGAGCTTGTTCTCCTAGGAGTATGATGAAGATTGACCTTAAAAAGGCCTATGATTCTATTGAATGGCCTTTCATCAAGGACATGTTACAGGCTTTGGGGTTCCCTGATCAAATGGTGCATTGGATAATGCAGTGTGTTTCCACCCCATGGTATACACTTAGTCTTAATGGTGCTTCTTTTGGATACTTTCAGGGAAGGAGGGGGATAAGACAGGGGGACCCAATGTCCCCTCTGCTCTTTACTATATGTATGGAATATTTGAGTAGGGTTTTAAGTGAGGTGACTTTGATTATGGATTTTAATTTTCATCCCTTATGCAGACCATTGCAGTTGAGCCATCTGTGTTTTGCAGATGACCTGTTACTGTTCTGTAGGGGGGATAGGCAATCAATTATTATTTTATTAAGGGCCTTTGCCACTTTCTCCTCTGCTTCAGGGCTTGAGATGAACTGTGATAAGTCTGATATCTATTTCAATGGTATGAGGCAGGAGGAGATTGATTATGTGCTAAGCATTTTTGGGGTTAAAATTAGGAGCTTTCCTTTTAGGTACCTTGGAGTGCCTATATCTTATAAAAGAATGGCAATAGGTGACTGTACCAGGTTGGTGGAAACGATTGTAGGCAGAATCAGAAGTTAGGGGCTAGGAAACTGAGTTATGCTGGGAGGTTGGTCTTAGTTCAGAGTGTCCTCACACAACTACACTCTTACTGGACCAGAATCTTTATCATTCCCTTAACTGTTAGTGATAGGGTGGAAAGGATCTGTAGGAATTACTTATGGTCTGGGTCTGATCTTTATTTGAGAGCTCCTGCTGTGGTTTGGGAGAAGGTCTGCCATGAGAAAAAATATGGTGGATTAGGAGTGGTGAATTGCAGGAAATGGAACATTGCTATGCTTGGGAAGTATGTGTGGTGGATTGCAGCTAAGGCTGATCACTTATGGATAAGGTGGGTTAATCATATTTATATTAAGAATCAGCCTTGGATGGATTATAAACCTACCACTAATACAAGTTGGACATGGAGGAAAATATGTCAAGTAAAAGATCAGCTTAAGGATGGTTTTGTTGGTGGGAATTGGTGTAGGAATCAGGGGAGGTACACTGTTGCAGATGGGTATTCTTGGTTACAGCCTGAACATTCTAAGGTGACATGGTATCCACTTATCTGGAATACTTCTATTGTCCCTAAACATGCTTATATTGGTTGGCTTGCTATGCAAGGGCGGCTTTTAACAAAGGACAGACTGGATTCATTTGGTATTCAGACTGATGGGCAGTGTGAGCTATGTTAAGATCATCTAGAGGATCATTCACATATGTTGTATAAGTGTAGTTACAGTAAGCACTGTTGGTCCCTGCCCTGGGAATGACTTGATTACAAGTTCCCATTGACTGGCTTATGTGACTGGTTTAGGAGGTGGAGATGTAAGACCCTCATCCAGAAGTAGATCATTACAGCAGCTATTGTTGGACTGATATATCACATTTGGATTGCTCGTAATATCTGCAGATTGGAGGCAAGATTGCAAGCACCATGGGCAGTTCTTAAGCACCTTAAAGTAGAGTTACAAGCACGATTTCAAAGGCCTTCTAAGATTGAGCTTGTGCAAAAGTCTGTTTGGGCATGTCAGTTACTAGCAGTTTATGTGACACCCTCATTTCTTAGCGTTAAAGAAACACGTATGTTCTACAGAAAAACTGACAGGATATGTTTGTAATTGGTTCAACTAGATAAAACCTGTAATTTTTAAAACTTTTCTAAACCATTCACAAACATTTCCAAATGTAGAGTGCCAAAACCTGCAAATGCTAACAAACTAATTTACATAACTATGCTAAAGTTGCGAGAATAAAGTGATACAAACCAAAATAGAAGAGGGAGACATATGTCCCTTCAAAATATAAACACAACCAAATATATAAAGGTTTACTACAAAGTATAGCCAAACTAAGTCCAAGGTTCTTTTGCTCACTAGCTCGTCTGTGTACCCCATCTAAGCATCATCAACCTGTCAATCGCATTTTATACAAACACGAAAGCCACAATTCGGTGGGGAGTAACCCGAGTCCTCCCACCACGAAATGTCATATTTAATGTAACATGTAATGTAACATGTAACCAACACCACAAATAATCTAGATATCAAGTATTCTAACATATGAACACTAAACTGACCAAATTAAACTATCATGTGAAACATATAACAAGCAGTAATCCAAACTTTATCAATTGTAACCGGCTTACATCTCACCTATTACAATTCATAAAATCACCATACAAGAAAGGGCAATATATCAAAGACAGGCATAAGTTCTTAGTACGGTCAATAGTCACTCTGTAACTCGAGTCCATACCACGAGGTAGGGAAGGTAATCGAACCGGTATCTTGGCTCAGAGGTTCTATCAAAACATGGCCAAGACACAACACAACCCTAGCCTAAAATCTGCGCAGACCTAGACATGCGGATACACACCACCGCACACAAGACCCACAATTTTTCTAAAATAAAGTGAGTACCCTAAGGAGTCCACCAAAGGGTTGGCTAGTACTTAAGCTGACCACTTACTCTCAAAATAAGTAACGAGGTCATGCCCCAACTTGGATATAAACCCACCAAGTCAAGAACACAAAGGCTATTAAGCAGTGAACATATACTCGTCAAAGACTATAAAGACCTATCTATGACAAACACAACAACCTGCAAGAAGTATTCAATACCAATTCCATTTCTAGCAATATTAACAATATTAAAGGTTTCAGGGAATCTAGGGCCGTTTCTACAATATAAGAAACTACTCAAATCAACCAAAAACATATGTGAAATAAAAACATAATAAATGGCCTAAAACAAATATAAGGCCGATTATCCAATTCATACAAAATTTCATCCAACCGAATTTTTACCCGCAACTCCAGTCCTGCGACAGGCACGCGTTAAATTGCGGCTAACCAATCACACAATTGACTGACATCGATTCAGTCAAAGGGACCAAGGCTCAGTTTTCGGCTTAATCATCAAAACATTGCAATTATCGCTAAAAATTTCATTTTAAGCCTATTCATTACAATTTCATATTATAACCTATCCTAACATGTGCAACTACCAATATAAACATAATTTTTACCATCAACATAATTTTTTACTACTAATATGATTCATTTCAAAAGATTACCCATTTGTTACTTATACTAAATATAACATTAATAAACCCGAAACGACAGATAATGCATGAAAAACCGCGAAACAAGCAACGGGCCAACCCGGGCAAACCGGGGAACTGCCGTGGGCTGCTGGGCTTTCTGGCTTGCTTGGCCGCCACCCCCAACCCTCCATTTCTCCATTTTTGTTCAGTTTAACATCGTCTAAAGCATCAATCAATCGTTCTCAATTCATTTCCATACTAATATGAGAATTTAAACTAACATAAGACATGAATTAAACATGAATTTAACCCATATTATCATGTGAAATAAACTACCCACACAACAATCACAAAATCATACAAGAAAACAAGATTGTGACATTTATTCGTCGAGTAACTCGAAATAGTTACCTTTAGCAACAAAATGAGCAATTAGCACCTTGAACACCAAACCCTAATCTGCCAACTAACCCCTATCTTCGACTATATACGAGTCTCCAAACTCGTCTTCTAAATCTTCACCTAAATAAACAATAAAAACACAATTATAAGCACAAAAACCGAAATTATGCCCAAAATTGTCTTAAATCGACTTAATGAAAACTGAAATTAAAACATACTAGGATGTAGATCTCGAAGAGAGGATTCCGGAAATATAAATTTTGCGAAAATCGGACTAGAAACGAGTGAGTTATGGTGAAAATTAGCTTAAAAGCTTAGGTTTTATGGTGTTTTTGATTTGGAATGCTTTAGAATGTTAAGGAAGGAGTAGTTGGAAAAGAAAAATCAGAATGAAAGGAGGGAGAGGGAGGTGTGCCGCGGAAATGAGAGGAAAGGAGCGGGATTGACGGAATTTCATGAGTCGGTTTTAGCTCGTTTCGACGATAATTAGAACCGCTTGCCAATTGCAAATTCCGACAAGACCAAAGTTCTTAAACACGAGATTACAAGAAGATTGAGTATTCATATGACCCATTTCCAAAATCGTTTGCCCAATTTTCAAAAGAGTTGTCATTTTTTTCCCGATATGCCCTTATTTCGAAATAAAAAGTTTTTACACGGTTTAAACTATTTTTAAACATTTCGAAACTATCAAAATAAATACTTTACTTCAAAATATAATAAAATTATATTTCTTTGAATTATTATTACTTCAAATACATTAATATCCAATTTTACTTGATTAATAAATTACTTCCGCAATATAATAATGGTCCGAAATTACGGGGTGTTACAGTTTAGTTCCTTTTTAATGCTTGTAATGTGTATGTCCGTAATGGTGGTGATTTTGATGTAACCCTTGAATGATTATCTATCTATATAATATATTTACAGTTCACCAAAAAAAAAGACAATTTTTTTAATAATTTGAAAATAAAACTGAACGTTCTTTTATTAACAAAAATGGACAGTTCATAGTTGAATTGTCTTAACCTATAATTATGAATACATTTTACAAGCATTATTATTATATTTTCCCGATGACTTTTTAATGTATATACGAGGGTAGAAGGGCGGACTTCATTTGATATTATTTTCCCGATAATTTTTTACACCATTTAAGTGGGGTCATATATCCTTTATTTTGTCTATAGATCTCAAACGGGTTGGGCGGGTCGGAACATACATGTCGGATACGTGGGTTAAAATATGGGTTATGGGTCGGGTTATTCGGGGCAAAGTGTGGGTCAACAATTAGTATCTAACGCCTTTTATAGATTGGAAAAATATTTTTTTAAAAACTAAAGTATATTTAATATTAATATTTTAATCATATTCAATGTTTATTTTTTTAAATATATTATACAATAATTATTAATATTTTTATAAAAATTATTTTAGTTTATCTTTAACTCAACGGGTCAACGTGTTCGTATCGGGTTTCACTTAAATTAACGGGTCATTTCGGGTTCCATATCGAACAGGTTACTGCTCAAGATTTTCATATTTTAACCCTGGAAAAAATGGATGAGGTCGGATCGGGTCGAAATTTGAGAGGCTTTTATCTTAGTCATGACTTATCATTTAATTAAAATAATATGGATACGAATTGTACAAATAACCAACTCTAATTTGTTGTATTCTACATTTATGTAATATCGACTATCGTATGACTTTAAGTTTATTAACAATATATTGAGTTAACTTAAAGATAATTATCTAACTACGGAATATAAAAAAGCCCGTAAATTTCACGGGTTTAAAACTAGTTTACCTCTCTTCCTCTTAAGTAGTTGGTTTCAATATTTTCACTTTCTCACATGTTTTCTTTCCTCATAGAAAAAAGGCAGCCCACATAAGTAAACGAGTACTTGAAATTCAATGTCTCTAGAAATTCAATCACACCAAATGAGGAGGATGGTCTACTGCACATACCAATTCCAAGGATAAGATGAAAGGACACCAAATAGATTAACTATGAGCTTACGACGTTATGTTTATACAATTCAATTTTGTTTCAACTTCAAATTGTCCACATTTAGTTCACCTACATACATGGCCGTCTCAAGAAAAGTGGAGGCCCGGTGCAAAAGAAAAAAATAAGGCCTAAAATTTACAAAATCAAATGACGTTTATATAAAATATAATGCAAGCTACAAATTATTTGAAAAGCGACTCTTTCGCGTAGTTTTTCTTGAAGCGAATTCCTCTATCAAACAATTATAATCTACTTTTTCTAAGAAATCATCTTCTATGGCAATTATTGCTAATCCATTAAGCCTCTCTTGCAACATTGTAGACCGCATGTAAGATTTCAGCAACTTTAACTTCGAAAAGCTTCTTTCTGCAGATGCAACCGTCACAGGAATAGTCAACAATATTCGATACACAACAAATGCATTAGGAAAATACGATTTACGCTTCAAAAATTTCAAAATATCAATAGCCTCCATCTCTTCATCAGGCAATAAATCTTTAAGCAACTTTAACTCCATGAACAATTCATTTCCATCAAAATCACATTGTTCACCACTTGTAAGTGCTATTTGAAGATTGTCACAGCAAGACTTTAATTTAGCATTATCTAATGAGTTCAACTTACTAGAAAAAAACAAAAAGCCAAAAACATTTTGATATTCTTCTTATTGCTCAAATCTCTTTGTGAGTGAACCAATAGCTTGGTCAACAACAAAAAGGAAGTAGTTCACTCTAAAGGATTCTTCACTAGTTTGGGAAACTACTTCAGTTGTGTCATTTTGATTCTCGTCAAAATGTTTTTTCCTTTGACTAACACGCTTCTTTGGAAATACGGGATCAACATCTAATTCAATTGCAATTTCCCTAGCGATATTAACGGCATCATTAAATCCAGATTCCCTATAATCTTCGAAAAATAAAACCAACTTTTTAATATCATCAATTGCCACATCAAGAATCATATTTTTTGATTGCAATTGTTTACTAACAAAATTAATTCTATGCAATATTTCATACCAAATAACAAGTGCTACCAAAAACTCAAAGTCACCAAGTTCATTCATGGCCAAGGATTTAGCTTCACTTCTAATTTTACTATCATTATCAGTTTCTCCTACTTGAAGCAAAGCATCACATACCTCTGCAATTTGAAACCTAATTGCTTTGACACTATCGACACGACTTTCCCAACGAGTAGATGAAAATTGCTTTAATGTATATTTTGTTACATTATTCTTCAATATTTCCCATCTTTTATTAGAATTTGCAAAAATAGTATATATTCGTTGTATTACTCCAAAAAAGTCTTTAGCTTTACCACAACTATTTGCCATATCACATAATGTTAAATTAAGACTGTGAGAAGCACAAGGAGTAAAGAAAGCTCGAGGATTCACATCTAAAAGTTTTTTTTGTACCCCCTAATTTTTGCCTTTCATATTTGATCCATTATCATAACTTTATCCTCTCACATCATTCACATCAAGATCTAAAGATTTTAATTCATTTAATAAAACATCAAAAAGTCCTTGTCCAGTTGTGTCATTTACACTCAAAAATCCTAAAAATGATTCCTTAATGCAAAGACAACTTGAAGACACATCAATATATCATAAAATCAATGACATTTGCTCTTGGCGACTCACATCCGGAGTGCAATCTAGTATCACCGAAAAATATTTTGCTTCTTTCACACTTTTAATAATTTCAGATTTAACAGCGGATGCAACAAGAAGTATTAACTCATTTTGAATGTTATGACCAATATAATGACTATGAATAGTGTCATTGGTTATATGATGCACATGCTCCTGAATTATGGGGTCAAACCTCGCTAACATTTCAATTAATCCTAAAAAATTTCCATTGCTTTTTTGATATAACTTCCCATTACTACCACGAAAAGCCAAATTATGTGTTGCTAAATACACCACAACAAATATTATTCTTTCCAACACTTTTTTCCAATGTTTTTTCTCTTTATCTAATGCACTATTTGTCTTTTTATCAATTGTTTGACTCTTTTCACTTCGTTCACGCAAATCATACCAAGCATTCATATTAACAATGTGTTCAATGCCCATTTCATGTTGTTTAAGTCTAACACAAATATGAGACCAATCTTGAAGACCATTGTTAGCTAATTGACTTTTAGGATTACCTTTTCTAAATATTTTACAACAAAAGCAAAATACTTTATCAAGATCTTTTGAATAGAAAAGCCAATCTCTATCGCACTTTTCTCCATTTGGTAAAACTCTTGTATAACATGTTGATTTAAATCTTCTACCTAATTCGGCTTTAGGTCCTTTTTCAATAGATAAATCTCTTTTAGGACCTTTTTTAGCTAAAATTTTAATCATATTAGAATTAAGTGAATCTCAATTTCTCGGGTCAAACATATCAAATATTATTCATATGACTAGATTGACTACCATTTTCGACATCATTTTTTTCTACTCCTACAACAAAACCCTCGCTGTTCTCATCACCATCATTTTCATTCATATCTAAATTATCATCATCATTAACATGGTTATCCTCATTGTCAATTTTATTATCGTTGTTGTCACCGGAATCACGAGTATAAAAAATTTCAGCAGTTTCACTCTCAACAACACCTTCATTATCATTAATATTTTCACTATTAGAAGTAGACCCTTTGGTGAAAAATTTATTGAGCGCACCTTTTTGGGACAGAATTAATTGTTCAATTCGCTTCTTTTTCTTCCGTTTTTTGGATCCTGAATCAAATTTTCTTATTCTAGGTAACATGATATTAGAAATAGAGATATGTGATGAAACGAAACAACCTTATTGATGCCGGATTCCAGAACTATCGTCGGCACTCGGCGTCACGGCTGTCCGACTGATCTCCGACACCAACTTCCAATACCTGCAAAGGCATTATCATTAAATTCATTAATCATTAACATTATGATTGAATTCATTAAAATTCATCAAAATTAAGAAGAAATATTACCTTATTTCGTTTGAATTCAAAGATAAACCTGCGATTTTTGCCAACAATTTGAACTGACAAAGTGACCAAGTTTTGATTCTAATTGTTTTAATTGAAAACTTGAAATGATTTGTGAATAATTGATTTGGAATAATCATACTTAAAAGATTAGAAAAAAGGAACGTTAGATAGGTTGATTATTAAGGGGTAGATTTAATATTTTTGGGAAGGAAAATAATTTTACTTGGGGAAGGATTAGATTTAGGAATTTGGAGTATACTGCAGTTACGGTGCTTCAATTCCTAACTTTACTCTATTTATTTTTCTTTTTTTTCCTTCTTAATTAGTATAAGGTTGAAGTTTGGGCCCCAAAAATTTGAGGCCCAGTGCAAGTGCTCACAGTGAGCCCATAGTTAGACGGGCCTGCTTACATATAATTCTAATTTGTTTAGACACTACTTGAAATTATCCACGTTTAATTCCTCAAATCTAATACACTACTCACCTCGAGATTTGGAGTGATACTCAGCTACTCCTACTCGTTTCAAACTAGCCATTTGTTTGTGTGAAACCAGATTAGTACTTTAAGGTATCCTAGAGGCTATAACTACCCTCCTACACTTTGTGATCTACCTTTAAATGAAAGGGTTTGAGCCACGGTTGTAGATGCGTAATCCCATAAATAGCGCTAAATTACTTATAATAAGTTAACGCTTAACAATGAATGATATAATTCTCAAAGTTAAACACAAGAATTTCCAACGATACTTATATATCAAGAAGATTCCAATAACACAACATCAACTAGAGTCTTCACAAGAGTACTTGTGGATGCTAAATTACAAACTAAAGGATAGATGGATGATTACCTCCATGATCGGATGGGCTCGTCGTGCTACTTCTACTTCTATTTCTAATGCTAATCTACACTACGCTTAAGAGATTAATCTAAAGATAGACTAAGTTGTAGTTATTGTTGTTGTTTGCTTGAATGAAATGCCTCCTTATATAGGCGTCATCCGGCTCCTTAGAAACTACTCCTTAATGGGAAGGGGTTAATAAACCGTCGAGTCTTCTTGAAGCTTCATTTGGGCGCTTATTATGCCCCTTAGCCCAGCGTTCCTCTTTTTGGACTTCTTGGTTTTCTTAGATTCCGTTTGTCTTCGATCTTGGATTAACTTAACTTAGGCCCTGTAACCTTATTCTTTAGTTCTCAGGCCCACATACCCTTAAAATAATAAATTTAGTACCTTAACTAAATTAGGCGCCAACAAAAAACCCCCAGCGTTCGAAGGTTTTAATTCAAAAGAAAACCTCCGGACGCTGAAAACTTCTCAGGCTATGCGCCTTACCTTAGGCTTATTATGCCAAAAATCCCAGTGCTTTATCCACTGATACCATGCTCTACAAACTCCAGATAAGAGCAAACTATCAGATTCTTCCATCCTAGTTTAGGAAAAATCCACAGAGTTATCATAGACTCGTCAGACCCTATCATGAATAAAGGATTTGACCCTTCATCATTCTAGTAAGGCCTTGGACTATCCTTTTCAAGTAGATCTCTTGCACACTTTTTTGAAGGATTTGCCATAGTTTTTATCAGTTAATACTGAGAAAGAAAAAAGTAAGAACGAACCTCTCACCCAGAAAGTATTATATTAATAATACTTTAAGAAGCTCAACCATTTATAACATTTGAAATGTGAACAACTACTCCGCCTCTTCACATCCCGCTTTTCTCGATTCCTTTGAGTAATTCATTTTCCGAAAAAACCTTTGGAACCATAAATAACTCCCAATCATTATATTAAATGAAGGAATCTATTTTATAGACGCATTTATTGTGCCTGGGTTATATTAATTAATTTCCATAAACGTCCTCAGCGCTAGGGTTTCATAGTTCCTGACTTTCTGAAGTCAACCAATTTTCTGAAATTGGTTGTTGCACTTTATCATCATCATCTTCACTGGGACTATCAATTACAATTGGAGACGATTCATTGTCTCATGCTAGAGCCTTATCCCGAAACTCTTTGTGAAAAAGTCTCCTGTTTTTCAAAATTTGAGAAATTCAGACAACTGCAATTCGCGGTTATTTCTACTCCATTCCTCGGGGTTATCATCCTCCATGGCTGTGTAGGGTGTGGTTTATGGGTTAAGTCAACTCATATACCCAAATAACCCCATGGACTGTCGGAATCAAGGGTGAATAGCCAAGCCTAACGCCGACATGTTCTGATTACTGCCCCTTTTGATTGAAGTGGAAGCCTTTATAAGACCCCCTTCATGAACTTTCTTTCCCCTAAAACCTCATTCAAACAAGGTCTAGGTGTTGTTCTCTCAATTTCGCATGAAGCTATAAGAAACGGTAGTCTCTCTTTCATGAGGTTTGTAGCAACTTCGGCCCTATTCGAGGCCTTAATTCCATCATTATACTGATATTGTGCTTCAATGTTAACTCTCATTGACATAAACCTCATCTTTTATAAGAAAGATGAAAATGTTTTATGATTTTCCACAAACTTTGTATTTGGAAAAGGAAATGAGGAGAAAAAAGGAACAGTCTTTTAAATATTCAAGGAAAATAAGAAACGACTTCTTTCCACTAATTAACTGTGAGAAGTTAAAATAATTAACCCTCTTTCCCCTTTTCAAGGGTAATCATTACCCTTAGACGGCGGTTTACATGTCTAGTCTGCCACATTCACCAATAGGTCAAATCTATCCCCTAAATGTCTCACTATATTCGAAGAGACATGGAAGTGAGCAACAATAATTTCCAAAGATTAAATCCAAATTTTGCCTTTTTAGGCTAAAGACTTCTGAGGCATGCAACGCTGAACCGATGATAGTGAGGGAGTCATTGTTCACTCAATCAAACACATTTATATTCTCAACAAACAACTAGTAAGTGACTTAGTCGAGGTCGATCCACGGGATGGTGTGCTTTGGGTTCTAAGTCAATCTATATCAATTTATGCTAGTGTCACAATTGTTGGGGTTGGAGTTGATGAGTCTAAACTAATGAAAGCAATAAAGTAAAACAAGCAATAAATTAAAAGATGTAAATAAATGATAAACAATACTAGGGAATCATGGGATCATAAGGGAATCATGGTAAGATAGCATAAATGAATCATGTAGATGCAAGCATATATTATTATTGGAATCAATTTAGTGTATCTCTTACGATTTCTATGCTAAACTTAGGTCTCGGAGCCGAGTCGGTCAAGACTTTACAACACCTACAAGTCGACTTGGTTTTCCCTATTCATGGTGATATAACATAAATGAGTCCTAGGAAGGTTTGGGTCCCGGAGCCGAGTCGGTCAAGACTGTACAACACCTACAATTGACTTATTCTTCCTAACAACTATATGCATGGTCTAACAAGCCTTGAGTTGGTTTATGTCTTACAAGTCTTGTTGAAAGAGTAAGAGAATCAAGCTAGGTTATCAATCAAGCAATTCATCAAACATGATATGTGCATAAGTTGGAAAACAATAAGCAAGCATTCATATGAAGTCATTAAGCATAAATTTACCCTATGATTAACTCCCCTAATCCCCCATTAATCCCTAGGTAAGGAACTACTCACTCATTATCATTGAAAATATGTTATCAATGGTGTCAATCATCTTAACAAGTATAAACATGATGAAAGAGTGAAGTAATAAGCAATAAAGAGTAAAGAGTAAAGAAATTATACCAAACTTAAGATGAACAAGTGGAAAGGAAAGAATAATAAAAGAAAACTTGATTGATTGATGAAGAGTAGTCAATTTTCCAATAATAACCCAATAATCTTCAATTACCCAATAATAAATCTTGAACAATAATTGAGGAAAGATTAAAGTGCAATTTTATGGAATGATTAAAGACTAATCTATTCTAATCTACTCCTAATCTTATCTAAGGGAACTTAATCCCAACATAGGAAGCTTAATCTCTTGATTATTACAAATGGAGTATATATAGTGGAACAACATTAGGTTAAGTAAGGGTAGATTAGGAAATAATATGCTTAGGTGTCGAAAAGAGCCTTGCAAGTCCTAGGAGGAGTCCCACGACTCTCCATTTCAAAGACAATCTCGCTGCATAATAATCCGCTCGATCTGGGCTGAAAACGAGCATCCTGAGCTTCAACTCGAGCGGGTTGAGATTGAACCGAGCGGGTTGAAGGATAAATCAAGTGAGTTGATCTTGACCAGAGCGGGTTGAGCTGCAGAATCCTTTTTCTTGCTTTTATGCCTATGATGCTTTCATATACTCTTTATTCCTATCATCCTTGATCATCATTCTTGCCCCCCCTTCATACTAGTCCATTCAAGATCGTCAACAAGCTTCCGAATATGTGTAATAATACGGTTTTCTGTGCTGTTGGGTACTCTATCGAGCAGGGCTTACTCTGTCGAGTAAGTAAGTTTGGTTTCGAAATAGTAGTCTGCCTGATGTGTACTCGATCGAGTATGTGTGGCACTCAATCGAGTAACGGGTACTCGATCGAGTAAGTCACTTACTCGATCGAGTAACTCGGTCTTACGGGTTTTTTTGTCGGGTTTTGTTAGCAATGCGAGAATGATATAAAAACATAAGTCGTCAGTTTCTTTTAACTTTTACCCTGATCTAAATTCACAAGAGACAAAAACAAGTTACGTTACTTCTTCTTCTTCGCATTGCTATCAAATCCCAAGGCTTGAGTTGTCAGAATTCAGTGTTCTTTACGCCGTTGAGTCCGTAGCGTTGTGGGTAAGATCCTAGTATGGGTAGATTTGGGGGTTTTGGGTGTTTTATTCTCTTAGTAATAATTGCATGATTGTATATGTGATTATAGAAGGAGATTTCGTAGAAGAGCATTTTTGATTAGCTGCTTGTGACGGTCTTGTGATTGCTTATTACAGGTAGGATTTCATACCCAGTTATTGGTTACATATGTGTTGGTTGATTTATTGTTGGTGGTTCTTGATTAATAATATTTGTCTATATCGTATTGGAATTTCTGATTTTGATTCTGTAGTTGGTTGTGATTGTTTGTCTGTGGTTCTCGAGGTGCATCCTCGGCTGAGTGGAGTCACTTGCTGGAGTGGCTTCACGCCCTTGATTCGCGCTCTGTGGAACCCGCCTCAGAGGGGATGTGCACATTAAGGAACATGGGTTATCACTCGGATGAGATGAGTGGGGCTTAAGTGAGAAGGGTTGCAGTCCCTCACTAGCGGAGTGTGAATACTTGTTGCGATGGGTATTCTGGCAGGACTACACACTTTAGTGTGTAGTCAGGTGTGTGGAGTTGTGATGGAGATTGGGTGATTTGTATATTGTATCTGTTGTATTGTTCTTGTGTGATCAGTAACTGACCCCGTTTAAATGTTTTAAAAACTGTGGTGATCCATTCGTGGATGGTGAATAGTTATTGAGCAGGTATGAGATGGATGCGCATGTGATAGCTGGGTTTAGTCACCACGAGATGTCTAGAAGTCTTCCGCTGTGTTTTGAACTTTCATTTACTTTAGTTGGTTTTGGTTTAGAACATTTGTATCGTACTTTATAGTTTTGGTCTTGATGTAATCACTTTAAATTAATTTACTTAAAGTACGTTTCTTGATGGTCACTTTTGATTACTATGCCTCGGGTAACCGATATGGTAGCATTCCCGTCCATTAGGTGGTCCTGGTAAGGCACTTAGTGTAGGAGGGTGTTACAAAGTGGTATCAGAGAGAGACGATTTTGGAACCTGTAACTAATGAGCCCAATGAATATAGAGAGTCAAATTAAAATGAACCCGTGTAGGAGTTGTTAGGAGTTAATGCAAAGACTTGGGAGACGTCCTAAAGTTGCGAACTCGCCCTACAACTTTAAATCGGTCACTATGGGGTTTCATGGGATCGCTATGTGTTTACTAATGTTCAATTGCATATGTTGGGTGAATATGTGTATATGAATTTGTTGGATAAATGGTATGTGGTTGAATGGAGGATGTGGTGGAAACGATGAAAGTAATCGTATATGGTAATATGATTTGTGGTTAAGCTACTTGTTTACTGTAATTTCATATGCGTATGTTGGATAAAGTGTATGATGGATGATTTGGTGGAAAAAGTGAAGTAATGTTGCATAAGAATACGATTTCATGATTTAAGCATGTTTGTATGACGGAAGTGAATTTTATAATGTTGTTATGCTACTAACATATGAATGGAGAATTTGATGTTATATATTATGTTGTTACTTGGCCTTTGAAGATAGTAACATGTGGTTAGGGATACTGTTTTTTTTATTTTATTTTTTTTTTTACGTATTGAGTTGTTTTTGATTACTTTGTGGTTATTTAAGTTGTTTGGAAGTAAAAATCAAATAGTTATGTAGTCCGATTACAGCGAAGTTGTCTTTAAACTATTATAACTTGAGATGTATATATGATTTTGATGTGATTCCAGTTGGAGGTGATAGCTTGTTCTTTTACGATTCTAACGGTAGGTCACATCCCCTTAATGACCAAGAAACGAGTGAGATAAGACCGTTTTACGAAAATTGGACAGTGCTAAGAACTGCGTAGGGTACTCGATCGAGTGGCCCTTACTCGATCGAGTGCACCTCTTTTTACTCGATCGAGTAACCTTACTCGATCGAGTTGTCTTGGTAATTTCTTATACGTGCTTCTAACCTTCACCTACTCGATCGAGTAGGCTGCACTCGATCTAGTGACCCCTCTTTTGACTTCGTCGCATATTATGTTTAATTCAAAGGTGTTCTTTTGCTTCTTTATGAATTATTTTACATATGTGTTGGTCTTGATGCATAAGTTACCCAATCTTATGATGTAAGAGTAGCACCTTATGGTGGGTATGACTTTGGTGGGGAGGACATGAGTTATATGTGATTGTGATGGATAGTGGAAAAAGAAAAGGAAGATTGGGAAGGCTTATTGAGGCATGGTGCAAGTTTAGTGAGACGTGGTGAGTGATATAATTGCGAATTTGAGTAATGTAAAGGTAAATTTATATGAGCAAGGAGTGATGTAAGTTTATGGAACGTGAGAATGAAACGATTGAAATGAGGGATGCAAATGGTGGAAAATTCGGATGTGTGAGGATTCATGGAGGGAGATGGTTAGGATTGTGTTGGTTAAGATTGTAATTGATGGAAGGTCGTTATAGAGGTATGGAAACGAATGGTGTATAGTGAGATCGAGTTATGCCGCGATGTGTAGGTAGTGGCCGAGTTTTGGAATTTGTATTATGAAGAGGTGAAACTAATGTGTGCTTTCCTTGGGCAATTAATGATATGAAATGAGTTTTGGCTAAGAAGAAGAAAAAAAAAGTGAGATGGTGTGGACTGATTGTGTGGATTGATTGGTGACAATTGTGAGTGATAGCATGATGAGAGAAGATCCATGGTAAGAAAGAGTGAGATGGCACTGATATGAAATAATAGAATTTGAGTTTTGGAGCAACGAAAAGGTAAACTGGATTACTAGAGAGATAGGTACAAGGAGTAAGGAGATGAGCTATTAATTGGTATTGTTGAGTGTAAAGGGAAAAGAAGGATGAAAGTAAGGTGAGAAAAACTTCAACCGGAGTTAAGGAACATGAAAGTAAGGAATCATGAAATGTGCGCTAGCATCATGAGAGGGTGTGAGTTAATAGTTATATAAGGGGTTTCGGGACAGCATGTTAGCCATGAGTTTCGAGGAATTAAGGAGAGTAAAAGTTGGTAAAGTATTGACACGATATGAGATTTTTGGTGGGGAGTTAGGTGACGATATGATTACGGATAAATTTGGAATGAATGTTCAGGTAAATGTTGTTGATGGATTTGATGTATGTTATTTAGGATGTTAACCGTGATATTTAGAGATAAGTGTAAGAGGTTTGATATACGAACAGTGGTAGTGTTGAGGTGTTGTCATTAGTAGTTAACGATGATGATAAATAGGAAAGACAGCCATTCTAAAGAGGTTGATTTTGTAGAGACTGGGTTGATATGTATGGTTGTGAGGGAGTATAAGATGTGGTCATATGAGGCGGGTGCTAGTAGTTAAGTATTAGCGGTATGGTTATATTTGGCAGGAGGTGATGGTTTTGCGAATGGGAGATTGTGTTATGAGGGGCATACGAGTTAAGCTCGGGCGAGAGGTAACCTTTATAAGGTGGTAACTTACGTGATCAGGATTGACTAGTTGGATGTGTTTACGGGTCTATGATGTGTATAAATGTTTGTGTGAGAAGAAGTGGTATGGGGTGATAGTTATAAAGTTGTTATATAAATGTTCTGTAATATATGTTGGGTATGGTAACCTAATTGAATGATGTTCAAAAGTGATAGTTTGGGCGATCTGGCATGGTTAGTTATACTTGTATGTGTATTCATAATATATGTTTATTCCGTGAAATGGTAGGGATGATATTCATGAGGTTCTTATCTGTTTATTCCATGTACTATGTTGCGTTGTGATCTAGTAAAGTGGTTCTTAGTAAATTTTCTTGTCCTGAAAGTTATACTGAGTCAGTGTTTATGAGATTGTATAAGTTGCGATGATTGTCGATGTGGTTGTTATGCCTCGGGTGGTGATCCGGGCACGGTTTCAGGTTGTGATGAGGGTATTTTCACGCTGCGGTGCGGCTGTTGGTGGTGGTGTTGCGATGTCGTCATCAGTTGTGGTGGAGTAGGCGGGATGATTACGATACGAGTTTTCGAAAGTACAGACCAGTTAATCATAGATTGTTGTTTTGTTTACTGCTGTTTCCAACGAGTTTCGGTGTGGACAGATAGACGGTTGTTTTGTTTATTGATGTTTCTTATAAGTTTCAGCTTGGGAGTGGGGGTAGAGTATGATATGGAAGAAAGTCGTGTATTTTTCCGTTGTTATCATGGCATAGTGATATCCTGTTGATGGGACACAGTTGCGAGAGGTTGTTGGAGTACTATTGATGTTCTTTTAGAGGAGGCATTGGTTGACATAGTAATGTAAAGTGATTTGTGAAACATGTGTTGTACTGATCTGGAAGCCGCAGGTGGTTCATAATATTTTGTTGAGACAGTGAGTATAGGGTGTTGGGAATTAGTGTCATGTCGAGTTATGGATGAGTTTTCCGTTAATGAAAGAAAAGAACTTGAGGATCTAGTGTGAGTGTGTGTAATAAGTGTGGATCGTGAGTTATGTTCTTGGAGATAAGTGCTTTGTATAGTGGAGTATGTCGTTTTACGGTAATGTGGAAGAATTGAAGTATTGGTTATGCTAAGGATTTTGGGGTATAGGTTAGGTGGTGTGCCGAATGAATTGAGGTATGCGAACTGTTTTAGTAAGAGAGCCTTGGTTATAGAAATGGTGGGTGTTTAGGTTATAGGTGGTTATCTTTGATATGCGGTGGTGATGAGGATAATGAGAAGATATAGCTAAGGATATAATATTAGTGAGTTACGAGGATGTAACATTTGTCTTAAGAGGAGTAGGATGCGACAAAGAGAGTTTGATGGTTGTACACGTTGTAGTATAATTGGAAGTAGAGTGTTGGTGTAGCATAAAGGATGGATCTTTGTTATGGTTGATTTTATTAAAGGTCATGGCCGTGCTTGTAGTAGTTCGATGTTTAGGAATGGGAGAATACTTCGATAGTGTTGACAGTTGGATGATGATGTTTATTAGTTGGGTGATGATGTTTATGAGTGTGAGTAAACTTCGAGGACGAAGTTCCTTTTAAGGGTGGTAAAATGTAACATTTCGTTTTATGTTTATGAGTGTCTTGATATTGGATTTTCTAGTGGATAATGTGTAGTGAGACGAAGCTTGAGACGTTGGTGGATGGTATTTGGAAGTGTATGGAGTTAGTGTCGACAGACTATAATGTAGTTGATACGATATCGTGAGCCGTTGTGGAAGTAGGCATAGTTAGTAGAGTTAGTGTGAGGTGTACCTGTTTTGTGCGTTGTGGTTGAGGTTTTGTTTTGAGTTTTGTTGTGTTGTAGATAAGTTAGTTTGTTTGTTTCTACGAATGAAAAAAAATCTCACATGAATATATTTTCACTTATATATCGAGAGAAAATCGACATTTAATGTTCACTTGTGAATAGTGTACAAAAGAGAAACTTGTAACGTGGTGTTGAATGGAGGGAGTACCAAATAAGGAAGATGCTTTTTTTTTTGGGGGAGGGGGGGGGGGGGGGGACTTGACACAATGAAAGATAAATGACAACGGTTACACACCAACCGATGTATTATAATGAAAACAATTACGGGTTTTTAATCAACTATTGTCATATTGCAAAAATAAAGAAGGCGGTTTGGCTTAACCCGTGTAAAATAATTCTTCAACCAACACACATGCAAACCTTCTCCTTGCTCACTTAAAACTCTCGAACACTGAAATTCCCTAGAACGACTAGTATTCTCCGTCGCCGTCGTCGCCATCCCTATTGCCTCTGTCGTCCCCTCCGTCATCGCCATATCGGGCCCGACTTCTCCTCATTGAAGAAGTAATAATAAACCCTACTCCTTCGTCTCATTAACTTAATGTCTTTATTTTCTTTTTTAGTTGTGAAATTATCCCCTAATTATCTTAGGTTTATTGTATGTTAAACAACACCTATTATTTTAAGTATATTGTGTGTTAAACAACACCTATATTTTTAGGTATACTGTGTGATCATTTATTTGAGACGGTGCTCATGCTATGTTGACTTAATGCTTAAAGTTAGTAGTTTATTAATTTCTGGTTTAGATATGGGTGGAAAGCGAAAAAGCAAAGATGGGAAAAAGTCATCCGAAGAAGATTCAGGTGATGAGAATAATTTGGAATCGAATACTGGGCGAAGGAGCCATAGGGTTTCCTTAGAAGCAAGAGAGAGAGAGAGGGATACCTAATAAACTTCAATGGGATGAATTAACGGGGCTGGCAGATGGTATCTTTGCTGCAAATTTTGCGAGTTGGATTGGTTGTTGTCTAAGAGAGATTGTGCCTCTTGGTTTGCCACGTATCGATCAGTTGAGTAAAGACCTGAAGGAAAAGCTATGGGGGAGAATAAAGGTATGTATATACAATAATAAATGCAGTAAGATGAAATTATCTTAGTATTTGATATGTGCTATTAGACGAAACTAACCAAATATGCTCACCATATATGTGATGTGACCATTATTTGCGCACATTTAGTCCCCTAATTGAGCCTATTTTGCATACTATTATAGCATTTCATGGCCATTTTATCCGTCAAAACCTTCCTATTTGCTTTTCTATCGAATTTCATATGTTTTGTAGAAAAGGAGATAATAAGGCGGAAATTCCCGTCTTTCGTGCATATTTGGAAGCTTATTGATGATATTAGATGGACTAGTATGAAGAGGAGGCAAGAATGATGACCAATGATGTAGGAATAAAGAGTATATAGAAGGGTCATAAGGTTTAAAGTAAGGAGGAAAAGCAAGGAAGCCATTCATGAAGAAAATTGCTCGGAACGCAAACCAAGAGTTGCTCCTTTGGCTCTGAAAATATGCTAGATGGAACGGCGTCGAAAAAACAAGCGATCTAGGCTTTTGAATCACTCCAATAGGAGTCCGGATGAGAAAATGACGTCCGTTTTACAATCCGAGCTCAAACAAAGAAGCTGTACAGGAATCCGCGCGTCCCGCGCTGAAGACGCTCGGATTGTCCCAAATCCGCTCGGATTGCTCCAAATCCGCTCGGATTCCTCCCATGCTACAATCCGAGCGTCTTGCTCCAAATCCGCTCGGATTCCCTTGCTACAATCCGCCCGTCCCGACACCAATCTGCCGGATTCCATCCAGCGCAAATTCGTTTTTCAAGCTCGTGAAAGACTCCTTCCTCCGAAAAATACCGGCTCCTCCCTGTTCTAAACTCAAAAGTGTAATTACTAGTTTAGCCCTTAGTTAACCCTAATGCATCCACCTAATTTCCACTATAAATACCCCATTTGTAATAATCAAACCATCAAGTTTTATGAGATTAGAACCAAGTTTTATTAGATTAAATCAAGCTTTCTTAGATTAGATTAGGAGTAGATTAGAATAGATTAATCTCAATCTTTCCACACAAATTACACATTAATCTCTCCTTAATTATTGTTCAAGTTTATTATTCAAGTTTATTATTGGGTAATTGAAGATTATTGGGTTATTATTGGGAGATTGACAACCTTCCATCAATCATCAATTTCTTCTATTATTCTTTGCATTATTATTTTGGAATCTCCATAGGTATAATTCTCTTAATCCTTGTTTTAATTATTGTTAATCTTTCTTACTTGTTCATCATGTTTGGCTTTGTTAGTATGATTGACAACCTTATTAACATGTTAAACTTGATCACGAGTGAGTAGTTACTTAGCTAGGATTAGTGGGTAATTAGGGGAAACCAACATGGGGAATGATTCATGCTTAAATTAATATGCTTTCATGGTTTATTTGCTTGCTTGTTATGATCTCAACTCATGCACATGTTATGTTTGATGAAATGCTAAGCCTATGAATCCTTGCATTTACTACCATCTCTTATCTTTTCAATGAGACTTGTAAGACATAAACCAACTCGAGTCTCATTAGACCATGCATGTTGTTGAGTAGGGAAGATTAAGTCGACTTGTAGGTGTTGTACAATCTAATCGATTCGGCTCCGGGACCCAAACTTTCCTAGGATTGTAAGATATAACCCAACTCAATCCATCACAACAATAATTGCTTGCTTATAATTTGAGAACATGTTTGTATGATCAATTCCCATGAATCCCCTATGACCCCATGATATCCTAGCATTTTTAATCAATTGTTTACATCTTTCCTTTTATTGCTTGTTTATTGCATCTATTAGATTAGAATCATCAACCCACTATAATTGTGACAACCCCAAGCACAACCATAATTAGATTGAATAATTTGAGTAACCACCGTCCCATGGATCGACCTCGACTTACCACTAACTAGTTGTATGTTGAGTATTATAAATGTGTTTGATTGGATGAGTGACGACCTCCACCCTATCAAAATGGCGCCGTTGCCGGGGACGGTGTTGTTTATTTGAATTGTTCTTTTGTCTAGTTTTAGTTGTGCTTCTTTTTCTTGAGTTTTATTGTACTTGTTCTATTTCACATGCTCAAACATGTCTACATTCACTTTTTGGCAATATAAAAATGAATCATTTGATAAATATGTTGCAAGATTTGAAGATTATATGACTCATGCTTGGCATCATGGTTTTACTCTTTCAAATTATGAAGCATGTTGTGTTGTTTATGATGGCATGAACCTTGAAACCCGCAACTTGGCATTTCACTTGAGTGGTGGTAGGATATGTGAGATGAGTTGTGAGGAATTTTGGAAATTTGTTGAGTTCATGACCATTCATTGTCTTAAGCAAACTATACATGACATATTTGAGAGTGCCAAGGAAGGTATAGAAGCGATAAAAATCACATTTCAAAAATTCATTGAGGAAAACTATGATGAAAATGAGATTTGTGAGGATGAGAAACCTTCCTATAACCTTGAGCCAACCCACTTTGTCCATAAAATTACCCCACCTTGGGAAGATGGAGTACTAGATGAGGAGAGTGATGATGAGGAGGAGTACATTCTTGATTGTGAAACTAATGCTTGGATGCCGTCATCCTACTCTTCTTGTGTTTAAATGAAATCAACCTCCATGGAATTTGATGTTAATGGGCAAAGTGAGAATGATATGGATGAGAGCTTGAGAGAAAACTCACCCTTTGAGGATGACATATTTGAGGGAGACAATTGTGTTGAACTTGGTGAGCCTTGTTACGACAACCCCTTTGATAATGGACCTTGTTGGGATGAGGAATATGATGAGGACATTTGGGGACCCCAAATAGACACCCTTAAAATCACCTTGGATGATAATGAGAGTACTTGCATTGAATGTGGTGATTTTGACTATTTGGAGGATGAGTTGAGTGAATTGCCAACCAACTACCCATTTCATGTTCCTTCCATCCATCATTTTTCTTATGATTTTTGTCATAATATTCTTGACATGCTTGTTCGGTCTTTTACTTGGGCATTATTTCATTGCACAATCTTGTGTTGCTATGCATGCCTATTCATGTCCCACTCCCAAGAATTTGACCGACTTCTACGTGCTTTGAGTGCTAGTGATGATTTTCCATGAAATTGTTAATTGATAATCTTTGGTTTGATGGAGTCCCTTAAAAACCATTAATTTGTATATATGCATTTAGTGTAGTTTGCATTGTATTATATCTCACATGATTCATGTAGTTAGTTGCATATAGACTAGAATTCATGCATAGTTACTAATGGCCAACCCTATTGATTTCTACACTAGAAATAGTGTTTAAATCGGTTTGGGGAGGTTTGATCATAGGTGACCATAGTCCTCTAGAAAACATGCATCACTTAGTATAGATTAGATTGCATTCATTTGTTATATATGTCATATAGAATTGCATTTAGTTAGAGCATGCATTCATACCATATCATTGCATTTGTACTTTATTTCAAAAAAATCAAAAATATGTATTTCTTTTTCATTCCTACTCCTACATGTACATTGAGGACAATGTCCAAAATAAAGTGGGGGATGGGAATTTATATTCCAAAAATGCATAAAAATTTAAAAATTTCGAAAATTCACAAAAATATGTCTTTTAATTTCATAAAAACAAAAAACCATAAAAATTTGAAAATTTGAAAATTCAAAAACATGTTCATTTCCTTTGTAGTGTAGCCTTGTATATATTGTTTTGTATATATTGTGTTTGTTCTATCCTAGTTCACATTGATCGACTACGCCACATCCGAGACATGAGGATATTGAAGACCGCATGGTATGATCTTTCCAATCTCCTTTTTCCTCTTTATGTTAATGACTATGTGGCTTTATTTTGATTGATGCGGTAAAAAAAACGTGAATTTAGGATTGCATTTAGTTTATTTGGCATATTAGTTGGTAGAATCATATGCATTAGGATGTTTATATGTTAGTTGCATCATGGCATGTAGTTGCATGTTAGAAAAATTTTGCGAAACCGTCTACTTGGGAAGCTTGACTAGTGTATATAGGCCCTAGTAGATGCTTTTTATTCTTAAGACTTTGCTTGTTAGAATACTTGTAAAACACCCTAGGATGTGTCATGCTAGTATCCTTTGACCCATGGATTAAGGCCTAGTCAAGAGTACCTTGTGGTGTGATAACTCCTTGGCTACCGTTTATTCCAAGGTGACCCTTGAAACCATGCAACCATCATTCATCCATGTTCTACCATACATTTTGTCAACAAAAGGGAATGGGCACAAAAAGAAATCAATTTGAGTTCAATGAAATGAAAAGTGAAAGAAAGTTTGCAAAAAAATGCATCAAATGAAAAGAGGAGCAAAAATAGAACTCCTATGCTTCAAATAAAAGGCACCCTCGTTACTAATTGGGGTGACTTTGAAAATGTTCAAAAGAAAATGCAAAAAGTTGTCAAGTGTTGAAATTGCCAAAAATCAAAAAGAAATGGCAAAGAAAGTGTTCTCAAATGTTATATGCCACAAGAAATTGGGGGAAAAAAAACAAAAACAAAAGCAAACTCCCAAATGAAACTCAAATTCTATCGGTCCCTTTATCCACCGTATCCATTTTTGTGCATGGTAGAGAGGGGACGACCCTTCTTCTTGTCTAGGCAAGAGGGGTAATTCCGCGATCCTCCAGTGTTTCTAACACCATAGTGAGTCTACTCTTGACAAAAGCATTTAACGATTGAGGACAAAGGTACCCTAGCTTGACACATTTTGGAGGTGATTTATTAGTATCCTTCTAGGCTTAGTAGTTTGAACAAATTGCATCTATGAAGGAGTGTGTACTCTTGAATTGCTTCCCTTGTAGATAATTTCCGCCACTTAGATGAGGAAAGTGGCTATTCTTTTGTAGATGCATCCATTATTTGATTTTGTGTGCTTAATGTTTGGATGTGTCGCCATTTTGGCAAGACCCACCTTGCCTTGCAAGAAGGCATCCTACCTCATGGTTGTCTTGTTGTGAGTTGAAGGGCGGAGTGAGACCCGCTAATTGTCTCATATCGGTTATATTAGTAGGTTAGTTTAAATAAAGGTCTAGTTTTAATCACCTCTTTACTCGGGACGAGTAAAGGTTGGGTTTGGGGATATTTGATGTGACCATTATTTGCGCACATTTAGTCCCCTAATTGAGCCTATTTTGCATACTATTATAGCATTTCATGGCCATTTTATCCGTCAAAACCTTCCTATTTGCTTTTCTATCGAATTTCATATGTTTTGTAGAAAAGGAGATAATAAGGCGGAAATTCCAGTCTTTCGTGCATATTTGGAAGCTTATTGATGATATTAGATGGACTAGTATGAAGAGGAGGCAAGAATGATGACCAATGATGTAGGAATAAAGAGTATATAGAAGGGTCATAAGGTTTAAAGCAAGGAGGAAAAGCAAGGAAGCCATTCATGAAGAAAATTGCTCGGAACGCAAACCAAGAGTTGCTCCTTTGGCTCTGAAAATATGCTAGATGGAACAGCGTCGAAAAAACAAGCGATCTAGGCTTTTGAATCACTCCAATAGGAGTCCGGATGAGAAAATGACGTCCGTTTTACAATCCGAGCTCAAACAAAGAAGCTGTACAGGAATCCGCGCGTCCCGCGCTGAAGACGCTCGGATTGTCCCAAATCCGCTCGGATTGCTCCAAATCCGCTCGGATTCCTCCCTTGCTACAATCCGAGCGTCTTGCTCCAAATCCGCTCGGATTCCCTTGCTACAATCCGCCCGTCCCGACACCAATCCGCCCGGATTCGAGTCCAGCGCAAATTCGTTTTTCAAGCTCGTGAAAGACTCCCTTCCTCCGAAAAATACCAGCTCCTCCCTGTTCTAAACTCAAAAGTGTAATTACTAGTTTAGCCCTTAGTTAACCCTAATGCATCCACCTAATTTCCACTATAAATACCCCATTTGTAATAATCAAACCATCAAGTTTTATGAGATTAGAACCAAGTTTTATTAGATTAAATCAAGCTTTCTTAGATTAGATTAGGAGTAGATTAGAATAGATTAATCTCAATCTTTCCACACAAATTACACATTAATCTCTCCTTAATTATTGTTCAAGTTTATTATTCAAGTTTATTATTGGGTAATTGGAGATTATTGGGTTATTATTGGGAGATTGACAACCTTCCATCAATCATCAATTTCTTCTATTATTCTTTGCATTATTATTTTGGAATCTCCATAGGTATAATTCTCTTAATCCTTGTTTTAATTATTGTTAATCTTTCTTACTTGTTCATCATGTTTGGCTTTGTTAGTATGATTGACAACCTTATTAACATGTTAAACTTGATCACGAGTGAGTAGTTACTTAGCTAGGATTAGTGGGTAATTAGGGGAAACCAACATGGGGAATGATTCATGCTTAAATTAATATGCTTTCATGGTTTATTTGCTTGCTTGTTATGATCTCAACTCATGCACATGTTATGTTTGATGAAATGCTAAGCCTATGAATCCTTGCATTTACTACCATCTCTTATCTTTTCAATGAGACTTGTAAGACATAAACCAACTCGAGTCTCATTAGACCATGCATGTTGTTGAGTAGGGAAGATTAAGTCGACTTGTAGGTGTTGTACAATCTAATCGATTCGGCTCCGGGACCCAAACTTTCCTAGGATTGTAAGATATAACCCAACTCAATCCATCACAACAATAATTGCTTGCTTATAATTTGAGAACATGTTTGTATGATCAATTCCCATGAATCCCCTATGACCCCATGATATCCTAGCATTTTTAATCAATTGTTTACATCTTTCCTTTTATTGCTTGTTTATTGCATCTATTAGATTAGAATCATCAACCCACTATAATTGTGACAACCCCAAGCACAACCATAATTAGATTGAATAATTTGAGTAACCATCGTCCCATGGATCGACCTCGACTTACCACTAACTAGTTGTATGTTGAGTATTATAAATGTGTTTGATTGGATGAGTGACGACCTCCACCCTATCAAAATGGCGCCGTTGCCGGGGACGGTGTTGTTTATTTGAATTGTTCTTTTGTCTAGTTTTAGTTGTGCTTCTTTTTCTTGAGTTTTATTGTACTTGTTCTATTTCACATGCTCAAACATGTCTACATTCACTTTTTGGCAATATAAAAATGAATCATTTGATAAATATGTTGCAAGATTTGAAGATTATATGACTCATGCTTGGCATCATGGTTTTACTCTTTCAAATTATGAAGCATGTTGTGTTGTTTATGATGGCATGAACCTTGAAACCCGCAACTTGGCATTTCACTTGAGTGGTGGTAGGATATGTGAGATGAGTTGTGAGGAATTTTGGAAATTTGTTGAGTTCATGACCATTCATTGTCTTAAGCAAACTATACATGACATATTTGAGAGTGCCAAGGAAGGTATAGAAGCGATAAAAATCACATTTCAAAAATTCATTGAGGAAAACTATGATGAAAATGAGATTTGTGAGGATGAGAAACCTTCCTATAACCTTGAGCCAACCCACTTTGTCCATAAAATTACCCCACCTTGGGAAGATGGAGTACTAGATGAGGAGAGTGATGATGAGGAGGAGTACATTCTTGATTGTGAAACTAATGCTTGGATGCCGTCATCCTACTCTTCTTGTGTTTAAATGAAATCAACCTCCATGGAATTTGATGTTAATGGGCAAAGTGAGAATGATATGGATGAGAGCTTGAGAGAAAACTCACCCTTTGAGGATGACATATTTGAGGGAGACAATTGTGTTGAACTTGGTGAGCCTTATTACGACAACCCCTTTGATAATGGACCTTGTTGGGATGAGGAATATGATGAGGACATTTGGGGACCCCAAATAGACACCCTTAAAATCACCTTGGATGATAATGAGAGTACTTGCATTGAATGTGGTGATTTTGACTATTTGGAGGATGAGTTGAGTGAATTGCCAACCAACTACCCATTTCATGTTCCTTCCATCCATCATTTTTCTTATGATTTTTGTCATAATATTCTTGACATGCTTGTTCGGTCTTTTACTTGGGCATTATTTCATTGCACAATCTTGTGTTGCTATGCATGCCTATTCATGTCCCACTCCCAAGAATTTGACCGACTTCTACGTGCTTTGAGTGCTAGTGATGATTTTCCATGAAATTGTTAATTGATAATCTTTGGTTTGATGGAGTCCCTTAAAAACCATTAATTTGTATATATGCATTTAGTGTAGTTTGCATTGTATTATATCTCACATGATTCATGTAGTTAGTTGCATATAGACTAGAATTCATGCATAGTTACTAATGGCCAACCCTATTGATTTCTACACTAGAAATAGTGTTTAAATCGGTTTGGGGAGGTTTGATCATAGGTGACCATAGTCCTCTAGAAAACATGCATCACTTAGTATAGATTAGATTGCATTCATTTGTTATATATGTCATATAGAATTGCATTTAGTTAGAGCATGCATTCATACCATATCATTGCATTTGTACTTTATTTCAAAAAAATCAAAAATATGTATTTCTTTTTCATTCCTACTCCTACATGTACATTGAGGACAATGTCCAAAATAAAGTGGGGGATGGGAATTTATATTCCAAAAATGCATAAAAATTTAAAAATTTCGAAAAATCACAAAAATATGTCTTTTAATTTCATAAAAACAAAAAACCATAAAAATTTGAAAATTTGAAAATTCAAAAACATGTTCATTTCCTTTGTAGTGTAGCCTTGTATATATTGTTTTGTATATATTGTGTTTGTTCTATCCTAGTTCACATTGATCGACTACGCCACATCCGAGACATGAGGATATTGAAGACCGCATGGTATGATCTTTCCAATCTCCTTTTTCCTCTTTATGTTAATGACTATGTGGCTTTATTTTGATTGATGCGGTAAAAAAAACGTGAATTTAGGATTGCATTTAGTTTATTTGGCATATTAGTTGGTAGAATCATATGCATTAGGATGTTTATATGTTAGTTGCATCATGGCATGTAGTTGCATGTTAGAAAAATTTTGCGAAACCGTCTACTTGGGAAGCTTGACTAGTGTATATAGGCCCTAGTAGATGCTTTTTATTCTTAAGACTTTGCTTGTTAGAATACTTGTAAAACACCCTAGGATGTGTCATGCTAGTATCCTTTGACCCATGGATTAAGGCCTAGTCAAGAGTACCTTGTGGTGTGATAACTCCTTGGCTACCGTTTATTCCAAGGTGACCCTTGAAACCATGCAACCATCATTCATCCATGTTCTACCATACATTTTGTCAACAAAAGGGAATGGGCACAAAAAGAAATCAATTTGAGTTCAATGAAATGAAAAGTGAAAGAAAGTTTGCAAAAAAATGCATCAAATGAAAAGAGGAGCAAAAATAGAACTCCTATGCTTCAAATAAAAGGCACCCTCGTTACTAATTGGGGTGACTTTGAAAATGTTCAAAAAAAAATGCAAAAAGTTGTCAAGTGTTGAAATTGCCAAAAATCAAAAAGAAATGGCAAAGAAAGTGTTCTCAAATGTTATATGCCACAAGAAATTGGGGGGAAAAATAACAAAAACAAAAGCAAACTCCCAAATGAAACTCAAATTCTATCGGTCCCTTTATCCACCGTATCCATTTTTGTGCATGGTAGAGAGGGGACGACCCTTCTTCTTGTCTAGGCAAGAGGGGTAATTCCGCGATCCTCCAGTGTTTCTAACACCATAGTGAGTCTACTCTTGACAAAAACATTTAACGATTGAGGACAAAGGTACCCTAGCTTGACACATTTTGGAGGTGATTTATTAGTATCCTTCTAGGCTTAGTAGTTTGAACAAATTGCATCTATGAAGGAGTGTGTACTCTTGAATTGCTTCCCTTGTAGATAATTTCCGCCACTTAGATGAGGAAAGTGGCTATTCTTTTGTAGATGCATCCATTATTTGATTTTGTGTGCTTAATGTTTGGATGTGTCGCCATTTTGGCAAGACCCACCTTGCCTTGCAAGAAGGCATCCTACCTCATGGTTGTCTTGTTGTGAGTTGAAGGGGCGGAGTGAGACCCGCTAATTGTCTCATATCGGTTATATTAGTAGGTTAGTTTAAATAAAGGTCTAGTTTTAATCACCTCTTTACTCGGGACGAGTAAAGGTTGGGTTTGGGGATATTTGATGTGACCATTATTTGCGCACATTTAGTCCCCTAATTGAGCCTATTTTGCATACTATTATAGCATTTCATGGCCATTTTATCCGTCAAAACCTTCCTATTTGCTTTTCTATCGAATTTCATATGTTTTGTAGAAAAGGAGATAATAAGGCGGAAATTCCCGTCTTTCGTGCATATTTGGAAGCTTATTGATGATATTAGATGGACTAGTATGAAGAGGAGGCAAGAATGATGACCAATGATGTAGGAATAAAGAGTATATAGAAGGGTCATAAGGTTTAAAGCAAGGAGGAAAAGCAAGGAAGCCATTCATGAAGAAAATTGCTCGGAACGCAAACCAAGAGTTGCTCCTTTGGCTCTGAAAATATGCTAGATGGAACGGCGTCGAAAAAACAAGCGATCTAGGCTTTTGAATCACTCCAATAGGAGTCCGGATGAGAAAATGACGTCCGTTTTACAATCCGAGCTCAAACAAAGAAGCTGTACAGGAATCCGCGCGTCCCGCGCTGAAGACGCTCGGATTGTCCCAAATCCGCTCGGATTGCTCCAAATCCGCTCGGATTCCTCCCTTGCTACAATCCGAGCGTCTTGCTCCAAATCCGCTCGGATTCCCTTGCTACAATCCGCCCGTCCCGACACCAATCCGCCCGGATTCCAGTCCAGCGCAAATTCGTTTTTCAAGCTCCGTGAAAGACTCCCTTCCTCCGAAAAATACCAGCTCCTCCCTGTTCTAAACTCAAAAGTGTAATTACTAGTTTAGCCCTTAGTTAACCCTAATGCATCCACCTAATTTCCACTATAAATACCCCATTTGTAATAATCAAACCATCAAGTTTTATGAGATTAGAACCAAGTTTTATTAGATTAAATCAAGCTTTCTTAGATTAGATTAGGAGTAGATTAGAATAGATTAATCTCAATCTTTCCACACAAATTACACATTAATCTCTCCTTAATTATTGTTCAAGTTTATTATTCAAGTTTATTATTGGGTAATTGGAGATTATTGGGTTATTATTGGGAGATTGACAACCTTCCATCAATCATCAATTTCTTCTATTATTCTTTGCATTATTATTTTGGAATCTCCATAGGTATAATTCTCTTAATCCTTGTTTTAATTATTGTTAATCTTTCTTACTTGTTCATCATGTTTGGCTTTGTTAGTATGATTGACAACCTTATTAACATGTTAAACTTGATCACGAGTGAGTAGTTACTTAGCTAGGATTAGTGGGTAATTAGGGGAAACCAACATGGGGAATGATTCATGCTTAAATTAATATGCTTTCATGGTTTATTTGCTTGCTTGTTATGATCTCAACTCATGCACATGTTATGTTTGATGAAATGCTAAGCCTATGAATCCTTGCATTTACTACCATCTCTTATCTTTTCAATGAGACTTGTAAGACATAAACCAACTCGAGTCTCATTAGACCATGCATGTTGTTGAGTAGGGAAGATTAAGTCGACTTGTAGGTGTTGTACAATCTAATCGATTCGGCTCCGGGACCCAAACTTTCCTAGGATTGTAAGATATAACCCAACTCAATCCATCACAACAATAATTGCTTGCTTATAATTTGAGAACATGTTTGTATGATCAATTCCCATGAATCCCCTATGACCCCATGATATCCTAGCATTTTTAATCAATTGTTTACATCTTTCATTTTATTGCTTGTTTATTGCATCTATTAGATTAGAATCATCAACCCACTATAATTGTGACAACCCCAAGCACAACCATAATTAGATTGAATAATTTGAGTAACCACCGTCCCATGGATCGACCTCGACTTACCACTAACTAGTTGTATGTTGAGTATTATAAATGTGTTTGATTGGATGAGTGACGACCTCCACCCTATCAAAATGGCGCCGTTGCCGGGGACGGTGTTGTTTATTTGAATTGTTCTTTTGTCTAGTTTTAGTTGTGCTTCTTTTTCTTGAGTTTTATTGTACTTGTTCTATTTCACATGCTCAAACATGTCTACATTCACTTTTTGGCAATATAAAAATGAATCATTTGATAAATATGTTGCAAGATTTGAAGATTATATGACTCATGCTTGGCATCATGGTTTTACTCTTTCAAATTATGAAGCATGTTGTGTTGTTTATGATGGCATGAACCTTGAAACCCGCAACTTGGCATTTCACTTGAGTGGTGGTAGGATATGTGAGATGAGTTGTGAGGAATTTTGGAAATTTGTTGAGTTCATGACCATTCATTGTCTTAAGCAAACTATACATGACATATTTGAGAGTGCCAAGGAAGGTATAGAAGCGATAAAAATCACATTTCAAAAATTCATTGAGGAAAACTATGATGAAAATGAGATTTGTGAGGATGAGAAACCTTCCTATAACCTTGAGCCAACCCACTTTGTCCATAAAATTACCCCACCTTGGGAAGATGGAGTACTAGATGAGGAGAGTGATGATGAGGAGGAGTACATTCTTGATTGTGAAACTAATGCTTGGATGCCGTCATCCTACTCTTCTTGTGTTTAAATGAAATCAACCTCCATGGAATTTGATGTTAATGGGCAAAGTGAGAATGATATGGATGAGAGCTTGAGAGAAAACTCACCCTTTGAGGATGACATATTTGAGGGAGACAATTGTGTTGAACTTGGTGAGCCTTGTTACGACAACCCCTTTGATAATGGACCTTGTTGGGATGAGGAATATGATGAGGACATTTGGGGACCCCAAATAGACACCCTTAAAATCACCTTGGATGATAATGAGAGTACTTGCATTGAATGTGGTGATTTTGACTATTTGGAGGATGAGTTGAGTGAATTGCCAACCAACTACCCATTTCATGTTCCTTCCATCCATCATTTTTCTTATGATTTTTGTCATAATATTCTTGACATGCTTGTTCGGTCTTTTACTTGGGCATTATTTCATTGCACAATCTTGTGTTGCTATGCATGCCTATTCATGTCCCACTCCCAAGAATTTGACCGACTTCTACGTGCTTTGAGTGCTAGTGATGATTTTCCATGAAATTGTTAATTGATAATCTTTGGTTTGATGGAGTCCCTTAAAAACCATTAATTTGTATATATGCATTTAGTGTAGTTTGCATTGTATTATATCTCACATGATTCATGTAGTTAGTTGCATATAGACTAGAATTCATGCATAGTTACTAATGGCCAACCCTATTGATTTCTACACTAGAAATAGTGTTTAAATCGGTTTGGGGAGGTTTGATCATAGGTGACCATAGTCCTCTAGAAAACATGCATCACTTAGTATAGATTATATTGCATTCATTTGTTATATATGTCATATAGAATTGCATTTAGTTAGAGCATGCATTCATACCATATCATTGCATTTGTACTTTATTTCAAAAAAATCAAAAATATGTATTTCTTTTTCATTCCTACTCCTACATGTACATTGAGGACAATGTCCAAAATAAAGTGGGGGATGGGAATTTATATTCCAAAAATGCATAAAAATTTAAAAATTTCGAAAAATCACAAAAATATGTCTTTTAATTTCATAAAAACAAAAAACCATAAAAATTTGAAAATTCAAAAATTCAAAAACATGTTCATTTCCTTTGTAGTGTAGCCTTGTATATATTGTTTTGTATATATTGTGTTTGTTCTATCCTTGTTCACATTGATCGACTACGCCACATCCGAGACATGAGGATATTGAAGACCGCATGGTATGATCTTTCCAATCTCCTTTTTCCTCTTTATGTTAATGACTATGTGGCTTTATTTTGATTGATGCGGTAAAAAAAACGTGAATTTAGGATTGCATTTAGTTTATTTGGCATATTAGTTGGTAGAATCATATGCATTAGGATGTTTATATGTTAGTTGCATCATGGCATGTAGTTGCATGTTAGAAAAATTTTGCGAAACCGTCTACTTGGGAAGCTTGACTAGTGTATATAGGCCCTAGTAGATGCTTTTTATTCTTAAGACTTTGCTTGTTAGAATACTTGTAAAACACCCTAGGATGTGTCATGCTAGTATCCTTTGACCCATGGATTAAGGCCTAGTCAAGAGTACCTTGTGGTGTGATAACTCCTTGGCTACCGTTTATTCCAAGGTGACCCTTGAAACCATGCAACCATCATTCATCCATGTTCTACCATACATTTTGTCAACAAAAGGGAATGGGCACAAAAAGAAATCAATTTGAGTTCAATGAAATGAAAAGTGAAAGAAAGTTTGCAAAAAAATGCATCAAATGAAAAGAGGAGCAAAAATAGAACTCCTATGCTTCAAATAAAAGGCACCCTCGTTACTAATTGGGGTGACTTTGAAAATGTTCAAAAGAAAATGCAAAAAGTTGTCAAGTGTTGAAATTGCCAAAAATCAAAAAGAAATGGCAAAGAAAGTGTTCTCAAATGTTATATGCCACAAGAAATTGGGGGAAAAAAAACAAAAACAAAAGCAAACTCCCAAATGAAACTCAAATTCTATCGGTCCCTTTATCCAACGTATCCATTTTTGTGCATGGTAGAGAGGGGACGACCCTTCTTCTTGTCTAGGCAAGAGGGGTAATTCCGCGATCCTCCAGTGTTTCTAACACCATAGTGAGTCTACTCTTGACAAAAGCATTTAACGATTGAGGACAAAGGTACCCTAGCTTGACACATTTTGGAGGTGATTTATTAGTATCCTTCTAGGCTTAGTAGTTTGAACAAATTGCATCTATGAAGGAGTGTGTACTCTTGAATTGCTTCCCTTGTAGATAATTTCCGCCACTTAGATGAGGAAAGTGGCTATTCTTTTGTAGATGCATCCATTATTTGATTTTGTGTGCTTAATGTTTGGATGTGTCGCCATTTTGGCAAGACCCACCTTGCCTTGCAAGAAGGCATCCTACCTCATGGTTGTCTTGTTGTGAGTTGAAGGGCGGAGTGAGACCCGCTAATTGTCTCATATCGGTTATATTAGTAGGTTAGTTTAAATAAAGGTCTAGTTTTAATCACCTCTTTACTCGGGACGAGTAAAGGTTGGGTTTGGGGATATTTGATGTGACCATTATTTGCGCACATTTAGTCCCCTAATTGAGCCTATTTTGCATACTATTATAGCATTTCATGGCCATTTTATCCGTCAAAACCTTCCTATTTGCTTTTCTATCGAATTTCATATGTTTTGTAGAAAAGGAGATAATAAGGCGGAAATTCCCGTCTTTCGTGCATATTTGGAAGCTTATTGATGATATTAGATGGACTAGTATGAAGAGGAGGCAAGAATGATGACCAATGATGTAGGAATAAAGAGTATATAGAAGGGTCATAAGGTTTAAAGCAAGGAGGAAAAGCAAGGAAGCCATTCATGAAGAAAATTGCTCGGAACGCAAACCAAGAGTTGCTCCTTTGGCTCTGAAAATATGCTAGATGGAACGGCGTCGAAAAAACAAGCGATCTAGGCTTTTGAATCACTCCAATAGGAGTCCGGATGAGAAAATGAAGTCCGTTTTACAATCCGAGCTCAAACAAAGAAGCTGTACAGGAATCCGCGCGTCCCGCGCTGAAGACGCTCGGATTGTCCCAAATCCGCTCGGATTGCTCCAAATCCGCTCGGATTCCTCCCTTGCTACAATCCGAGCGTCTTGCTCCAAATCCGCTCGGATTCTCTTGCTACAATCCGCCCGTCCCGACACCAATCTGCCCGGATTCCAGTCCAGCGCAAATTCGTTTTTCAAGCTCCGTGAAAGACTCCCTTCCTCCGAAAAATACCGGCTCCTCCCTGTTCTAAACTCAAAAGTGTAATTACTAGTTTAGCCCTTAGTTAACCCTAATGCATCCACCTAATTTCCACTATAAATACCCCATTTGTAATAATCAAACCATCAAGTTTTATGAGATTAGAACCAAGTTTTATTAGATTAAATCAAGCTTTCTTAGATTAGATTAGGAGTAGATTAGAATAGATTAATCTCAATCTTTCCACACAAATTACACATTAATCTCTCCTTAATTATTGTTCAAGTTTATTATTCAAGTTTATTATTGGGTAATTGAAGATTATTGGGTTATTATTGGGAGATTGACAACCTTCCATCAATCATCAATTTCTTCTATTATTCTTTGCATTATTATTTTGGAATCTCCATAGTTATAATTCTCTTAATCCTTGTTTTAATTATTGTTAATCTTTCTTACTTATTCATCATGTTTGGCTTTGTTAGTATGATTGACAACCTTATTAACATGTTAAACTTGATCATGAGTGAGTAGTTACTTAGCTAGGATTAGTGGGTAATTAGGGGAAACCAACATGGGGAATGATTCATGCTTAAATTAATATGCTTTCATGGTTTATTTGCTTGCTTGTTATGATCTCAACTCATGCACATGTTATGTTTGATGAAATGCTAAGCCTATGAATCCTTGCATTTACTACCATCTCTTATCTTTTCAATGAGACTTGTAAGACATAAACCAACTCGAGTCTCATTAGACCATGCATGTTGTTGAGTAGGGAAGATTAAGTCGACTTGTAGGTGTTGTACAATCTAATCGATTCGGCTCCGGGACCCAAACTTTCCTAGGATTGTAAGATATAACCCAACTCAATCCATCACAACAATAATTGCTTGATTATAATTTGAGAACATGTTTGTATGATCAATTCCCATGAATCCCCTATGACCCCATGATATCCTAGCATTTTTAATCAATTGTTTACATCTTTCATTTTATTGCTTATTTATTGCATCTATTAGATTAGAATCATCAACCCACTATAATTGTGACAACCCCAAGCACAACCATAATTAGATTGAATAATTTGAGTAACCACCGTCCCATGGATCGACCTCGACTTACCAGTAACTAGTTGTATGTTGAGTATTATAAATGTGTTTGATTGGATGAGTGACGACCTCCACCCTATCAATATGTAGGCAGCTTACACTGTCCCCCAAGAACATAATGATTACCTAAAAAAAAAGATAGGGTAATCCTTCAGAGCATGGAAGTCAAAGGTTGCTCGGAACCACTTGTTCAACAAGAAGACCGGGGAGATAAACAAGAAACCACAAACGAAGAAGTATCGGTATATCAACCAGCAAGATTGGTATAACTTTATCGCTTATAGGCAGTCTGACAAGTTTAAGGTAATTTATCTGCGACTCATTCGGATCATTTTATTAGTAATCACTTAATAAGTTAAGAAATATGCTTACGTTACTCGATACAATTCATTTTATGAAGACAATGAGTAAGCAGAACCTAGAGAACATTTCAATGAAAGAGAGCGTCTTTCATTGCTTTATAGGTGGTTATATATTGATTAAGAAGAAGTTTGTAAGTACTTAATTCTTATATTATTAGGTGTTTTATACCGATGTTATATATATATATATATATACACACACACATATATATATATATATATATATATATATATATATATATATATATATATATATATATATACACACACACACACACACACACACACACACACACACACACACACATATATATATATATATACATATATATATATATATATATATATATATATATATATATATATATATATATATATATATATATATATATATGTAGTAATCATACATATTTTGAGAGGATATCAATGTGATGAATGAATAGAAGCCAAAGCTTGGAATTGCCAATCGTCACGACGCTTGGGTAGCCAGTCACACTCCTAAGAATGGAAAGTTAGAAACTCTATATGATAAGGCCATCAAAGAGAAAATTGTAATTTTGAATAAATATGTCACTTCTACCACTGGTGGTCGGTTATATAATTGCGAGTTTAAATAAAATTTAGTTGCATAATGGTTTTTTATGTATGTAGAGGATCTGTGAGAAGGAGGTATATGAAGGAAAATGGAAGCCTCAAGGACGTGATGACATTCTTGCAAGGGAAATCGGCAAAGCAGAGCATCCAGGTCGTGTGAGAGGGGTATCGACGCATGTTGGTATCACTAAGTATTTTGGGAAAACTACTCGAAGGACAATGAGTGGTGATGATAGGGTATATAAATACTGTACTTTATTCAACATTATATATATATATATATATATATATATATATATAGAGTCAAGATCCGGTGAGAACGATCACTCAGTGAAGAACGGTGAGAACAATAGAAATATACTAGATGGAACTTGGAAGGTCCAGATTTCAATAGAAAAAGCCCAACCCATAGTCTTTCTCCTCTCATCTCCTCCACTCAGCACAAACACCAAACACAACATCTTTTTTCCAGAAACTTACTCCGTACATCATCCCCATCCACCACCACCCATCGCCCATCGTCGTCACCGCCGGCAATCATTAGAAGCGTCATAGAACCACTGTTGAGCATCCCCTGATGCCGACACAACTTCAGCGACACCATTCTATTTCACGCATCCTAAAACTCTACTTGCCCACCGCCGGAGCTCCGACGAGATCGTCGTCAGAAGTAACAAAATTTCACTTTCGCCGTTTTATTTCTTTCTCTATTATTCATCTTCCCCATCTTCAAACGTCCATTACTCCAAACAAATCGACAATCAATTCATCAAATTTACAACTCTAACTATATCAATTATGATTGTTAATTGTTAATTAATTTATTAATTTAAGTTAAATTACAATTATAATTACAACCCGAAGAAAACTCCGATTCAAGTTCCGAAAACGATTGCTCGCATTCAAGATCATCGTCAGCAAGAACGGTGACGTAATATCCATTGGAATACACGAGGTAACCTTCGACAATTCTGCTCGACACCTGTTGTTGTTTGTTGTTATTGTTCGAAACGTTGCCTTGTGTAAGAATTCTAAATGTTGCAGGGTTGTCTTTTATAAAGAAGAACGAACATGGAAGTATGTTGTGGCCAAATACAAGCAGTAATGGAGACTATGACAATCATTGATAGCAATGGCCAATGGGAGTGTTTGATAATTGTAATTTGCAGGGTACTAATTGTGTGTGTAACTTCAATTCATCACATCCCTCAGATCAGTGTGAGACCTAATCGAAATTAATGTATCTGGTATACTTATTGATGTATCTCAAACCAATTTTAATGTATCTAATAACTAAATTTGTGCATCTATGTTAGAAAATAGGAATACAGAATTGGCGATCGAAAATGGGTAGGCGATGGTTGTTCACTCAACAGCTTTTCGTCTCTGAGCTTTTCTCCTTCACTCTTGGTCGCCTATTTCAATGTAACTACTCTAATTTTTGATGCATCTAACCACTATTTTAATGTATCTAAACATAGATACACAAAATTACTTAATAGGTACATTAAAATTGCTTTGAGATACATCAATGTCGAATCCAATACACCAACCTCGTGTAGTGCAAATTGCGCAGTCGGCGGTGATCTGGTAGAGGAGTTTCAAATAATGGAACCATAGCTAGGAGGAAGACGATGAGGGGCCAGAACTTGGCTAGTTGCCTGACGAGTCATCGAGTCAACCACGAATTATAGTAAAACAAATAAGAATGAAGCCAAGACAAACATGAATACTTACGAAAATGAGATCGATTATTCGATTAGGGAAGCTAATATGAGGAAATCGCAGATGAATGATGATCTTTCGTCGGTGTTTTCGCAAGATTAACATACAATTTGATGAGGAAAATTGAATTTAAAATGGTGGAGTTAAATTGGGGAAAAAAGGAAAGGATGCAAAACGCGGAAAAAAATGAGAGGAGGGAGGGATAGTTTCAAATTTTCAATGAATAAATTTGTTTTATGCGTAAAAAGAAAGCAATTAATCTTGTCCGTTCAATTGTTTTATATCTTGTGGTTGTAGTTCGTTCTCACCGTTTGCACCGAGTGTTCGTTCTCACCCGATCCTAAATCTATATATATATATATATATATATATATATATATATATATATATATATATATATATATATATATATATATATATATATATATATATATATATATATATTTATCTTTGAAATTATACTCTATATATGCTGGAATTATACTACTTATTTTAATCATATTCATTTCTATTACACAGCTACAAACAATGGCCAGGTTGATACTCAGAATGGTGGAAACAGGGGAAAGGCCATCTGAATAAGAGTTGGTTATGGTTCGACAAGTCATAAAGGAATCAGGGGAGAAGGAAAAAAAGCAGGCATGCAAACTAAGGATGACATGGTAAAGGAGAATGAAGTGGGAGCCGAAGACATATCAAAGGATCAAGATCGGGTATTTGAAGAGGAAGCCATGAAGGCCGTGAGAGAGGAGGTGGAGGTAGTTGATGATGAGACGTTCTTATCATCTCCAAATCTGGCTTTTGACGGGGTATTAACTACTATGACTAATTTATAATTGTTGTATATATACTAATTAATTAAAGTAGTGCATGTATATATACTAATTAATTAAAAATATGAAGGGGGTTTGCAAGAAGAGTTGTGTTCTTTACTACAAAGTCCCTGCAGTAGCATCAGGCAAAATTGTTGTTGCTAAGGGAGCAGCGTTCTATTACGACCAGATTCAAGAAGTTGAGGTTGAAGGCATTGCCCTCCGTGAGGAATGGAGGGAAGTGGAAGTGACCGACTTATATCTGGAGGAGTATGGTACTTTAATAGTACCACTTAGTGATAATTGGCGTTTGCAAGATGTCGTGGGTTCTATTGTGCAATGGCCTGAAGCATTCATTAGTGTTGACATCTCCGGGGTAGTTATGCTAAAGCGAACGCATTTTATATAATGAACGCCTTTAAATTTATTAGGGTAACCTTATCCCACATATAGTAAGTATTTCAATTTTTACATTAGTAGGAGTTACACGAAGCCATTATGGCTGAAATTAGGACTACTCGTCAACACCCAAAGTCACTGATTCGACTGCCTCTCCACCCAAAATTCAAGAGGTAGTAATAATTTGAAAAATAGATTGTGAGTTTTTCCTTTTTTTTGGTTATTTAAATTATATATGACGTCTCCTGTAATGTATATATTTTTTTTCTAAGTTGTAGACCGAGGTTAAATCAGACTACCTACATTATAAGCCATCTACTTTTGCTGCAAACATCCCTGTTGTTTCTCTTAAAGCTAAATATCAGAGCGATGACTATAAGAAAAAATTGAATACTCCAACGCTCGTAGCTTTGCACCAGCTGGCTGAAAGGAAGGCAGCTACCGAGTCTGTACTCATTATTGAGATCGAAGAGGATGTTCTGGGCGAAGGTACAGTTGTTATTATGGATGCGGAATCACTGTGTAAGTTTCTCGACCTTGACGAGTTAGATACTATGCACATTGTAATTTGGATGAAGTAAGTTCATTAATAAAACTTGGCATTTGGTTTTACAAATAGTGATGTTTATTTAAATCATCAATGAAAATAACATTCTTCGTTCCATTTGACGTAATAGGTACCTGTGTACACACATCGCTGAGGGGAACTATGTTTCTCATGACTACGGATTCGTGTCACCTGAATTGTTCTCTCAAAAAGTGCTTGGATACACATAAGGAGAACACATCGATAAAATTACTCAACGGTTGAGGATGCCCAAAAGCCTATGGTTTGCCACATACAATGAGAATCGGTATGTATAGTACTTTATTATAATGAATCACGGTTCTATTCATTTATTAACACGCTTACATGCATGTATGTGAACTAACAGTTCAATTTTCAATATTTCATAGCAAGCATTGGCTGCTAACGGCAATCAATGTGACAAAAAGCATAGTGTACTGGATTGACTCTTGCGGACATTGTCCCACTGAGAAATTTGTAAAGATGATAACCGAGTAAGTTTACAACCTTACATTATAATGTCATTTATTATTATATTACCTTTGAAGACTAGGCTCCTTTTAATGTCCCATAAATATTACTGAGCCAAATGCTAATTATAATTTCATGTATATAATTACTCCTATCATTTAATTTATGTTTATGCGAGAGGTTGATCTAATTTAGCTTATTTGTATTATATAATAGTCTCCTCTACAACAACCAGACAGCAAACAATGCACCCTTTTCTGTTGTCGGTCCATGTAGGAGATTTTCACCCGAAAGTATATCAACATAGAGTCACCGGTTATTGTTTTTTAATAACTATTTCAAACGTAACTTGGGTTTATTCTGTGTAATATTCCACTTATTCCGTCTATTTTGATTAAAGTATATTTTGATTTGTAGTTCACACCTTCAATCAACAACAAAGACCCAACCTATTCAAAGGAAGACATCGCCGACATGAGAAATAAGTGGGCCACTTATTTTCTTTCATTAACGGATGGTCAATAGTCTGCTCATTATGTATGTGTGTATATAGAGCCATGTGTAATTAGTTTTGGTCACTATGTTTATAATATTTTGACGCTGGGTTCAATAGATCAATCTGTGTAATATTTTGATGTTGCAGGATTGAATTTTTGCAATGCGCAGTGATACGGTCGTTATGTACCAAAAATAAATGCCTAAGTACTACTAACAGAAGTCAGTGGTAAGTAGGGTCGATCTCCACAGGGAGGCGGTCACTATATACTTGTCAATTTAGTCCGTCTGAGGTCACAAGATGGGCGTTTGAGTTGTTTAAACTAAACTAAATGAGATTAAAGCAAGAGAAAAGAGTAAGAGACATTAACAATAAAAGTGAGAGAACTAGGATTGTCAGGTCATCAATGAATGTCAGATGATTGCAGCTAGGGTCACAGATCGGTCGCGTGTATCAGTCTAAGGGGTAGCGAATATCTTCTTCCGGTCTCAATTCACCCTAAAACGCTATTAGCTTAGCTTCCGCCCTCACTAAAGCATCCTAATGTTCACTTTAGGTCTCACCCCTTCCAACCTTCCGGTCTAGGTTAAGGCTTACCAAGATTAATTAAGCTAAATGCATCGATTCAAGTAGCTAGTTATAGTTAATTGCAGTGATTAATAACATAAACATGATAACAACGAAAGATCTGTAAACCTAATTAGCAACTAACAATAATTCATCGAATCTCCTAAATCCTAGCAAATTAAATTAGCTAGACATAATAGTAAATAGAACAAGAGCGAAAGATAAAGAAATAATCAACATCACAAATTAAGGAAAGAGTAAAGAAAGAGAAAGAGTAAAAGGGAGAATTACAGATTAAGAGATCCGGGAAAGAGGGTAGAACAAAGTAGCAGCCATTGAGAGAGGAAAAACAGTGTTTTAGAGTGTACGAGATATAAAAGGTGTGTTTATGACCTAATCCCAACTTCCTTTATATAGAGAAGTCATTATTAACATAAAATAAACCTAACACGGGATAAAAATCCCGAGTATATAAGCTAGTCACTCGATCGAGCAACTTTATATCACTCGATCGAACAAATCCAAGCTAAAACCTCTCGATCGAGTACTTTAGGTACTCGATCGAACACTATCGAAAAAGCCTCATTCGATCGAGTAGAAAAAGGACTCGATCGATCAATATAGTACTCGATCGACTACTTTCCAGCGCACAATTCCTGCTTCGCGCACTAAACTTCAAATGGCTGCTATTTCTTCGTTACTTGGGCAAACAGAGTATTTACGGTGGAGTTGGAAATCTAAGAGGACAAGCTTTCATCTGCAATTGGAATCAACTGAAAATCCATTGTAGAACTCTAGATATGGCTCTTCAAAGTAGGCACTAGTAATTTGAAGTGCTTCCTTTGCTCGCCTAGCTATCTTACTTCTTTGCGCATCTCAAAATAGTAGTCTTAAGGCTCCGACTCAACTCATCTCCTAAATGCATGCATAGGGACATGTATTAAGCTTGATTTAGCTTCTCTTTGGTTCATTCCTGCAAATAAGACAAGAGAAACCAAAGTACACAATTCGAGGGACATTTGTAGCTAAACACTACACAAAATGCATAGAAATGCGTGCAAATGAAGTACAAAATGCCGATATAAAATGCACGCATCAAATCTCCCCAAACCAAACCTTTGCTTGTCCCCAAGAAAACTATATGTAAAACTAATGGAACAGAAAAGAAAACTCAGAGCTAGCTACAAATTGTCCACTTAAACCAATTTAATGCAGCAAACTAACACTTATAGCAAAAACTATCAAATGCAAACGAGTTGTAAGATATTTATAAAAAAGCTGAACCGTCGACCTTGCAAGACCTTTAATGATGGACTCTCACGGGTCACTCTTCTCTCATGAAGCAAAGGGTAAGCAATTAAATGTAAGAGAGAAAGAATAAGAAGTCACTCACTGTGGACGTCGGCCCACCTGCAAGCCCGGTCGACCCGCGGACGTGCAGCGGTCTTTTGAAAGCCACGCTCGGCGACGTAAAAATGCTTTCGACCGGATCGTTTTAGATCGGTCGGTTTCATCTCGGTAAGGGTCTCGAAACGATTAGAGATGTTCGGAGTCGCCACCAAGCATTTGTGGGATGCTTGGAACCTGTTCGAATCCACTTTATACCTCGGTCAAACGAAGCACAAAGCAGTGTTTGTCATAGGTACTAAAGATAAGGAATCGTCCCTCTTTACCATCCTATCTTTGGAATGACTCTCGTACGCCCTGGATAAGGTCGTCCACTATCCAAAATTTCTGAGTAAGAGGTGAAGGTACGTATTGGGAAGCCCTTTAATCAGACACCCAATCCCGCCCGCGGTAGCGGCCTCTACTGATCGATCTTGGTTGGTTGAATGCAAAAGTTGATAAAACGGTTTAAATGCATGAATGCGCATCCAATAATTTAAACCTAACATGCAAGAGCTTTCTAAGTTGGTTGATTTAATCCAAGTATCAGGTATAAGATGTCGAGTGGGATTTATGGTTGATTTGCATGCAAGACGGAAATTACACATCCATTTACCGTATTAGGTTTATGGTGCATAACGCGATCCATTTGTCTTAGTAAGGCATTTTGCAAATATGATTAGTCGTCTGATCCGTCCTATATCCGGGTTAACTGGAGTCAGGATCGTCCTAGACTAATGCTGGAAAGGGAACAGACCCTTCACCAGGCAGCCATATGAGGCGCGACCCTGTTGGCGATGCAAGGGGATTTCCCCTGGTTTTGAAAACAGGAAAGAAATGGCCTGTTTAGACGCGGGTCAGTCAGTGGTTTAAGACGCGTTCTGACCATTTGAAAAACATTTATAAAACGTGTTGAAAAATGGGTATTTGAACCCGTTTTGGTTTGAAAGGGTCGTTTAGACCGTATTTGTTGATTTGAGGAACGAGACTCGAATAATCATCATTATTTTGATGATATTCGGTGTCGGGTTCGACTTGGCAAGCTTGACATGAATAGTTTTGAAAATGATTATGAACTAATTGTTTTAAGTTCATTTGAATATAATTAGTCAATACTCATCATCGTACTCGGGTTAAAATCCGACATGGTATGTGGAACCAAGGATGACTTTGTGTTGGTGACTAATACATTTATTTTGGAAATGTAAAGAAATGATGAAAGGCTTTAAAATACCTCTCAAAATGTAAAGAAATGAAATAAAAGGCTTTAAAATACCTTTTAAATGTTATTAACCAAATATTATCACCGGAACACGGATTAAACCGTCATAGTATTAAGAACCAAGGGTGAAAAATGTTTTTGGTTAAAATTTGTAAAAAATAAATAAAAGGGTTTGAAAACATTCGAAATGGTAAAAACCGATTATAAATATGAAAATAGATTAATGAGGAAGGACGAGAACAGACACGGTTGAGTTCTGACCTGGACACCCCATTGAGGCGCGGACCTCTGTGCAGAACAAGGGGCTTCTGCCATAGGCCAAAACTCTGTTTTGGCTCGTCTATCCAATGTTTTGGATCGTGTTATGCATGTTTTAGCATGTTATGGTCATGAAACAAGCAAAGACATGATAAAATAAGGATTTTTACACCCTCATACTTACATGTTTGGTTATGGCGAGAAACCGACGTAAGTGTAGCAACTCGTTTGGTTGGAAAAGACTCGGTTTAAAACCATTTTGGTAAGTAAAAAGTTTGTTTTATTAAGATTAGTGACGATGTAGTGGTCGAAGTGGTCGATCAAGTGATTTAATGCAAGATGACGGTACCAAAAAATGTGTAAGGCTTGTATTTACGATCGGTAGGTCGTAAATACGCGTCGGATTGTGACTTAAGAAGTCGAGTCGAGAATTTTAAGGGAGAAAAGAGGGGGCGGACACTCGCGTAAGTTCTCAAATGGGGGCATTTGAGGGGTATTTATAGGAAAATGAGTGGTTGTGTGAGTTTTGAGCGACGTGGCCACCTGGGCTGCTCAAAGAGGCGCGAGCCACGTCGCGGGTCTTCGACTTGTCCTATCACTTTCACACAAGTGCAATCATGATTTGTTCTATCCTAGGATGTGTAGTCACATGTTTGGTACTTGAACATTCATGAATCCGGGAAATCTTAGTATAGAAGGTTTGAAATGGTTTGTTTTTTCGTGGTTGACTCGGTTTAACTCGTTGTTGGAGTCGGGATTTGAATTTTTGAGTCGGTTTTTGGTCCGGTGTCGGTTTTGACTCTAGTTAGTGTCATTGCGACCCCGTCATCGTGCATTAAACACTCCAGGTACTTTTGAAAAGTTTTGAAATGTTTTATTTTCAAAATCGTTTTATGTTTTTCGACGTAAAGTTGTACACAAACTGTCGATCAAATGCCGCGATTCCAAAACATGTTGTAGTCCGATAATCATCGGGTGTTTTTTGGAGTCTCAGTAGATACTGGGTATCTACAGAGCCCCCACTTTGACTGAGGCTTGGACAGGGCAAAAGTAAAAGTAGAGCCCCCAGGTCAATCGAAGATTACAACCTGGAGACCCAAGTGACGTCGAGGCGGCTCGAAAGGATTCGGGCCAAGGACCTGCCGTCGGGAAGGGCGACGCCAAGGCGACTCGAGGGTACGAGGCAAGGACATGTCATCGGGAACAGTTTAGAGTCTGTCGACTGTCTGTGCGGGTCATTTAAAGTCCGTTATACTACGTACAAAGGCTCGCCAGCTATAAGAATGAGTCAAACCCGAGGCATCTTCGGATATGTCCTTGCGTGTCTGCGGACAAAGGCTCGCCGGCTGCGGTGTGTACATAAGGAGGGCTCGCCAGCTGCGATGCGTAGTAACGCTCGCCAGCCATGGGGCGTATATGAGGAGGGCTCGCCAGCCGCGATGCATAGTAACGCTCGCCATCCATGGCGCGTATATGTGGAGGGCTCGCCAGCCGCGGTGCGTTGTAAGGCTCGCCAGCCATGGTGCGTATATGAGGAGGGCTCACCAGCCGCGATGCGTAGTAAGGCTCGCCAGCCATGGGGCGTATATGAGGAGGGCTCGCCAGCCGCGATGCATAGTAAGGCTCGCCAGCCATGGTGCGTATATGAGGAGGGCTCGCCAGCCGCGGTGCGTTGTAAGGCTCGCCAGCATGGTACGTATATGAGGAGGGCTCGCCAGCTGCAATGCGTTGTAAGGCTTGCCAGCCATGGGGCGTATATGAAGAGGGCTCGCCAGCCACGATGCGTTGTAAGGCTCACCAGCCATAGGGCGTATATGAGGAGGGCTCGCCAACCGCGATGCGTAGTAAGGCTCGCCAGCCATGGGCGTATATGAGGAGGGCTCGCTAGCCGCGTTGCGTATATGAGGAGGGCTCGCCAGCCGCGATGCGTTGTAAGGCTCGCAAGCCATGGTGCGTATATGAGGAGGGGTCGCCATCCGCGATGCGCTATAAGGCTCGCCAGCCATGGGGCGTATATGTTGAGGGCTCGCCAGCCGCGATTCGTACTAAGGGTCGCCAGCCATGAGGCGTATATGAGGAGGGCTTGCCAGCCGCGATGCGTAGTAAGGCTCGCCAACCATGGTGCGTATATGAGGAGGGCTCGCCAGCCGCGGTGCGTTGTAAGGCTCGTCAGCCATGGTGCGTATATGAGGAGGGCTCGCCAGTCGCGATGCGTTCTAAGGCTCGCCAGCCATGGGGCGTATATGAAGAGGGCTCTCCAGCCACGGTGCGTTGTAAGGCTCACCAGCCATAGGGCGTATATGAGGAGGGCTCGCCAACCGCGATGCGTAGTAAGGCTCGCCAGCCATGGGCGTATATGAGGAGGGCTCGAAAGCCGCGATGCGTAGTAAGGCTCGCCAGCCATGGGCGTATATGAGGAGGGCTCGCTAGCCGCGGTGCGTATATGAGGAGGGCTCGCCAGCCGCGGGGCGTATATGAGGAGGGCTCGCTAGCCGCGATGCGTTGTAAGGCTCGCTAGCCATGGTGCGTATATGAGGAGGGGTCGCCATCCACGATGCGCTTAAGGCTCGCCAGCCATGGGGCGTATATGAGGAGGGCTCGCCAGCCGCGATGCGTAGTAAGGCTCGCCAGCCATGGGGCGTTTATGAGGAGGGCTCGTCAGCCGCGGTGTGTTGTAAGGCGCGCCAGCCATGGGGCGTATATGAAGAGGGCTCGCCAGCCGCGATGCGTAGTAAGGCTCACCAGCCATAGTGCGTATATGAAGAGGGCTCGCCAGCCGCGATGCGTAGTAAGGCTTGCCAGCCATGGGGCGTATATGAGGAGGGCTCGCCAGCCGCGGTGCGTTGTAAGGCTCGCCAGCCATGGGGCGTATATGAAGAGGGCTCACCAGCCGCAATGCGTAGTAAGGCTCGCCACCATGGTGCGTATATGAAGAGGGCTCGCCAGCCGTGGTGCGTTGTAAGGCTCGCCAGCCATGGAGCGGTCGGTTAATTGACCGTGAGAATAGCCGCATCGGATGGGCTTGCTTTAAAGGTAGCGGACTCATGATGCCGCCGTGGAAATGGTGAATTTTGAATTTCACTATCAATGTACGGGTCCCGCGAGAAAGCCCCCCTGTTGACATTTTGAAGGAATAATGAATTGTGAATCTTCACTACTCGTTCTTTGAATTTGAAGTGGCGGTTTTAATCGCCGTTTGTTTGAATTTTTTGAAGGAAATAGAGAATTTTAAATTTCGTTATTACGTCTGAAGTGACGGTTTATGTGCCGCCGTTGACATGTGAAGGAAATAGTGAATTTGGAATCTCCGCTATTACGTTTGAAGTGACGGTTTATGCGCCGCCGTTGACATGTGAAGGAAATAGTGAATTTGGAATCTTCACTATTACGTTTGAAGTGACGGTTTATGTGCCGCCATTGACATGTGTGGTGAAAATAGTGGAATTTAATTTCCAACTATTATTTTGAAAATGATGGTTTTAATTGCCGTCGTTTGAAATTTGATGAAATAGTGAATTTGAATTTTCACTATTATTTTGAAAATTGACGGTTTTAATTGCCGTCGTTGAAATTTGAAGGAAAATAGTGAATTTGAATTTTCACTATTATTTTGAAAATTGACGGTTTTAATTGCCGTCGTTGAATTTGAAGGAAAATAGTGAATTTGAATTTTCACTATTATTTTGAAAATTGACAGTTTTAATTGCCGTCGTTGAAATTTGAAGGAAAATAGTGAATTTGAATTTTCACTATTTGCTTTTGTATTTGAAAAATGGCGGTTTTAATCGCCGTTTGTTTGGAATTTTGAAGGAAAATAGTGAATTTTGATTTCACTATTTGTTGTTGTATTTGGAAAATGACGGTCCTTAATGTCGTCATTGAAAACTTGAAGTTTGTTATGGGAACTTGGGCCAAAGCCCAAAATTTCGCTGAAAGAGCAGGGAGCACCTCATTGAGGCGCGAGCAACCTAGCGAGTCAAGGGAGCTTCCCTATTTTTCTGTAAAAGACGCGAGAATGGCTTGCTCGTCATTCATTCTTCGTCTTCCTCACACAAACTCGAAAACCCGCGAAAAATTGCCAATGTTGGTCCCTAGCTTGCTTCCATTTGTGCCATCATCAACAATGTCATCTCAAGATACGTATTTCCTCTTGAATCCATTTGAATTTGTTGGTCTTTTTGATAGATTGATTTAGGACGAAATTTTACCCTAGAAAATCGATTTGGGCATTTTTGATTGAGCCCATTTCGAGTGAAATTGATGATTGCATTAGGTTAGAAACCTGTTTAGGAGTATAGGGGTGCTTTTAGTTTGCATTTTGGTCCCCATTCGCGTCCCCTATGCTCGAAAAACGTGAGACAGGTGAAGAAACCGTCTCATTCACAATGTCAAGTTTATTTGCTTGGGTAGTGGGTCCCACTAGGTTGCATTGTAGTCGGGAAAGACCGTATTTGCCATTGTGGACTTTGTTGGGTATTGTGGGCAAAATTGGAATTTTTGCCTTTTGTGACGGTCTTATATCTGACAGAATAAGCGCCTGTTTGAGCTTGAATTGAGTCAGTTTGCCTTGAAATGGACCTTATTGGTAGTTTAGGTCGCTTTGAGGCGTGATAAAATCACGTTGCCTCGTTGTGGTCGTATTTTGAATTTTGACCGGTTTGCGCTCAAATTGGCGTAGAAATTGCCTCTTTGAGTCGTAGAAATATACCCCCGTCGCATCGGGAACGTATTTTAGTTTGTTGGCGGACCTCGTACGGGTCTTGGGGTGCCGTTTTTTGTTGTGGTTGTTTTGACTCGTCTTTTGCTTGAAAAGGAGGGCGAGTCGTTTTTTTTTTTGCGTTTTTTTTTTGTAAATTGTTTTTGTTTGGTTGGGCCTGGGCGGGATTGCCCTTGTTCTGCTTTGCAAGTTTCTTTTTTGGATTTGTCCAATTTATGCCATCGTAATGCCGAAATTTCGGCTGACGTTCTTTGTTTGACCTTGATTGCAGGGTACCATTTGGGACCTATGGGGTCCGTTGCGGAGGCCTTGGAAGAGGAGGATGATCCAGGAGGAAGAGAGGCGACTGTGGAGGCTGCTGGAGCCGAGGTGGTAGTAGAGGATGCTTCCGTAGAGGAGGGGAGGCGGCTGTCGCAGTCGGCTTGTCCTTTTTCTTGTGGCTTATAGACAGGGCAGCGGATGATTGGAGGTCAACACCGGGGTGGTGCGTCGCATCATGGTCCTCGGCCTCCTTATCATCCAAAGTCTGCCAGACACTGTCTTCATTTTTGTCGTGGAGCAGGAACGAGGTATTACCGTCATGGTAACCACCTCTGCTTCCGTTGTTGCTCCTCTGTTTCCCGTGTTGCTCCCTTTCTTTTCCGAGTGAAAGGATAGGGAGTGCTTAGTTCTGTAGGTGGCGGATAGCCCCCAGTTCGTTGTCTTAGGCCAGTGTCTGTAAGATAGATGGTTGTTTTAGGCCAGTGTCTGTATGATAGATGTCTGTACTGGATTCTGTTTGTACGGTCAGTTGTTCGTATCAAACGTGTGTCGATGTATTTTGCGTGAGGCGGTTTGTATATATGTGTTTTTGGATTGTGGTTCATTTTGTGATTTTTTGGCTTTTTTTTACGTTGTGTTTCGGAGGAGCGCTGTCAGCTGTCAATTCCCCTTTTGCTTCGCACTAGTTCCTGCATCGTTAGTGTAGAAAACAGGCAACAGGTAGCACATATGCATGAGCGCAAACACGTAAAAGCATTTGATCGAAAACAAAATTAACCAAGATGACTTGAAGTTAAAAATTGAAATTTGAAATTTGACTCGTTTAGACTCCGAAAGGAATTTATTTGAAAATTTGAGCAATTAACTCGTGTCGTGAATTAAATTGCAACGAAATTATTGAAATTGATTTGTAACTCGAAAAATTCAAACTCGAACCGTCAGGGAAGAATTTTAGAAAAGATTTTACGAGTATATTTGATTAGATTTTTGTGAGGTCAAGACTCGAATTTGTGAGTGCTTGAATTTTGAGGAAAATTGATGTCGTGTTATCAATTCTCGATTGCGAAAAAGCGAAAAATTTTCGGAATTTCGACTGGCATGGAAACGATCCGTCGCGGATCGGGGCGACTAGCCCTTCCCCCCTTAAAAAAAGAAAGAAAAATCCGTATGTTTAAAGCTGCGTCATGGAAACCGTGTCGGATTTCGTAAAACGCGAAAATAAGGAAATGTGTGTGTGAGGAAACACAAAATGTCCTGGATCATCCCGAAGAGGCGCGAGCGTTCAGGCGGGAGGTTTGAGGTGTCAGGAGAAAACACAAATTGGAAGAGACAAGTCAAAGCGGGAATCCTGGGAGAAGGCCTAAAGAGGCGCGAGCGGTCTGGCGATGGGAGCCAACTCTACCTTTTTTCTGAAAAACGCGCTGATTGTTTTTGTATAAATATTGATGTTTGCGCTTCATTGTTTCATCATCCGAAACACAAAAACATCTCTATAAAACCTCTTCTTCTTCTTCCACAAAAATATTTCATGGATGCCTTTGAGAATGCGTTGCGACAATGGTGCCGGGATTTGTCGCCTCCCGAAAAGTATCAACTTATTTGCATGGGAGTTGGTCAATTGTTGGTGCTTCGTCAAGTCAAGTTGCAATCCTCATTCCTCGAAGCATGCTCTCGGTTTTGGGATTCGAAACATCACGTTTTCGTTTTCCCGAAAGGTGAAATTTGTCCTCTTGCCGAAGAAGTTGGAGCCATTGGTGGGTGGCCGGGTTGTGTTCCGGTGCTTCCTCCGACGCGGTTGTGCTACAAGGAGAAATTCCGTTCAATGTTGGGCTTGTCGACAAGTTAAGTCAACTTCCTTCTTGCTCCACATGGTGTGGACATGTTGGCTTTTATCAACATCTTTTCAAACCGATTAGACGCCAATGTTTCGGAGGTGGCTAGGAGAAGGGCTCTTGCCATCTGCCTTATCCAAGTGTACCTCTTTGTTGATGCTTTGAAGAAGGAGGGGCCGAAATGCTATGGTAGCATGACCCTTGTTCACGTGGTTGAGCAAATGGAGCATGGTAGAGATCCATCATGGTTGGTGCTTGGCGAGATCATCCAAGCTTTGGACAGGGAAGGCTCTTGTGGAGAGGCTCCTTCATTTGGGTCCCCAAGGATCCTCCAAGTGTGGCTATTGGAGAGGCTAAGGTATGTAGAGCCTCCGGTTGATTCTTCTTCTTATTCCTTCTGTCGCCTTACCATGAGGAAGAAATTCTACTCGGATAGCTTTGCTTCCACCGAGGCTTATTGGGCCGCGAGATTGGCGGAGGAGGGTGGTCCTCACATCTGTTGGGTGGTGCGGTGGTGGCACTTGAGGTCCTTTACAGGGTTGCCCGCTTCGAGTGCTAGTCCTCGTTCTATGATGGTGGTGGGTTTGAAGGTTGCCTCCTTCATCTATCCCGAAAGGCTCATGAGGCAAATGGGGCGTCAACAAAAGGTGCCTGCTCAAGATACCCTTGTCCAAGAGAATGTTTTCCGAAACTCCGAGCTTGTGGAGGTCTTTGAAAGATGGTGGGCCACTCGGCGCTTTGGGAGGTACCAGACCCCGTTGCCACGATATGTGTGACTCCCGCTTATGTCAAGTGGTCAAGAGCTTCGTCCTTGGAAGAGAGGTCCAAATTTCGTAAGGACAAGGTTGTCAATTTGAAGTATCGAGAGGTTGGCAAGGCCAACCGTGCCTTCTTTGAGGATTATGTTGATGGGGTTAGCCCGGATGTGATGAGGCCACCAAAGAGGAGAAGCTCGGGTCCTAAAAATGTGGTGGGCCGTGCATGGGCTCGTTTCGGACCGAACATGGGGTCTTGCACTAGACCGGAGGCTGTTGCCGTTGTAGATCCGTTGAGGATCCGTTCCGAGGAGGTAATCCATGCTAGGCGGGCCAACAAGAAGAACAAGGAGAAGATGTACCCCGAGGGAAAAGGCAAAGGTAGAATGGAAGAGTGAAGACCTCCATTACCCACTTTATTATTATGTTGTATTATTGTTGTGAGTTTTTATTATGTTGTACTAGCTATGTTTTGTGTGTTTTGTGCTAGTTTTATTACGTGAGGTGTTTTAGTTGACACCTTAGCTTTGACAAGTTGTGGACTCGTCGAGCTTTATTTGTTATTGGAATTGTAATCCCTCTCATTATTAATTAAATAAGAGGATTACTCGTGTCGAAATTGTGAACGCTTGTTTCTTCCATCCATTTTGTAAAGGCAATTCGATTTGAATTGTCCTAAACGTTTGCACTTGGGAAAGTGGGATTTTTAGGAGGAAGGGAGAAAGGCTTATTTTTATATTTTTTGTGGGGAAAAGGGAATGTTGTTCCCTTTTCTCTTTTTTTTTGATGGGGATATTTTTTTGTATGTGGGGTTTTTTTTTATTATGGGGATGGTTGTATCCTTCCTCTGTAGGAAAGGACTGCCTACGTATCCACCTGAAGAGGTGAAATTAAACCATGATCGTAGTTCGAAATGTTCTGTAAATTTGATTGTGTTTTGTGGTTGTATCCCTCATGCATAAGAGGGACTGCCTACGTATCCACCTGAAGAGGTGAAATCAAACCATGCTCGTAGTTTAGGGGTTTTTGTGAATTTGTTTTAGTGCAAATGGACGTTGCCTTTGACAGATCAAGGGACATTCGAAACGGGCAAGGTGCCGCACCTTAGACTCGATAAAACATGCAATTTCAAATCAGAACGCGTTGAGGAACTTGACTTGAAGAAGGGTTAAGGTGAACGCTAGTTGTAAAACTAGGCGCAGGTCGTTGGTTGCTATGGTTCAAGGGTAGTATTTCTTGAGTTGGTCTAGGTTGGTCGGGTTTGTAAAATCCTCGCCGTCTAGGTCACTCAGTCTCACTGCGCCCCCCGAAAGTATTTTCTTGACCAGGTATGGCCCGGCCCAGTTGCGTTTGAACTTTCCCCTCGGATCGACGGGTAACGTTGGTCGGACCGACTTGAGGACCAAGTCGCCTTCCTTAATGTTTCTGGGTCTAACCTTCTTGTTGAATGCCCGTTGTATACGTTGTTGGTATAGCTGGACGTTGTGCAAGGCATTGAGTCGCCGCTCGTCTAGAAGAGTGAGTTGCTCGTACCTTCGACGGGTCTATTCCGCCTCAGGGACCTGACTCTCTATCATGATACGTAGAGAAGGGACTTCCAACTCTACCGGTTGAACCGCCTCCATGCCGTATGCTAGGTAGAAGGTTGTGGCGCCTGTCAGTGTTCGGATGGAGGTTCGGTATCCCCATAGTGCGAATGGGAGTTTGCTCGGCCAATCGCGGTAGTTGTCTTGCATTTTCTTGATAATGGCGACAAGAGTTTTGTTAGCTGCCTCCACCGCTCCGTTAGTTTGGGGACAGTAAGGGGATGATCGATGTCGTTTGATCTTGTATTTGTCCAGCAAGGCCTGAGTTTCCGCCCGGAAGTGAGAGCCTTGATCGCTGATGATTTCATGGGGTACCCCATATCTGCAGATGATGTTATTTTGGATAAACTTGGCCACTTGTTTGGCGGTCAAGACTGCATATTACTGCGCTTCTACCCATTTGGTGAAATAGTCGATGGCGACGAGGACGAAACAATGCCCCTTGGTGCCTACCGGGTTAACCTTCCCGATGATGTCGATGCCCCAGGTCGAGAAAGGCTAGGGTGATGTCATGGTCTACAAAAGGGATGGTGGTATGTGTTGTATGTTGGCGAAGATTTGGCAATTGTTGCAATGTTTGACGTAGTTACGACAATCGGCTTCCATGGTGGTCCAGTAGTAACCTAGCCGCATGATTTTTCGAGTAAGCATCATTGCGCTCATGTGAGGGCCACATTCTCCGTCGTGAACCTCTCCCGTGACTTTTTTGGCTTTGTGATGGTCAATGCAAAGGAGGAGAATCCCTTGGGGTGTTCTTTTGTATATTTGATTTTGGTTTATCACGAATTGTGATGCAAATAAACGGATGGCTCTTTGTCCTCTAGGATCAGAGTTACGAGGGAATTCGTTTTTGGTTTTGTAGTTGAGGATGGCTTGGTACCGATGTTCGACATGGCTTTCCTCGTCGTTGTTGATGGCACAAATATGAGATGGCTCGTCCATTCTCTCGACACATAGGGGCATCGATGTCATGTCGTCAGGTATGTTGACGAGCGCGGCAAGTTTTTCCAAGGCATCAACAAATTGATTTTCCTCTCGCGGCAAATGAAAGTAGTCGACTTGGTCGAAGAACTCGGCTTCTTGATTGATCTTTGCTCGGTAGGGAGCTAAGCTGTCACTTCGGATTTTCCATGATCCGGACACCTGATTGATGATGAGCGAGGAATCGCCGTGGACCCTCAGTCTCTTGATGCCAAGTGTGATGGCTGCTTGTAGGCCGATGAGGCATGCTTCATATTCAGTGGCATTGTTGGTGACGACGAAGTCTTGTTTGACCGAGATCGGAACACGTTCTCCCTCTGGCGATATTAAAAGGATTTCTGCCCCGAAGCCTCTCAGATTAGATGCACCGTCGAAGTATAGGTCCCATGCATCAGAGTCGGCACAAAGGATGTCTTCATCAGGAAGTGACCATGTGTCGGTCGTTGGATCCTCGTTGACGGTATTTTCTGCCAGGAAATCGGCGGCTGCCCTTCCTTTGATGACCTTGAGGGGTACAAACTTGAGATTAAACTCGGACAACATAAGTGTCCACCTAGACAGCCTTCCGTTTAATACGGGTTTCTCGAAGATGTATTTGATTGGGTCCATCTTGGAGTAGATGTGGACCGTGTAGCTGAGCATGTAATGCCGCAGCTTCTTTATTGACGATACTAGGGCAAGGCATGTCTTTTCCAGTTGGGTACTTGTCTCGTACTCAATGAACGTTTTGATGATGTAGTAGATGGCTCGTTCTTCGCCGTCGCTTGTTTGTGCTAGCATTGCTCCCATGGCTGTGTTGGTAACAGTCAAGTATATGGATAAAGGAATCCCCGGTTGAGGTGGCATGAGGACAGGAGGCTTGGATAGGATTTCCTTTATCCTGTCGAAGGCTTTTTGACAGTCGTCGTCCCAATCGGTGTGATCGGAGGCGCGAAGCTTCTTGAATATTGGTTCACAAATCATGGTGAGATTGGCAATGAAGCGGCTGATGTATTGGAACTGAACGAGAAATCCCCGAATCTCCTTCTCGTTCTTAGGCCGTGGCATTTGTTGGAGGGCTTTGATTTTGGTTGGATCAATCTCAATGCCTCTTTTGCTAACGACATGTCCCAAGAGTTTTCCGGAGGTAACCTCGAATGCACATTTCTGAGGATTTAGTCTCATGTTATATTTCCGCAGACGAGCGAAGAATTTCCGAAGGGCACTGATGTGGTCGTCCCGTTCTCTTGACTTGACGATCATGTCATCGACATATACCTCTACCTCCTTATGGATCATATCATGTAGGAGAGTGGCAGCGGTTCTTTGATAGGTTGCTCCGGCGTTACATATGTACCCCACTACGTAGTGAATGCAGTCTTGTGCATGTCTTCCTCAGCCATTTTAATCTGGTTGTACCCAGCATACCCGTCCATGAATGATAGGAGGGCGTACTCGGCAGTATTGCCCACCCGAATGTCAACATGTGGCAAAGGGAAGTCGTCCTTTGGACTCGCCTTGTTCAGATCCCTGAAGTCGACGCAAACCCGAATTCTCCCGTCTTTCTTTGGTACAGGTACAATGTTGGCCACCCATTCAGAGTATTCAGACACTTTGATGAAACCAGCCTTGAACTGTTTGTCTACTTCTTCCTTGATTTTCAGGGCCCATTCAGGACGCATTCGACGCAGCTTTTGCTTCACAGGTTTAGCTCCGGGCTTAATGGGTATCCGGTGCTCCGCAATTTCCCTGTCAATCCCAGGCATATATCTGTAGGACCAGGCGAATACGTGCTTGTATTCATGGAGGAGGTCAATGAACTGTTGTCTTTCCGAGGGGTCCAGGGTTGTCCCTATCCTAAGTTCTTTAGGTGTGTTGTCGGTTCCTACGTTAATAGGTTCGGTCTCCTCAATGACAGGGGTTGTGGTTTCCCGTTTGTCAAGTTTTTTGGCTAAGTGAGGTGGGTAGTCACTCAAGTCAAGTTCCTCATAGTCATTTAGAATTGCATTGCAGTTAAATTGAGACGAGTCGTAAGCAAACTTAGCGTTCATTAAGTTTACACGAGCGAAAAGCTCGGAGAGGACAGACATCTCATGGTCAGTCAGAGGCGACACAACAGAGGAGGTGGCCCCTGGAACAGGCTCCAGGTGTCACCTTCCATGGGAGTGGGGGTGACCCTAGTAGACTCAGCCTCTGAATCAGCCACGACTTTGTGATAAAACAGCGGGAAGGGGACCTTGACTGGGACATCAGGAGTTTTGGGAGCTATGACAGACTCAGACTCCGACTCAGACTCAGATTCAGATTGTCCTTCACTTCCCTCTTTGAACATAGGGCCTTCTCCAGTTGTGATCTTGAGAATACGGCCTCGGCGATCGGTCCACTTGACGGTTTTCTTCCAGCCCTGTGTAGCTTTCTTCGGGTTAGTGTCGGAGATCAAGGCGGTTGGGTCAAACTGGTTATCCTTCGGGGCGATATTGATGATGTCCTTATAGTCGAGGTGCTTAATGTTATCCTCTCCAAAGAGGAGGGTGACAGCTTGTCCATCGAGGCATGACGACGGCTTAGACTCGATTGATGCAGCTTCGGTGTTATCGGGGATGAAGTAGCAGTCCTGGAAGACTTCCACACCCGGGTACCTGGTCTTGGCCACAAAGTCATAGATCGGCTCCGGAAAGCCATGGTAGAGCTCAGACTCTCCCTCGGGGACAAAGTATCCATTGAGAGTCAGATGATAGGGACGTAGGATAACCCCGTGCTTCTTGCGTTTTCGAATTAAGAGGTTCATCTCCTGGACATCTTCATCGGTAGGTTTATAGCCCAGTCCGAAGGGGATGTTAGGGACGTTAGTCTGTTTCAAGGGAGGTAAGGTGCTCTTCAGTGGATTGAGAGGTAAACCCGGGAAGTAACCCTGGCGCATCATGATGCGGTTGACTGTGAGGTTGGCAAACGGGTCACAATCAAAGGGTGTTAATTCATCAGTTATGGCTTTCACGGCTTGGAATCCCCACATTTCATTATCATCCTCCTCAATGGCTTGGGAGGCTATTCCCTTTCTCATGACGGCTTTGATTGGGGAAGCCGGAATCGTGATCGTTTTCCCGTTGAAGGGAACCCTGATTTTCTGGTGGAGAGTTGAGGTAACTGCCTTGACGGCGTGAATCCAGGGACGTCCTAAGAGCATATTGAAGGAGACGTCGATGTCGACCACCTGAAAAGTGGTTTGCCTTTCCAGTGGTACGGTCGCGACAGTTAGAGTGATAAGCCCTGCGACCTTGCGACGAGTGCTGTCGTAGGTGCGTACTCCTTGATTTGTCGGGACCAAGTCAGCTTCCTTAATACCCACTTTGTGAGCCGTCTTGAGGGGAATGGCATTCACTGCGGACCCGTCATCCACAAGGTCCATGAGCACATTCTTCTTGAGACATTGTATGGTAATGTACAGGGCAAGATTATGATTGGCTCCGAAGGGAGGGATATCTTTGTCAGAAAAGACGACCGGGTTGCTCAAGTTAGGGGCGTCCCTTGTCATGTGTGCCACTATTTCTTCAGGGGAGGAGGTGGAGGGCACAGTTAATTTTCCCAAGGCCTGTAGCAAAGCCTGTCGATGCTCAAAGGATGTCGTGACCATTTGCCAATTGAGATTTTGGCTTTTGCCTTCTGGAGCCGCTTGAGGATCGCATGCTCGGGAGCCTTTGGTTGAGTGCCCATCTCCGGGACGACTTGGTTATTCGTTGTTGGAACGACCGTTGGATTGTTTGAGTTCTGATAGGGGCGTCAGGATCGGGTAAGGTGACCGATCTCCTTTGCTTGCTTCCCTGGGACGATATAGACATCCTCAACATCATCTCTCCAGATGCCATTAATTTCTGAATTCCGAGGGTACCTTTGGAGGGGTATTCCTCGGTGGGCAGTTTTTGTGAGGGACATTTTTGTGGGGGTGATTCTTGTGAGGGTAGTTATTGTGGGGGTGATTATCGTGAGGTGCATGCCATAATGGTCGTAAGAGCAATCCATCCTGGTGAGGGTAGTTTTCGGCGCTCGGGGGACTCTCCCTCAGGCATGGTGGTGGAAGATTGAAGAGAAGTCGACAGTAGGCATCGTCAAGTCGGGTGATCCTTTCGGAGAGACTGGCTATAGCTTCCTCAACTTGTTGGAACATGGCAAGCATAGTTGCGGCACTGAACACAAATACCCCGTCTGAGTGATCTTTCTCCAAGGCATTTACCTCGTCATCAACTGGCAGGATGAGGCGTGAGCAGTCCAGAGTTGGCTCATCATTGGAGATAGTGTGGATTCCCAGAGGGTTTATTTTGTTGATTGGCTTAGTCGGCGGGGGTAAAGGCAAATCCCCTTTTTCAATCATGTCTTGGATGATGTGTTTGAGTTTGAAGCAGGTTTCTGTGTCATGATCTTTCCCTTGATGGTAGTGACAGTAGGCATTGGGGTTCCAAAAGCGGGATTTCTTAGCATCGGTCGGATCCGGGGTGGGTCCGATTGGTTGTAACTTCCCCTGGTCCATGAGCCTTTTCAGGGCCCTTGCATAAGTTGAACCTATATTAGTGAACACTCTCTGGGGGCGCTCAGCTCTCTTGGCGGATGGTTCAACGAGGTTGACCTCTTCAATCTTGTTCGTTTGACCATAAGGACGAGATCTGGTTGATGTGGATCCTTGGTAGCCTCTACCAGTGGTTTTAGCTAGGACACCCTTTCGGAGGTCATCTTCAATGCGTGTTCCCAGGATTTGCAGATCCTGGAAGGTATTAATGTTTTGGTACCTCAGTAGATTGGCATACACTGGGCGGGGATTGTTGAAAAACTTTTCCACCAAGGTTAATTCACTCGGCTTGCTGACCAGCTGAGTACTTACCCTCCTCCAACGGGTTAAGAACTCGGTGAATCCCTCCTTATCGTTCTGGGTTAGGACCTCAAGAGTACGGGTATTGGCTTGGATTTCGACATTGTCGGCATATTGCTTGGCAAATTCAACTGAGACCTCATCCCAAGTAGTAAGGTTCTTCGGATCAAGGGAGTAGTACCATTGGCGAGAGATCGGTTCCAGAGAGGACGGAAAGATCCGGGTGAAAAGTTCCTGTTTGACCCCTTTTATGGCCATGTAGTCTTTGAAGGCACGGATATGATTGAGTGGGTCCACCACTCCTTTGAACTTGGGCACATTAGTCAGGGTAAAGTTGTCACGTAATTGATCCCCAACAGGTTCGTACCTTCGGTTGTTCTCAAGATGGATATTGTTACCCCGGGCTAGGAGCTGTTCTTCCAAGAGCTTGAGCCTTTTCTCAGTTTCAGTCAAAGGTGAAGTATTATGTTCTCCAGCTTCCTTGTTTTCCAGGGCGTCGATACGGGTCTCGACACGATCCAGGGTGACCTTAAGAGCGGTGAGCAGGCTGGCTAGCTGATTAGCCGTGACATCTCTGTTGTTATCATTGTTGTTGTTGTTGACAGACGAAGTTGAAGACGGGGCCATGGCTCCGAGGCAGAAAAATGGCTCACATTACAACTCGATCCGACACGGTTCAAAGACTGAACGCAGACAACACAAAGGGCGAGACAAGGATTAGACTCAACAAGACGAGGATGACCGCGTGTGGTACCTCGGTGCTGACTCGATTTATGACATGACGGTGTTGACCGAACTTTTGACACGCGTCCAACGTAGTGGCGTGGCGCCATTGGACGAGTCTCGTGATGAGACGACTTATAAGTAAAGACCCATAAGTACGTTTGCTTCGACTCGATAGACACAAGGCGGAATGGGAACGTGGACTAAAGTTTTCGAAAATAGAAATTTCCAAAAAGATTCATTTGTCGCTTTATGGACGGCTTTCGAAGATAGAGATCTCCGCAAGTCGGTCAGCTGAAAGGGTTGTCTTGAGTTTATTTGCAAAAGTCGGTTTTGAGTTTGAATCGGCTCGGAAAACAGTGTACTGTCTCCCAAGACGGTTCTTTGAAATTCAAAATTGTATGTTTTGAAAATCGAGTTTGAAATGTTTGAAGAGGTCTCGGGGACGGTGCATGGTCCTCGGGATCTCGAAAGTGTCTCGAGAAAAGGGTGTGTGCTTTTCTCGGGTTTTGAAAGAGCCATTGTCGGCGCGAAACGGGTTAAAATCCGTGTCTAGACGCGGCGATTATAACGGCGTAAAAAGGTGATTTGAAATCGTTGTGGAAAACCGAGTTTGAAAATCGTCATTACGACGGCCTAGAAAGGCGTGTTGAAGTGGTTATAAAAACCGAGTTTGAAAATCATTACGACGGCCTAGAAAGGCGTGTTGAAATGGTTATAAAAAACCGGGTTTGAAAAATCGTCATTACGACGGCGGAAAAAGGCGTGTTGAAATGGTTATAAAAAACCGGGTTTGAAAATCGTCATTACGACGGCCTAGAAAGGCGTGTTGAAATGGTTATAAAAACCGGGTTTTGAAAAATCGTCATTACGACGGCCTAGAAAGGCGTGTTGAAATGGTTATAAAAAACCGGGTTTGAAAATCGTCATTACGACGGCCTAGAAAGGCGTGTTGAAATGGTTATAAAAAACCGGTTTTGAAAAAATCGTCATTACGACGGCCTAGAAAGGCGTGTTGAAAGGGTTATAAAAAACCAGGTTTGACAAACGTCATTACGACGGCCTAGAAAGGCGTGCAACGGTCGGCGAAAGACCGAGGTTTGAAATTGCCATTATAACGGCGCAAAAAGGTGTTTTTGAATTTTGAAAATGACACGGAAGGACTTATGATCAAGTAGCACATAAGCACTCACACTTTCATTATATTATGCATAAGCTGACACGGGTTTTGGCTTAAAAGGGCGGGTTACACACCAAGCAATCAAACCCCGATTTGCGAGAGGGATACCAATCCAAACAAAATGTGTAAGGAGGGTGCCCTATCCTCGTGCTCGAAAGTGATGAAAGCTCTTTGACAAAACAGAAATGTGTAACGTCAATGGTATGCCTGACTCAATCGGGATTCAAAATGCGGGGATGAGAAAACTCACGCCGACGAGACGAGCCAATTGGTCGAAGAGGGTTAGGTTGTGGGTCCGGACAAGGAACCCGGCCGTGACCGTAATATCAATTAATGCATTCCAACCAAGACCTCGTTCGAGTCTCACCATCTAGAGATCACAAAGACGTATGTGTCCTAGTTATCCCCAGCGGAGTCGCCAATCTGTGGACGTCGACCCACCTGCAAGCCCGGTTGATCCGCGAACGTGCAGCGGTCTTTTGAAAGCCATGCTCGACGGCGTAAAAATGCTTTCGACCGGATCTTTTTAGATCGGTCGGTTTCATCTCGGTAAGGGCCTCGAAACGATTAGAGATGTTCAGAGTCGCCACCAAGCATTTGTGGGATGCTTGGAACCCGTTCGAATCCACTTTATACCTCGGTCAAACGAAGCACAAAGCAGTGTTTGACATAGGTACTAAAGATAAGGAATCGTCCCTCTTTAGCATCCTATCTCTAGAATGACTCTCGTACGCCCTGGATAAGGTCGTCCACTATCTAACGTTTCTGAGTAAGAGGTGAAGGTACGTATTGGGAAGCCCTTTGATCAGACACCCAATCCCGCCCGCGATAGCGGCTTCTACTGATCGATCTTGGTTGATTGAATGCAAAAGTTGATAAAACGGTTTAAATGCATGAATGCGCATCCAATAATTTAAACCTAACATGCGAGAGCTTTCTAAGTCAGTTGATTTAATCCAAGTATCAAGTATAAGATGTCGAGTTGGATTTATGGTTGATTTGCATGCAAGACGGAAATTAAACATCAATTTACCGTATTAGGTTTATGGTGCATAACGCGATCCATTTGTCTTAGTAAGGCATTTTGAAAATATGATTAGTCGTCTGATCCGTCCTATATCCGGATTAACCGAAGTCGGGATCGTCCTAAAATAATGCTGGAAAGGGAACAGACCCTGCACCAGGCAGCCATATGAGGCGCGAGCCTGTTGGCGATGCAAGGGGGTCTCCCATGGTTTTGAAAACAGGAAAGTAATGGCCTGTTTAGGCGCGGGTCAGTCAACGGTTTAAGACGCGTTATGACCATTTGAAAAACATTTATAAAACGTGTTGAAAAATGGGTATTTGAACCCGTTTTGGTTTGAAAGGGTCGTTTAGACCGTATTTATTGATTTGAGGAACGAGACTCGAATAATCATCATTATTTTGATTATATTCGGTGTCGGGTTCGACTTGGCAAGCTTGACATGAATAGTTTTGAAAATGATTATGAACTAATTGTATTAAGTTCATTTGAATATAATTAGTCAATACTCATCATCGTACTCGGGTTAAAATCCGACATGGTATGTGGAACCAAGGATGACTTTGTGTTGGTGACTAATACATTTATTTTGGAAATGTAAAGAAATGATGAAAGGCTTTAAAATACCTCTCAAAATGTAAAGAAATGAAATAAAAGGCTTTAAAATACCTTTTAAATGTTATTAACCAAATATTATCACTGGAACACGGATTAAACCGTCATAGTATTAAGAACCAAGGGTGAAAAATGTTTTTGGTTAAAATTTGTAAAAAATAAATAAAAGGGTTTGAAAACATTCGAAATGGTAAAAACCGATTATAAATATGAAAATAGATTAATGAGGAAGGACGAGAACAGACACGGTTGAGTTTTGACCTGGGCACCCCATTGAGGCACGGGCCTCTGTGCAGAACAAGGGGCTTCTGCCTCAGGCCAAAACTCAGTTTTAGCTCGTCTATCCTATGTTTTGGATCGTGTTATGCATGTCTTAGCATGTTATGGTCATGAAACAAGCAAAGACATGATAAAATAAGGATTTTTACACCCTCATACTTACATGTTTGGTTATGGCGAGAAACCGACGTAAGTGTAGCAACTCGTTTGGTTGGAAAATACTCGGTTTAAAAATGTTTTGGTAAGTAAAAAGAGTGTTTTATTAAGATTCGTGACGGTGTAGTGGTCCAAGTGGTCGGTCAAGTGATTTAATGCACGATGACGGTACCAATCAATGTGTAAGGCTTGTATTTACGATCGGTAGGTCGTAAATACGCATCGGATTTTGACTTAAGAAGTCGAGTCGAGAATTTTAAGGGAGAAAAGAGGGGGCGGACACTCTCGTAAGTTCTCAAATGGGGGCATTTGAGGGGTATTTATAGGAAAATGAGTGGTTGTGTGAGTTTTGAGCGACGTGGCCACCTGGGCTGCTCAAAGAGGCGCGAGCCACGTCGCGGGTCTTCGAGTTGTCCTGTCACTTTCACACAAGTGCAATCATGATTTGTTCTATCCTAGGATTTGTAGTCACATGTTTGGTACTTGACCATTCAAGAATCCGGGAAATCTTAGTATAGAAGTTTTGAAATGGTTTGTTTTTTGTGGTTGACTCGGTTTGACTCGTTGTTGGAGTCGGGATTTGAATTTTTGAGTCGGTTTTTGGTCCGGTGTCGGTTTTGACTCTAGTTAGTGTCATTGCGACCCCGTCATCGTGCATTAAACACTGATGTGACCATAATTGGCGCATATTTAGCCCCCGAATTACCATTGTTTCCATGCTTTTTAGTGCCTATTTGGGTCATTTCTTATCTTTAGTTCTTTGTTTTGCATATTCTTTGAGATTTTGATCCCTTGGTAGGAAAGGAGTAAGAATCTTGCATTTTCATGGCAAAACGAGGCTAAATTGATCGTATTCAATGACCAAGCATCAAGGAGAGACAAGACTTGAAGGCCTTTGTACATAGCATAGTAGAAGAGCATTGTTGAGAAAGGATCCTTGAGTCCCCAAGGAAATCCCCAAGGAATTCATGAAGAAAAGGGAAGAAAAGAAGAAGAAATAACGCTGCCATACAATCCGAATGGATTGTACACAATCCGTCCGTCCGTCCAAGCCTAATCCGAGCGTCCCTCAAAGGAATCCGCTCGGATTCCCCCTCGCCAATCCGAGCGTCTTGCCCAAGGATCCGCTCGGATTCCTCAGCCCAGATCCGGCCGTCCCGACTCCCATCCGCACGTTTGATTTCAAGACAAAGACGTTTTCATTCTTCAAGCTACGATAAGAGAAGCCCTTCTCTCGGAGAATACCGGAGTCTCCTTGCTCAACTTAAAAAGTATAATTACTAGTTTAGCCCTTAGTTAACCCTAATGCATCCTCCCTAATTTTCACTATAAATACCCCATTAGTCTAATTAGAGGAGCATGTTCTTCTTATCAATAATTAGTGTAGTTAATATCAATCAAATCTCTCTTCAATATTGTAATCAAGTATTAATCAAGTTTTAATCCAAGTTTTAGTTCTTTAATCTCTCTCTTGTTCTTCCTTTATTTTGGGTAATTGAAGATTATTTGGGTTATTATTGGGAGATTGGCAACCTCTCAATCTAGGATTCAAGTACTTCTATTATTCTTGCTTTATTATTGGAATCATTAGTAGGTATAATCTCTTAATCCCTTTTTAATTATTATTAATTACTTTCATTTATTCATCATGTTTCATTATGTTAGTATGATTGACAACCTTTCTAGCATGATCAATATGATAATGAGTGAGTAGTCTCTTAGCTAGGGTTTAATGGGTGATTAGGGGAAACCAACATGGGGAATGATTCATGCTTAAATTAATATGCTTTCATATCTTCTTTGCTTGCTTGTTTTGATCTTAATACATGCACATGTTATATTTGATGAAATGCTAAGCCTATGAATCCTTGCATTTACTATCATCTTCTATCCCTTCAACTTGACTTGTAAGACATAACCCAACTCGAGTCTTGTTAGACCATGCATGTGTTGAGTAGGAAAGATTAAGTCGACTTGTAGGTGTTGTACAATCTAATCGATTCGGCTCCGGGACCCAAACTTTCCTAGGATTGTAAGATATAACCCAACTCAATCCATCACAACAATAATTGCTTGCTTATAATTTGAGAACATGTTTGTATGATCATATCCCATGAATCCCCTATGAACCCATGACACCCTAGTGCTTTTAATCAATTGTTTACACCCCTTATTTTATTCATCTTGCTAGTTTATTTTCATTGCTATTTTAGTTTAGTAACCTTCTACATCAACCCAATTTGTGACACCCCTAGACACTACTAGTTACAATAGAATTCTCATTTCAATACCCGTCCCTTGGGATCCGACCTTTACTTGCCTCTTTACTAATTGTAGAGTTGTTTGTGAAGTATAAATTGTGTTTTGTATCGACCATTGACCAACGACCACATATGCTTAATTGTGAACACGAAATGGCCTCGATCAAAAATGGCGCCGTTCTTCGGGGACGGTGTTTAATTGATTTAAGATTTCTTTTATTGTTATTAGTTGTGTCTTTTTCACCTTGGGGAAGTAAAACTCCTCAAGGTTTGTTCTAATTGTTTTTGAGTTGTTTGATATTTTGCATGTCTAGAAGGTTACAAAGAGATTTGTTACCTTTTGACCGTGAAATCGAAAGAACCTTGACGAATAATAGGAGACTTGTTAGGAGGAATTTGGGAGGTGTTGGTGAAGTTGTTCAACCCACTAGTGAGTTTGTCAATCCTTTCGCAATAGAAGGAGAAGAAAACCCATTAAACAAAACCACACAAAATCCACCTACAATGCCTAAATTCTCGTCACACTCTATACCCACCGAGGAGGATCTACCAAATGGTACTCCTACCCCGCAACATCTCACCGGTAATTTTATTGCCAAGTCCGCCTTCATTCAACTAGTTGAGAGGAGCCAATTCGGGGGAATGCCTAGTGAGGACCCTCATTCTCATATGGAAACCTTTTGCGATTATTGTGAAGCTGTCTCTCAAACGGGCGTGACTCAAGACCAAATAAGATGGGTCTTATTTCCTTTTTCGTTAATCGGCACCGCAAAGCAATGGTTGAAGGGCCTTGATAAGGCCACCCTTGGAATAGATTCTTGGAAGAAGCTAGCTCTAGCTTTCTACAAAAAATTCTACCCACCGGAAAAGACTAACATGCTAAGAGCTCAAATCACGGGTTTTAAGCAAAGGGATGAAGAATCTTTGTATGAAGCTTGGGAGCGGTTCAAAGGTATTTGCCGCTCATGTCCTCACCATGGACTTAGCGAATGGTTTTTAGTGCAACAATTTTGGAATGGTTTATATGAAGATTCAAGGAACATTCTCAATATGGGATCAAATGGAATGTTCACCGAAGTTGATGACAATCAAACATGGAACAAGATTGAGGAAATGGCGGTCCATAATTCACAATATAGTAGGCCTCGCAAGGCTACTAGAGGAGGAAAGTATGAAGTGGACTCCGTTACTCAATTGGGTGCTCAACTTAGTGCTCACATTGACACAATCAACTTGAAGTTTGAACAAGCTATGGCTAGACTTGAGGAAAACTCAAAATCATCAAAGCATCATGTCAATGCCATGACGGCATCCTCATCAATCCCAAGCGGGATATGTGAGAATTGTGGAACCTTGGGTCATGACTCAAGTGAGTGTAGGGGAACAACCGAACAAGTTAATGCTTTCCAAGCTTACAAAAGTGGTACCCCTTATTCAAATTTTTACAATGAAAACACCAAGTTCCATCCAAATCTCTCATACAAAAGCCAAAATGTTCAAAACCCTCAAACAACATACACTCCACCACCCATGAGAAATCAAAATCAAAGACCCTTTTACAATCAAAACCAAGGCTACCAAAATCAAAATCCATACAATCACCAAAATGACCAAGGTTTTGATGTCCAAAAAGCGGTCCTCCAAATGCAAAAGACTCAACAAGAATTTTTCACCCAAATGCAAAAAGATAGCCAAGCAAAAGATACCACCATCAACAACATTCTAGCTCACACCAAGATGTTGGAAACACAATTGACCCAACTAGCATCTTCAAGCTCACAAAGACAAAAGGGGCAATTACCACCTCAAAGTAATCCCCCTAGACATGAAACGGTTAGTGCCATTCACTTGAGAAGTGGTACAAGATATGAAGCACCAAAGAAGCAAGTTGAGAATGAAGTTGTGAGAGCTAGTGAGAATGAAGTTGTTGTGCAAAGTCCCAAAGAAGGGGAATCATCAAAAGAAGAAAGTTCAAAGAAAAATGAAGACAAGGCCAAAGAGAAGGAGCCCATTGTGATTAGACTTCCTTTTCCAAGTCGTCAAGCCAAGCCCAAATTTGATGATCAACTTGGAAAGTTCATGGAGATTGTGAAGAACTTAGAAGTCTCAATTCCTTTCACGGAATTAATCAATCACGTTCCGGCCTATGCAAAGTACATGAAAGATATCGTCACAAAGAAGAAGTCGATCCGGAAACTTGAGACTATCGCCTTCACTAAGGTGAGTAGTGCAATACTTCAAGGGAGTTCACCTCCAAAGTTAAAGGATCCGGGAAGCTTCTCAATACCGTGTACCATTGGCGACACAACGATCAACAAAGCCTTATGTGATCTAGGGGCTAGTGTGAGTGTCATGCCGTACTCGGTGAGTAAAAGGTTGGGAATGGGAGAGCTTAAATGCACCAATATCACTCTTCAAATGGCCGATAGATCGACGAAGACACCATTAGGGATATGGGAAGATGTCCCCGTGCGAATTGGGAAGTTTTTCATCCCGGTAGACTTTGTCATTGTTGATATGGAGGAAGATTCCAACATTCCAATCATCTTAGGAAGACCTTTCCTACACACCGCGGGTGCGGTGATTGATGTGAAACATGGAGAGCTCACTCTAGAAGTAGGAGATGAAAGCATAACTTTTAATCTTGACAAAACCATGAGAGCTCCTCGTTTGCATGAGCCATGTTTCATGATTGATCATTATAGCCGGAAAGATGAAAGGAAGAAATCGGAACTCCAATGGAAGAAGAAAATTGAAGATGCTCCATTCAAAGAGCAAGTGAATTGTGACAAGGAGAGCTTGCAAAGCTCATCAAAATCAACCAAGGAAGAAGAAGATGGCCTCATTGGCCAAGAGAAGAAATTGGGAGAGTTGTCTCCATCTAAGCAAGAGATTTTCAATGATCAACTCAATGAAGTTTGTGGTCTTTGGGATGACGAATTTGAAGGGATCTTTAATCCCTACATTGGGCATGCCATCGATCATGATCAACAACAAGGGCCACGGTCTATTGAGGACCTCTACCATAACAATGAACAAGCTTTTGATTACTTCTTCAAGGTGTTGAGCAACATCAACAACACCTTGAACATGCCCCCTTGACATCTCATCAAGAATGAGAGTTTGGTGGAGTCCTCCCTAAACCACCACTTGTAAATATTTCTAACTCCCTAACTTACATTTCAATTTTTGTATTGCATTTTTGTCATTTTTGGATTTTTATTTACTTTGATCAAAATAATTGTCATGAAAAGAGAGAAGTGAGGGAGGGACTAATGATTTCAATTGATGTGTAGTGCTTTACCTTAGTGTGGGGATGGCAATTGCCTAGGCTATTCATGCCTTAGTAGTGCCCCCACAATAAAGAACACAAGATTTGAAAGAAAGAAAGAAAGAATGATAAGGGAATGCGTTTGTGCACGGATGGAACTGAATCCGTGTACACAAGTACCAATCCGAGCGGATTCCTGAGAATCCGCCCGTCTGAAGCAAATCCGAGCGTCCTGCTGAGAAGACGCCCGTCCTGGGCTGTGCTGAAATTGAAGAATTCTTAACTGTTGAAGAATCCGAGCGGATTACTGGAAAGACGCCCGTCTCACAGAATCCGTCCGTCTTTCGAAGAAGACGCCCGTCTTGCAACTGAAGAAAAACAAGGAAAAATCTCTGGACTAGAATCCGTCCGTCCTGCACGAAATCCGCCCGTCCCATCACAGAAGAATCCGAGCGGATTCCCTTAATCCGCCCGTCTCTAGGCGGGATTTTGAAAATTTTGAAGCTGTAGAATCCGCACGGATTGCGCCCAATCCGCCCGGATTGTCCCTGCGTCTTGAAAAATCTCGACTTCTTTAAATACCACCCCACCTTCATTCATTCATTCATTCATTCATAAACACTACCCACAACATCAAAACCCTCATCCTCTCCATCTCAAAAACAAAAACCCTCAACAAAACTCACCAAAATCAAATCAAACCATCTTTCAAACAACAAATCAATCACTCCATCTTCATTAACAATCAAAACCAAGCACAAAATCTTCACCTTTGAGTCGATTTTTGTTCTCATAAAGGCAAAGCCTTTCACCTTCAAAATCGATTTGGGCATTCTACAAATTGAAGATTTTTGACTCTTTACTTGGTTAGTTCATCAAATGGCAAGAACAAAGGGAGCAACAAAGGCACCAAAAGCAAAGGCTCTCTCTCAAAGGCAAAAAGCTCTACAAGCAAAGAAAGCTTTGGCAATGGTGGTGTCAACACCAAACTTGGAAGTGCAACAACAACAACAAATTCCTATGGAAGCATCACCTTCTACTCCGGTAATTAATCAATTCTTGCATTATCCGGAGGTAACTTTCATTTCCGATACCCATAGAAATACATTTGTCAAGTTTGCTATGAAACAAATTCAATCCACCAAATTCATATGCAAAGATGCCTTAGAGAAGTTGGGTGTTCTTGAACAAACAAGAGTCTTTTTCAATGCCATGGGTTTGAAGAAATTGTTTGAAATGAAGGAAGTAACATACCCCTCCCTTGTCTTGGAATTCTTAAGTTCTTTAAAAGTGACAAAAATTGAGAATAGGGAAAATATTGAGTTTCGTCTAGCTAACACTAGTAGACGCATTACCTTTCCGGAATTGGGTGAAATTTTTGGTCTTAGCGATGAACATAAATATTATAAGCAATATGGGAAGTATGACCCCGAGCCTCTTTGGGAGGCAATCTCCGGGAAGAAATTTGAAGATTTTCATGCTTGTCGTGCTCTTTTGGTCCATCATCCGGGCATAAGAATATGGCACAAAGTTGTGGGAAATACCATAATTGCTAGGAAAGACACCAATCATTTCACGGGACTCGATTTTATTCTCCTTGAATCAACTTTGAATATTGGAAGAATTCATACCAAGCCTTACAATTCTTTGAGGCTATTGGTTGATAGATGGCTCCATGTAGATAGTGGGAAGAAGGGTCAAACCGTTATTGTTAATGGCGGCCTTGTCACGGTCCTAGCCAAGCACTTTGATCCTAATTTCAATAAGGATAACAAGTACAAGGCAAAGGAAGGTGGCCATCTTATTGATATGTCCATCTTGATTAACAAGTTCAAGTGGGTTGCCCACAATCCCCTTGACACCAAGTATGGGTGGCTTACTAGTGAGGCTCGATCATTCACTTTACCCGCGAAGATTTGTCGTCTTAGTGTCCACCGGACCAACTATTTACTTCCCCTATCCAAGGAAGCCGAGTACATCATTCAACAACAAAAGGGTGATCATGAAACCCTCTCCTCTTCCATTGTTATACCGCCTTACCCCTTTGTGTATGAAGAGTTCAAACCGCGAGGAGTTGAAATTGGGAAAGACTATGTCACTCTTCTTATGCAAGCCATGCACAAGCAAGCTTATGAAGATCGGAAGAATGCATATTTGGCTCAATATCCTCCCCTCTTACATCTAGCTAAGCAAGGACTCCTTGATCCATCTTGTCCTTTGCCTAGTTGGGCGGATAAAGAAGCCTTGTTTCTGGGTGCATCTAGGGACGTGGTGGAAGACAATGAGGTTGTTGGAAATGGTGAAGAAATTGATGATAATATTGAGGAAGAAGCAAGTGGAGATGAAGAAAGGCATGGTGAAGATGGTGAAGATGATGATGAGCAAGATAATGAAGAAAGTGCCAAGGAAAGTGGCAATGTGACCACTTCTCATGAGGGAAGTGATGATGATAATAGCATGATGGAAGACTAGCCTTGGAGACTCCTACTCTCCCACGGTTTGTCTATATCTCTTTGTATTCTATTTCATTTTGATCATTGTTGGTTTAGTCCTAGCAACATCAAAGGACTCACACCTCGGTTCCATTGAGGTGTTCTTACTTTATTGTTCCCATTTTTGAAAATCCAAAATGACAATCTAGTTTCATGCATAGCATAGTGTGTGCATGAACTCCCCCATGCTTTGACATTACCAATAGTGTCTTATTTGGTTTGGGGAAGTTAATGCATACACAACGGGAGGTAATCTAAATTATCCTCTTCGTCATAACAAACACCATGCATCATGTAGTATAGCTTAGTGTAGAATTGCATTTAGTATAGAAATCATGCATCATTTTTGCATAATTTCCATCATTTTGGCCATTGAGGACAATGCCCATATTAGTGTGGGGATGGGAATTCTAACACTTAACTTTTATTCAAAAACCATAAAAATTGAAAAATTTCATAAAAATCATAAAAATTTAAAAAAAAAAAAAAATTTGAAAAACCAAAAACAAGTTCATTTCCTTTGTATATATTGTCTTGTATATATTGTGTTTGTTTATCCTTGTTCACTTTGATTGACTACGCCACATCCGAGACATGAGGATATTGAAGACCGCATGGTATGATCTTTCCAATCTCCTTTTTCCTCTTTATGTTAATGACTATGTGGCTTTATTTTGATTGATGCGGTATAACAATGTGAACTTAGGATTGCATTTAGTTTATATGTCATATTAGTTGGTAGAATCATTTGCATTAGGATGTTTATATGTTAGTTGCATCATGGCATGTAGTTTGCATGCTAGAAAAATTTTGCGAAACCGTCTATTTGGGAAGCTTGACAAGTGTATATAGGCCCTAGTAGATGCTTTTTATTCTTAAGACTTTGCTTGTTAGAATACTTGTAAAACACCCTAGGATGTGTCATGCTAGTATCCTTTGACCCATGGTTTAAGGCCTAGTCAAGAGTACCTTGTGGTGTGATAACTCCTTGGCTACCGTTTATTCCAAGGTGACCCTTGAAACCATGCATACTTCTATCATTCATCCATGATTTACCACATTTTTGTCATCAAAGGGAATGGGCACAAAAAGAAATCAATTTGAGTTCAATGAAATGAAAAGTGAAAGAAAGTTTGCAAAATGCATCAATTGAAAAGAGAAGCAAAATAGAACTCCTAAAGCTTCAAATACAAGGCACCCTCGTTACTAATTGGGGTGACTTTGAAAATGTTCAAAAAGAAATGCAAAAAGTTGTCAAGTATTGAAATGCCAAAAATCAAAAGAAATGGCAAGAAAGTGTTCTCAAATGTCAAATGCCAATGAAATTGGGGGGAAAACAAAAACAAAGCAAACTCCCAAAGTGAAACTCGAATATCTATCGATCCCTTTATCCATCATATCCATTTTTGTGCATGGTAGAGAGGGGACGACCCTTCTTCTTGTCTAGGCAAGAGGGGGAATTCCGCGATCCTCCAGTGTTTCTAACACCATAGGGAGTCTACTCTTGACAAAAGCATTTAACGATTGAGGACAAAGGTACCCTAGCTTGACACCTTTTGGAGGTGATTTATTGGTATCCTTCTAGGCTTAGTAGTTTGAACAAATTGCATCTATGAAGGATTGTGTACCCTTGAATTGCTTCCCTTGTAGATAATTTCCGCCACTTAGATGAGGAAAGTGGCTATTCTTTTTGTAGATGCATCCATTATGTGATTTTGTGTGCTTAATGTTTGGATGTGTCGCCATTTTGGCAAGACCCACCTTGCCTTGCAAGAAGGCATCCTACCTCATGGTTGTCTTGTTGTGAGTTGAAGGGGCGGAGTGAGACCCGCTAATTGTCTCATATCGGCTATTATTATTAGGTTAGGTTAGTTTTGGTCCTAGTCTTTGTCACCTCTTTACTCGGGACGAGCAAAGGTTCGGTTTGGGGATATTTGATGTGACCATAATTGGCGCATATTTAGCCCCCGAATTACCATTGTTTCCATGCTTTTTAGTGCCTATTTGGGTCATTTCTTATCTTTAGTTCTTTGTTTTGCATATTCTTTGAGATTTTGATCCCTTGGTAGGAAAGGAGTAAGAATCTTGCATTTTCATGGCAAAACGAGGCTAAATTGATCGTATTCAATGACCAAGCATCAAGGAGAGACAAGACTAGAAGGCCTTTGTACATAGCATAGTAGAAGAGCATTGTTGAGAAAGGATCCTTGAGTCCCCAAGGAAATCCCCAAGGAATTCATGAAGAAAAGGGAAGAAAAGAAGAAGAAATAACGCTGCCATACAATCCGAACGGATTGTACACAATCCGTCCGTCCGTCCAAGCCCAATCCGAACGTCCCTCAAAGGAATCCGCTCGGATTCCCCCTCGCCAATCCGAGCGTCATGCCCAACGATCCGCTCGGATTCCTCAGCCCAGATCCGGCCGTCCCGACTCCCATCCGCACGGATTTCAGTACAGCACGTTTTCATTCTTCAAGCTACGATAAGAGAAGCCCTTCTCTCGGAGAATACCGGAGTCTCCTTGCTGAACTTAAAAAGTGTAATTACTAGTTTAGCCCTTAGTTAACCCTAATGCATCCTCCCTAATTTTCACTATAAATACCCCATTAGTCTAATTAGAGGAGCATGTTCTTCTTATCAATAATTAGTGTAGTTAATATCAATCAAATCTCTCTTCAATATTATAATCAAGTATTAATCAAGTTTTAATCCAAGTTTTAGTTCTTTAATCTCTCTCTTGTTCTTCCTTTATTTTGGGTAATTGAAGATTATTTGGGTTATTATTGGGAGATTGGCAACCTCTCAATCTAGGATTCAAGTACTTCTATTATTCTTGCTTTATTATTGGAATCATTAGTAGGTATAATCTCTTAATCCCTTTTTAATTATTATTAATTACTTTCATTTATTCATCATGTTTCATTATGTTAGTATGATTGACAACCTTTCTAGCATGATCAATATGATAATGAGTGAGTAGTCTCTTAGCTAGGGTTTAATGGGTGATTAGGGGAAACCAACATGGGGAATGATTCGTGCTTAAATTAATATGCTTTCATATCTTATTTGCTTGCTTGTTTTGATCTTAATACATGCACATGTTATATTTGATGAAATGCTAAGCCTATGAATCCTTGCATTTACTATCATCTTCTATCCCTTCAACTTGACTTGTAAGACATAACCCAACTCGAGTCTTGTTAGACCATGCATGTGTTGAGTAGGAAAGATTAAGTCGACTTGTAGGTGTTGTACAATCTAATCGATTCGGCTCCGGGACCCAAACTTTCCTAGGATTGTAAGATATAACCCAACTCAATCCATCACAACAATAATTGCTTGCTTATAATTTGAGAACATGTTTGTATGATCATATCCCATGAATCCCCTATGAACCCATGACACCCTAGTGCTTTTAATCAATTGTTTACACCCCTTATTTTATTCATCTTGCTAGTTTATTTTCATTGCTATTTTAGTTTAGTAACCTTCTACATCAACCCAATTTGTGACACCCCCTAGACACTACTAGTTACAATAGAATTCTCATTTCAATACCCGTCCCTTGGGATCCGACCTTTACTTGCCTCTTTACTAATTGTAGAGTTGTTTGTGAAGTATAAATTGTGTTTTGTATCGACCATTGACCAACGACCACATATGCTTAATTGTGAACACGAAATGGCCTCGATCAAACACTCCAGGTACTTTTGAAAGGTTTTGAAATGTTTTATTTTCGAAATCGTTTTAACTTTTCCGACGTAAAGTTGTACACAAACTATCGGTCAAACGCCGCGATTCCAAAACATGTTGTAGTTCGATAATCATCGGGTGTTTGTTGGAGTCTCAGCAGATACTGGGTATCTACACTCACCTAGACTACAACCCACATAAACATGCATGCAACTAATATGATAGAAAATTCTAACTACCGTACATACATTCCAACCAAACAAGGTCCGTGACAGCTGAGGGCTTACAAAAATATGGTAAAGTGAGGTAATGGGTAAGAAAAGGCAAAACATTTTTGTAAATGGGAGGGTATAGGCGGCCAAGCTAGTACCTGAACAGAACCAAACTGACAACATCCATTTCTCATCCATCAAAATTAAGCACAATGCCCTTAATTGACATCAACTCTCACCAAACCGAATAAAATCAACTCCTCAAATGATCGAAGTAAAACATAGGAGTAAAAACCAACTTATTCAATCTTTTTTTTTCTTTCTTCATTTGTTTTTTTTCTTTCTTCATCCTCCTTTTCTTTCACCAATTACCAACTCCTGACAATGCAATAAAAACCAAAATTGGCACAATAATACACCGCAAAACATACACAAACTAGCTTGACGAGGCAGGCTAAATCTGGGTGTACTTAAGGGTCAACAAGCAAATTTGGCTAATGTGGAGTTAAATGGGTGAAAATGAATAAAAGGGGAAATTGTAAGCGCCTCCCTGCATGTGACACCAACCACTAACCCAAATGTATGTAGGCAAAAAGCAATTGAATTTCATATATTTGCAAATTAATGAACATGTTATACAAGGAGTAACTACTCAAAATCCTACATGAAACTGGTCACAAATGACACCAGTTTATACGGCTCTAAAACATAGAATATGTGAGTAGGTTGCCAAAATTTCAGGTCAAGTCTATTCGTTCAGCTAAATTTCAACATTAACTTGTAGATATGCAGAATGACAAAGCTAGAAAGATGATTAGTTTTTGTAAGGCTTAAGCAAAAGGACAAAAAGTAGTGCAATTTCATCATCGAAATCTACCGTTCCGACTCAGCCTATATGCTAAAATAAACGTGAATTTTTTGAATTTCTCGAATTTTCTACTTTTTATGAGATTTTTGATTTTTATAAAAATAAACAACAATGCATACATAAATTAAACGTGACAACAGAAATGCAATAAAAACAATATGCAGACACACATATGGATGCATAACTGTTAGGTTTATTTACCCCTTATTAGATTCTTCTAATAGTGAACTAATTAACTTATTAATAATTTGTTCTTTAGATCTAGTGCATGCATAACAAAATAAGAGATTTATAAGAAAACAATGTCCCTTAAATTGTTAATTTCGGTTTTATGGGCACAAGTAAGGTCTCCTACCTTCACTTGTTCTTGAGCTATGATGAGTATTAGGATGATCCTCCAAAGACTCCAAGTATAGAAGCCACTCCTCTTGATTGCACCCAAGATTATCCCTTATCTCTACTAAATAATATGTGCTAGATATTTGTTTTGTAGTTTACCTTAAAATTGATTACTAATACTCATATATTACACTAATAATATTAGTAATTTGATTGAACAATTTGGATCATGATTTCTCTAGTTTTTGAGAAAAATGAATTATGAAAGAGAAGAAGTATTTGCATGTCAATAGAATGAATGATTAAGGAGTAAAGAAGAGAACAAATTCTCTTCAAATAAGAGCATGGCAACCGTGGGGTTCAAGGGCATAATGCAAAAATTTGGCATCTTCTTTTTCTTTTACTCTTCTCCATAATGTAGGTGTGTAAGGCTACTATTGTAGTCATGATTATATTAATCTTATCACATAAAATAATATCATCCACACTCCACTACAACCTCCATTTCGGTCCACTTACATAAAATGGACTGCCATTTTATTTTGTCAATTTGTCATTTGTCACACAATATGTCACATGTAGTATATTACATGTTATTAATTAATTTAATGCATATTTATCACATAAATATCATTTTATAAATTAATTAAATTACATACAACAAATTGACTAGTGATACTTGATCACATAAATAAAATGGGTCATATAATTATAATTCACAACATCTTGTAATTATAATTAACCATTCATTCTTATCTCTATTGTTTCTCAAACAATAAACAATTTTAGTAATAAAGCATTTTTATTACTAAAATAAATATTATTTAATCTCATTACAATAAGAAATAATATTCTCTCTCACAATTGAATTGTTCAATTTTAAGGAATTGATCAACTTGTATCGTCATACAATTAATCAACTTTACCGATAAGGGCATCATCTTTTAGGTGTGACCTTAAGGGATCAACTGACCACCACCGTTCCATGACAGTAACGCCAAACTCTAGCAAGCCAATCGTTACCGATTAATGTTGATCAGTTGACTATATAAACTGAATCATCCCTTACGTATTCTTTATATGAGATTTAATTATGATATTAAATCATGTGATGACACAATTGTTGAGGACACATTTTCCAACAATAACCTCCCCAAACCAAACCGTAGAATGCCCTCATTGTACTCAAAAACAAGGAATGGAAATGCAAACTAAAAAGGAGAGAGTGAAGTTGCGGAAAACTCACAAAAATACGCGAATTAGGGACCTCCCCAAACCAGCCAGCAACATGGGAGGTCGCTAATAGCTCCAGAACAGCGTCACAGGAAGCAAAACAAAACAAGCCTACTCGTGTACTTCGATCGAGAAGATAGAATACTCGATCGAGTACAATCAGCTGCCAAAGTGTTCGATCGAAGGAAGTAGAGCACTCGATCGAGAAGACCAATTATTAAACACACAACAAAAACCGAAATGTTAGAAAAACAACTAAAAAGCTTAAACTCCGGGTTGCCTCCCGGACAGCGCTAGTTTCAGACAGGTCCCAGCTCGACCTTCTTTTGTTTATCCAGCTGCTCCAGTTAGTCACAATCAAAGCAACTCAAAGCACGCAACAGCCGATCAAATAACTGTGCATGTGCTACACAAAACTGTAAGTAGAACCATAATAAAGAAAGAGCATATGAAAGCAATATAAAGTACCGTCTCAGCCTAACAAATTTTCGATGACAAATATGGTGAAACTTTATAAGCTTATTTATCCAACTGGGAAAGGGTGGAGTATTGAAATATATAGCATAAATCATACGAGGTAATTTACTTTCAGTCATAACAATAATCATGAAATCATATTTAATTACCTCAGGCCGGTCGCTCCTAACGTCGGAATCATTGATAAAAGAATGTATTACCTCTTCCGTGCTAAAAGCGTTCTCTGACTCAGCTACCTTATCATTCCCCTCCTCTGTGGGTTCTATCCCGTAAATCGCAGCCTCCAAGGCATCCAGCTCGGCTCTGAAAATGGGGGATTCACCATAACCATTGTCTTCGTCCATATCGTCATCCAAAACGGATCAAAGTGATATAGCAATGCTCTCCGTGGCCATATCACTCGATCGAGAATGCATATTGCTCGATCGAGGAGTTTCTTCATCAGCAGTACTCGAACGAATAGTGTGGGGTGTTCGATCGAGGTCTTCCTCACACAAACCGTTCGATCGAGTGGTTAGTTCTACTCGATCGAATTCCTCCTTATAGAATTCACTCGATCGAACATGGTGGGCTGTTCGATCGAGCGTTTGATGCTGAACTATAGTGAAGTGCTTGATAAATGCTTCGTGCTCTTCAATTTCTGAGTCGTACAAATCTTCATCATCAATAGGCAGCTCAGGTCCTTCATAGGAAGGACCGCTCTAGGTAAAAATAGCAAGTACCTCCTCTTAATGCCTATAATCCATCTCGGTAGCTAATTGAGCTATTTGAGATTCAAATAGCTTGACACGAAATTCCCTAGCTTTATCAGATTCTTGCACTAGAAGTGCAAATGCCTTCACCAAGGACTTCAATTCAGCAACCTCTTCATTCCCTTCAACGGGAGGAAGGGTTTGTTGTTGTGGGGGCCAGATAAACGGAGGTTTTTGATAACCTCGTTGCTGAAGCGGATGTGGTGGCACATATGCAACGGAATGAGTGGCTTGTCTACGCTGCTTAGACGCATAGACTTCATCGTTCCATACTAGACAGATAATAGCATTGTGCCCCGCAGCACCACATCTCTCACAATAGACCACCTGTCGTGCCATAGGATGGAACATAGGTGGAAGATCAAAGGTACTCAAGCCTTCCCTTTGATGATATTTTACCTAGAACTGTCTAGGTAGGACCTGTAGGGCTTATCAAAACAACACTAGAGAAAAAGATGAGAACTGCCTCAAGGAATAAATCCCTTGAGGCTAAAGACAGACAAAAATAAACAAGCAAATAAAATAGTTGCCTCCCCGGCAACGACGCCAAAATTTGATACGGTCGTTATGTACCAAAAATAAATGCCTAAGTACTACTAACAGAAGTCAGTGGTAAGTAGGGTCGATCTCCATAGGGAGGCGGTCACTATCTACTTGTCAATTTAGTCCGTCTGAGGTCACAAGATGGGGGTTTGAGTTGTTTAAACTAAACTAAATTAGATTAAAGCAAGAGAAAAGAGTAAGAGAGATTAACAATAAAAGTGAGAGAACTAGGATTGTCGGGTCATCAATGAATGTCAGATGATTGCAGCTAGGGTCACAGATCGGTCGCGTGTATCAGTCTAAGGGGTAGCAAATATCTCCTTCCGGTCTCAATTCACCCTAAAACGCTATTAGCTTAGCTTCCGCCCTCACTTAAGCATCCTAATGTTCACTGCAGGTCTCACCCCTTCCAACCTTCCGGTCTAGGTTAAGGCTTACCAAGATTAATTATGCTAAATGCATCGATTCAAGTAGCTAGTTACAGTTAATTGTAGTGATTAACAACATAAACATGATAACAACGAAAGATCTGTAAACCTAATTAGCAACTAACAATAATTCATCGAATCCCCTAAATCCTAGCAAATTAAATTAGCTAGACATAATAGTAAATAGAACAAGAGCAAAAGATAAAGAAATAATCAACATCACAAATTAAGGAAAGAGTAAAGAAAGAGAAAGAGTAAAAGGGAGAATTACAGATTAAGAGATCCGAGAAAGAGGGTAGAACAAAGTAGCAGCCATTGAGAGTGGAAAAAAAGTGTTTTAGAGTGTACGAGATGTAAAAGGTATGTTTATGACCTAATCCCAGCTTCCTTTATATAGGGAAGTCATTATTAACATAAAATAAACCTAACACGGGATAAAACTCCCGAGTATATAAGCTAGTCACTCGATCGAGCAACTTTATATCACTCGATCGAACAAATCCAAGCTAAAAACTCTCGATCGAGTACTTTAGGTACTCGATCAAACACTATCAAAAAATCCCCATTCGATCGAGTGGAAAAAGGACTTGATCGATCAATATAGTACTCGATCGAGTACTTTCCAGCGCACAATTCCTGCTTCGCGCACTGAACTTCAAACGGATGCCATTTCTTCGTTACTTGGGCAAACAGAGCGTTTCCGGTGGCGTTGGAAAGCTAAGATAACATTATTTTATCTCCAATTATACTCATCTGAAAATCCATTGTAGAACTAGAGATATGGCTCTTCAAAGTAGGCACTAGTAATTTGAAGTTCTTCCTTTGCTCGCCTAGCTATCTTACTTCTTTGCGCATCTCAAAATAGTAGTCTTAAGGCTCCGACTCAACTCATCTTCTAAATGCATGCATAGGCACATGTATTAAGCTTGATTTAGCTTCTCTTTGGTTCATTCCTGCAAATAAGACAATAGAAACCAAAGTAGACAATTCGGGGGACATTTGTAGCTAAACACCACACAAAATGCATAGAAATGCGTGCAAATGAAGTACAAAATGCCTATATAAAATGCACGCATCACGCAGCCGCTGAAATGCTATTTTACAGTAGCATTTCAACGGAACCTGCTACTGCAAAAATTAGCATTTCATCAGCTACTGGAACCTGCTACAACAATTTTTGCTTTTAAAAATATTTATAAAATCGATTACGGTTAAAAATAAAACCGTGGTCTATAAATATATTGACAACGGTCGCATTTAAATAGAAACCCGTTGACATATTCATCCAGAATGCTACGGCCAAAAATATATTATAACGTAATAAAACTGTTGCATAAACCGTTGTCATATTTACCGTTTTACAACGGTTTTGTTTCAGTAAAACCGTTGTCATAGGTTTCCGTAGAGCATTCCAACTAATACTACCACGGTTTCAATATTATAGATAACGGTTGTTGAAACATTCTTAATATTGTATTACAGTTATTTGAACCCGTTATTTACAATTCATAATAGTTCCGCCCTTTAAACAACCGTGGTCACAAAATAACAACGTTCGATGTAATAACGGTTCCGTGTTTTGTATACAATGGTATACCACCTTATCTAACCATTGTTGCACCTATTATTTGGCGTAGTGTAAGAGTCACAAGATGTCCAGCAGCAAAATCCGTCTGATCTTGGTAAAACTAATCAACCGCCTCCTTGGTCAGAAAACCGACTAACGTCAGTAAGGGGCTAGTGCTAATCAAGAAACAATCGTTGGCATACCATGGAACTGGTGCCATTTGGATGAGAAAATTTTCTTTGTTAAAGAAGAAGTTTAAAAAGGAGACTTTTGTGAAAAGAAGAACGTTTTATTTTCTAAAAGTTTAATACTTCCTTTTTGAAAGAATTACTTTGGGTAATCCTTTGAATGAGAAGAACAAACACATATAAATAGGCTAAATTAGAGTAACGCCTCACCTCACTTTAATTATTGTTAAGCACGATTCGTATCCACTTGTTACACGTCTCCTAACACGTGTCCTTCATCGCACCGCTTAAAAAACACGGTAATCTAAGCAACATCTCTTCGTAATACGCATTAGATTTTCTTGGATTCCTTTATTAAGTACCCCTTATTTTATAGCAAAAACGTCTTTGGGAATATCTTATTCCACAAGAAAAATCCTCAAATCATGTTTCAAAAACTTTTCCCATTATTCAAAAAAACTCTCAAAAATTACCATGGTATCTTCTTCGTCTGCCACCGTAATTGGACCCATTTGGTATAACTCTTTGCACGGAAAAGATCTCCCTGCAAGCTATTCGATTGCAAACACACATAACGCAATTTACCCCCCTCAGGGTTAGTTCTGAATCTCAAACCCGATGATGGAGAATTTCCTGACGCCATCTTAGGCCATTTAATCCAACCACTCCGGTATGCCGGCGGTGATAAAATCTTACTCCCAAAACAGTATGGCCTCTCAGTACCCGGATTCCTCTGATAACCATCCATTTGTGTAGATACCTCATTTCTACTCTTCCCGCCAACCACCCAGTGATGATTGAGCCGCATGTTTGATACGCGAAACGATTTTATGACAGTTCGTAAGTTCATCGACAAGTGATAGCTCAAACACTCGAGTAAACCTCATGGTCGTCAGCTACTCACCGATACAACCGTTTTGACTGTAATTAGAGTTCATTTGGAGTCCGGGTTAAAAACCACTTCATTTTCTAAGAAACCGTTTAAATGTCGAGTCGGAATGTTCCAGAAAGTTCTAGAATTCTCTTGATATTTATTCCTAATTTAATTTAATATCTTTAAGGAAATATCTTTCGTATATTGTGTTTCACGGAATTAGGAAGTGTATAACTACCGAAATTCCATAAAAAACGCGGAAATCTTTCTTGTTAAGGAGGAAACCTCCGGGGAAATGACGCACCAGGTGTTGCGCCTCTTCCAAGAGCCGCAGTGGCTGCTGCGTATCTTCCCCAGCCCTCTTTTCACGCTTTCCAGAATATTTCCGTGATTTGTTTCCGTATCCGTGCCATACCTAAACTCCTTAATGTGTTTAGTTAAAATAGAGACCTTCGGCCTCCATATTTGGTACGCGAGTGTCTGCCCTTCTCTTCTCTCTTTGCATTCTAGACCCCGCTTTTGCTTTCGATGCCTACGTGCTTGATCAATCAACCACGTAAGCTCAGATCATTCTGAGTCCCAGTCACGTTGCATAGACCGACCAATTTGACCAACTCCACCTTAATCAATTTAATCAATCTTTTAAATCCTTTAACAAGGGCACTTTCATATTCGCATATTCGAGTCGAGCAATCACTAAACGATAACTAGTCAATATCGTTTCGTAAGACATGTAAGTCTGAGGGTGTAAAATCCTATTTTATTTATTGTACCTTTATTTTGTATCATTAATGTAAGATTTATATCAAAAGCACGTTCAAATCCGTTTTTAAAAATCATCTTTTAAACCGTATTTACAAAACAGCAAAGATCTGACGTCGAGAAGAAACGCAGCAGTAGATGCACCTCTTCGAAGAGTCGCAGTACATGCTGCGCCTCTTCCTGAGGCTGCCGCTGCTCCTGCTCTTCTTCTTCTTCCTCGATCTTCTGACACTTTCTGTTTTTCTTGTTTTCTTTTATTTCTTTTGTCCATATCAATACATAATCATGTTCTAATTAATCTTTTCCAAATTATAACGTTTAATTCCGACTTAAATTCCTTATAATTCGATATTTACGGGTTTTCGTCGTTTATTCAAACCCGGATTTTAGAGGCTCGATTCGTTCATATCCAGTCTCCGGAATTCATGTTTTGTATACAATTTTTCTTTATTCGATTTCAAATTCATCTGGTTCAACTTCGTTTCCGAGTTTAAATTTGTTTCTTTATTAAATCTGATGAGAGTTTATCATAATTATGTAAACCGCTGTAAATCCTCACCTTTAATTCTTTTTATGACGGTTCCGGATACATGTAACCTGTTAAATCACTTCTACTTGAGTCCTAATATCAATAATTGACCTTAAATTCACCAACGAATATTAACAATCCGCGGTTCTGACTTCACAGACAGAGCCCAACTGGAGAACAGACGCAGGAAGTGTTGCGCCTCTTCCAAAGGATGCAGCAGATGCTGCGCCTGTTCTGGGTTGGTTTCTATCCTTGAATTCTTTCTCGCTTTGACGTAATTACTAATTAAGTAATTAATCAACTATTAATCATATTACCACTACTAATCTGACGTATTTTCATACTTTTATTCTTTTTTTTTCTTCAAAATCCCGTTTTGAACGTGGTTTTGACGTAGATCAAATATACCATTGTAAAGTTTGTAATTTTAATTATTTTAATACGTTTATTATTTTTATGTATTATTTATTTGCTTGGCATTCACATGTAATTTAATCTGACATCTATTTCGACACCAATTGTTTGCTAAATTGTTTGTTCACCGACATAGCCTAATCTCACAGCTAGGATTAATTTAATGTTTGTTGAATTGCATGCATTACATCGACGACATATCAACTGTGAATGATTTTCCTAATCATTAGTAGAGGCCGCTATCGAGGTGGGCGGGATTAGGTGTTTGATTAAAGAGTTTCCTAATACCTACCCTCACCCCTTACTCCATTTATCTCTGGACATCCTTGTCCATTGGCATCTTCGAGAGTTATTCTAGACATACAATGCTAAGGGTAACGAGTTCTTAGTGTCTATGTCATTACTTTGTGTCTTGGCATGACATGAGGTATTCGAACGGTTTCCAATTTTTCCACAATAAATTGGTGGCGACTCCATAAATGCAGGCTTATTCAACCTTTCACCGGTTTCAATGCCCCACCAATCGGTAATGGCCCATAATGTGCTTTGGCAAACTCAAGGCTCCGTGGGAGAGTGCCGCCGCCTCGAGACCAATGCGCAGGTGTGCGCGGCGCGGGTGTTCCATGTCCACAGTTTGGCGACTCCCGTGGGGATGATACACTTACGTGTTACCTATTGATGCGTGTCTTTTATATGATGTTTTACACCCTATTTTACACGCATTTCAGAGCTCATATATGTAGTTTAAGCTACCATTTTCGTCTACTTTCGTATTTTCTTGTAATATTGCAGAGTATTGCGAAAATGAGTAGATATCGAGCTAAATTCGTCCCCGAGTACTAGGCATTGCATTTGACGTGAAGTGTTCACTTAAGAAACGAACTTGGTGCGCGTATCGAGGCCTGAAAGATGAATTCACGAAAATTTTGGAGCCAAGTACGAGTTACTTAAGTCGATCGACTAGTCTTCATGGTCGATCGACCAGAGCGCGAATTCCAGAAGCTACTGTACAGCAGAGGTTGGTGGATCGATTGGTCCTAGTGGTCGATCGACCACCCCACGAGCTGACGGAAAATAAAAGATGTTTAATTAAGCCCATTGTAATTAGGTTTAGTGAGGAGGTGTTACGTGAAACTCTTTATAACGTAACTCAATGCTTTGTAATCAGTATCAAGTTATTTCATCATCCTTAGTTTAGACCTAGGAAACAATAAATTAGTTTACGTTTCATTCACAATAAAAGTTCATTGCTTTCGGATCTATTCTTCGCTTGTTCCAATTTCGGTAATCCTTGTTCTTATTTTACAGTTTGCTTTACTGTTTTATTAGTTTAGAAATTGCTAGTTTATATCCCTTGAACCCTAGATTAGTTTATGCGTTATTATTGCTATAATTATTTGATCATGTCTTTCTTTATAGTTTTTACGAATTTCATTGTTGTTATTATCATTATTATGTCTAGCTAAATCACCATTGCTAGGATGTAGGCGAGCCATTAGCGTAGATGGCATTAGAATAGGTTACCCTCAGATTAGGGCTTGGTCGACCGACTGGCTTATCTGGTCGGTCGACTGAGTCGGTTGGTCGATCGACTGGGGTAGCTGGTCGATCGACTACCTTCGTGTCTGATTTGCTTCGTTTGAATCGTTAAGTGCAATATCTATCAATGAGACCTAGCGGAGATTTGTTAGATGCTTAGTTTTGACTAACCCGTAGATCAAAAGACAGGGAAGGACTTAGATTAACGAATTAAGACGGCTAAATTGCTAGATCGAAAGATAATGTAATTTAGGCATTAGGATCCCTAGTCAAGAACGAAAGTTAGAATTAGTGACACCTAGGGACTAATAGCATAGACCGAGAGGGGCTATTAGTTCACTTGGACCGAGAGGACCTGTCATACCCATCACCCACGACTGTGTTTCGAGACTTACCTAGACTTACGTGCCATCGTAACTGTAGTGACCCGACCATCCTAGCTCCTTTTTATTATTTGTTCACATCATTTATTTTCATTGCTTTTTATTGTCTTTTTACTTTACTTGCATTTAGTTTAGCTATTAATCATATCAAAATCCCCCTCATAGTTACCCTCAGACTAAAATTGAAAGCAACTATTATCTCCCTACCTCCCTGCGGATCGACCCTAACTACCGCTTGCTAGTAGTAGTTTGGAATTATAAATATTATTTTTGATACTCACATCGACAGGTATCAAATTTTGGCGCCGTTGCCGGGGAGGCAGCGCTAGTTCTAGTCGTTTTTAATTTTAGTCTTTCTTTCTTTAGTCTCAGGGAACTTCGGTTCCTTGAGACCGTTCTCATGTTACATATTCTGAGTTTTCCACAGGAAGAGGATGAAATCTTTGGTGCTTATTTAGCCAGACTTTGGGAGTTTATTGAGCCCAGACGAGATGCCTTTTCTGATCTCCAAATATACTGCACTATTGTCCGGCATATGAATGACCTTACGCGAGCATACCTCGAGTCTATAGGTAAGTGGGATTTCGAAGGAATCCCCGTAATTGAGGTATTAGAATTCTTTAATTGGTTTGCTACTGAATCTCTTAAACCTACTTTTTCTCTTCATGTTAACTTGAATGAGGGGGTGGGTGAGACCTTAGAAACCAATCTAGGAAATACCGACGGAGACGTAGAGGAGACCATTAGCGTGGTTGACAATCCTTTTTATGAGGATAGTCTAGAACCCCTTTATGATTCTTGCAATGTTAGTGAGGACGATTTGGAGGCTCTCTTTGAGAACCTCCATCTTGACGAGTCTAGCGATGCGGAGAGTGAGGAGGTAGATTTAGACAGTCTTGAGGTCAAATGGGATACTTATGATGATATAGATGATGAGCCTATTTTCGGAGACCCCATTGACCCATTTGACTTTACTATCCCATGCATTTGGGACGATTATCCACCTTCTCCCTTAGTTGACCAGACTTCTCCACCTCACAGTTCATACCCGTCTGAGCATCTTAATTTTACTCGCGTTATTTTTGAGTCAATTGCTCCTGAGCTCTCTAATTTTCCACCTGTGGATAATTTGAGCTTTTATATTCCGCCCTTAGCTGGAGGGTAGAATTATTTTGTGGATGATTTTAGGAGCAGCCATAGGAAATTTGTTAGGCTTAAATGTTTTTACATTTTGATTTCCTATGTTATTTCTATCTTATGGTGCTACTTACAGTTTTGTGTAGCACATGCGCAGATGTATGATAGGTTGCTGAGAGCCTTGAGTTGTTTTGATTGGGCTCCATTAGAGTGAGCTGCTGAAGAAAAAGAGGTCGAGCGGGACCGGTCTGAAACCAGCGCTAGCCGGGAGGCAACCCGGATGTGATTTGTTTAGTTTTGCGAATAAAATTCGTAGTTGTTTAAAAAAAATAAATAAAAACTCTTAGTGTGTGCTTAGTTTAATTTCCGTCTTTACACTGTTACAATTGGGTTTAGCGCAAATTTTGGGCGCGTTTTTATGTGCATTTACAGGTTATTAGACCAAGTTAACTCAATTCATTGAGTTAATTCGAAGAAAGAAGCTATTTCATCAGGTAGGTCAGTCGATCGACTGACCTAGCTGGTCGATCGACTGCCCTCAGCAGTACAGTACCCTCTGATCATCGTGAACTGGTCGATCGACCAGGATCATCGGTCGATCGACCACTGTAGCTGTTGTACTTCTTTCTTCAATTTAATTCTTTGCACGTAATTTACCGCTTCATTTTTGTTTTCTCGGATAATGCGCGGTATTTTCTGTCTTTTCAGGTACTTTATGGTAGCACCGCTGGCTACTAAAACCTCCTAGCTCACGCTGGTTTGGGGAGGTTTCCTTTTGCTGCGCTTAAAGTCTTGTGAGTTTCCGAGTCCTTCCTTCATGTCTTATTTAGTTATTTATCGCAAATTCCCGTTTCCCTTTTATTTCATTACAGGATTTTGCACAATGAGGACATTGTGTGATTTGGTTTGGGGAAGGGTTTTGCATTGCATTCATATGTTTTATTGCATTTCTGTTTCACGTTTATTGCATTTCAGTTTGCATTTGTTATTTTATTTCTCTTATATACACAAAATTCAAAACAAAAATTGAAAATTTTCAAAAAATTCAAAAATGCACGTTTATTTTATCATATAGGTCGAGTCAGAATGGTAGTATTTCAATGATGACATGGCATTTTCAGTTGTTTATGCCTAAGCCTTGCTAATTGACATGTTATTAGTAGAATCATATATGCATAGTCTACGAGTTTTCGTTAATTTACTTGCTGGACTTGAGACTTGACTTTGATTTTTGGCAAACTACATCATTTTCTGAGGTTTAGAGCCTATAACTGGTGACATCCATGACCAGTTTATCTAGGATTGTGAGTAGTACTCCTTATAAGACATGTTATATCAATATGTATAAATATGAACTTAATCTGCTTAATACCTGTATGCATTCGGTTTGTGGTTTGTTGACACATGTGGTAGTGGTTTCCCTTTATTCATTTTACCTATGAACCCCTCATAGCCAAATTTAGCCTTTTGTCCTTTAACTACATCCTATATTTAGCCTGCCTTTGTCAGGCTAGTAGTCTTAGTTTTTGGGAATGTGTTTATTGCGGTTTGGTTATTTTTCTCTTTATTGAGATGTTGGTGAAATGGTGAAAGGGAAGGAAAGAAAAAGGTTTGAGAAGAAAGAAAAGAAAAAAATAAAAAAAGAAAAAAAGAAAAAATACGAAAAGAGAAAAAAAAATTCAGTCTATCGACCGACTACATTGGTCGATCGACTGAGTACTGCAAAGAAAAAGAAAATTCAAAAAAATCACATGTTCCAATTGTTATGAGTTGGTGATTTTGTACTCCCATGTATTATTTCTAATTGTTGGGGAGTTGACTTGTTGTTGGGTTGTGAGTTTAGTGCTAGTTATAGCATCGTTTCATCGATTTAATTTTGAGTAAGGAAGTGGATGTTGTCATATGGTTTTGAAAGGGTACTAGCTTGATCACCTATACCTCCACATTCCCATAAATGTTTTGCCTCTTCTTACCCATTACCTCACATATCCATATTTACCTCGGCATGTGTTATGGTCATTTGTTTGGTTGGAATGCATATGTACGGTTGTAGAGATCATTTTCATATTAGATTGCAGGCATGTTCTTATAGGTCGTAGTTAGGTGAGAGTCATTACAATATTACTTCTTTCTATCTTTTACATATACTCACCCGTATTCATTGAGTGATATGAGCGACCCGTGAGAGTCCAATTTGAAAGGTCTTGTAAGGTTAACGGTTCAGCAATTTTTAACGACTACATAACTCGTTTGCATGATTCATATTGCTAATTGATTGTTAGTTGTTGCATTAAATTGGTTTAGGTTATTCAGTTTGCATTTCGCTCTGAGATTGAACTCGTTCCATTAGGTTTTAGGATCGAGCCTAGTTCTTGCTTGGGGACAAGCAAGGGTTTGGTTTGGGGAAGTTTGATGCGTGTCTTTTATATGATGTTTTACACCCTATTTTACACGCATTTTAGAGCTCATATATGTAGTTTTTTCCCCATTTTCGTCTACTTTCGTATTTTCTTGTAATATTGCAGAGTATTGCGGAAATGAGTAGATATCGAGCTAAATCCGTCCCCGAGTACTAGGCATTGCATTTGACGTGAAGTGTTCACTCAAGAAACGAACTTGGTGCGCGTATCGAGGCCTGAAAGATGAATTCACGAAGCTTTTGGAGCCAAGTACCAGTTACTTCAGTCGATCGACTGGTCTTCATGGTCGATCGACCAGAGCGCGAATTCCAGAAGCTACTGTACAGCAGAGGTTGGTCGATCGACTGGTCCTAGTGGTCGATCGACCACCCCACGAGCTGACGGAAAATAAAAGATGTTTAATTAAGCCCATTGTAATTAGGTTTAGTGAGGAGGGGTTACGTGAAACTCTTTATAACGTAACTCAATGCTTTGTAATAAGTATCAAGTTATTTCATCATCCTTAGTTTAGACCTACGAAACAATAAATTAGCTTACGTTTCATTCACAATAAAAGTTCATTGCTTTCGGATCTATTCTTCGTTTGTTCCAATTTCGGTAATCCTTGTTCTTATTTTACAGTTTGCTTTACTGTTTTATTAGTTTAGAAATTGCTAGTTTAGATCCCTTGAACTTAGATTAGTTTATGCGTTATTATTGCTATAATTATTTGATCATGTCTTTCTTTATAGTTTTTACGAATTTTATTGTTATTATCGTTATTATGTCTAGCTAAATCACCATTGCTAGGATGTAGGCGAGCTATTAGCGTAGATGGCATTAGAATAGGTTACCCTGAGATTAGGGCTTGGTCGACCGACTGGCTTATCTGGTCGGTCGACTGAGTCGGTTGGTCAATCGACTGGGGTAGCTGGTCGATCGACTACCTTCGTGTCTGATTTGCTTCGTTTGAATCGTTAAGTGCAATATCTATCAATGAGACTTAGCGGAGACTTGTTAGATGCTTAGTTTTGACCAACCCGTAGATCGAAAGATAGGGAAGGACTTAGATTAACGAATTAAGACGGCTAAATTGCTAGATCGAAAGATAATGTAATTTAGGCATTAGGATCACTAGTCAAGAACGAAAGTTAGAATTAGTGACACCTAGGGATTGATAGCATAGACCGAGAGAGGCTATTAGTTGACTTGGACCGAGAGGACCTGTCATACCCATCACCCACGACTGTGTTTCGAGACTTACCTAAACTTATGTGCCATCGTAACTGTAGTGACCCGACCATCCTAGCTCCTTTTTATTATTTGTTCACATCATTTATTTTCATTGCTTTTTATTGTCTTTTTACTTTACTTGCATTTAGTTTAGCTATTAATCATATCAAAATCCCCCTCATAGTTATCCTCAGATTAAAATTGAAAGCAACTATTATCTCCCTACCTCCCTGCGGATCGACCCTTACTACCGCTTGCTAGTAGTAGTTTGGAATTATAAATATTATTTTTGATACTCACATCGACAGGTATCACCCATGGTGAAACTTGAACGAGGTTAGGGAATAGTTTATACGAGACAGTTGTCGGTTTTCATTACTCGACCTTCTTAGGTCATTTTACTCGGCCTTCCTAGGATTAACCAAACCCATTCGACCAATCGTCCCGTCTGGACGGTCCAAATTCTTATCTGGGCCTAAGGATAGAAAGCTATTAACGTCAACCATACCGTGGTACATACTCATGTTTGTATCAAGGGCTTTCACTACTCGAGGGAATGGACTAGGAACCGACCTTACTCATGTTTGGCACGGACCTCTCCACAGACCAGGGTTTGATTGCTTGGTATGGCAACCCACCTTTTTAAGCCAAAACCCTTTAAATGCAGTCAGCATACCGTTATAATACCCGTATGAATGTTTGTATCATATACGTGATCACCGTTTTGTAAACAAAACCATGACGAAATTTTGTAAAATAAAATCCTTTTCAAAATGTAAATGTTTTCGAAAATGGCCTAAAATAGCGCAAAATAAGCCGAAACTCTGTCCAAATGTCAAATCAAAATTCGGGCCTCAAAACCCATTTTAAATCTCACTTGAGCCAGCACTCCTACAACTACACTACAGTTGCCTAGGACAAACATTTCAAAATTTGTCATTTTCAAACCACACTTGACACAGTGGCACACGCCCACTTCACGAGTCGAGTCTCGTTTTGAGTAAGTGTGCTAAAATGGTCGATCGTGTTTTAATTCGTCGTCGATCTCTTATCCTCAGTTCCAAAATGGTGGGAACTAGTCACGGAGGCGTTAACGGTCAACCTCAACCGTCAGTAAATGGTAATGATCAAATCCTAGCTGCGCTCATTTGTCTCCAAACAAGCCAAGACCAAGCTTATGCTCGCCTCAACGCCATCGAAGGCCGTATTGTCGCTTTAGAAGCTAGACTTCCTCCTGCAGAGGATGCCATTCCTGACATGGTCATAGATGATAACCTCCCACCTTTTGTTGGACAACCAGAGGTCAATCTTCCACCAGGCCCTACTGAGGCTGAAAAGCGACCAAAAATATTTGGAGGAGCAACTAATGTACCTCAAGGGGGGTGACATCGACAGGGAAAACAATCGCAAATATGAGGCAGTAAACGCTCAACCGCCAAATAACTTCAACATGAATGACATCCCAAAGTTTAAGGGGCATGAAAACCCGTTGAACCATATTCGTGCCTTCAAAGATTACATGTCTAACAAAGGCACCAAGCAAGAGATGTTCTTAAGGATCTTTCCTTCATCTCTCGATACTATCCCTAAACAATGGCTCTACACCTTGGAACTCAAGAAAATTGTTACTTGGGATGATGTTGCAATTGAGTTCACCAAACAGTATGCAGATAATGCTGAAATTCAAGTTAATATGCGCACTCTAGAGGTTCTTACCCAAAATGAGAAAGAAGGATTCACTGACTTCCTATGTAGGTGAAGGAAGACTAGCACACAACTCGTCGAACGCCCAGATGAGGCTACTCTTCTTGAAAAGTTCGTGGACAATTTAAGGCCAATCTATGCGAACCACTTAAGATACCAAAACATAAAGTCTTTCAAAGACTTAACTGTATTAGGAATAAGGATTGAAGACGACATCCGTAAAGGACTCTTGTCCAAAACGGTAGGTCACGGATATCAAGGCGCAACGAGTCGTTCTTATGGCTCCACTAGCAAGACCGACGAGATCAACCTTGTTGAATCATCTACTAAGAAGAATGGCTCACAGAGGAAGTTCACCAACGTTGGTGACTCATATTCTAACGCTCTAAAAATACTGTTGAAACAGGGTAAGCTACAACCCATATGACCTACGCCTGACCCAAAGAAGTCTAAGTTCTGGGATGAGAATGCCTACTGCGAGTACCATAGAGGCAAAGGGCAAGATACAAAGAAATGTTTCAAATTAAAACATGTCATCCAGGATATGATTGAGGATGGGCGTCTGCCTATACCTCCCGCAAGTAAGCCTAACAATACTCAGAATCCTCTTGGAATTCTAATGATCACAGATGAGGAAGCTACCTTGGATTGTTCACACCTCGTTTCTCCAGATGAAGACGAGGTCAATGCACTAGAAAATGAAGAGAGTTATTCCACCATCTCCCCTATTATCGCTAATTTTGTCGCATGGGCAAAGAATGTAAGTAGACAAGTTTGAGAACTAGAAGCTGTAGTGGCATCCCTACGCAATCTAAGTGCTATAACTAGGCAAACAGGTCAGCGGTTCCAATCTTATCTCAAGAATTCACAATGCAAGAAGTGATCACAGTGACCAACGATCTAGTCGAGCAAATAATCAGCCTAGAAGCTGAAATCATAGCTCAGTATCGTCAACGGAGTTTGGGAGGATGACGATGAAGATGTTTACCTCACAGGACACCCTCTAGTCAAGGCTAGTGAAGATTAAGATGTGGACCACCTCACTCACTCAGGACGTCCATATCAAAATGTTACTCAAACAAATAGTCTAGTTACTACTAATACCAAAGTCATCACACCAAATGATGGCGAAGATACCTCTCCTGACCATTTATTAAAGCAAATTCAAAAGACAAAGGATGATCTTTCAGTCTGGCAACTAGTTGTAAGTTCATTTCCTCATCTACAGGCTTTACTGCAAGCATTGGCTAAATTGAACGTGCCATCTAACTCTACACCTGACGACGTCGTCAATCAAGTCTTCCAAGTCATAATCAAACTATGTAACCCAGTTAATTTCTCAGATGAGGACTTGCCTCCCTTTGGCGTCACCCATAACCTTGCTATATACATCACATTCACATGCTTGAAGAAAAATGTACAAATGACTTTGGTGGATGATGGCTCCGCAGTCAATGTCATACCACTAAAAACGACATACAAGTTAGGCATGAAAGAATCAGACTGGACTCCTACTAACCAAGGCGTTCGCGCATACGATGGAACGCGACGTAAAGTAGTGGGGCTAGTTAATCTTACTGTGGCCACATGGCCAATTGAGCGAAAGGTTAATTTTCAAATAGTGGACATAGAGGCATCCTTTAATATACTTTTGGGTAGGCCCTGGATTCACGCTTCCAAAGCAGTGACATCCACCTTACACCAGAAGATCAAAATCCCTCTAGATGGCATGGTAGTAACGATCACTTCGTCACCTATCAAGGCCGTGATAGGGAAAACGTCAAGCAACCAAGTGATTGCAGACCCAGTGTATGAGATTGGAGGGTTTGAAGTCATAAACCTTATAGAGAGCGAGCTAGCTCCCTTGTATTTCAATCCGTACTCCAACTTAGTGGTCAACCACATACTCAAATCCCAGGGATACTTCCCAGGAATGCCACTAAACCTTATCAGAAAGAATACCTTTGCACCTTTTACGGAAGGAGACTCCCAAAGGATACCACTAGGCTTGGGGTACAAACCCACGAAAGCCAAAACTCGTGAAATGCATACTCAAGTTCAAAATCGCAAAAGTTAAGGAGTCCAAATGCAACCCTATCCCCCCACACTAAATGGTGACTTCATCAGAGAAGGGGACTGTGAAAATTTTTACGCATTTCCCGAACCGTGGAGACACAAAGGCATTCAACTAGCTGGAATCGAGGTCTTTCACGATTGCTACTTCATTCCTCCAGCAACGGTTCCTACCGTCAAAACTCGTCAAACACTTTGTCTCGACGAACAGGTTGTTAGCCTCCTGTTTGGAGAGGATCAATTCGTCAGGGCAGCACAGGATGAGATCATTACCAAGATACTTCAAGACGACCATTTCAACCCTACAACACTAATCACCGACACCAACTGAAATCAGCAGAAAGGATGGAGAAAGTCGATCAAGTGGACTAACAATCAAGGAAGGCTCTTCAAAATCACTACTAGAGAAGGAGAGATGTTCAAAGGAGAACCAAAGGACGATGAATTCGAGTAAGAGTCGGAATCAAAGTCGGAGTCGGACCCTAAGTCTAAAGAAGTCGCTAGAGAGTCTCCTCCTGTCGTCACTCCCCACCCCTTAGTTTCTCTTAGCATAGCATCACCTAGTAACAGTAGCTTGGGAAATGTCCCAACAACTGTCCCTTTACCGCCACTGACTACTGCGCAGATGGCTTCTTTGTTTCAGCTGTTTTCAAATTTTAATATGAATAAATCTGATTCTGCTTACTCCTTGTGTTTTCCTGAATGGAATTCTATTTACAATGATAATGAGCTTGATCCTGACACAGACTCAATCGAATTACTTCCCTATATAATCAATGAAATACTAGAAGAGGGGGAAGGGGTACCAGTAAAAGAAAACACCGAACCTATCAACATAGGAACAGAATTAGAACCTCAAGAACTTAGGATAGGGACGACCCTAGACCTAACCGAAAGGGCCAATTTCATCGATCTCCTACACGAGTTCAAAGACGTCTTCGCTTGGTCTTACAAGGATATGCCAAGGATCGACAGGGACATTGCAGAGCATCGCATTCCAATCAAACCAGGTTTCAAACCTGTAAAACAGAAGCCTCATCGGATGAAGACAGAGTGGGCTCTTAAGATTAAAGAAGAAGTCAATAAGAAATTTAAAGCCGGATTCATCAAAGTTTCCAAGTATTCAGACTGGGTGACTAACATATTCCCCGTACCCAAAAAGGATGGGTGAATCCGGGTTTGTGTTTATTTCAGAGACTTGAATAAAGTAAGTCCTAAAGACGATTCCCCTCAACCACATCTCGACATATTGGTTGACAATACAGCAGATCATGCGTATCCTTCATGGACGGGTATGCAGGGTATAACCAAATTAAAATGGCCGTAGAAGATATGCACAAAACAACCTTCATCACTCAGTGGGGTACATACTGTTATATTGTTATGTCATTTAGGCTAATCAATGCTGGGGCTACATACCAATGCACTGCGACTATATTGCTACATGATATGATGCATAAAGAAGTAGAAGCGTACGTGGATTATATGATTGTTAAATCTAAAGATAGGAAAGGGCACATCGATAACCTTCGCAAATTCTTCCTCAGATTGCGCAAGTACAACATGAGGCTCAATCCTCAGAAATGTGCGTTCAGAGTAACGTCAGGCAAGCTTCTGGGATACGTTGTCAGCCAGAGGGGAATAGAAATTGATCCTTCCAAGATCAAGCCCTTAATCAAAATGTCGCAACCCCAGACAGAAAATGAGGTTAGAGTATTTTTGGGCAAAGTACAATACATAAGTCGATTCATATCGAAGCTCACTATGATCTGCGAACCTATCTTCAAAAAGCTCAAGAAAATGGACCATACCATATGAGACGAAGATTGTCAAAAGGCATTTGACAAGATAAAGGTGATACTGGCTTAACCACCCAGACTAATGCCTCCCCAACGAGATCAACCTCTTGGTTTGTATCTCACAGTCACCAAAACAAACATGGGGGCTATGCTCGCGCAGACTGTTGGAAAGGAAGAAAGAGCTATCTACTACCTTAGTAAGAAGTTCTTAAAATACGAGTGTAAGTACACACCTCTCAAGAAGACATGCCTCGCTCTTGTGTGGGCAACAAAGAAGCTACGCCATTATATACTTAGCTACTCTGTCAAGGTATATTCTAAAATGGATCCCGTCAAATACCTCTTCGAGAAACCCATCCTTAACGAACCTTTTGCAGACAATCCGATCAACGACACACAAGCAATAGACACGTGGTCGTTTCCAGATGAGGATATTCTAGAAACCAGTATGGATTATTGGGATCTTTACTTTGATGGGGCATCCAATTTGAGAGGATTCGGAATAGGAGTGTTGCTCATTTCTCCTGAAGGCGAGCATACACCACTTTATGTCAAAATCGACTTTGAGGTGACGAATAATGCAGCAGAGTATGTAGCTTGACTTATTGGTCTAGAAGCAGCAGTTAGTTTAGGGATCAAGCATCTTCGAGTTCACGACGATTCATCCTTAATCATCAACCAAATCACTGGATCCTGGAAAATATGAAGCGAAAGTCTAGCACCCTATCAGGCTAGGATAGATCAAGTTGCTCAATTCTTCGATCAGGTTACTTATCTACACCTACCTCGCGAGGAAAATTAGTTTGCGGGCGCTCTTTCAAAACTCGTATCCCTGATTAATATGCCAGATGACATAGTTGAAATGCCCTTGTACATCGAATGGCGATCAGAACCAGCCTATGTACACTTCCTCACAGATGAAGAAGAAAATCAAGAATAGCCTTGGTTCCAAGCCATTCTCAACTTCAAACTCAATGGTACATACCCACGAGATATGGATAAGAGGGGACAACGCACCATACGCCTAATTGCCTCTCAATACCTCCTCATGCAAGGAGCGTTGTACAAAAGAACACCTCTTGGTGTCATCTTGCATTGCCTTGATCGTTCACGAGCACAGAAAGTGATGGAAGAAGTTCACGATGGAGAATGTGGTCCTCAGATAAGTGGACCTTGTTAGAAATTATTAATCTCATTAATTTACATATTCATATATGTGAGAAATTATCTAGTCATAAAATAATTACAAATCTTATGCATGCAAACATAAATAAGATAAGAGAAGAAATCACCAATCTTACTATATGATTTCGGTTTTATGGACACCAACAAATTCACCTATTTGTTAGTTCTTGAGCTTTCCTTAAAATGGATGAAAAAAAGGTCCAAATTAGAACCTCTCCCAAATGTGAATACCCAAGGAAATCTCTTAATAACCAATATTATTTTGTACTAGAAATAATATAAGTCTTACTATAAAATATGACACAAAAATTAATTTTTGTTTTCTTGAAAAATCGGTTCAAGAGGGAGTGATTATATGAGTTTATTTCTCTAGAATTTTCACAAATTGTAGAGAGTATGATAATTTCTTACACTAGAAATTTTATGGTAAGAGTGAATGAATAATTGTAGAGGAAACACTCTCCATTTCACTTGGTAAAACCGGTTGGAGGGAGTAGTGTGCCCAATGCATGGGCTAGTTTTTATACCCAAGAAATGATAGGTATGTAAGGCTAAGACTATAGGTAATTATTGTGTTTTCCACTTAAAAAAAATTAACACAATATCAACCATAAGCCCCTCCATTTTCGGCACATATAAAATGGGAGGTCCATTTTATTTTGTCATTTGTCAATTGTAACATATGTGACATGTTACTTGACATATGAAATTGTAATGTATTTTTAACATATTAAAAATCAACATACTCATAAAATATGTCATATACAAAATCGACTAGTAATTCATAATTACTTGTACTAAAATGATTTATCAATTATAAATCACAACATCTTGTATTTATAATAAATCATTCATTCAATCTCAATTCAATATCAATTGTTTCGTAAACAATAATTTTATCCAAGTAATAAAACAATTCCATTACTTAGACCGTGTCTCATTTAATCAGATTACAATAAGATACGTTAACTTTACTCACAAAATCTCTGTCAATTTTAAGCAATTTAATTAACTCGTATCGGCATACGATTAATTATATAATCAATTAAGAGTATTTCCCTATAGGTATGACCTAAGGGGATCAATCGATCAAAGAGCACCGCACACACGTAATGTCAAACTCTAGTCAGCCAATCATTACCGATATGTGTGGACCAGTTGACTGTAAAATATTATATCCCATATGTATTCTTAAAATGAGATTTAAACATGTGATCATTATGATCAACAGTTGTGATCGCATTATTGTCGGAGGACACATATTCCAACAATCACCCACTTGTCCTCGACAAGTGTGCGTCACCAATTCTCTTGTCCTATTATTATCTCCCACTCAATGCAAGGTGTCTTTTAGGTCGTACTTGCAAGTGATCATATCGAGAAAGGTTTCCTCGATCTGGAGAATAACTGATTGACCGGAGTTATCTACCATAGATACCTTCCGAGCGTGGCCACGCATTTCAAGTTCATTACTCCTCGAGTGGCCCTGAGATATTGTTTTAACCCTGACAAAGGGGTGGACAATTCCTATCGCACTTATTCCCTTTGACTAGCCACAGCCATCATAACCCAAAATATGCCCATTTGACCCCATTTACGAAGGTCGTAGTAACACAAATCAAAGTTAATCTGAAACTATGCCATCTTAGGCGAACAGTCTTTAGTCAAAAGAATCGACTCATTAGAATACTATAGTAGCTCTCGCCACGACCAGGCTATATAAATTTGCCAGAACTCTATAAGCGGTCATAACGCCCGACAAAGTGTTCCTAACAGTCTGCCTATGTGATCGACTAGTCATCTCATATGACTCTATGGCACTTGAACTTGCCATCAATCGCATCACACTCTAGTCACTTCGAGACGTCACCTCATATAAGTGACTATGGGCGAATACCATGTTAATCCGGGTTCACTTTAACGGGGTTCAATATTGTCTTTACAACCCGTTTGGATGTAACAAAGTATAAAAGGAGTTTTCAGATTTAAAAACTCGAACGATAAATGCGATTATCATATGAGTAGTCAATACTTGATTACTACTTCATATTCTATAATCCAGTTTGATCTTGAATGTAGTTGTTCATCTCAATTCAATTGAAATGACATGACTCATCATGTTAAGCCTATGAGAAGGCTTTGGTTAGTAGGTTTTATCAACTTCTTGTACCTTACTCAAACTTACTACATACTCGTTTTCCTTTGTAATGTATACATTTGCATTACAAAACTTTCTGAGTACGTGTCGAGATCCAATCAAGACATAGGCCCTCTAGCCTTAGAATAGCTCCCACTGTTTTCACAGTGTGCGGGACTCATCCTTCTTTCACATCTCATGATTGCCAGTGTACTCAATTTCCGTTGTAAATATTTCTCATTGTTCTTTATTGCCTAGAACGATTCTAGAAAATCTATTTCTTAAATAACATAGCCACAATGGTATCTTAACCATCCTAATGTGTTTTGATTATGGTTTTGTTGGAAACCATGCGCAATCTCAATTGTCAATTGTCATTTGTGTATCACCCTTACACAGAATTGCATCAAAACACTTAACTTTACACCCTTAATGCTTCCACAAGCACTTAAAGATAATCTATATGGCTACTTGGTAACCATTACTTAAATTCGATTTTAAAACAATTCATCATACTCAAAGCATATGAAGTGTTATACATAATTACTTATTTAATTGATCCGACAGCGGAAGCAAATGGAATCAATCAAATATGTTCAACTTGATTGAACTAGTCATGAATCTTATCAACATAAGATTTCTTATTTGACGCTAATATCATGTACATTTATCTTCATAAATACGGATATTAAACTTGTATTATAATACTCCAAAAGTCTTAAATCATTCCCAATGATCAATATGTCATCCACATATTTGACTAATTAAAATTACCGTAACTCCCACTAAACTTTATGTATAAACACAACTTCTCGACCTATCGAGAAAAGTTTTATAACATGATCAAAATATTGATTCCAACTCATTGATGTCCTACTCAAGACCCTCTCTTAAGTTTCACATTATCTTAGGATGTCAAGAATCTACAAAACTCAAGACATGTATTGAATACATTCCTTCTAATTGAAGAAGTGGGTTTTAGATTCACTTGCTATATGTATATAATTATAATGAAACACAATCCCTAAGAAGATCCAAATAGACTTAAGCATTTCAACTAGTGCAAAACCCTTTGCCACCAATCAAGCTTTGATATCCAACAATTCACTTGGAATTTATTTCGGATTTTAATCGCTCTAAGCCTTGTATTGAGTTGTGACTTAAACACTCTCATGTAAGTCATATGTTCATTACTTTCCAAAAGTAATCAACTTGAATCAAACAATTTCTTTGTAAGTTGCAAGCTCTTTACTTTCTAAAAGTAACACTAATTCATCGTCTTCAACAAGTGATGACTTTAACCTCCTAGGTTTTGAAGAAACAACGTCTTACACAAAACGTCTCATGTAGCCAAGAAAGACCATTTTCTTGCGACATAACATTCTTTGTGGCTCTTTGAATAATTTCTCCCACTCTGTCTTCTAGAAATAAACTTGTATTCTAGAAAGACAACTTCACGAGCCGCAAACCCGTTGTACTCGTGATTATAGTAAGGAAAAATGAGCATTTGTTTCTTTTGAAAACTTACAAGCATGGTACTCTACCATTTCATATCTCATATGATTCGTTTTAGATTTAGTGTAAAAACAATTTGGACAAAATGATAAAATCCCCAAAAGGATCAAGTAACTCAAAGTAACTTGATTGAAGTCCAAACCATATCGAATAGCGTTTGATTTCTTATCCAACCACACATTATCCCATAATGCGTGCTAAGAGAGATTAACTTGTGATACTATATCACATTTCATTTGGCTTATATCAAAGTCTTCACTTTGATAATCCCATCACGACTAGATCGTGATTCTTTGAACTCTTTGAACTTCTTCAAAGATTTCTCTTTTTACCTTATTAAGTGAACATATTAGCGTCAACTTAAATCGTTGGTAAAAGAAAATGATCAACCTATTTTGGATCAATAATTTACAACCTCGATCTCCTTTTTAACCAAAAGGCACGAGACATCTTGTTTTGAATACAAGATACGCATATACCATAAGATTAACAATCTAATGGTTTCAAGAGTACTCGATAACTCTTTGCGTTCATCATTCAAGAATTTAAGGTTTAATCCTAGGTTACCAATTTGAGTCTTACATCATCTACATGATGTGTCATTCTAGTTTGGTTTAGAATATAATCACCTTGATAATGGGCTAGCCATGCATTAAATTATGGTGTATAGGGTCACAAAAGTGAAACCTCTTTTGTATCTTAACAACTTTATATTCTTATTTAGAGTTTATGCACTTAATAGTCACAATTAAGTACAACTTTAAATCCAAAAACTAGATTGAGTACACAATTACTCTATCACTCAACATCATTGTTGCTAGTCGTCATATTTTAATCATTCTATGTATCAAATACAATGATGAAAACCACCATCGGTTTCTAATATTGACGAAGTAGTATTACCAAATTTATGTCAATCAAATAAACATTTAAAGAAGAAGGTCCCATTAGATGTCCCACAACTAACTTGTTGATTCTTCAATAATTTGGGGTAGTTTCCTTTCTAGCGTCCAACAATTAAGACAATGGAAACTTTATCGGTCGGGATTGATAGGTTTAGTATTGCTATTCTCAATAACGTTACTTTTAACATTACCTTGTATCAATTCCATTCTAATTTTACTTCTTAGAACCTTATCCTTTTCTTAACGGTTTAAGAGAATGCTCCCACTCATTTCAATGAGTCTTTGCTTAGAGAAGCAAAATTTAATTTCATGAAGACTACTCTTCATTCGTTCGTTTAGTCTTAAAACTTTCATTGAAGTGGTTGCGGTATTTTGGTCAATTTTGATTTCCAACAAATCTAGTTACCAAAATGATTTAACGTTTCAAAGTATTTAACTTAATTAAGCATATGAGAAACCATTGTAAGTAGATATGTTAGTCAAGAATCAAAAACCCTTTTGATCACAAATAACTTCCATCTATACTCTTCACAAGAGATCCTTACAATGGATAATTCGAGGTTTTAGAAGAAAATTCATATTTGTCTTTAGTTACGATGTTTTAATGGATATTTGAATAAAAAATCGAAATGATATCGTATATGAATTGCGGTAAAGAAATAGAACAATATGATAACGGAATAGTGGAAAACTCAACATCTATCGTTTTATTAATACTTGTAAATAACAAGTAAAGCATTTACATAGTGACCTCTACCCAACTATGATAAATGATTCCAAGATCCAAATTCATATTAACTTGGGCACGGTGTGGCCGATGAATCCCTTATCAATATAACTCGGTGGATTAACTCTTTAATCGATTCTACTTTTAGAACTCTTGGTCGATAAAATTACATTAGTATTTATCTTTAGCCCGGAACACATGCGACTACGGTCACGAATACTTCCGTTGAGCTCAATCCAAATTTCGAATAAATGTGTCCATGATCCAAACCCACATTAACTTGGGCACGGTGTGGCCGATAAATCCCTCATCAACATGAATTCGGTGGATAGACATTTATCACCCACTTCCCCTACGTAACAAGGTTTGTACCCCGGTGTGGCCGAGTGCACTCCCTCACGAAATAGGTTTTCATGGTTTCTACTTTTTGGTAAGGCTAAGTCTCAATTGTTTATTTTTAGCGAGAGATCATGTCAATTTATTATCTATCACGTTTTAAGTGAACTAAAGCGGTGAACTACGATAATTGTAATTGACACGGTCAATAAACTCGATAAAATGATGATGCATGTTTTAGTTATATATGGCGATTTAGCGATGCATGCAACATATAAATAAAATGCAAAACATAAATTAAATCCTAGTATGGCCTTCCTAGAATAGTAAATCTAATAAACTATTACAAATTCGGAAACCAACTCCTTTGGTCCCTTGAACTTCGGTCTTGGCACGCCTTTCAAGGCAATACTTTCTTTAATGGATCGCCTTCTCGAGTGGCACCGTCTTCAAGGAACTCCGGAATAAATAAATTACATAATAAATTACATAATTTCCTATTATACATTTGTAATTAAAAATAAAAATAAATCTATTAAATTACAAAACGGTGATACGAGATCACAATAAATTACAACCGAATCGATATTCCCATACATTTCGGGTAATATCAATTAAAACTAAGGCCATACTAAGTAAAATTACATAATTCAAAAATTACATAGAATTAAAATATGACAATCATAAATAAAATTCAGCATTATAATATGTATGAACATGCCAAAAATTATGCTAAATCGCCTTTAAGGAGCCAATATCGTATATTAATCGGTTTTTACGGATTTGCGTGATTTAACCTTTTAAAATCACAATAATTACATAAATTCATATTTATGTACAAGTTAATTACCCTAACCATCTTAGGACTCAAAATTAGTCTCCACTAACATTTGACAATAATTAAACTTGATTTCTTAATATTGTTCATAAATGGACTCAAAAATACAAAATTATGCTATAAACTTCAAATTAAACCATAAAAATTTCAAATAAATTTGAAATTTGAAATTTAAACTCATGAACATTCTGGAAAAATACCATGACACTCATAATGTTCAAAACTTAGGTTAAAAATTTCGAAAAATTATCGAGAAAAACAATGTTGCGGTTTATCGGTTTTAACAATTATGACCCTAAAAAAATGAGAAAAACTATTTTTATCAACTTTTCACTTTTAGATCTGAAATATATGATAAAATGCAATATATGACGTTTTTCCTAAGTCATGAAGTATGTTTTAGCATTTTTACTAATTAAAGTCACTATTAATGTGATTTTTCATCAAAAATTCCTAAATCATGCATAAAGACTTCATTATATCCAAATATTTTACACACATATTGTAAAATTGCATGTGACAACATACAAAATTTACATGACCAGATTCGAAATATAACTCATATTAACCTATTTTTCCATTTAAATATGATTTTAACTTGAAAAATCCATATTTCGAGTATAACAACCCATTTTATCATGAAAATTTACAGGCCATTACTAGATAATATATGTGAAAACATATCCAAACACCACTGGAAAAATCGAAGTTTAGCTATTTTTAGTCCAAAAATGACATTTTTATCATAAAATCACATTTTAATGCCATTATTATATAAAATGAACAATAAAAATCCATAAATAAACCAACATATCCTAAATAAATTTTAGGACCAGAAACTTTAACATGCAAATAAATTTCGTGATATTACATAACGAACACAAATTTATAAGTTTTGTTTGTTAATCGTATAACTCGGAAAAACAATAACCGATTTGCATGCAAACAACCTAATGCTCTGATACCGCTTGTTAGAAATTATTAATCTCATTAATTTACATATTCATATATGTGAGAAATTATTTAGTCATAAAATAATTACAAATCTTATGCATGCAAACATAAATAAGATAAGAAAAGAAATCATCAATCTTACTATATGATTTCGGTTTTATGGGCACCAACAAATTCACCTATTTGTTAATTCTTGAGCTTTCCTTAAAATGGATGAACAAAAGGTCCAAATTAGAACCTCTCCCAAATGTGAATACCCAAGGAAATCTCTTAATAACCAATATTATTTTGTACTAGAAATAATATAAGTCTTACTATAAAATATGACACAAAAATTAATTTTTGTTCTCTTGAAAAATCGGTTCAAGAGGGAGTGATTATGTGAGTTTATTTCTCTAGAATTTTCACAAATTGTAGAGAGTATGATAATTTCTTACACTAGAAATTTTATGATAAGAGTGAATGAATAATTGTAGAGGAAACACTCTCCATTTCCCTTGGTAAAACCGGTTGGAGGGAGTAGTGTGCCCAATGCATGGGCTAGTTTTTCTACCCAAGAAATGATAGGTATGTAAGGCTAAGACTATAGGTAATTATTGTGTTTTCCACTTAAAAATAATTAACACAATATCAACCATAAGCCCCTCCATTTTCGGCACATATAAAATGGGAGGTCCATTTTATTTTGTCATTTGTCAATTGTAACATATGTGACATGTTACTTGACATATGAAATTGTAATGTATTTTTAACATATTAAAAATCAACATACTCATAAAATATGTCATATACAAAATCGACTAGTAATTCGTAATTACTTATACCAAAATGGTTTATCAATTATAAATCACAACATCTTGTATTTATAATAAATCATTCATTCAATATCAATTGTTTCGTAAACAATAATTTTATCCAAGTAATAAAACAATTCCATTACTTAGACCGTGTCTCATTTAATCAGATTACAATAAGATACGTTAACTTTACTCACAAAATCATCCGTCAATTTTAAGCAATTTAATTAACTCGTATCGGCATACGATTAATTAAATAATCAATTAAGAGTATTTCCCTATAGGTATGACCTAAGGGGATCAACTGATCACCACCGTCGCACGACAGTAATGTCAAACTCTAGTCAGCCAATCATTACCGATATGTGTGGACCAGTTGACTGTAAAATATTACATCCCATATGTATTCTTAAAATGAGATTTAAACATGTGATCATTATGATCAACAGTTGTGATCGCATTATTGTCGGAGGACACATATTCCAACAGACCTATGATGGCAAAGAAGATTACGCGTCTTGGGTATTACTGGACGACAATGGAGTCAGATTGCATTAAATATGTTAGGCATTGTCACAACTGCCAGATCTTTGGAAATATACAACATGTTCCTCCTTCAATGTTATATCCTTGACATCTCCTTGGCCATTTTCTGCTTGGGGAATAGACATCATCGGAAAGATCACTCCAGCTGGGATAGGAGGCCACTGTTTCATTTTAGTAGCTATCGATTATTTTACTAAATAGGTCGAAGCAACATCTTACACCAGCCTCACAGCCAAACAAGTGACAAAGCTCATACAAACCAATCTCATCTGTCAATATGGTTGCCCACATGAAATCATTAGTGACAATGGATCACATTTTCAGGCCGGAGCTGCATATTTGTTAGCGAAATATAAGATCAAGTATCACCATTCCTCGCCATACAGACCTCAGACTAATGGCGTGGTATAGGCAGCTAACAAGAATATCATCACAATCCTTAAGAAAATGATCGACAATTATCGCGATTGGCCTAGCAAAATACCCTTTGCATTATGGGGATATCACACATCAGTTAGGACGCCCACTGGGGCTACTCCTTTCTATTTGACTTACGGCATGGAAGCTGTACAACCAGTGGAGCTAGAGATCCCATCTCTACGCACTTTACTCGAAAGTCAAATTCCAGAAGCTGATTGGAAAAGAGATAGGTATGACGACCTCGTCCTCTTGGACGAACGAAGGCTATGCGCATTACATAATGTGCAGACATACCAAGCACGTATCAAACGAGCCTTTAATAAAAGGGTCAAACCCAGAAATATCAAGGAAGGAGATTTAGTACTCAAGTTAGTCAGAGCTCTCATACCTGTTGATCCACGGGGGAAACTTAAGCCTAATTGGACAGGACCATTTTTAATCAAATCCATACTTTTAGGGGGTGCGGTTAAGATCACAGACCTAGACGGGAATGAGATTTCTAACCCAACCTACCTAGAATAATTGAAACGGTACTACCCTTAGAAATAGGATAAATAATGCGCCTCGCGTGACCCATTTACCGCTCATGCGACACGAAATAAAACCGGCCCCTGGCCCACTAAAAAACTCTTCCCATCACGCTCCTACGTTTTGACATTTCGACATCCTCATATCATCAAATAAATTAAATTGCACTTCCTTAGGAGTAGGGGGGTGCTTATTTTCTATGTTTACTACAAGCTCTTGCTTCGAACATTTATTCTTTTACATTTTCTCGAACTACGCACAGGGTTTGATTTCATTTTTCAAATGAGTACGTAGGCAATCCTTCACCGGATACAATCCGTTATTTTAAGATGTAAATAGAAGGACATTTACATTTGCATTTTAAATTCGAAAGAATTAATAAAGGAAATTCAAGAAAGTTTCTTAACTAATAAAACCTTTTATTCATTGTTCCATAAATAGTAATAATAATATGCCACATACATATAAATTTAAATGCTGAAATTTTAAAATGCTAGACTAGGATTCTAAAACCCCCGCCATTTATTACAACTTAAATAATAATAATAAATAATACTAGTATAAATGACTAAGGCTATTCTTCCATTTTCCCCTTGCCTTTGTCATCCTTATCATATTTCTTGTCTCGACCACGAGCAGGACGCTCTTGCGTTATTTCCGACCTAATAACCAACGGTCGTTCTCGTGGTCTAACATTTCCATTTTGATCCACCACCATCTTCTCGGCAGGAGCATTCTTTGGTTTCTTCGATGGACGAACAACCCGATACCCGGCCTCTTCTTCTTCCTCAGTCAAGTACCTTTGGTTCTCCTCCGCCACTTCACGAATTTTGAAGTCTACAGGCTCGTTCTTCCTTAGCTTCTCACGTTCCTCAGGAGTACTAGCTTTCTGCCATTGCAGATATGAATCAGATATCCATAAAGATCCAACCGGGACAAGTATGAACCTCATGTTCCTCTAAGCTAAACGAATAGCCCACTCCTGACAAGACTCTGCGGTATGTGCCAAGGCAGTCTGAGGGACAATGTCTAGTTTCAGGATTTTCTGCCTGAAGCCCACTTGCCTCATCAATCTCTCCGGAAAAGTATGGACCATGAATTCCAAACCGGGAACGCGAATAGACCGCGTCGGATCCAAGGATGAAACTCCAGTCACTGATCTGAGATGCCATCATGGCACTATCCACCTCATCAAAGGCCCACCTTCACTCTTCAGTTTATTTTCCCAATAATCGCATACTCGAGTGAAGTCCACCATATACAGCCTCATTCTCATCGCAATCAATCGGAAATGGTATCCTTCCACATCAACTGGGGGCTCGATAAACCACACTCTCTCCATTAGCCAAATCTGCAAAGAAAAGGAGACGGAAATTAATCCCATATTCGGCAAAAAAAACGGCTGAATAAGACAAATAATGGGTTCTTACCTGTAGAATGATAGGACTCTTAAGATAGGAAATCTCGCGGTTCTCCCTCCTGTAATCCAAACCAAGGATGGTCTCCCCTAGAATCAAGCATGTTGGGTTCCTGCGCAGTTCCATTTGCTCAACTAAGTCAAGAAATCGAGGGTCACCCCTCATCTCTTGGTCCACATGCCCTCGAAGGATATAACAAAGAAGAAGGCAGAATCCATAAGCTTGGCGTCTCGCCACATAGGAGATAGTACGGTCCTCCCTATTTATAAATTGATCAACAAAGTCAAACATACGGACTCCTTTCGAGGTCACGAGATGGTCCACCTCGGCCTTGGTCAATGATACTGTCGTTTCTGTACCAAAAATAAAACCTAAATATACTAACGAAAGCAAGTGATAAGTAGGGTCGATCTCCACAGGGAGGCAAGGTATCTGTCTGAAAGTCCATCTATCTTGGTCACTAATGGGGGTTTAATTTGGTTTTCTATACTACTAAAGGTTTAAGGGCAGGAGAATTAAAGTAAAAGCAGTAAAGCGAGAAAATGTGATATGATCAGATAAAAGAGAGAATGTCAGGATTTCGGTTCACCATGGCAGTCTATCGACTCAATCATAAATAGTCCAGACAATCTACAGTAAGAAGGGCAAGGGAAAGGTCATTTCGGTCCGCTATCCACCCTAGATTTCCACTAACTTAACTTTCGTCCTTATTAGGGTAGTCTACTGTTCATAGCAGGTCTGTTCTCTGCAATCTTTTGATCCAGGGGCGAATTTTACCAGATTAATGTTATTTAGAAGCGTGCACTCAACTAAATAGGTGTTATAGTTATATTGCTATGAGGACAGATTCTCACATGTAAATAATCTAGTCTATTTACTACATCGTCACAATTCAACCATGTATCCCCTAATCCTAACATAAGGGAAATTAGCTACTCATGTTCTTGAGATTAACAATAAAAATAGACATGATGATGCTAATAGAAAACATGATAAAGGAATAACAAATAAGCATAAACAATAATAAAGGAATAATTAATGAAGACAAATAAAGTTTAGATTAAAGGGAAAAGAATGACTACAATCCAAATCCGAGAGAAAAGAGGCAGAAAAGTTTCAGCAGTCAAAAGAGAGCAAGAACGTAATTAGGCAAAGTTTTCTGAAGTGTAAAGTATGTTTATTAACCTAATCACGACTCCCTTATATAGGGGAGCAAAAATTAACATAAATAATTCTATCACGGATTACTAAAACCCATGTAAACTAGCAAACCCCTCGATCGAGTACTTTCAGACTACTCGATCGAGGTCTTCTCCCGCAAATATACTCGATCGAACTCTTCAGGCTCTCGATCGAGTAACTCCTCAAAAGCACATTTCGATCGAGCAGAAAGAACTACTCGATCGACCTTCTGTTCCTGCCAAACCACTCGATCGAACTCCAGAACATCTCGATCGAGTGGAAATCCAATGCATCAGCCTCAAACTCATCTTTGCAGCTTCTTTTCACCTTTCTTCACGCATCCCGAGGTACAACTCTTGCTCTAATGTCTCCGTCTCCTTATAATGCATGCTAAATGGGATGGATAAGGCGTGGTTTCACTACTTTCGGGTCCATTTCTGCAATTAAGACAAAACAAACCAAAGTAGCCAATTCGGAGCATTTTGCAATACAAAGCGATACAAAAAGGCATAGAAATGCGTGCAACAAGAGGCTAAAAAGTCTATATAAATTGCACGTATCAAATCTCCCCAAACCGAACCTTTACTCGTCCTCGAGTAAACTAAATGCAAACTAATGGAATGGATATGAAAACTCAGAGCTAGCTATAACTTGTCTACTTGAACCAATTAAATGCAAACAAAAACTAACAGTCATAGCTACATCAGTCAATACGCAAACGAGTTGTATGATGTCCATAAATAAAGCTGACCTATCGACCTTGCAAGACCAACAAAATCGGACTCTCACGGGTCACTCTTCTCACATGAAGCAAAGGGTGAATATAAATGTGTAAGAGAGAAAGAGAAAACAGTCACTCACCTAAACTGCGACCTACATAACATGCATGCAACAAAAATGATAGACGATTCAAGTACCATACATACATTCCAAACAACAATGTCCGTCACAGCTGAGGGCTTACAAAAGATATGGGAAAGTGAGGTTACAGGTAAGAAAGGGCAAAACAAATTATGGAAATGTGGAGGTAAAGCGTCAAGCTAGCACCTAAACAGGACCATATAAGACCATCCGAATCTCAGCTGTCTAGAAAATAAAGCAAAAGTGCCCTTCTTTGGCACAAAACTCACTACCCAATATAAACAATCTCCTCAAAGGAATACAAATAAGAATGGAGGAGTAGACCGTCACAAACTTCCCTTTTTTAACATGGTCTAATTTTCTATTTCAAATTTTCTCTTTTTTTTTTCTTTTCTTTCTTCTTTTTCTTCACTGTTCACGTATTTCATCTTTTTTTTTTATTTCTTTTCTTTCTTCTTTTTCTTTTTTTCACGTTCCTTTTTCATTTTTTTTCTTTTTTCTTTTTCTTTTTTCATGTTCCTTTTTCATTTTTTTTTCTTTCCTTTCCTCATTCTTTCCTTTTCTCACCAACTCCATACAAATATCAAATGAGCCAAACTCGCAACAATGATAAAAATACAACAAGAGTCACACTAAACTAGCTTGACTGGCAGGCTAAATTTTGGGTGTAGCTAATGGTTCAAAAAGGCTATATTTGGCTAAAGTGGAGCTAAATGGGCGAAAATGAAAGAAAGGGAAATTTGCAAGCACCTCCCTTCATGTGACACCGACCACAAACCCGAATGTATGCAATTGACAAGAAATCGAATTTCATAAATGTGCAAAAGTGATAAACATGTTATGCAAGGAGTACTACTCTCAATTCCTACATGAACCGGTCATGAATGTCACCAGTTATATGGCTCTAAAACTCAGAAATTGTAAAGTAGGTTGCCAATTTATCAGGTCAAGTCTACACAGTCAGCTATATTTTCAACATTAACTCGTAGATATGCGCAAGATTAAAATAATTACTGTCAATTAGATGCAAGGCTCAAGTAAAAATGACAATTAAAGTGCAATTTCATCATGGAAATCTACCGTTCCCACTGAACCTATATGAAAAATGAAACGTGAATATTTTTTGAAATTTTTGAAGTTTTTCTAATTTTTTTGAATTTTTCATGAATTTTATTGAAATAAATGACAATGCAAGCAGAAAGAGTAAACGTGAATGCAAAAACAATGCAAAAATCCAAACTCAAAGGATGCATTACCCTCCCCAAATCAAAACGGACAACGCCCTCGTTGTCCTCGAGCATACACCAGCAGATAAATAATGGGAAAGAGGTACATACAACCAATAAATGAATGAAAAACAATAAATAAATAAGGAGACGAAAATAAATAAAAGAGTAAGAATGTACATACAAAATGACGAACTTCCCCAAACCAGCCAGAAAACTGGGGAAGTGAGTAGACCAGTAGCTACTCGTTGCCCTCCTCCTCCTCCTCTACCACCACGAAGTCAGGATCCCGCTCCTGCTTCCTCCTCTTCCCCTCCTCGCTGGCTGATTGTGGGTACCCCTCCGCCGGGTACCGGTAGAAGGATGGGTGCGGCTAGCACTCAGGAATAGGACGTCCTCTCCTCATATAGAGGAAACATAGCAAGAGCCATGTCTCGCTCCATACGAGCCTGCTTGGTAAGAAGCTCGAGAAGCAAACCGTCAGGACGTCCTTGGTCAATGACCTCGGACGCCTCAAAAGGTGGAGGAGGAATAAAATTAGCCGGGTAGACCGGTTGTGTAGGGTCAGGAGTGGGAATAGGGATCGGTTTAGGCGTGGACATGGAAGGCTGGCCAGCCGTAGACGGTGTGGATCCCTCTGCGGGCTCAGGTCTCTTCCGCTTCTTAGCAGCGGAAGTAGTGGTAGGTGGAGCGAGTGGAAGGTGGTAGAAGGTCAAAGGTGGAGGTAACCTACCCTTAACAGTAGGTAAAAGGACAAGACGGGGTAGGGTGGTGCAAGGTAAGGTCTCGGACAAGGAACCTTCCAAGTCCGCTTGTCAGAAGCAAGGCAAAACATAGAAAGCATAGTAGAAATGTCTAGGTACCTATCCCTATCAAGATGTGCTAAGTCACGAGGGAAGTCAGGGAAGATACAACGGCTAAGAGAGCTGGCTATGCCACCATAGACAATGGTGCCCGCCGTCTTCTGCCCCACAATATGAAAATACTGAGCAGTCAAATAGGCAATGTTAAACACAAAGGGGCCCTCGCTATCGATGTTCAGGTAGCCCCCAAGAATAGACAACTCAATGTTGTTAACATTGTTGGTTTCTTTACGGCCAAAGATCATCCCACCAATGAGACGCAAAAAGTAACGGGTCGGGGGAAGGTGGACATGAGCGAGCCTGCGCTCCTCAAAACGAGTTTGTGCCAAGGTCCGCCAAAGGATACGTAGGACCTTCCTAGGAGGGTTCGAGTCACCATGGGAGGAAAGACCTAACCTACTACCAAACTCAGCTAGGGTCCAGGTCGTAGTCTGGTTAAACAACCGGAAGGAAACACAAGAACTACCCTGGTCAGTGGCGTAGACACCAGCAGAAAAAGTGAAGGAGCTAAAAAACTCGAGGGTCAGCGCCTTATAGGTCGGGGAACTCATAGTAACCAGTCCAGACATCCCCGTCCCATTCAATATCTTAACTAAAGGCTTGTAAATACCCAACCTCTCAAGTGATTTTCGGCACAGAAATTTAGTCGAAGCAAAGTCACAGCTCTCTAAAGCATAAAAACGAGTACAATGCATAACGTTAACGAAACGTACCTCGGGGTAATCGCGATACAGGTCAAGAGACATATCGGCATGAAATGTGACTCGGCCAGTAGCGGGTGTGCCTCGTCCTCGACCTCGTCCACGCCCTCCAGTACCTGAAGAAGAAGCCCGTCCAGTAGCGGGGTGAGGTACTAGGGCAGCCCGGAAAGCAAATGTGACAGCTGGTGACGACGCAACAGGGGTCGTCACCATAGCAGAGATGGTACCAGTAGTAACAAAAGTAGCAGAAGCTGTACTAGTAGTGGTAGAGCCGACAGTGGCAGCGGGAAGAGAGCTAACAGCAGCGGAAACAGTAGTACTAACAGAAACAGCAGTAGTGGCAGCAGTACTAACAGTCGAAGTGACGGTGGTAATAGCAGGGACCACCGTCTCAGTCGAGGATGGGGCAACAATCGAACTAGTCGAAGGGAGAGTGCTATTATCCATCCTAATCAAGCAAGTAATGGGGGAAATTAATCAATTAAACAAAAAACTCGAAATCTCCTAATTAAACTCGGATTTTCGAAAAAATCGAAAAACTCCAAACCCTATTCCTTAAATTCAAGTCGAAACAAGCATTAAATCAACAAAAAAGAAAAAGGGAATTACTTACTTGATGATTAACCCACGATAATAAGCAATGAAATCGACTAAAAGCACAAGAACAATCGGATTTTGAGTAAAATCCGAATAAACCCTAATTCTTCAATTGATCACCAACAAGGCCGAATTTGAGAGGGTAAAGTGAGGGCTTTGGTCGATATACTAGCAAGGAAAATAATGTGGGTGATTGATTTGGTATAGGGGAAGACTAAGGGAGGTTTTTGGGGGTTTTTCGCATGAATATCGCATGAAGAAGAGAGCAAGAAAGTAGAATGAAAATAGAAGAGAAATAGAAGGACTCCCTGCGTGTTATAGGCATAATCACTCGATCGAGTGATTTTAAACCACTCAATCGATGATTCTAGCATCCTTTTTGCTCGATCGAACAAAATTGTCCTCCATCGAGAAATCCTCTATTTTGATGTTTATCTCGAGTGTCTGAAACCACTCGATCGAGTTCTTTTGCTGGGCAATGCTCTCGATCGAGTACAAAAAGTACTCGATCGAGTTGTTTTCTCGTGTAACACATCCCAATGCGACATAATTTCCCCAAACCTGTATAAAAACACGCAAAAGCAATTCCCAGAAATACCAAATCACAAAAATAAGCAGTCTATAGTCGGTTTTCGCTAAACTAACTAAACTATTGTCTAACAGTCTAAAACGCAATTAAAAAGTCTTAACGGAAATTCAAAATTACAAGTTATTACAATGGGGCATTCCCCGTTCATCTTCCAAAACATTTTAATAGCCCACCAGAGGGCTTCTGACTGGAGGAGGTCCCTTCAGCATCTCGGACCATCCTCATCGATCGCCACGAGGTTGAACTCGAACTGATGGAAGGAGAATAGTTGGCATCCACATACGTCCGAACTTTGTTCTTCCTCTTGACATTCCCATCGACATCGGCATCTCCATCACTTTGACTGACTTTAACTGTACTTTGACCATTATCATCTCCAGCATCCACTCTATCTGTACCTGCAGCAAGGAAAACAAAAGAATGGTCCTCCTTTTCGCTCTCAGTGTGAGGCAGAGGGATTAAAATTGCAGCACAGGATTCAATATCCTCGGTTAGAGTATCTGTATCTGAGTCAATGGAAGATAGGGTATTGCAAGGTTGAACTTGCATGGGAGCCCTACGAGATTTAGACTGATGAAATATCAGCTCCTCATCACCTACCTGAAATGTGAGGGTCTTTCCCCCGACGTCAATCACTGCATGAGCAGTGAATAAGAATGGTCTCCCTAAAATGATAGGGGTGTGAGTGTCCTCGGGGATGTGAAGAACCACAAAGTCGACGAGAATAAAGAATCTCCCGATTTTGACAGGTATGTCCTCTATAACTCCTAGTGGCCGTGATATACTACGGTCGGCCATCTGAACGGTCATATTAGTGCAATTAAATTTGGTCAAACCAAGTCTCTTAGCGAGAGACAGAGGTAAGACACTCACGCTAGGACCTAGATCATAGAGAGCGTTATCAATCAAATGGGTCCCTATATGACAAGGAATTGAAAATCTACCCAGGTCTGTTTGTTTGGGTGGCAACTTATTCTGAATTAAGGCAGTCCCTACTTCAGTTAAAGCTACCGTTTCATGGTCATTTATATGCCTCTTACGTGATAAGATTTCTTTCATGAATTTCATATAAGAGGGTACCTGAGTAAGCAATTCGGCGAAAGGCACATTGACGTGAAGGCTTTTCAGGAGCTCAACAAATTTCCCGAACTGTTGGTTAGCCTTGTTGTTCTGCAATCGCCTTGGAAAGGGCACTGTGATAGGAATTTCTAGCCCTTTATTCCTTTCTTCCAATGTCTCGACAGGTTCAAACTCATTTCTGTTCGATCGATCTCTTTTTCCTCTCGATCGAGGTCTCTCAGCATGTTTTTCACTCGATCGAGCATTCTCAGCCTCTCGATCGAATTCTTCATTATCAGTATTGTTCGATCGAGGCAAAAATTCACTCGATCGAACACCTTTCCCAGAATTTTCACTCGATCGAGTTGTTTCAGCCTCTCGATTGAAACCTTCATTTGCAGCTTTACTCGATCGAACCTCAGAACCACTTGATCGAGCACTTTAATAAGCAATTCTAGTCGATCGACCTTCAGAAATCAATCGATCGAGTATTTTCTTCGGATTGAGCATATTTTCAGCAAGGGACGACTGTTCATCGTCAGCAACGACACTCCTCGGGTCTGATATATCCTCAACAGTTGACAATTTTGGTCCTTCGTAAGAATGACCACTGCGCAAGTTAATCAAATTTATCGTCTCCTGTGGATTCTTCTCAGATTGAGATGGCAAATGACCCGACTTTCTCGTGGACTGGCTAGCTGCCAGTTGAACAACTTGGGTCTCGAGTGACTGAATTGATGCTTCTTTCTGTTGGTCACTCATCTGCATCTGCTTAGTCAATTATTGGATCATCGACTTTAACTCAGCTAACTCACTAACTCCACTAGAGGAAGCTCCTTGATGTGGCGGTGGAAAAGATGGTGTGACACCCCCATACTCCAAGTGCCTTACCAGGACCACTTAAGGTATGAGAACGTCACCATCTCGGTTACCCGAGGCAATGATAATCAAATAGACAATAACGAAACGTACTTTAGTAATAATAGTGTTTAAAGCGATACAACCAAAACGAAACTGATAAAAGAAAATACAAAGGTTCTCAAATATTAAACAAACTAGCTAAAGAACAGCGTTCGACACAGCGGAAGACTTCTAAAACAGCTCGTGATGACTCAACCCAGCTATCCCATGCGCATCAACCATACCTGCTCAATAATTGCTCACCATTCCCGAATGGATCACCACGGTTTTTAAAAACATTTAAACGGGGTCAGTACTGATTACATAAAAACAATAGACACAATGAAAAAGAAACACAAACAGCTCAAACAGCTCAAACCAATCTCTAGTCTCCATCTCCAATCTCCACACAACTGACTACACACTAAAGTGTGTAGCCCTGCCATAGTACCCATCGCAACAAGTACTCCACGCCGCCAGTGGGGGACCGCAACCGTTCCCACCTAAGCCCCGCTCATCTCCATCGAGCGATAAACCCAAGTTCATTAATGTGCACGTCCCTCCTGTGGAGGGTTCCACAGAAGGCGAATCAAGGGCGTGAAGCCACACCCGCAAGTGACTCCACTCAGCCAGGGACGCGCCCTGAATATCACAGACAGTTATACAATCAACAATCAACAATATAACCAACAACCGTCACAATCACTAGCAATATAATTAATCAACGATCAAAATACAACCACCACACATTTCATGTAACTAATACTGAGTAGGGAAAACCCTACCTTGAATGCAATCATAGAATCAGACGATCTAGCAGCTATCTCAAAATCTCTCTTCTACGAACCCTCCTCCTATACATACATGCATACAATTACTACCTTAACCATATAATCGTAAAAACCCCCAAATCACCCAATTAGGGTTTAACCAACATTAACAAAACAATATAAAAGTTATATGTAAAGCTTACCCTGGACGCAAGGATCACAAAGGTATAAAGAACAAGATGATCCGACTCTTCTAGCCTTGGGGATTTACTAATGATGCGATGAATCAACTTACGGAACTTCTTTCTCTCAATTTAGGTTTTTAGAATGATAAAGCGGTTTAAGAAAAATGACGGAACTTATTATATATTAATCTTGCATCATTAACAAAACCCGTCAAAACTCAGCCCGTAAACTCACTTACTCGATCGAGTAAGGCACTTACTCAATCTAGTGCCCCTACTCGATCGAGTACCCAACTTACTCGATCGAGTGTTGGTCGGTGGGTTTAGTTTTTCAGTACTTGTCGTTAGGAGCACCTAGACCAAAACACAATTTATAACTTCACATACAACTCTACAATTAGTAAAGAGGCAAGTAAAGGTCGGATCCCAAGGGACGGGAATTGAGATGAGATTTATATTGCAACTAGCGGTGTTGAAAGGTGTCACAATTGGGGTTTGATGTAGATGATCACTAAACTAAATAGCAATGAAAGTAAACAAGCAAGATGAATTAAAAGGGATGTAAACAATTGATAAAAGGCACTAGGGTGTCATGGGGTCATAGGGGAATCATGGGAATTGATCATACAAACATGTTCTCAAATTATGAGCAAGCAATTATTGTTGTGAGGGATCGAGTTGGTTTATATCTTACAATCCTAGGAAAGTTTGGGTCCCGGAGCCGAATCGATTAGATTGTACAACACCTACAAGTCGACTTAGTCTTCCCTACTCAACAACATGCATGGTCTAATGAGACTCGAGTTGGTTTATGTTTTACAAGTCTTATTGAAAAGATAAGTGATGGTTGTAAATGCAAGGATTCATAGGCTCACATTTCATCAAACATAACATGTGCATGGGATAAGATCACAACAAGAAAGCAAATAAACCATGAAAGCGTATTAATTTAAGCATGAATCATTCCCCATGTTGGTTTCCCCTAATTACCCATTAACCCTCGCTAAGGAAACTACTCACTCATTATCATGTTAAACATGCTAGCAAGGTTGTCAATCATACCAACAAAGTGAAACATGATGAATAAATGAAAGTGATTAACAATAATTAAAGAGGGATTAAGAGAATTATACCTACTAATGATTCCAATAATAAAGCAAAGAATAAAAGAAGTACTTGATGCTTGATTGAGAGGTTGTCAATCTCCCAATATTAACCCAAATAATCTTCAATTACCCAAAATAAAGGATGAACAAGAGAGAGATTAAGGAAATAAAACTTGTATTAAAACTTGATTAAATGTTGATTACAAAATTAAAGAGAGATTTGATTGATATTAACAACTATAAAGAATGCCAAGAAGAACATGCTCTTCTAATTAGACTAATGGGGAATTTCTAGTGGGGATTAGGTGCATGAATTAGGGTTAACTAAGGGCTTAAATGACGATTAAGTCCCTTGTTGAGGAATCGTCGGTCTCTTTAGGGAGACTCCGGTCTCTAGGGAGACCCCGGTCTCTAGAAAAAGATGTGCATCCTTCCTTGAAGCTTGAAGAAGACGAAATGGGACTGTCTGGGAATCCGGGCGTCTTTAGAACGGGACGGGCGGATTTGGCAGCTTCTGGACGGGCGTCCAGAAGGGAAAGACGGGCGTCTTTGGGTGGTTTTGCCCGGGCGTCCAGCTGGGGAAGACGCACGGGTTGTGGGTGGTGGACGGGCGTCTTCAGGGGAAGACGCACGGATTGTTAGGCAGTTTCTTTCCTTCTTCTTTTCTTCCTTTTTCTTCATAAAATCCTTGAGGATTTCCTCGGGGATGCAAGGATCTTTTCTCATCATTGCCCATCTACTATAGTATATACAAAGACCTTCTAATCTTGTCTCTCCTTGATGCTTGGTCATTGAATTCAATCAATTTAGTCTCATTTTGCCATGAAAATGCAAGGTTTGCACTCCTTTCCTACCAAGGACACAAAACCTCAAAGAATATGCAAAACAAAGAACTAAAGACAATAAATGACCCAAATATGCACTAAAAAGCATGGGAACAAGGCTAATTCGGGGAGTAAATATGCTCTAATTATGGTCACGTCAAATATCCCCAAACCGAACCTTTGCTCGTCCCGAGTAAATAGGTGACAAAGACTAGGACCATTATTTAAACTAACCTAATAACATAGCCGATATGAGACAATTAGCGGGTCTCACTTCCCCCCTTCAACTCACAACAAGACAACCATGAGGTAGGATGCCTTCAAGCTAGGGTACCTTTGTTCTCAATCGTTAAATGCTTTTGTCAAGAGTAGACTCCCTATAGTGTTAGAAACACTGGAGGATCGCGGAATTCCCCCTCTTGCCTAGACAAGAAGAAGGGTCGTCCCCTCTCTACCATGCACAAAAATGGATACGATGGATAAAGGGATTGATAGTATTTGAGTTTCTCTTTGGGAGTTTGCTTTTGTTTTTGTTTTTCCCCCCAATTTTGTTGTGGCATTTGACATTTAAGAACACTTTCTTGCCATTTCCTTTTGATTTTTGGCATTTCAACACTTGACAACTTTCAACTTTTTGCATTTTCTTTTTAAACATTTTCAAAGTCACCCCATATGTAGTGAGGGTGCCTTATATTTGAAGCTTTAGGAGTCTATTTTTGCTCCTCTTTTCATTTGACGCATTTTTTTGCAAACTTTCTTTCCCTTTTCATTTCATTGAACTCAAATTGATTTCTTTTTGTGCCCATTCCCTTTGATGACAAAAATGTGGTAGAACATGGATGATTGATGGATGCATGGTTTCAAGGGTCACCTTGGAATAAACGGTAGCCAAGGAGTTATCACACCACAAGGTACTCTTGACTAGGCCTTAATTAATGGGTCAAAGGATACTAGCATGACACATCCTAGGGTGTTTTACAAGTATTATAACAAGCAAAGTCTTAAGAAGAAAAAACATCTAATAGGGCCTATATACATTTGTCAAGCTTCCCAAGTAGACGGTTTCGCAAAAATTTTCTAACATGTAAACTATATGCCATGATGCAACTAGCATATAAACATCCTAATGCAAATGATTCTACCAATTAGTATGACATATAAACTAAATGCAAGTCCTAAATTCACATTGTTATACCGCATCAATCAAAATAAAGCCACATAGTCATTAACATAAAGGGGAAAAAGGAGATTGGAAAAATCATACCATGCGGTCTTCAATATCCTCATGTCTCGGATGTGGCGTAGTCAATCAATGTGAACAAGGATAAAACAAACACAATATACAAAAATATATACAAGACTACACTACAAAGGAAATGAACTTGTTTTTGGTTTTTCAATTTTTCAAATTTTTATGGTTTTTTCGAATTTTTTTGATTTTTTTGGATTTTTGAATAAAAGTTAAATTAGAATTCCCCATCCCCACACTAATATAGGCATTGTCCTCAATGGCCAAAATGATGGGAAATCATGCAAACATGATGCATGAATTCTACACTAAATGCAAGCTATACTAATCTATACTACATGATGCATGGGTTTTTGTTTATGACGGAGAGCGTAATTTAGATTACCTCTCGTTACGTATGCATGTACTTCCCCAAACCGAGTTAGACATTATTTCTAATGTCCTAAAGTTGGGGTAGTTCATGCACACAAGATGCAATGCATGAAACTAAATTTGTCATTTTGGATTTTCAAAAGTGGGAACAATGAGATAAGAAAACCTCAATGGGGCCGAGGTGTTAGTCCTCTATGTTGCTAGGACTCTCCGACCATGATCAAGATAAAGTAAATAAAACAAAGAAAGAAGTAGACAAACCTAAAGAGGGTAGGAGCCTCCAAAGCTTGCTAGTCTTCCACCATATCATCATTGTCATCATCTTCCTCAATAGAAGTGGACTCATCTCCACTTCCCTCTTCACTTCCTTGCTCACTTCCTTCATCATCCTCTTCTTCTTCTTCATTAGCCTCTTCATCAACAACCTCATCACCGACAACCTCATCGTCACCCGAAATCTCACCCCTAGATGCACTTGGAAAGAAGACTTCCCTATCCGCCCAACTAGGCAAAGGACATGAAGGATCAAGTAGTCCTTGCCTAGCTATATGAAGAAGGGGTGGATATTGGGCTAGGTATGCATCTTCCCGATCCTTAAAAGCTTGTTTGTGCATCTCTTGCATAAGTAGAGTCATATAGTCATTGCTTGCTTTAACACCTTCGGGTTTGAACTCTTGATACTTGAAAGGATAGGGTGGTGTGACAATGGAGGAGGAGGGCATTTCAATTTCACCCCTTTGTTGACGGTTGATGTATTCGGCTTCTTTTGAGAGGGGAAGAAGGTAGTTGGTCCGATGGACACTCAAATGACATATCTTGGAAGGCAAAGTAAAAGATCTAGCCTCATTGGTGAGCCACCCATATTTGGTGTCAAGAGGGTTATGAGTGACCCACTTGTACTTGTTAATCATGGCATCCATGTCAATGAGATGACTCCCCTTTTTCGCCACATACTTGCTATCCTTGTTGAAATTCGGATCAAAGTACTTAGCCAAAAGAGTGACTAGACCTCCATTTACAATAATAGTGGTGCCTTGCTTTCCACAATCAACATTTAACCATCTTTCCGCCAAAAGCCTTAGAGAATTCTAAGTCTTGGTGAATTCCCTTCCAATATTTAAGGCCGACTCAAGAAGAACACAATCGAGCTTGGTAAAGTTGTTAGTGTCTTTTCTTGCAATGATAGTATTCCCGATGACCTTGTGCCACACACTAATGCCCGGATGGTGGACTAATAGAGCGCGACTAGCATGATAGTTCTCAAATTTCCTCCCGGAAATCGCTTCCCAAAGAGGAGCGAGGTCATACTTTTCGGGATTCTTGTAATAACTAGGTGAATCACTAAGACCAAATACTTTACCCAATTCATCAAAGGTGATGCGCCTACTCACATTAGCAAGGCGGAACTCGATGTTTTCTCTAGTCTCTACCTTAGTAACTTTCAAAGAACTCAAGAATTCTAAGGTAAGGGAGGGGTATGTCAATTCTCTTGTAGCAAACAATTTTCCCAACCCCATGGCTTCAAAGAAGGCTTTTGTTTGTTCAAGGACACCCAATTTGTTCAAGGCATCTTCACATATGAATTTGGTGGATAGAAAAGATTTTCTAGCATACTTGGCAAATGTATCCCTATGGGAGTTACAAATGAAAATTACCTCCGGATAGTTTGATAATTGAGCAATTTCCGGAGTTGTTGATGTTGTTGCTTCCAAGGGATGTTGTTGTTGTTGAACATCCAAGTTTGAACTAGCTACCACCATAGCCAATGAGGCTTGCTTTGCTTGAAGACTCTTTTGTCTTGTTCAGAGTGCCTTTGCCTTAGGTGCCTTTGTTGCTCCTTTTGTCCTTGCCATTGATGATTTAACCAAGAAAAGAGTGAAAATCTTCAATTTCCAAGTATACCCAAATCGATTTTAAGATGAAAGGCTTTGCCTTTATAATTTCAAAAATCGACTCAAAGGTTGAAGATTTTGGTGCTTGGTATGATTTTTGTTGGAAGATGAGTGATTGATTGTTGTTAAAAGGAAGTTTGGATTTGATTTTGTTGAATTTGGTTGAGGAAATCTTGTTTTGGTGATGGAGAGGATGAGGGTTTTGAGTTTTGGGTCTTATGGGTAGTGTTTTGAATGAAGGAATGAAGAAATGAATGTGGGATGGGTATTTAAAATACCCGAAAATTTTTGAATTGCAGGGGAAGTTGGGCGTCTTTCCTTCGGGACGCTCGGATTCTGCCTTTTTTTGTTCAGGATTCTCGCCTAAAGACGGGCGTCTTTCAGCAAAGATGCTCGGATTTATAGACTGCAGGACGGGCGTCTTCTGCTGAAGACGGGCGGATTCTGAGACAGTGAGATTTCTTGTTTTTCACAGGCAAAAAGACGGGCGTCTTTCCTTCCAAGACGGGCGGATTTCTGAAGACGAGCGTCTTCTCTACCAGGACGCTCGGATTCTTCAACAGTCCCAAAATTTCAAATTTTCAGCTCAGATGGACGGGCGGATTTTGACAAAGACGCCCGGATTGCCTGAAGACGGGCGGATTCCCATGAAGACGCTCGGATTCTCCCTGTTTTACCCGGATTCAATTCCATCCGTGCACTTGCATGTCCCTTGTCATTTTTCATTCTTAAAATCCCATGTTCTTCATTGTAGGGGCACCACTAAGGCATGAATAGCCTAGGCAATTGCTATCCCCACACTAAGCTAAAGCACTACACATCAATTAAATCATTAGTCCCTCCCTCACTTCTCTCAAAAATGATAATTATCTTGATCAAAGCATAAAATTCCAAAAATGACAAAAATGCAATGTAAGAATTAAAATGCAAGTTAGGGGGTTAGAAATATTTACAAATGGTGGTTTAGGGAGGACTCCACCAAACTCTCATCCTTAGTGAGATGTCATGGGGGCATGTCCAAGGTGTTGTTGATGTTGCTCAACACCTTGAATAAGTAATCAAAAGCTTGTTCATTATCATGATAAAGATCTTCAATAGACCTTTGCCCTTGTTGGCGGCCTTTATCGATAGCATTACCAATATAGGGATTGAAAATCTCTTCAAACTCATCGTCCCAAAGACCACAAACTTCATCTACTTGATCACTAAAGATCTCTTGAGTTGATAGAGACAACTCTCCCATTTTCTTGTCTTGGCCACTGAGGCCATCCTCTTCATTGCTTGACTTTGGTGAGCTTTTCAAGCTCTCTTTGTTACAATTCACTTGCTCTTTGAATGGAGCATCTTCAATTTTCTTCTTCCATTGGAATTCCGACTTCTTCCTATCATCCTTCCGGCTATAATGATCAACCATAAAACATGGTTCATGCAAACGGGGAGCTCTCATGGTCTTGTCAAGATTGAAAGTTATGCTCTCATCTCCCACTTCTAGAGTGAGCTCTCCATGCTTCACATCAATCACCGCACCCGCGGTGTGTAAGAAAGGTCTTCCTAGAATGATTGGAATGTTGGAGTCTTCTTCCATGTCAACAATGACAAAGTCCACCGGGATGAAAAATTTCCCAACTCTTACGGGAACATCTTCCCATATCCTTAATGGTGTCTTCGTCGATCTATCGGCCATTTGGAGTGTGATATTGGTGCATTTAAGCTCTCCCATCCCCAACCTTTTACTCACCGAGTACGGCATAACACTCACACTAGCCCCTAGATCACATAAGGCTTTGTTGATTGTGGTGTCGCCAATGGTACACGGTATTGAGAAGCTTCCCGGATCTTTGAGTTTTGGAGGTGAACTCCCTTGAAGGATTGCACTACTCACCTTAGTGAAGGCGATAGTCTCAAGCTTCTGGATCGACTTCTTCTTTGTGAGGATGTCTTTCATGTATTTTGCATAGGCCGGCACGTGATTGATTAATACCGTGAAAGGAATTAAGACTTCCAAATTCATTACAATTTCCATAAATTTTCCAAGTTGGTCATCAAATTTCGGCTTGGCTTGACGACTTGGAAAAGGAAGTCTAATCACAATGGGCTCCTTCTCCTTGACCTTGTCTTCATTTTTCTTTGAAATTTCTTCTTTTGATGGTTCTCCATCCTTGGAGTTTTGCACAATTTCTTCTTTGTCACTAGCTTCCACAACTTCATCCTCAACTTGCTTATTCGGTGCTTCATACCTTGTACCACTCCTCAAGTGAATGGCACTAACCGTTTCATGTCTTGGGGGATTACTTTGAGGTGGTAATTGCCCCTTTTCTCTTTGTGAGCTTGCAGATGCTAGTTGAGTCAATTGGGTTTCCAACATTTTGGTGTGAGCTAGGATGTTGTTGATGGTGATTTCCTTTGCTTGACTATCCTTTTGCATTTGAGTGAAAAACTCTTGTTGATTCTTTTGCATTTGGAGGACCGCTTTTTGAACATCAAAACCTTGGTCATTTTGTTGATTGTATGAAGTTTGATTTTGGTAACCTTGGTTTTGGTTGTAAAAGAGTCTTTGATTTTGGTTTCTCATGGGAGGTGGGGTGTATGTTGGTTGAGGGTTTTGAACATTTTGGCTTTTTTAAGAGAGATTTGGATGGAATTTGGTGTTTTCATTGTAATAGTTTGAATAAGGGGCACCACTCTTGTATGCTTGGAAAGCATTCACTTGTTCATTTGTTCCCCTACATTCACTTTGGTCATGTCCCAAAGTTCCACAATTCTCACATATCCCACTTGGGATTGATGAAGATGCCTTCATGGCATTAACATGATGCTTTGGTGATTTCGAGGCTTCTTCAAGTCTAGCCATAGCTTTTTCAAACTTCAAATTGATGGTATCAAGGTGGGCACTAAGTTGAGCACCCAATTGAGTAATGGAGTCTACTTCATGCTTTCCTCCTCTAGTAGCCTTGCGAGGTCTACTATATTGTGAGTTATTCACCGCCATTTCCTCAATTTTGTTCCAAGTTTGATTGTCATCAACTTCGGTGAACATTCCATTTGATCCCATGTTGAGAATGTTCCTTGAATCTTCATATAGACCGTTCCAAAATTGTTGTACCAAGAACCACTCGCTAAGTCCATGATGAGGACATGAGCGACAAATTCCCTTGAATCGCTCCCAAGCTTCATACAAAGATTCTTCACCCATTTGCTTAAAGCCCGTAATTTGAGCTCTTAGCATATTAGTCTTTTCCGGTGGATCGAACTTTTTGTAGAAAGCTAGAGCCAACTTTTTCCAAGAATTAATTCCGAGAGTAGCCTTATCAAGGCCTTTCAACCAGTGTTTCGCGGTGCCAATTAGAGAAAAAGGAAATAAGACCCATCGAATTTGGTCTTGAGTTACACCGGTTTGAGAAATCGCATCACTATAGTCACAAAAAGTCTCCATATGAGAATGAGGGTCTTCACTTGGCATCCCCCCAAATTGGCTTCTTTCGACTAATTGAATAAATGTGGATTTGGCAATAAAATTTCCGGTTAGATGTTGTGGTGTGGGAGTACCAATGGGTAGGTTCTCCTCGGTGGGTACGGAATGTGATGAAAACTTAGTCATCGTGGGTTGATTTTGTGTTGGGTTTTGTGTTGGGTTATCCTCACCTTCTCTTGCAAATGGGTTGATGAACTCAATAGTATTTGGTTGAATATCTACAACCTCACCAATACCTCTCAAAGTTCTCCTAGCAAGTCTTCTATTGGTTGTCAAAGTTCTTTCAATTTCGTGATCAAAGGGTAACAAGTCACCTTGTGACCTTCTAGACATACAAAATATCAAACAACTTGAAAATAGTTAGAACAAACCTTGAGGAGTTTTACATCCCTAAGGCAAAGAAAGACACAACTAATAACAATATAAGAAAATCTAAATCAAGTTAACACCGTCCCCGGCAACGGCGCCATTTTTGGTCGGTGGGTTTAATTTTTCAGAACTTGTCGTTAGGAGCACCTAGACCAAAACACAATTTATAACTTCACATACAACTCTACAATTAGTAAAGAGGCAAGTAAATGTCGGATCCCAAGGGACGGAAATTGAGATGAGATTTATATTGCAACTAGCGGTGTCTAAGGGTGTCACAATTGGGGTTTGATGTTGAAGATCACTAAACTAAATAGAAATAAAAGTAAACAAGCAAGATGAATTAAAAGGGATGTAAACAATTGATAAAAGGCACTAGGGTCTCATGGGGTCATAGGAGAATCATGGGAATTGATCATACAAACATGTTCTCAAATTATGAGCAAGCAATTATTGTTGTAAGGGATCGAGTTGGTTTATATCTTACAATCCTAGGAAAGTTTGGGTTCCGGAGCCGAATCGATTAGATTGTACAACACCTATAAGTCGCCTTAATCTTCCCTACTCAACTACATGCATGGTCTAATGAGACTCGAGTTGGTCTATGTCTTACAAGTCTCATAGAAAAGATAGGTGATGGGTAAAAAATGTAAGGATTCATAGGCTCACATTTCATCAAACATAACATGTGCATGAGTTAAGATCACAACAAGCAAGCAAATAAACCATGAAAACATATTAATTTAAGCATGAATCATTCCCCATGTTGGTTTCCCCTAATTACCCATTAACCCTAGCTAAGGAAACTACTCACTCATTATCATGTTGAACATGCTAGCAAGGTTGTCAATCATACCAACAAAGTGAAACATGATGAATAAATGAAAGTGATTAACAATAATTAAAGAGGGATTAAGAGAGTTATACCTACTAATGATTCCAATAATAAAGCAAAGAATAAAAGAAGTACTTGATGCTTGATTGAGAGGTTGTCAATCTCCCAATAATAACCCAAATAATCTTCAATTACCCAAAATAAAGGATGAACAAGAGAGAGATTAAGGAAATAAAACTTGTATTAAAACTTGATTAAATGTTGATTACAAAATTAAAGAAAGATTTGATTGATATTAACTACTCTAAAGATTGCTAAGAAGAACATGCTCTTCTAATTAGACTAATGGGGTATTTATAGTGGGGATTAGGTGCATGAATTAGGGTTAACTAAGGGCTTAAATGACGATTAAATCCCTTGTTGAGGAATCGCCGGTCTCTTTAGGGAGACTCCGGTCTCTAGAAAAAGATGTGCATCCTTCCTTGAAGCTTGAAGAAGACGAAATGGGACTGTCTGGGAATCCGGGCGTCTTTAGCACGGGACCGGCGGATTTGGCAGCTTCTGGACGGGCGTCCAGAAGGGAAAGACGGGCGTCTTTGGATGGTTTTGCCCGGGCGTCTAGCTGGGGAAGACGCACGGGTTGTGGGTGGTGGACGGGCGTCTTCAGGGGAAGACGCACGGATTGTTAGGCTGTTTCTTTCCTTCTTCTTTTCTTCCTTTTTCTTCATAAAATCCTTGAGGATTTCCTCGGGGATGCAAGGATCTTTTCTCATCATTGCCCATCTACTATAGTATATACAAAGGCCTTCTAATCTTGTCTCTCCTTGATGCTTGCTCATTGAATTCAATTAACTTAGTCTCATTTTGCCATGAAAATGCAAGGTTTTCACTCCTTTCCTACCAAGGACACAAAACCTCAAAGAATATGCAAAACAAAGAACTAAAGACAATAAATGACCCAAATATGCACTAAAAAGCATGGGAACAAGGCTAATTCGGGGACTAAATATGCTCTAATTATGGTCACATCAAATATCCCCAAACCGAACCTTTGCTCATCCCGAGTAAAGAGGTTACAAACACTAGGACCATTATTTAAACTAACCTAATAACATAGCCGATATGAGACAATTAGCGGGTCTCACTCCGCCCCTTCAACTCGCAACAAGACAACCATGAGGTAGGATGCCTTCTTGCAAGGCAAGGTGGGTCTTGCCAAAATGGCGACACATCCAAACATTAAGCACACAAAACAAGTAATGGATGCATCTACAAAAGAATAGCCACTTTCCTCATCTAATTTACGGAAATTATCTACAAGGGAAGCAATTCAAGGGTACACACTCCTTCATAGATGCAATTTCTTCAAACTACTGAGCCTAGAAGGATACCAATAAATCACCTCCAAGTTGTGTCAAGCTAGGGTACCTTTGTCCTCAATCGGTAAATGCTTTTGTCAAGAGTAGACTCCCTATGGTGTTAGAAACACTGGAGGATCGCGGAATTCCCCCTCTTGCCTAGACAAGAAGAAGGGTCGTCCCCTCTCTACCATGCACAAAAATGGATACGATGGATAAAGGGATTGATAGTATTTGAGTTTCTCTTTGGGAGTTTACTTTTGTTTTTGTTTTTCCCCCCAATTTCTTATGGCATTTGACATTTGAGAACACTTTCTTGCCATTTCCTTTTGATTTTTGGCATTTCAACACTTGACAACTTTCAATTTTTTGCATTTTCTTTTTGAACATTTTCAAAGTCACCCCATATGTAGTGAGGGTGCCTTATATTTGAAGCTTTTGGAGTCATTTTTTGCTCCTCTTTTCATTTGACGCATTTTTTTGCAAACTTTCTTTCACTTTTCATTTCATTGAACTCAAATTGATTTCTTTTTGTGCCCATTCCCTTTGATGACAAAAATGTGGTAAAACATGGATGATGGATGGATGCATGGTTTCAACGGTCACCTTGGAATAAACGGTAGCCAAGGAGTTATCACACCAGAAGGTACTCTTGACTAGGCCTTAATTAATGGGTCAAAGGATACTAGCATGACACATCCTAGGGTGTTTTACAAGTATCTAACAAGCAAAGTCTTAAGAAGAAAAAACATCTACTAGGGCCTATATACATTTGTCAAGCTTCCCAAGTAGACGGTTTCGCAAAAATTTTCTAACATGCAAACTACATGCCATGATGAAACTTGCATATAAACATCCTAATGCAAATGATTCTACCAACTAGTATGACATATAAACTAAATGCAAGTCCTAAATTCACATTGTTATACCGCATCAATCAAAATAAAGCCACATAGTCATTAACATAAAGAGGAAAAAGGAGATTGGAAAGATCATACCATGCGGTCTTTAATATCCTCCTGTCTCGGATGTGGCGTAGTCAATCAATGTGAACAAGGATAAAACAAACACAATATACAACAATATATACAAGACTACACTACAAAGGAAATGAACTTGTTTTTGGTTTTTCAATTTTTCAAATTTTTATGGTTTTTTCGAATTTTTTTGATTTTTTTGGATTTTTGATTAAAAATTAAATTAGAATTCCCCATCCCCACTCTAATATGGGCATTGTCATTAATGGCCAAAATGAGGGGAAATCATGCAAACATGATGCATGAATTCTACACTAAATGCAAGCTATACTAATCTATACTACATGATGCATGGGTTTTTTTTATGACGGAGAGCGTAATTTAGATTACCTCCTGTTGCGTATGCATGTACTTCCCCAAACCGAGTTAGACATTATTTCTAATGTCCTAAAGTTTGGGTAGTTCATGCACACAAGATGCAATGCATGAAACTAAATTTGTCATTTTGGATTTTCAAAAGTGGGAACAATGAAATAAGAACACCTCAATGGGGCCGAGGTGTTAGTCCTCTATGTTGCTAGGACTCTCCAACCATGATCAAGATAAAGTAAATAAAACAAAGAAAGAAGTAGATAAACCTCAAGAGGGTAGAAGCCACCAAAGCTTGCTAGTCTTCCACCATATCATCATTGTCATCATCTTCCTCAATAGAAGTGGACTCATCTCCACTTCCCTCTTCACTTCCTTGCTCACTTCCTTCATCATCCTCTTCTTCTTCTTCATTAGCCTCTTCATCAATGCTATCATCAACAACCTCATCACCGACAACCTCATCGTCACCCGGAATCTCACCCCTAGATGCACTTGGAAAGAAACCTTTCCTATCCGCCCAACTAGGCAAAGGACATGAAGGATCAAGTAGTCCTTGCCTAGCTAAATGAAGGAGGGGTGGATATTGGGCTAATTATGCATCTTCCCGATCCTTAAAAGCTTGTTTGTGAATCTCTTGCATAAGTAGAGTCATATAGTCATTGCTTGCTTTAACACCTTCAGGTTTGAACTCTTGATACTTGAAAGGATAGGGTGGTGTGATAATGGTGGAGGAGGGCATTTCAATTTCACCCCTTTGTTGACGGATGATGTATTCGGCTTCTTTTGAGAGGGGAAGAAGGTAGTTGGTCCGATGGACACTCAAACGGCATATCTTGGAAGGCAAAGTAAAAGATCTAGCCTCATTGGTGAGCCACCCATATTTGGTGTCAAGAGGGTTATGAGTGACTCACTTGTACTTGTTAATCATGGCATCCATGTCAATGAGATGACTCCCCTTTTTCGCCACATACTTGTTATCCTTGTTGAAATTTGGATCAAAGTACTTAGCCAAAAGAGTGACTAGACCTCCATTTATAATAACAGTGGTGCCTTGCTTTCCACAATCAACATTTAGCCATATTTCCACCAAAAGCCTTAGAGAATTGTAAGGCTTGGTGAATTCCCTTCCAATATTTAAGGCCGTCTCAAGTAGAACACAATCGAGCTTGGTAAAGTGGTTAGTGTCTTTTCTTGCAATGATAGTATTCCCGATGACCTTGTTCCACACTCTAATGCCCGGATGGTGGACTAATAGAGCGCGACTAGCATGATAGTTCTCAAATTTCCTCCCGGAAATCGCCTCCCAAAGAGGAGCGGGGTCCTACTTTTCGGGATTCTTGTAAAAACTAGGTGAATCACTAAGACCCAATACTTTACCCAATTCATCAAAGGTGATGCGCCTAATCACTTTAGCTAGGCGGAACTCGATGTTTTCTCTAGTCTCTACCTTAGTAACTTTCAAAGAACTCAAGAATTTTAAGGTAAGGGAGGGGTATGTCAATTCTCTTATAGCAAACAATTTTCCCAACCCCATGGCTTCAAAGAAGGCTTTTGTTTGTTCAAGGACACCCAATTTGTTCAAGGCATCTTCACATATGAATTTGGTGGATAGAAAGGATTTTCTAGCATACTTGGCAAGTGTATCCCTATGGGAGTTAGAAATGAAAATTACCTCCGGATAGTTTGATAATTGAGCAATTTCCGGAGTTGTTGATGTTGTTGCTTCCAAGGGAGGTTGTTGTTGTTGAACATCCAAGTTTGAACTAGCTACCACCATAGCCAATGAGGCTTTCTTTGCTTGAAGACTCTTTTGTCTTGTTGAGAGTGCCTTTTCCTTAGGTGCCTTTGTTGCTCTTTTTGTCCTTGCCATTGATGATTTAACCAAGAAAAGAGTGAAAATCTTCAATTTCCAAGTATACCCAAATCGATTTTAAGATGAAAGACTTTGCCTTTATAATTTCAAAAATCGACTCAAAGGTTGAAGATTTTGGTGCTTGGTTTGATTTTTGTTGGAAGATGAGTGATTGATTGTTGTTAAAAGGAAGTTTGGATTTGATTTTGTTGAATTTGGTTGAGAGGAAATCTTGTTTTGGTGATGGGGAGGATGAGGGTTTTGAGTTTTGGGTTTTATGGGTAGTGTTTTGAATGAAGGAATGAAGAAATGAATGTGGGATGGGTATTTAAAATACCCGAAAATTTTTGAATTGCAGGGGAAGACGGGCGTCTTTCCTTCGGGACGCTCGGATTCTGCCTTTTTTTGTTCAGGATTCTCGCCTAAAGACGGGCGTCTTTCAGCAAAGACGCTCGGATTTATCGACTGCAGGACGGGCGTCTTCTACTGAAGACAGGAGGATTCTCAGACAGTGAGATTTCTTGTTTTTCACAGGCAAAAAGACGGGCGTCTTTCCTTCCAAGACGGGCGGATGTCTGAAGACGAGCGTCTTCTCTACCAGGATGCTCGGATACTTCAACAGTCCCAGAATTTCAAATTTTCAGCTCAGATGGACGGGCGCATTTTGACAAAGATGCCCGGATTGCCTGAAGACGGGCGGATTCCCATGAAGACGCTCAGATTCTCCCTGTTTTACCCGGATTCAGTTCCATCCGTGCACTTGCATATCCCTTGTCATTTTTCATTCTTCAAATCCCGTGTTCTTCATTGTAGGGGCACTACTAAGGCATGAATAGCCTAGGCAATTGCTATCCCCAGACTAAGCTAAAGCACTACACATCAATTAAATCATTAGTCCCTCCCTCACTTCTCTCAAAAATGATAATTATCTTGATCAAAGCATAAAAATCCAAAAATGACAAAAATGCAATGTAAGAATTAAAATGCAAGTTAGGGGGTTAGAAATATTTACAAATGGTGGTTTAGGGAGGACTCCACCAAACTCTCATCCTTAGTGAGATGTCATGGGGGCATGTCCAAGGTGTTGTTGATATTGCTCAACACCTTGAAGAAGTAATCAAAAGCTTGTTCATTATCATGATAAAGATCTTCAATAGACCTTTGCCCTTGTTGGCGGTCTTTATCGATAGCATTACCAATATAGGGATTGAAAATCCCTTCAAACTCATCGTCCTAAAGACCATAAACTTCATCTACTTGATCACTAAAGATCTCTTGAGTTGATAGAGACAACTCTCCCATTTTCTTGTCTTGGCCAATGAGGCCATCCTCTTCATTGCTTGACTTTGGTGTGATTTTCAAGCTCTCTTTGCTACAATTCACTTGCTCTTTGATTGGAGCATCTTCAATTTTCTTCTTCCATTGGAATTCCGACTTCTTACTATCATCCTTCCGGCTATAATGATCAACCATAAAACATGGTTCGTGCAAACGGGGAGCTCTCATGGTCTTGCAAGATTTAAAGTTATGCTCTCATCTCCCACTTCTAGAGTGAGCTCTCCATGCTTCACATCAATCACCGCACCCGCGGTGTGTAAGAAAGGTCTTCCTAGAATGATTGGAATGTTGGAGTCTTCTTCCATGTCAACAATGACAAAGTCCACCGGGATGAAAAATTTCCCAACTCTTACGGGAACATCTTCCCATATCCTTAATGGTGTCTTCGTCGATCTATCGGCCATTTGGAGTGTGATATTGGTGCATTTAAGCTCTCCCATCCCCAACCTTTTGCTCACCGAGTACGGCATAACACTCACACTAGCCCCTAGATCACATAAGGCTTTGTTGATCGTGGTATCGCCAATGGTACACGGTATTAAGAAGCTTCTCGGATCTTTGAGTTTTGGAGGTGAACTCCCTTGAAGGATTGCACTACTCACCTTAGTGAAGGCGATAGTCTCAATCTTCCGGATCGACTTCTTCTTTGTGAGGATGTCTTTCATGTATTTTTCATAGGCCGGCACGTGATTGATTAATTCCGTGAAAGGCATTGAGACTTCCAAATTCTTTACAATTTCCATAAATTTTCCAAGTTGGTCATCAAATTTGGGCTTGGCTTGACGACTTGGAAAAGGAAGTCTAATCACAATGGGCTCCTTCTCCTTGACCTTGTCTTCATTTTTCTTTGAAATTTCTTCTTTTGATGGTTCTCCATCCTTGGAGTTTTGCACAATTTCTTCTTTGTCACTAGCTTCCACAACTTCATCCTCAACTTGCTTCTTCGGTGCTTCATACCTTGTACCACTCCTCAAGTGAATGGCAGTAACCGTTTCATGTCTTGGGGGATTACTTTGAGGTGGTAATTGCCCTTTTTGTCTTTGCGAGCTTGAAGATGCTAGTTGAGTCAATTGGGTTTCCAACATTTTGGTGTGAGTTAGGATGTTGTTGATGGTGATTTCCTTTGCTTGACTATCTAGTACCCGTCGTTGTGAGTACCAAAAATAAGATTTATAATTTCCTATTAAGACTAACCTAGGCTAGTGGTAACAGGGTCGAACCACAAGGAGGCAAATGTAAATTCTAGTTGTCTAAATTCCGTCTAAGGTAACAAAAGTGGGGGTTGAGTTGATTTGGTCTAAAGCTAAGAATAAATAAAAACAATAAAAGATGACTTAAACAGATAAAGAAGGGGTACTAGGATGATCGGTTCATTATAGCTTCGGCGGCAGCATACTAAGTCCGTCTAATTCAAACACAAGTGAGGCGGGAAACAAGAGGTCCTCTCGGTCCACTCTTAACAAATAGCATCTCTCGATCTCACTATAGGTCCCTAATATCACTAATACTGACTCTCGTCCTGAAAAGTGACTAACGGTCTAAACTATACCTATCTTTCGATCTCAGCGCAGTTTAGTCGATTTAATTGATGGTCTAACAACTTCCCCTATCTTTCGATCTAATGGGTCAGTCACAAATTAGGTATCTAACTGGTCGCATGCATTCGATTCATTAAATACAACATTAAAATCAATTAAAACGAAGGGTAACCTCACGAGGTCAGTCCATCGACCAATAATGTCAGTCGATCGACTGACATGCGAATCAGTCCATGTTCAATACTTTGCCGCCTACACTAAAATTCTCCTACATCCTAGCACAAACTATTTAGCTACTCATGCTACTGATAAAAACGACAATAATACTAGGGCATAAAAGCGTTGAATTCATAATTAAAGCGGTAGAATGAACAATTAACATGCAACAATAAAGATGGGTTCGGGAATCTATCTAGCAATTCTGAACTATTGATGAAATAAAGATGAACTAAAAATAAACAGGAGGAATACCGAGTTGCAGAGGAAAGATTAGTTATTAAGAACCGAAAATCCAATGCTCACGACAATCCCAAACCCTAACTATGATATTCTAAAAACTCAATGTAAATTTCTGATAATAAAACTTGATGATAAACTAGGTATTCTCAGTTACGTTATATAGAAAGTATACGTAACAATTATTCCAAAACCTAAACTTCATGGGCTTCAAGTTCCTCGGTCTTTTAATTCACGTCTGGAACAGCAGTGTGGTCGATCGACTATGGTAGGTGGTCGATCGACTGGGATCACAATGAACAGTAGCTTCTGTAACCCGAGGGTTGGTCGATCGACTGAGGGTGGTGGTCGATCGACTGCTTTAGCTGCTACTTGACTTCTATATACTCGTGGATTTGTCTTTTGGGTCTTGAAATGCGCACCAAGCTCGTTCCTTAAGCAAATACTTCTCGTCACATGCAATGCAGGATACTCGGGGACGGATTTAGCTTGATTTCCGCTGGATTCTTCACATTTCTGCAATAATGTACAAAAATACGGAAGTAGACGGAAATAGGTAGAAATGTAGTATAAACTACATGAATGAGCTCTGAAATGCGTGTAAAATGGGATGTAAAACATCATATAAAAGACACGCATCAAACTTCCCCAAACCAAACCCTTGCTTGTCCCCAAGCAAGAACTAGACTCGATCTAATTACCTAATGGAGCGAGTTCAATCTCAGAGGGAAATGCAACATGTAAAGCCTAAACCAATTTAATGCAATAACCAATAATCAATCAGCAATGTGAATCATGCAAACGAGTTATGGAGTCGTTAAAAACATGCTGAACCGTCAACTATAAAGACTTATCAAATTGGACTCTCACGGGTCGCTCAAATCACTCAAATAAGCACAGGTGAATAATGTAAAGATAGAAAGAATTCATTTTGTAGTGACACTCACCTAACTGCGACCTATGAAAACATGCCAGCAATAGAATATGAAAATGATCTCTATGACCGTACATATGCATTCCAACCAACAAAAGACCATGACACATGCCGAGGTATATATGGGATATGTGAGGTATGGGTAAGAAGAGTCAAAGATAATTATGGAAAAGTGGAGGTACAGGTGATCAAGCTAGTACCAAAACGGAACCATATGGCAACATCCAACTTCTTGCTCAAAAACAAATGGAACGGTGCTAAAGCAAGCACAAAAATCACAATCTCCAAAATACTAAATCAATAAACTCCCCATAGGATATGAATGAATCATGGGAGCAAAAATCGCCAAATAATAAAGGCTGAACCATGCGAATTGATTTTTCCTTCTTCTTTCTTTCGAACTCCAGTCGATCAACTATAAATGTCAGTCGATCGACTGCTTCTACAGTACAGAACTCTTTTTATTATTTTTCTCTTCTTTTTCGAATCATTTTTTTCTTCTTTTGTTTCTTTCTTTTCTCTATTTCCTTTCTTTCATTTTCCAATCATCATCTCAACATGAGCGTATGCCACCAAAAACGTAGTAACAATCCCAACAACTAAACTACTAGCTTGACAAAGGACAGGCTAAATGTAGGATGTAGTCAACGGGACAAAAAGGCTATTTTTGGCAGTGTGGAGCTTATGGGCAAAATAAGAAAAGGGAACCTCTACCACATGTGTCGACAAACCACAGACCGAATGCATACAGGTATTAAGCAGATCAAGTTCATATTTATGCAAATTAAGGAAACATGTCTCATAAGGAGTACTACTCACATTCCTAAATAAACCGGTCATGAATGTCACCAGTTATAGGCTCTAAATCTCAGAAATATGATGTAGCTTGCCAATTTTCTAAGTCAAGTCTCAAGTTCAGCCGATAATTTAACGAAAACTCGTAGGTATGCACTTATGTGATTCTACTAATAACATGTTAATCAAGCAAGGCTCAGGCAAAAAAAGTGCAAATGCAAAATCATCATGGACATACTACCGTTCCGACTCGACCTACATGCTAAAACAAACGTGCAATTTTTTGAATTTATTGAAATTTTTCAAATTTTTTTTTTCTTAAATTTTTTTTTTTTTTTTTTTGAATTTTTGTATATATAAGAGAAATGAAATAAAACAATGCAAAACAAAATTAAACGTGAATGCAAACAAATGATATGCGACGCAAAACCCTTCCTCAAACCAAATCGCACAATGTCCCCATTGTGCAAAATCATATAATAACGAAAAGAGAAATGGGAATTTGCGAGAAAAGAAATAAAATATAATGACATGAAGTAAAGAAATCAGGAACTCACAAGACTTTAAGCGCAGCAAAGGAAACCTCCCCAAACCAGCGTGAGCTAGGAGGTTTAAGTAGTCAGCAGTGCTACCAATAAGTGCCTGAAAGACAAAAAATACCACGCATAAGACTGAGAAAAACAATTTTGAGGCGGTAAAATTGTGCAAAAATGAGAAAATTGGAAGAAATAAATAATATGACGGAAAGTAAAGCGGAGTAGAAAACTCCCTTTAGTCCGCATATCGACCAAACACAGCAGGGGAGAGGTCGTGAACAGGTACAGCAGCGTCCTTGGTCGATCGACCGAGGATGTCAGTCGATCGACCCACGTGTCAGGAACAGTAGCTCCTGGAAAGTGCAACTCAGTCGATCGACCAATGTGGGCAGTCGATCGACTGAAAGTATTGCTGTACTCTTTATTTCTTCGTATATGCTCAATAGTTTGAGCTAATGAGCCCTAAAAACCTGCAAGTGCACAATAATACGCACCCAAAATTGCGCGAAACCCAAAGCAAAGTCTAAAGTGCATAAAAATCCTAAGCAAAACAAAATCTAATGCGAAGTTTCGCGCACACAAAAGCAATAAAAAAAAAAAGTTCGAAAGCAATAAAATGTTTGTAAAGCATTTGATCAACTAGTAGTTGATCAAGAAAGGCCAAGGTATGGCCCACTTCGTCGGCTTTTGGCTACTAGAGGTAGCCTCAACGGTGCTTATCTGAGCAGCTGCACCCTTCTTAGCTTCCACGTCCGTATGGCTCAATGGATCAACACTCTCATCATCTCCCCGGTCAAGGATCTCTTTGGGCTTATCAGAATCCAGATCAGACTTTCTGGCTTTAACTGGCTCGTCATCAACTATCTCATTAATCCCATAGCTCAGGCAACCAAGACCTCCTCTTTGAATGATCGGCCTCTTTACAGCTGGAGCAACTTGCAGCACTTCCTTCCCCAAACCAGCTTCTGCATTATCTAAAACAACAGATTCTTCCTCCTTTTTGCTCCCAGTCTGGGGCGGAGGTGTTAACACAGGAGTAGTAATAGAGATAGGTAAATCAGGAAGCATAAAGTACGATTTCTTTTCAGAAACCGTATTACAAGTCACCGGCCACATGGGGTCCTTTTTCTTAGCCGGTTGGGCAAAGACAATAGAATGTTTTCCCACTTTAAAAGTCAAGGTGCCTAGACCGACATCTATGACTGCACCAGTAGTGTGCACGAATGGCCTACCCAAAATAATGGGTATATGAGCATCCTCAGGCATGTCAAGCACAACGAAGTCAATGGGGAAGAAAAACTTCCCTATTTGGACTGGAATGTCCTCTAAGACCCCTATTGGCTGGACCGCAGATCGGTCAGCCATCTGTACTGTCATATCGGTAATAGCAAACCTGGTCAACTTAAGCTTCCTAGCTAGACTCAAGGGCATGACGCTTATACTGGCTCCTAGATCACAAAAGGCTTTCTCAATAGGAAAGGTGCCAATATTACACGGAACAGAAAAACTTCCCGGGTCTTCTAGCTTAGGGGGTGCAGTGTGAGATAAATAGGAGCATGACTCCTCAGTGAGTGCTACAGTGTGCACTGTTTCAAGTGACTTTTTCTTTGACAATAGTTGTTTCATGAACTTAGTATATGCAGGCACTTGATTGACCAACTCGAGAAAAGGAACTTGTACATTCAGACTACGAATAACTTTTTCAAACTTACTGAAAGATACCTGTTCCTTCGTCGGCACGAGTCTCTCTGGATATGGGGCTGTAAGAAGTACCTTAGCCCTCTCCTCTAAATCGCGCGTGCCGGTATCCGTGGACTTAGGCTGAAAGTCCACCACCTTTTCCTTGTTGAAGCTTGACCCCTCCTCAGACCGTCTCAAATGTGAGCCATTAACCGTCATCGGATCGAACTTCGGAGCCGGGACTGACCCATCAGCACTCGGGTCTGGTCCTAACACCTTCGGAGCTGTCGTGCCCCGAAACAAATGGTCTCTCAAGTTATCGGGCATCGGAGGACAAAATTCCTCGCTATCAGTAGTAACCTTGGTCGATCGACCACTCTCCTCAGTCGATCGACCGTTGTGCACAGTTCCAGAAGCTCCTGTAACCCGTATGTCAGTCGATCGACCGGGTGTATCAGTCGATCGACTGATATACCTGGTAGACGGCTGTTTATTTGATTTATTCGTTGAAGCTTTCTTTTGACTTGTTTCCGGCTCATCTTTTTCAACAGCGTCCTCGACCATGGCAGGACCCTCAAGGGTGGACCTACTCCTCAAAGTGATGGCATTTAAGGTCTCCTTTTGGTCAGTTTGGGTCGGCAAGTGTCCCGGGGCTCGAGTGTTACTTTTGCTAGCCAATAGAGCAATTTGGCTCTCTAGTAGCTTCATCCCGGCCTCTCTTGCTTGGGACTCCTTTAGCAACAAGTTTTTAAGCTCGGAAAATTCAGAATTCTGCGATTGTTGCTGCTGCGGCACATAGGGAGGTTTCTGATATTGTTGTTGCTTTTGATGAGGAGGCACATAAGGTTGTTGCTGCGGCGGAGGTTGAGTTGGGTTCAGGACATTTTGACTCCTCCAACTCAAGTTTGGGTGGGCATTCGGCTCATAGTAGGTGTTTGTGTGCCTATAGTGTTGACAGGCAGCACAAGACTCAAAGGGACTAGGACAATTCTTCGAAACGTGTCCCTCAGCTCCACACCTTTCGCAGACGAAAGGACCGCCTGACACAGCATTTACTTGGTACATCCCACCTTTAGATACTCCTCCTAGTTCATACTTGTCGAATCTTACAGAAAGAGCCTCAAGCGCAGCAACAGAGGAAGATTCGGCAGCTCTCCTCTGGTTCCCTCTGGAATTACCATACTCAGCCTTGTGGGTGGCTAGATCGTCAATGATCTTCAACCCCTTGGTTGCTCCCAAATTCTCAGCAAATCGGTCATTGGCTGCAACATCCAAAATGGCCCTCTGATCGTCTTACAACCCATTGTAGAAATGATTGCACAAGCTCCACTTTTCGAACCCATGGTGCGGTATGGTTCGCACCAGCTTCTTAAATCGGACCCATGCCTCGTGGAAGTTCTCATTTGGCCCTTGTTTGAAACTTGTGATTTGGGCTCTAATAGCAATCGTCTTTGAAGCAGAAAAGTACTTCTTGTAGAATGCTAATGCCAAGGAATTCCAGTCAGTAATCCCATGAACGGCTCGGTCCAGATCTCTATACCACTCCCTTGCAGCATCACGAAGGGAGAAGATGAACATGGTCTCCTTGATCTGGTCCTGGGTCACACCGGTTGGTGGGGGTATGGAGCAGCAGTAGTCAATAAAGGTCTCCATATGCTTAGCTGCATCTTCATTTGCAGCTCCCCCGAACTGGTTTCTCTCAACCATGTTGATGTACGAAGGCTTTGGTTCAAACTTCCTGGCATCTCCTGGTAATTCGAACCCTTTATATAAGTTTTCAGCTGTCGGCTCAGAATGACTAGCTATACTTGCTTCCTCGGCCATGTCTGAAATTTATGGAGAAGTAACTGTCTCGGCTGAAGATGTGGAAACGGGCGAAGACGGTGGATTTTCCTCAAACAGCTCGTTCTCGTAAAAGCTAGAACGAGAACTAGGCTTTTCCTCTAACTGTTGCTCTTGAAATAATCTCCTCTTAACGTGCAAGGATCTTTCAATCTCGGGATCGAATGGTAGTAGTGGACCACCCTGCGACCTGCGCATAAGAAGAAACTACAACAAAAAATAAGAAAAGTTTAAGGAACGGATGTTCCTTAAACTAAGAAAGACTAAAATTAAAACAACTAAAATTAGGACTATTGCCTCCAAGAACACGGGCGCCAAAATTTGATACCCGTCGTTGTGAGTACCAAAAATAAGATTTATAATTTCCTATTAAGACTAACCTAGGCTAGTGGTAACAGGGTCGAACCACAAAGAGGCAGATGTAAATTCTAGTTGTCTAAATCCAGTCTAAGGTAACAAAAGTGGGGGTTGAGTTGATTTGGTCTAAAGCTAAGAATAAATAAAAACAATAAAAGATGACTTAAACAGATAAAGAAGGGGTACTAGGATGATCGGTTCATTATAGCTTCGGCGGCAGCATACTAAGCCGGTCTAATTCAAACACAAGTGAGGCGGGAAACAAGAGGTCCTCTCGGTCCACTCTTAACAAATAGCATCTCTCGATCTCACTATAGGTCCCTAATATCACTAATACTGACTCTCGTCCTGAAAAGTGACTAACGGTCTAAACTATACCTATCTTTCGATCTCAGCGCAGTTTAGTCGATTTAATTGATGGTCTAACAACTTCCCCTATCTTTCGATCTAATGGGTCAGTCACAAATTAGGTATCTAACTGGTTGCATGCATTCGATTCATTAAATACAACATTAAAATCAATTAAAACGAAGGGTAACCTCACGAGGTCAGTCGATCGACCAATAATGTCAGTCGATCGACTGACACGCGAATCAGTCCATGTTCAATACTCTGCCGCCTACGCTAAAATTCTCCTACATCCTAGCACAAACTATTTAGCTACTCATGCTACTGATAAAAACGACAATAATACTAGGGCATAAAAGCGTTGAATTCATAATTAAAGCGGCAGAATGAACAATTAACATGCAACAATAAAGATGGGTTCGGGAATCTATCTAGCAATTCTGAACTATTGATGAAATAAAGATGAACTAAAAATAAACAGGAGGAATACCGAGTTGCAGAGGAAAGATTAGTTATTAAGAACCGAAAATCCAATGCTCACGACAATCCCAAACCCTAACTATGATATTCTAAAAACTCAATGTAAATTTCTGATAATAAAACTTGATGATAAACTAGGTATTCTCAGTTACGTTATATAGAAAGTATACGTAACAATTATTCCAAAACCTAAACTTCATGGACTTCAAGTTCCTCGGTCTTTTAATTCACGTCTGGAACAGTAGTGTGGTCGATCGACTATGGTAGGTGGTCGATCGACTGGGATCACAATGAACAGTAGCTTCTGTAACCCGATGGTTGGTCGATCGACTGAGGGTGGTGGTTGATCGACTGCTTTAGCTGCTACTTGACTTCTATAAACTCGTGGATTTGTCTTTTGGGTCTTGAAATGCGCACCAAGCTCGTTCCTTAAGCAAATACTTCTCGTCACATGCAATGCAGGATACTCGGGGACGGATTTAGCTTGATTTCCATTTGGATTCTTCACATTTCGCAATAATGTACAAAAATACGGAAGTAGACGGAAATAGGGAGAAATGTAGTATAAACTACATGAATGAGCTCTGAAATCCGTGTAAAATGGGATGTAAAACATCATATAAAAGACACGCATCACTATCCTTTTGCATTTGAGTGAAAAACTCTTGTTGATTCTTTTGCATTTAGAGCACCGCTTTTTGAACATCAAAACCTTGGTCATTTTGTTGATTGTATGGAGTTTGATTTTGGTAACCTTGGTTTTGGTTGTAAAAGGGTCTTTGATTTTGGTTTGTCATGGGAGGTGGGGTGTATGTTGGTTGAGGGTTTTGAACATTTTGGCTTTTGTATGAGAGATTTGGATGGAATTTGGTGTTTTTATTGTAATAGTTTGAATAAGGGGTACCACTCTTCTATGCTTGGAAAGCATTCACTTGTTCATTTGTTCCCCTACATTCACTTTGGTCATGTCCCAAAGTTCCACAATTCTCACATATCCCACTTGGGATTGATGAAGATGCCGTCACGGCATTAACATGATGCTTTGGTGATTTCGAGGCTTCTTCAAGTCTAGCCATAGCTTTTTCAAACTTCAAATTGATGGTATCAATGTGAGCAGTAAGTGGAGCACCCAATTGAGTAATGGAGTCTACTTCATGCTTTCCTCCTCTAGTAGCCTTGCGAGGTCTACTATATTGTGAGTTATGGACCGTCATTTCCTCAATTTTGTTCCAAGTTTGATTGTCATCAACTTCGGTGAACATTCCATTTGATCCCATGTTGAGAATGTTCCTTGAATCTTCATAAAGACCGTTCCAAAATTGTTGTACCAAGAACCACTCGCTAAGTCCATGATGAGGACATGAGCGACAAATTCCCTTGAATCGCTCCCAAGCTTCATACAAATATTCTTCATCCCTTTTCTAAAAGCCCGTAATTTGAGCTCCTAGCATGTTAGTCTTTTCCGGTGGATAGAACTTTTTGTAGAAAGCTAGAGCCAACTTTTTCCAAGAATCAATTCCGAGAGTAGCCTTATCAAGGCCTTTCAACCATTGTTTCGCGGTGCCAATTAGAGAAAAAGGTAATAAGACCCATCGAATTTGGTCTTGAGTTACACCGGTTTGAGAAATCGCATCACAATAGTCACAAAAAGTCTCCATATGAGAATGAGGGTCTTCACTTGGCATCCCCCCAAATTGGCTTCTTTTCACTAATTGAATAAATGCGGATTTGGCAATAAAATTTCCGGTTAGATGTTGTGGTGTGGGAGTACCATTGGGTAGGTTCTCCTCGGTAGGTACGGAATGTGATGAAAACTTAGGCATCGTGGGTTGATTTTGTGTTGGATTTTGTGTTGGGTTATCCTCACCTTCTCTTGCAAAAGGGTTGATGAACTCAATAGTATTTGGTTGAATATCTACAACATCACCAATACCTCTCAAAGTTCTCCTAGCAAGTCTTCTATTGGTTGTCAAAGTTCTTTCAATTTCGTGATCAAAGGGTAACAAGTCACCTTGTGACCTTCTAGACATACAAAATATCAAACAACTTGAAAATAGTTAGAACGAACCTTGAGGAGTTTTACTTCCCCAAGGCAAAGAAAGACACAACTAATAACAATATAAGAAAATCTAAATAAGGTTAACACCGTCCCCGGCAACGGCGCCATTTTTGGTCGGTGGGTTTAATTTTTCAGTACTTGTCGTTAGGAGCACCTAGACCAAAACACAATTTATAACTTCAAATACAACTCTACAATTAGTAAAGAGGCAAGTAAAGGCCGGATCCCAAGGGACGGAAATTGAGATGAGATTTATATTGCAACTAGCGGTGTCTAAGGGTGTCACAATTGGGGTTTGATGTTGAAGATCACTAAACTAAATAGCAATGAAAGTAAACAAGCAAGATGAATTAAAAGGGATGTAAACAATTGATAAAAGACACTAGGGTCTCATGGGGTCATAGGGTAATCATGGGAATTGATCATACAAACATGTTCTCAAATTATGAGCAAGCAATTATTGTTGTGAGGGATCGAGTTGGTTTATATCTTACAATCCTAGGAAAGTTTGGGTTCCGGAGCCGAATCGATTAGATTGTACAACACCTACAAGTCGACTTAATCTTCCCTACTCAACTACATGCATGGTCTAATGAGACTCGAGTTGGTTTATGTCTTACAAGTCTCATTGAAAAGATAGGTGATGGGTAAAAAATGTAAGGATTCATAGGCTCACATTTCATCAAACATAACATGTGCATGAGTTAAGATCACAACAAGCAAGCAAATAAACCATGAAAGCATATTAATTTAAGCATGAATCATTCCCCATGTTGGTTTCCCCTGATTACCCATTAACCCTAGCGAAGGAAACTACTAACTCATTATCATGTTGAACATGCTAGCAAGGTTGTCAATCATACCAACAAAGTGAAACATGATGAATATATGAAAGTGATTAACAATAATTAAAGAGGGATTAAGAGAATTATACCTACTAATGATTCCAATAATAAAGCAAAGAATAAAAGAAGTAATTGATGCTTGATTGAGAGGTTGTCAATCTCCCAATAATAACCCAAATAATCTTCAATTACCCAAAATAAAGGATGAACAAGAGAGAGATTAAGGAAATAAAACTTGTATTAAAACTTGATTAAATGTTGATTACAAAATTAAAGAGAGATTTGATTGATATTAACAACTCTAAAGAATGCCAAGAAGAACATGCTCTTCTAATTAGACTAATGAGGTATTTCTAGTGGGGATTAGGTGCATGAATTAGGGTTAACTAAGGGCTTAAATGACGATTAAGTCCCTTATTGAGGAATCGCCGGTCTCTTTGGGGAGACTCCGGTCTCTAGGGAGACTCCGGTCTCTAGAAAAAGATGTGCATCCTTCCTTGAAGGTTGAAGAAGACGAAATGGGACTGTCTGGGAATCCGGGCGTCTTTAGCACGGGACGGGCGGATTTGGCAGCTTCTGGACGGGCGTCCAGAAGGGAAAGACGGGCGTCTTTGGGTGGTTTTGCCCGGGCGTCCAGCTAGGGAAGACGCACGGGTTGTGGGTGGTGGACGGGCGTCTTCAGGGGAAGACGCACGGATTGTTAGGCAGTTTCTTTCCTTCTTCTTTTCTTCCTTTTTCTTCATAAAATCCTTGAGGATTTCCTCGGGGATGCAAGGATCTTTTCTCATCATTGCCCATCTACTATAGTAAATACAAAGGCCTTCTAATCTTGTCTCTCCTTGATGCTTGCTCATTGAATTCAATCAACTTAGTCTCATTTTGCCATGAAAATGCAAGGTTTGCACTCCTTTCCTACCAAGGACACAAAACCTCAAAGAATATGCAAAACAAAGAATTAAAGACAATAAATGACCCAAATATGCACTAAAAAGCATGGGAACAAGGCTAATTCGGGGACTAAATATGCTCTAATTATGGTCACATCAAATATCCCCAAATCGAACCTTTGCTCGTCCCGAGTAAAGAGGTTACAAAGGCTAGGACCATTATTTAAACTAACCTATTAACATAGCCGATATAAGACAATTAGCGGGTCTCACTCCGCCCCTTCAACTCACAACAAGACAACCATGAGTTAGGATGCCTTCTTGCAAGGCAAGGTGGGTCTTGCCAAAATGGCGACACATCCAAACATTAAGCACACAAAACAAGTAATGGATGCATCTACAAAAGAATAGCCACTTTCCTCATCTAAGTGGCGGAAATTATCTACAAGGGAAGCAATTCAAGGGTACACACTCCTTCATAGATGCAATTTTTTCAAACTACTGAGCCTAGAAGGATACCAATAAATCACCTCCAAGTTGTGTCAAGCTAGGGTACCTTTGTCCTCAATCGTTAAATGCTTTTGTCAAGAGTAGACTCCCCATGGTGTTAGAAACACTGGAGGATCGCGGAATTCCCCCTCTTGCCTAGACAAGAAGAAGGGTCGTCCCCTCTCTACCATGCACAAAAATGGATACGATGGATAAAGGGATTGATAGTATTTGAGTTTCTCTTTGGGAGTTTGCTTTTGTTTTTTGTTTTTCCCCCCAATTTCTTGTGGTATTTGACATTTGAGAACACTTTCTTGCCATTTCCTTTTGATTTTTGGCATTTCAACACTTGACAACTTTCAACTTTTTGTATTTTCTTTTTGAACATTTTCAAAGTCGCCCCATATGTAGTGAGGGTGCCTTATTTTTGAAGCTTTAGGAGTCAATTTTTGCTCCTCTTTTCATTTGACGCATTTTTTTGCAAACTTTCTTTCACTTTTCATTTCATTGAACTCAAATTGATTTCTTTTTGTGCCCATTCCCTTTGATGACAAAAATGTGGTAGAACATAGATGATGGATGGATGCATGGTTTCAAGGGTCACCTTGGAATAAACGGTAGCCAAGGAGTTATCACACCACAAGGTACTCTTGACTAGGCCTTAATTAATGGGTCAAAGGATACTAGCATGACACATCCTAGGGTGTTTTACAAGTATTCTAACAAGCAAAGTCTTAAGAAGAAAAAACATCTACTAGGGCCTATATACATTTGTCAAGCTTCCCAAGTAGACGGTTTCACAAAAAGTTTCTAACATGCAAACTACATGCCATGATGCAACTTGCATATAAACATCCTAATGCAAATGATTCTACCAACTAGTATGACATATAAACTAAATGCAAGTCCTAAATTCACATTGTTATACCGCATCAATCAAAATAAAGCCACATAGTCATTAACATAAAGAGGAAAAAGGAAATTGGAAAGATCATACCATGCGGTCTTTAATATCCTCATGTCTCGGATGTGGCGTAGTCAATCAATGTGAACAAGGATAAAACAAACACAATATACAACAATATATACAAGACTACACTACAAAGGAAATGAACTTGTTTTTGGTTTTTCAATTTTTCAAATTTTTATGGTTTTTTCGAATTTTTTTGATTTTTTTGGATTTTTGATTAAAAATTAAATTAGAATTCCCCAACCCCACTCTAATATGGGCATTGTCCTCAATGGCCAAAATGATGGGAAATCATGCAAACATGATGCATGAATTCTACACTAAATGCAAGCTATACTAATCTATACGACATGATGCATGGGTTTTTGTTTATGACGGAGAGCGTAATTTAGATTACCTCCCGTTGCGTATGCATGTACTTCCCCAAACCGAGTTAGACATTATTTCTAATGTCCTAAAGTTGGGGTAGTTCATGCACACAAGATGCAATGCATGAAACTAAATTTGTCATTTTGGATTTTCAAAAGTGGGAACAATGAAATAAGAACACCTCAATGGGGCCGAGGTGTTAGTCCTCTATGTTTCTAGGACTCTCCAACCATGATCAAGATAAAGTAAATAAAACAACGAAAGAAGTAGATAAACCTCAAGAGGGTAGGAGCCTCCAAAGTTTGCTAGTCTTCCACCATATCATCATTGTCATCATCTTCCTCAATAGAAGTGGACTCATCTCCACTTCCCTCTTCACTTCCTTGCTCACTTCCTTCATCATCCTCTTCTTCTTCTTCATTAGCCTCTTCATCAATGCTATCATCAACAACCTCATCACCGACAACCTCATCGTCACCCGGAATCTCACCCCTAGATGCACTTGGAAAGAAGACTTCCCTATCCGCCCAACTAGGCAAAGGACATGAAGGATCAAGTAGTCCTTGCCTAGCTAAATGAAGGAGGGGTGGATATTGGGCTAAGTATGCATCTTCCCGATCCTTAAAAGCTTTTTTGTGTATCTCTTGCATAAGTAGAGTCATATAGTCATTGCTTGCTTTAACACCTTCGGGTTTGAACTCTTGATACTTGAAAGGATAGGGTGGTGTGACAATGGAGGAGGAGGGCATTTCAATTTCACCCCTTTGTTGACGGATGATGTATTCGGCTTCTTTTGAGAGGGGAAGAAGGTAGTTGGTCCGATGCACACTCAAACGGCATATTTTGGAAGGCAAAGTAAAAGATCTAGCCTCATTGGTGAGCGACCCATATTTGGTGTCAAGAGGGTTATGAGTGACTCACTTATACTTGTTAATCATGGCATCCATGTCAATGAGATGACTCCCCTTTTTCGCCACATACTTGCTATCCTTGTTGAAATTCGGATCAAAGTACTTAGCCAAAAGAGTGACTAGACCTCCATTTACAATAACAGTGGTGCCTTGCTTTCCACAATCAACATTTAGCCATATTTCCACCAAAAGCCTTAGAGAATTGTAAGGCATGGTGAATTCCCTTCCAATATTTAAGGCCGACTCAAGTAGAACACAATCGAGCTTGGTAAAGTGGTTAGTGTCTTTTCTTGCAATGATAGTATTCCCGATGACCTTGTTCCACACTCTAATGCCCGGATGGTGGACTAATAGAGCGCGACTAGCATGATAGTTCTCAAATTTCCTCCCGGAAATCGCCTCCCAAAGAGGAGCGGGGTCATACTTTTCGGGATTCTTGTAAAAACTAGGTGAATCACTAAGACCCAATACTTTACCCAATACATCAATGGTGATGCGCCTACTCACATTAGCTAGGCGGAACTCGATGTTTTCTCTAGTCTCTACCTTAGTAACTTTCAAAGAACTCAAGAATTTTAAGGTAAGGGAGGGATATGTCAATTCTCTTGTAGCAAACAATTTTCCCAACCCCATGGCTTCAAAGAAGGCTTTTGTTTGTTCAAGGACACCCAATTTGTTCAAGGCATATTCACATACGAATTTGGTGGATAGAAAGGATTTTCTAGCATACTTGGCAAATGTATCCCTATGGGAGTTACAAATGAAAATTACCTCCGGATAGTTTGATAATTGAGCAATTTCCGGAGTTGTTGATGTTGTTGCTTCTAAGGGAGGTTGTTGTTGTTTAACATCCAAGTTTGAACTAGCTACCACCATAGCCAATGAGGCTTTCTTTGCTTGAAGACTCTTTTGTCTTGTTGAGAGTGCCTTTGCCTTAGGTACCTTTGTTGCTCCTTTTGTCCTTGCCATTGATGATTTAACCAAGAAAAGAGTGAAAATCTTCAATTTCCAAGTATACCCAAATCGATTTTAAGATGAAAGACTTTGCCTTTATAATTTCAAAAATCGACTCAAAGGTTGAAGATTCTGGTGCTTGGTTTGATTTTTGTTGGAAGATGAGTGATTGATTGTTGTTAAAAGGAAGTTTGGATTTGATTTTGTTGAATTTGGTTGAGAGAAAATCTTGTTTTGGTGATGGAGAGGATGAGGGTTTTGAGTTTTGGGTTTTATGGGTAGTGTTTTGAATGAAGGAATGAAGAAATGAATGTGGGATGGGTATTTAAAATACCCGAAAATTTTTGAATTGCAGGGGAAGACGGGCGTCTTTCCTTCGGGACGCTCGGATTCTGCCTTTTTTTGTTCAGGATTCTCGCCTAAAGACGGGCGTCTTTCAGCAAAGACGCTCGGATTTATCGACTGCAGGACGGGCGTCTTCTGCTGAAGACAGGCGGATTCTCAGACAGTGAGATTTCTTGTTTTTCACAGGCAAAAAGACGGGCGTCTTTCCTTCCAAGACGGGCGGATTTCTGAAGACGAGTGTCTTCTCTACCAGGACGCTCGGATACTTCAACAGTCCCAAAATTTCAAATTTTCATCTCAGATGGACGGGCGCATTTTGACAAAGACGCCCGGATTGCCTGAAGACGGGCGGATTCCCATGAAGACGCTCGGATTCTCCCTGTTTTACCCGGATTCAGTTCCATCCGTGCACTTGCATATCCCTTGTCATTTTTCATTCTTCAAATCCCGTGTTCTTCATTGTAGGGGCACTACTAAGGCATGAATAGCCTAGGCAATTGCTATACCCACACTAAGCTAAAGCACTACACATCAATTATATCATTAGTCCCTCCCTCACTTCTCTCAAAAATGATAATTATCTTGATCAAAGCATAAAAATCCAAAAATGACAAAAATGCAATGTAAGAATTAAAATGCAAGTTAGGGGGTTAGAAATATTTACAAATGGTGGTTTAGGGAGGACTCCACCAAACTCTCATCCTTAGTGAGATGTCATGGGGGCATGTCCAAGGTGTTGTTGATGTTGCTCAACACCTTGAAGAAGTAATCAAAAGCTTGTTCATTATCATGATAAAGATCTTCAATAGACCTTTGCCCTTGTTGGCGGTCTTTATCGATAGCATTACCAATATAGGGATTGAAAATCCCTTCAAACTCATCGTCCCAAAGACCATAAACTTCATCTACTTGATCACTAAAGATCTCTTGAGTTGATAGAGACAACTCTCCCATTTTCTTGTCTTGGCCAATGAGGCCATCCTCTTCATTGCTTGACTTTGGTGTGCTTTTCAAGCTCTCTTTGCTACAATTCACTTGCTCTTTGAATGGAGCATCTTCAATTTTCTTCTTCCATTGGAATTCCGACTTCTTACTATCATCCTTCCGGCTATAATGATCAACCATAAAACATGGTTCATGCAAACGGGGAGCTCTCATGGTCTTGTCAAGATTGAAAGTTATGCTCTCATCTCCCACTTCTAAAGTGAGCTCTCCATGCTTCACATCAATCACCGCACCCGCGGTGTGTAAGAAAGGTCTTGCTAGAATGATTGGAATGTTGGAGTCTTCTTCCATGTCAACAATGACAAAGTCCACCGGGATGAAAAATTTCCCAACTCTTACGGGAACATCTTCCCATATCCCTAATGGTGTCTTCGTCGATCTATCGGCCATTTGGAGTGTGATATTAGTGCATTTAAGCTCTCCCATCCCGAACCTTTTACTCACCGAGTACGGCATAACACTAACACTAGCCCCTAGATCACATAAGGCTTTGTTGATCGTGGTATCGCCAATGGTACACGGTATTAAGAAGCTTCCCGGATCTTTGAGTTTTGGAGGTGAACTCCCTTGAAGGATTGCACTACTCACCTTAGTGAAGGCGATAGTCTCAAGCTTCCGGATCGACTTCTTCTTTGTGAGGATGTCTTTCATGTATTTTGCATAGGCCGGCACGTGATTGATTAATTCCGTGAAAGGAATTGAGACTTCCAAATTCTTTACAATTTCCATAAATTTTCCAAGTTGGTCATCAAATTTGGGCTTGGCTTGACGACTTGGAAAAGGAAGTCTAATCACAATGGGCTCCTTCTCCTTGACCTTGTCTTCATTTTTCTTTGAAATTTCTTCTTTTGATGGCTCTCCATCCTTGGAGTTTTTCACAATTTCTTCTTTGTCACTAGCTTCCACAACTTCATCCTCAACTTGCTTCTTCGGTGCTTCATACCTTGTACCACTCCTCAAGTGAATGGCAGTAACCGTTTCATGTCTTGGGGGATTACTTTGAGGTGGTAATTGCCCTTTTTGTCTTTGTGAGCTTGAAGATGCTAGTTGAGTCAATTAGGTTTCCAACATTTTGGTGTGAGTTAGGATGTTGTTGATGGTGATTTTCTTTGCTTGACTATCCTTTTGCATTTGAGTGAAAAACTCTTGTTGATTCTTTTGGATTTAGAGGACCGCATTTTGAACATCAAAACCTAGGTCATTTTGTTGATTGTATGGAGTTTGATTTTGGTAACCTTGGTTTCGGTTGTAAAAGGGTCTTTGATTTTGGTTTCTCATGGGAGGTGGGGTGTATGTTGGTTGAGGGTTTTGAACATTTTGGCTTTTGTATGAGAGATTTGGATGGAATTTGGTGTTTTCATTGTAATAGTTTGAATAAGGGGTACCACTCTTGTATGCTTGGAAAGCATTCACTTGTTCATTTGTTCCCCTACATTCACTTTAGTCATGTCCCAAAGTTCCACAATTCTCACATATCCCACTTGGGATTGATGAAGATGTCGTCACGGCATTAACATGATGCTTTGGTGATTTCGAGGCTTCTTCAAGTCTAGCCATAGCTTTTTCAAACTTCAAATTGATGGTATCAATGTGAGCAGTAAGTGGAGCACCCAATTGAGTAATGGAGTCTACTTCATGCTTTCCTCCTCTAGTAGCCTTGCGAGGTCTACTATATTGTGAGTTATGGACCGTCATTTCCTCAATTTTGTTCCAAGTTTGATTGTCATCAACTTCGGTGAACATTCCATTTGATCCCATGTTGAGAATGTTCCTTAAATCTTCATAAAGACCGTTCCAAAATTGTTGTACCAAGAACCACTCGCTAAGTCCATGATGAGGACATGAGCGACAAATTCCCTTGAATCGCTCCCAAGCTTCATACAAATATTCTTCATCCCTTTGCTTAAAACCCGTAATTTGAGCTCCTAGCATGTTAGTCTTTTCCGGTGGATAGAACTTTTTGTAGAAAGCTAGAGGCAACTTTTTTCAAGAATCAATTCCGAGAGTAGCCTTATCAAGGCCTTTCAACCATTGTTTCGCGGTGCCAATTAGAGAAAAAGGTAATAAGACCCATTGAATTTGGTCTTGAGTTACACCGGTTTGAGAAATTGCATCACAATAGTCACAAAAAGTCTTCATATGAGAATGAGGGTCTTCACTTGGCATCCCCCCAAATTGGCTTCTTTCGACTAATTGAATAAATTAAGATTTGGCAATAAAATTTCCGGTTAGATATTGTGGTGTGGGAGTACCATTGGGTAGCTTCTCCTCGGTGGGTACGGAATGTGATGAAAACTTAGGCATCGTGGGTTGATTTTGTGTTGGATTTTGTGTTGGGTTCTTCTCACCTTCTCTTGCAAAAGTTTTTATGAACTCAATAGTATTTGGTTGAATATCTACAACCTCACCAATACCTCTCAAAGTTCTCCTAGCAAGTCTTCTATTGGTTGTCAAAGTTCTTTCAATTTCGTGATCAAAGGGAAAAAAGTCACCTTGTGACCTTCTAGACATGCAAAATATCAAACAACTTGAAAATAGTTAGAACGAACCTTGAGGAGTTTTACTTCCCCAAGGCAAAGAAAGACACAACTAATAACAATATAAGAAAATCTAAATCAAGTTAACACCGTCCCCGACAACGGCGCCATTTTTGGTCGGTGGGTTTAATTTTTCAGTACTTGTCGTTAGGAGCACCTAGACCAAAACACAATTTATAACTTCACATACAACTCTACAATTAGTAAAGAGGCAAGTAAAGGTCGGATCCCAAGGGACGGGAATTGAGATGAGATTTATATTGCAACTAGCGGTGTCTAAGGGTGTCACAATTGAGGTTTGATGTAGAAGATCCCTAAACTAAATTGCAATGAAAGTAAACAAGCAAGATGAATTGAAAGGGATGTAAACAATTGATAAAAGGCACTAGGGTGTCATGGGGTCATAGGGGAATCATGGGAATTGATCATACAAACATGTTCTCAAATTATGAGCAAGCAATCATTGTTGTGAGGGATCGAGGTTGTTTATATCTTACAATCCTAGGAAAGTTTGGGTCCCGGAGCCGAATCGATTAGATTGTACAACACCTACAAGTCGACTTAATCTTCCCTACTCAACTACATGCATGGTCTAATGAGACTCGAGTTGGTTTATGTCTTACAAGTCTCATTGAAAGGTAGGTGATGGGTAAAAAATGCAAGGATTCATAGGCTCGCATTTCATCAAACATAACATGTGCATGAGTTAAGATCACAACAAGCAAGCAAATAAACCATGAAAGCATATTAATTTAAGCATGAATCATTACCCATGTTGGTTTCCCCTAATTACCCATTAACCCTAGCTAAGGAAACTACTCACTCATTATCATGTTGAACATGCTAGCAAGGTTGTCAATCATACCAACAAAGTGAAACATGATGAATAAATGAAAGTGATTAACAATAATTAAAGAGGGATTAAGAGAATTATACCTACTAATGATTCCAATAATAAAGCAAAGAATAAAAGAAGTACTTGATGCTTGATTGAGATGCTGTCAATCTCCCAATAATAACCCAAATAATCTTCAATTACCCAAAATAAAGGATGAACAAGAGAGAGATTTAGGAAAAAAAACTTGTATTAAAACTTGAATAAATTTTGATTACAAAATTAAAGAGAGATTTGATTGATATTAACAACTCTAAAGAATGCCAAGAAGAACATGCTTTTCTAATTAGACTAATGGGGTAATTATAGTGGGGATTAGGTGCATGAATTAGGGTTAACTAAGACCTTAAATGACAATTAAGTCCCTTGTTGAGGAATCGCCGGTCTCTTTAGGGAGACTCTGGTATCTAGGGAGACTTCGGTCTCTAGAAAAAGATGTGCATCCTTCCTTGAAGCTTGAAGAAGACGAAATGGGACTGTCTGGGAATCCGGGCGTCTTTAGCACGCCACGGGCGGATTTGGCAGCTTCTGGACGGGCGTCCAGAAGGGAAAGACGGGCGTCTTTGGGTGGTTTTGCCCGGGCGTCCAGCTGGGGAAGACGCACGGGTTGTGGGTGGTGGACGGGCGTCTTCAGGGGAAGACGCACGGATTGTTAGGCAGTTTCTTTCCTTCTTCTTTTCTTCCTTTTTCTTCATAAAATCCTTGAGGATTTCCTCGGGGATGCAAGGATCTTTTCTCATCATTGCCCATCTACTATAGTATATACAAAGGCCTTCTAATCTTGTCTCTCCTTGATGCTTGGTCTTTAAATTCAATCAATTTAGTCTCATTTTGCCATGAAAATGCAAGGTTTGCACTCCTTTCCTACCAAGGACACAAAACCTCAAAGAATATGCAAAACAAAGAACTAAAGACAATAAATGACCCAAATATGTACTAAAAAGCATGGGAACAAGGCTAATTCGGGGACTAAATATGCTCTAATTATGGTCACATCAAGTGTCCTACAGGCAGACTACTATTTTGTGTCAAAAACTACTTAGTTGATAGAATAAGTCCCACTCGATAGATTACCCAAAGACATAGAAAACCGTAGTATTACAGTCTTCCCTCCTTAAAAGGAACTTCGTCCCCAAAGTTTAACCCATACATAAAAACAAACATACTAACTCGATTAAGACACAACAACGCAACTACGAACTCAAAACAAAACCCCAACCTATAACACATGAACTCTTAACACCAACTCCACCAACTATTCCTACCTCCACAACATGGCTCACGATATCGTATCAATTACATCATAGCCTCTCTCGACACTAACTTCATATATTACCAACTATCATCCACAAACGCTGCTAGCTCCATTTCACTAACATATTATCCACTAGAAACTCCAATATCAAGACACTCATAAACATCAAACGGAATGTTACATTCTACCACCCTTAAAAGGAACTTCGTCCTTGAAGTTTACTCACACTCATAAATATCATCATCCCACTGTCAACACTCTCGAAGTATTCTCACAATCCTAAACATCATACTACTACAAGCAAGGTCTTGACCATTAACAAAATCAACCACAACAAAAATCATCCTTTATGCTACACCAACACTCTACTTCCAAATATACTACAACATGCACAACCATGAAACTCTCTTTTATCGCATCCTACTCCTCTTAAGAAAAATGTTATGTCCTCGTAACTCACTAATACTAAATCCTTAGCTATATCTTCTCATTATCCTCATCACCATCACATGTCAAAGATAACCACCTATAATCGAAACACTCACTATTCATATATCCAAGGCTCTCTTACATAAACAGTTCTCATACCTCAATTCACTCGGCACACCACCTAACCTATACCCCAAAATCTTTAGCTTAACCAAAACTTCAACTGTTCCTCATTACCGCCAAAATGACATAGTCCTTTATACATGCACCTATCTCCATACTCAGAACTCAGGATCCACAATTATTACACACACTCACACTAGGTCCTCAAGTTCTCCCTTTTATTACCACAAACTCATCCACAACTTACCATGATACTAATGTCCAACACCCTATACTCACTGTCTCAACAAAAGATTATGGACCACTATGACTTTCGGATCTCAGGCAACACATGTTCCACGAATCACTTGCCATTACTAAGTCAACCAATGCTTCCTCTAAAATAACATCACAAGTACTCCAACAACCTCTCACAACTGTGTCCCATCAACAGGATATCACTATACCATGACAAAAACGAAAGCATACACAACTCTCTTCCATATCATGCTCTACCCTTACTCCCAAACTAAAACTGCTAAGAAACATCAATAAACAAAACAACCGTCTATCTGTCCAAACTGAAACTCACAGGAAACAGCAGCAAACAAAACAACAATCTATATATAACTGGTATGTACTTTCGAAACTCGAATCGTAATCATCCCGCCTACTCCACCACAACCACTGACGGCATCGCAACACCGCCACCAACAGTCGCACCGCAGCGCGAAAATACCCGCATCACAACACGAAGTACCGTGCCCGGATCACCACCCGAAGCACAACAACCACATCAATAGACATCACAACCACATACAATCCCCATAACCACTGACTCAGTATAACTTTCCGGACAAGAAAACTTACTCAAAACTGCTTTACTAGATCACAACACAACATATAATACTGAATAAACAGACAAGAATCTCATGAATATCATCCATACCTTTTTACGGAATAAACATATATCATAAATACACATACAAGTATAACTAGCCATGCCAGATCACCCAAACTATCACTTTTGAACATCATTCGATTAGTTTAACGTACCCAACATATATCACAAAACATTCATATAACAACTTTATTACTATTACACCATACCACTTATCGTGAGGTTAGAACCGCACACAAACGTTTATACACATCATAGACCCATAATCACATCCAACTAGTCAATCATAATCACGTAAGTTACCACTTGATAAAGGTTACCTCTCGCCCGAGCTTAACTCGTATGCCCCTCATAACATATTCTCCTCTTCGCATAACCATCACCTTCTGCCAAGTATAACCATACCATTACTATTCAACTGCTAGCACCCGCCTCATATAACCACATCTTATACTTCCTTACAACCATACATTTCAATCCGGTCTTTACAAAATCAACCTCTTTTAGAGTTGCTATCGTTCTTATCCATAATCACCTTTAGCCACTATTGACAATACCACAATACCACCACAGCTCGTATAACAATCTCTTACACTCACCTCTAAATATAACAGTACATTTCCTATCATCGGTTAACAATCCAAATAACGACATCAAATCCACCAACAAAATTTACCTCAACCTTCTTCCCAATACTATCCTTAATTGTATCGTCACCTAACTTACCACCAAGATCTCCTATCGTGCAAATTCTTCACCAAGCTTTTTACTTTCCTTAATTCCTCGAAACTCATGATTAACATGTCGTCTTGGAACCCCTACATAACCGTTAACTCAAATCCTCATGATAGTATCACATATCTCGACGATTCATTACTTCTATATCACATAACTCCGGTCAACATTTTTCTCAGCTTACTTTTTATCCTTCTTTTATCTTTACAGTCAACAATACCAATTAATAGTTCAACTCCTTATTACTTCTATCTAACTCTTTAGTGCTCCGGTTACCTTCTCATTGCTCCAAAACTCGAATCCCATTATTTCATATCAGTATCATCTCACTCTTTCTTACCATGGATCTTTTCTTATCATGCTATCACTCACACTTATCACCAATCAGTTTTTTTTTTCTAGTATCCCAAAACTCATTTCATACCGTTAATTGCCAAAGGAAATCACACATTAGTTTCACCTCTTGATAATACAAATTTTCAAAATCACTCACTATCTGCAAATCCACGTCGCGACATGTCTCCATTAAGTTCACTATATACCACTCTTCTCAATCCCTCTAAAACGACCTTTCACTACATATATTCTTAACCCACACGATTCCTAACCATCTCCCTCCATAATTCTTTACACATCCCAAGTTGCCACTATCCACATCCTTCCTTTCAATCTTTTCATTCTCACGTTCCTTAGACTCACATCATCCCTTGCCCACATTCACTTACTTTTACATTACTCAACACACAATCATATCACTCATCTCATCTCACAAAACATGCTCCATGCCTTAATAAGCCTTACCAATCTTCGTTTTCTTTTCCACTACCTGTCACAACCACATATAACTCATGTCCTCCCCACCGAACTCGTACTCACCACAGGTGCCACTCCTTACATCATAAGATTGGGTAACTTATGCATCAGGACCAACACATACGTAAAACAATGCATGAAGAAACCAAAGAACACCATTGAATTAAACATAATATGCAACAAAGTCAAAAGATAAGCATATGACCCAAAACAGGGGTCATTAGATCGAGTACAGGTCACTCGATCGAGTGAGTGACTTACTTGATCGAGTAGGTGAAGGTCAGAAGCACGTAAAACAAATTACTAGGGCTACTCGATCGAGTAACAAGAGGTGCCACTCGATCGAGTACCCTGCGCATTTCTCAGCACTGTTCAGTTTTCGTAAAATGGTCATAACTCACTCGTTTCTTGGTCGTTTTGGGCGTGTGACCTATCGTTAGAATCGTAAAAGAACAAGCTATCACCTCCAATTGAAATCACATCAAAATCATCTATACATCTCAAGTTATAATAGTTTAAAGACAACCTCTCTATAATCGAAAACACAACTACTTGATTTTTACTTCCAAACAACTTAAACGACAACAAGGTAAACAGAAACAACTCAATACTCATAAAACCAGTATTCCTAATCGCATGTTACTATCTTCAAAAGCCAAGCAACAACATTCATCATGCACATAGATTATTTAACTTGTCAATCATGATTTACCCACATGCTTTTATTCTATACCTTTACGTACAACAATAACATAATATACGACATAAAATACCCTATTCACATGTTACTAACATAGCAAAAGTAGAAAATTCACTTCCATCACATAAACATGTTCTCTACATGAATTTCATATTCTCATGCAATTCCTTACTTCATCTTTTAAAACCAATTCATAAATCATATTCACACCCGTATTCATACAATTTATTCATCCAATCATATGCATATAAACAATAGTAACTAGTAGCGATTCCCACCACAATTCATGTTATCATGAACAATTACCTTCATCTTTTCCACCACACCTTCATTCAACCATATAACACTCATCCATCCAACACATTCATACAACACATCATCCAACATAAGCAAGAGAACATTAGTAACCACATAGCGATCCCATGACACCCCATAGTGACCGATTTAAAGTTGTAGGGCGAGTTCATGACTTTAGGACGTCTCCCAAGTCTTTGCATTAGCTCATACAACTCCTACCCGGGTTCATTTTACTTTGACTCCCTATGTTCATTAGGTTCATTGGTTACAGGTTTCAAGATCGTCGCTCTGATACCACTTTGTGACACCCCCATACTCCAAGTGCCTTACCAGGACCACTTAAGGTATGAGAACGTCACCATCTCGGTTACCCGAGGCAATGATAATAAAATAGACAATAACTAAACGTACTTTAATAATAATAAAGTTTAAAGCGATATAACCAAAACAAAACTGATAAAAGAAAATACAAAGGTTCTCAAATATTAAACCAACTAGCTAAAGAACAACGTTCGACACAGCGGAAGACTTCTAAAACAGCTCGTGATGACTCAACCCAGCTATCCCATGCGCATCAACCATACCTGCTCAATAACTGCTCACCACCCCCGAATGGATCACCACAGTTTTTAAAAACATTTAAACGGGGTCAGTACTGATTACATAAAAACAATAGCCACAATGAAACAGAAACACAAACAGCTCAAATAGCTCAAACCAATCTCCAGTCTCCATCTCCAATCTCCACACAACTGACTACACAATAAAGTGTGTAGCCCTGCCAGAGTACCCATCGCAACAAGTACCCATCGCAACAAGTACTCCATGCCGCCAGTGGGGGACTGCAGCCGTTCCCAGCTAAGCCCCGCTCATCTCCATCGAGCGATAAACCCAAGTTCATTAATGTGCACATCCCTCCTGTGGCGGTTTCCACAGAAGGCGAATCAAGGGCGTGAAGCCGCTCCCGCAAGTGACTCCACTCAGCCAGGGACGCGCCCCGAATATCACAGATAGTTATACAATCAATAATCAACAATATAACCAACAACCATCACAATCACCGGCAATATAATTAATCAACGATCACAATACAACCACCACACATTTCATGTAACTAATACTGAGTAGGGAAAACCCTACCTGGAATGTAATCACAAAATCAGACGATCTAGCAGCTGTCTCAAAATCTCTTCTCTACGAACCCTCCTCCTATACATACATGCATACAATTACTACCTTAACCACATAATCATAAAAACCCCCAAATCACCCAATTAGGGTTTAACAAACATTAACAAACCAATATAAAAGTTATATGTAAAGCTTACCCTCGACGCAAGGATCACAAAGCTATAAAGAACAAGATGATCCGACTCTCCTAGCCTTAGGGGTTTGCTAATGATGCGATGAATCAACTTACGTACCTTCTTTCTCTCAATTTAGGGTATTAGAATGATAAAGAGGTTTACGAAAAGTGACGGAACTCATTATATATTAATCTCGCATCATTAACAAAACCCGTCAAAAGTCAGCCCGTAAACTCACTTACTCGATCGAGTGAGGCACTTACTCGATCGAGTACCCAACTTACTCGATCGAGTGCCCTACAGGCAGACTACTGTTTTGCGTCAAAAACTACTTACTCGACAGAGTAAGTCCAACTCGATAGAGTACCCAAAGACATAGAAAACCGTAGTATTACAGTCTTCCCTCCTTAAAAGGAACTTCGTCCCCGAAGCTCAACCCATACATAAAAACAAACAAACTAACTCGATTAAGACACAACAACGCAACTACGAACTCAAAATAAAACCCCACCCTATAACACATGAACTATTAATACCAACTCCACCAACTATTCCTACCTCCACAACATGGCTCACGATATCGTATCAACTACATCATACCCTCTCTCGACACTAACTCCATACACTACCAACTACCATCCACAAACGCTGCTAGCTCCGTTTCACTAACATATTATCCACTAGAAAATCCAATATCAAGACACTCATAAACATCAAACGGAATGTTACAGATGAAGGCTTTTGAAAGCCTTGTTGAGCTTTATGAGGAGGAACATAAGCTTGTTGCTGCTGCGGAGGAGGTGTAGGATTAAGCACATTCTGACTAGTCCATCTCAAATTGGGATGGACTCCACTTTGTTTATTATAATAGGAACCTCCTCCTTGCCTATATTGCTGAAAGGCAAGGACTTGCTCCTTCTCTGTGAGACAGTCAACAGCAGTGTGACCGTCATTACTCCCACATCTCTCACAAGTAACGGTTTCCTGTCTAGTCAACAAGTGAACCGTCTGTTGATCACCAGCGTGTTGCGATTCCAACCTATCAAAACGAGCATTCATGGCTTCCAACTGAGCCACAACAGCATTATCAACCAAATTGACTGTCCGAATACCATCTCTCGGATTCCCATACTCAGCACAGTGGGTAGCCACCTCCTCTATGATGCCCCATCCCTTAGTATCATCATTGTTCTTCTAAAATCGCCCATTAGATGAGGCGTCCAATATAGCACGGTGGTCATCATACAACCCATTATAAAACTGGTTGCATAAAAACCACTGATCAAAACCGTGATGAGGAAGAGATCGCACCAACTTCTTGAAACGACACCAAGCTTCATAAAAATTCTCATAAGGTGCCTGCTTGAAACTTGTGATTTTTCCTCTCAGCTGATTAGTACGTTGTGGAGGAAAATACCTTTTATAAAAGGCAAGTGCAAGAGTCTCCCAGTTGGTAATACCAGCTGCTTCTCTATCAAGATCGGTGAGCCACTCTCTGGCTCTATCAGTTAAAGAAAAAGGAAATAGGACCTCCTTAATCTGGTAGAGCAGTAGTCAGTGAAAACTTCCATGTGTTTGCGCGGATCTTCACCTTCCACACCTCGGTAAAGATTTCGTTCGACCAGGTTGATGTAGGACGGCCTGATATCGAATCTATTTCCATACTCTGTCGAAATTTTGAAACCCTTAGGGATTGATGCGGCTGTGGGCTCCGAATGACTCGCAATGTTAGGCATCTTCACTGGCTTTATAGCAGAAATAGAGTTGTCTTCTTCACAAGACGGATCCTCTGCAAATAAAAAGTGTTCTAGCTCGGGTTCAAAAGTACTCCAGACTTCCTTTTGAATCTTCCTCTGTAGTCTTAGTCTATGCCGAAAGGATCTCTCTGGCTCAGGATCAGCAAGAACTAATTCTGACCTGTTTGACCTGGGCATACACAACACTGAAGGAAATAAGTGAGAACTGTCCCAAGGAATAAAAATTCCCTGAAACGGATAAAGATACATGAAACAAACAAGACAGACAGAGCAATAGCCTCCCCGGCAACGGCGCTAAAATTTGATACTGTCGTTTCTGTACCAAAAGTAAAACCTAAATATACTAACGGAAGCTAGTGATAAGTAGGGTCGATCTCCACAGGGAGGCAAGGTATCTATCTGAAAGTCCGTCTATCTAGGTCTCTAATGGGGGTTTTATTTTGGTTTTCTAAACTACTAAAGGTTTAAGGGCAGGAGAATTAAAGTAAGAGCAGTAAAGCGAGAAAATGTGATAGAAGTGATCGGATAAAATATAGTATGTCAGGATTTCGGTTCACATGGCAGTCTATCGACTCAATCATAAATAGACCAGACAAGCTACAGTTAGAAGGGCAAGGGAAAGGTCCTTTCGGTCCGCTATCCACCATAGATTTCCACTAACTTAACTTTCGTCCTCATTAGGGTAGTCTACTGTTCATAGCAGGTCTGTTCTCCCCAATCCTTCGATCCAGAGGCGAATTTAACCAGATTAATGTTATTTAGAAGCGTGCACTCAACTAAATAGGTGTTACAGTTATATTGCTATGGGGACAGATTCTCACATGTAAATCATCTAGTCTATTTACTACATTGTCACAATTCTACCATGGATCCCCTAATCCTAACATAAGGGAAATTAGCTACTCATGTTCTTGAGATTAACAATAACAATAGAAATGATGATGCTAATAGAAAACATGATAAAGGAATAACAAATAAGCATAAACAAGAATAAAGGAATAATTAATGAAGATAAATAAAGTTTAGATTAAAGGGGAAAGAATGATTACAATCCAAATCCGAGAGAAAAGAGGCAGAAAAGTTTCAGCAGCCAAAAGAGAGCAAGAACGTAATTAGGCAAAGTTTTCTGAAGTGTAAAGTATGTTTATTAACCTAATCACGACTCCCTTATATAGAGGAGCGAAACTTAACATAAATAAATCTATCACGGATTACTAAAATCCGTGTAAACTAGCAAACCCCTCGATCGAGTACTTTCAGACTACTTGATCGAGGTCTTCTCCAGTAACTATACTCGATCGAGTAACTCCTCAAAAGTACATTTCGATTGAGCAGAAAGAACTACTCGATCGACCTTCTGTTCATGACAAACCCCTCGATCGAACTCCAGGACATCTCGATCGAGTGCAAATCCAATGCATCAGCCTCAAACTCGTGTTGGCAGCTTCTTTTGACCTTCCTTCACGCATCCCGAGGTACGACTCTTGCTCTAATGTCTCCGTCTCCTTATAATGCATGCTAAATGGGATGAATAAGGCGCGGTTTCACTACTTTCGGGTCCATTTCTGTAATTAAGACAAAAGAAACCAAATTAGCCAATTCGGGGCATTTTGCAATACAAAGCGATACAAAAAGGCATAGAAATGCGTGCAATAAGAGGCTTAAAAGTCTATATAAATTGCACGTATCAAATCTCCCCAAACCGAACCTTTACTCGTCCTCGAGTAAACTAAATGCAAACTAATGGAAGGGATATGAAAACTCACAGCTAGCTATAACTTGTCTACTTGAACCAATTAAATGCAAACAAAAACTAACAGTCATAGCTACAGCAGTCAATACGCAAACGAGTTGTATGATGTCCATAAATAAAGCTGACCTATCGACCTTGCAAGACCAACAAAATCGGACTCTCACGGGTCACTCTTCTCACACGAAGCAAAGCGTGAATATAAATGTGTAAGAGAGAAAGAGAAAATAGTCACTCACCTAAACTGCGACCTACATAACATGCATGCAACAAAAATGATAGACGATTCAAGTACCATACATGCATTCCAAACAACAATGTCCGTCACAGCCGAGGGCTTACAAATTTTGTTTTTGTATCCTTGAGAGCTAGGGGGTATAACTGGAACACCTTCTGCATCCTATCCTCCAACCGCAGCAATCTCTTCACGAAAAGGGAAGATGTCGCCTCCCGGGAAGGCAAATACATGGAAATTTGGGTCCCAATATTCAAGACATGCATCCAAAAAGGGCCTCACAACTTTCACTAGCTTCAAACTTACGATTGATCCCAAATTGAAAGCACCCATGTCGTGTTTCTCCATATTGGTAAATTCATTCGTCCACTCCTTCACGCGATTTTCAAAGGCATCTATGTTTTGTTGGATATTTTGAAAACTTTATAGGATATTTTATATAATAGACGAAGACGAGAAAGAGAAAATTGTGAGAATAGAAGCTCAACCGAGGTCTCTATTTGTACAATTCGATGTTTCCTAATTTCAGCTGAGGACGGATCAGCTGGGGAAATGACGCAGCAAATGTTGCGCCTCTTCGAAGGATCGCTGCTCCTGCTACGCCTCTTGCCCAGGTCCTTTTCCTCCTTTTGTCGGTCGTGGATCTTTCCTAATTTCGTTTTAGTTAAAATTCCTTATTCGTACAAGGATTTAATTCGGTTATTCCGTGTAATTGCCAAATTTATGTTTCCTAATCACTACGGGTTCGCTTTTCGAGGCAAAATCAACATGTTCGCCATATACGCACACTTACTCATTTTTATTTTCTTTTTCTTTTTGGGGAATCATTTCACTCCCTATTTTCAAAATATTTCTAATACACTTAGACATTTTTTTAATTTCTTTTTTTAGTGGTAGCCCTCCCTACCGTCCGGCCACGTCATTTTTGTCCATTTTCGGACGCTGTTTTTTTTTTTTTCCTTTCATTTTCGTCCATTTTCGGACACTTTTTTTCACTTTTAACCTTTTTTTGGGAACCTCTTCTATTTTTCGCGCTTATTTAGGCCTTTGTATTTAAGTTTATTCATTTCATGCTTTGCTTTGTGATTTTCTACGTAAATTTCGTCAGCATGACGGCGTAAACCGTCACATGCCAAACCTGTTTTCTAAGCTAACCTGCAGATACAACAAATACCCAGCAGCAAAGGCACACATGCCGTCATATCTACATCCAAAAAAGGCAAAATGTACATTAAAAGACGGGCTTCTGACCAAAGTGACATCAAAAGAGAAAATGTACAAGTAAATGATCGAGGCCATTTCGTGTTCACAATTAAGCATAAGTGGTCGTTGGTCAATGGTCGATACAAAACACAATTTATACTTCACAAACAACTCTACAATTAGTAAAGAGGCAAGTAAAGGTCGGATCCCAAGGGACGGGTATTGAAATGAGAATTCTATTGTAACTAGTAGTGTCTAAGGGGTGTCACAAATTGGGTTGATGTAGAAGGTTACTAAACTAAAATAGCAATGAAAATAAACTAGCAAGATGAATAAAATAAGGGTGTAAACAATTGATTAAAAGCACTAGGGTGTCATGGGTTCATAGGGGATTCATGGGATATGATCATACAAACATGTTCTCAAATTATAAGCAAGCAATTATTGTTGTGATGGATTGAGTTGGGTTATATCTTACAATCCTAGGAAAGTTTGGGTCCCGGAGCCGAATCGATTAGATTGTACAACACCTACAAGTCAACTTAATCTTTCCTACTCAACACATGCATGGTCTAACAAGACTCGAGTTGGGTTATGTCTTACAAGTCAAGTTGAAGGGATAGAAGATGATAGTAAATGCAAGGATTCATAGGCTTAGCATTTCATCAAATATAACATGTGCATGTATTAAGATCAAAACAAGCAAGCAAATAAGATATGAAAGCATATTAATTTAAGCATGAATCATTCCCCATGTTGGTTTCCCTAATCACCCATTAAACCCTAGCTAAGAGACTACTCACTCATTATCATATTAATCATGCTAGAAAGGTTGTCAATCATACTAACATAATGAAACATGATGAATAAATGAAAGTAATTAGCAATAATTAAAAAGGGATTAAGAGATTATACCTACTAATGATTCCAATAATAAAGCAAGAATAATAGAAGTACTTGAATCCTAGATTGAGAGGTTGTCAATCTCCCAATAATAACCCAAATAATCTTCAATTACCCAAAATAAAGGAAGAACAAGAGAGAGATTAAAGAACTAAAACTTGGATTAAAACTTGATTAATACTTGATTACAATATTGAAGAGAGATTTGATTGATATTAACTACACTAATTATTGATAAGAAGAACATGCTCCTCTAATTAGACTAATGGGGTATTTATAGTGAAAATTAGGGAGGATGCATTAGGGTTAACTAAGGGCTAAACTAGTAATTACACTTTTTAAGTTGAGCAAGGAGACTCCGGTATTCTCCGAGAGAAGGGCTTCTCTTATCGTAGCTTGAAGAATGAAAACGTGCTGTACTGAAATCCGTGCGGATGGGAGTCGGGACGGCCGGATCTGGGCTGAGGAATCCGAGCGGATCCTTGGGCAAGACGCTCGGATTGGCGAGGGGGAATCCGAGCGGATTCCTTTGCGGGACGCTCGGATTGGGCTTGGACGGACGGACGGATTGTGTACAATCCGTTCGGATTGTATGGCAGCGTTATTTCTTCTTCTTTTCTTCCCTTTTCTTCATGAATTCCTTGGGGATTTCCTTGGGGACTCAAGGATCCTTTCTCAACAATGCTCTTCTACTATGCTATGTACAAAGGCCTTCTAGTCTTGTCTCTCCTTGATGCTTGGTCATTGAATACGATCAATTTAGCCTCGTTTTGCCATGAAAATGCAAGATTCTTACTCCTTTCCTACCAAGGGATCAAAATCTCAAAGAATATGCAAAACAAAGAACTAAAGATAAGAAATGACCTAAATAGGCACTAAAAAGCATGGAAACAATGGTAATTCGGGGGCTAAATATGCGCCAATTATGGTCACATCAAATATCCCCAAACCGAACCTTTGCTCGTCCCGAGTAAAGAGGTGACAAAGACTAGGACCAATACTATCCTAACCTAATAATAATAGCTGATATGAGACAATTAGCGGGTCTCACTCCGCCCCTTCAACTCACAACAAGACAACCATGAGGTAGGATGCCTTCTTGCAAGGCAAGGTGGGTCTTGCCAAAATGGCGACACATCCAAACATTAAGCACACAAAATCACATAATGGATGCATCTACAAAAGGAATAGCCACTCCCTCATCAAGTGGCGGAAATTATCTACAAGGGAAGCAATTCAAGGGTACACAATCCTTCATAGATGCAATTTGTTCAAACTACTAAGCCTAGAAGGATACCAATAAATCACCTCCAAAAGGTGTCAAGCTAGGGTACCTTTGTCCTCAATCGTTAAATGCTTTTGTCAAGAGTAGACTCCCTATGGTGTTAGAAACACTGGAGGATCGCGGAATTCCCCCTCTTGCCTAGACAAGAAGAAGGGTCGTCCCCTCTCTACCATGCACAAAAATGGATACGATGGATAAAGGGATCGATAGTAATTGAGTTTCACTTTGGGAGTTTGCTTTCATTTTTGTTTTCCCCCCAATTTCTTTTGGCATTTGACATTTGAGAACACTTTCTTTGCCATTTCTTTTTGATTTTTGGCATTTCAATACTTGAAAACTTTTTGCATTTCTTTTTGAACATTTTCAAAGTCACCCCAATTAGTAACGAGGGTGCCTTGTATTTGAAGCTTTAGGAGTTCTATTTTTGCTCCTCTTTTCATTTGATGCATTTTTGCAAACTTTCTTTCACTTTTCATTTCTTTGAACTCAAATTTGAACAATTTCTTTTTGTGCCCATTCCCTTTGATGACAAAAATGTGGTAGAACATGGATGAATGATAGAAGTATGCATGGTTTCAAGGGTCACCTTGGAATAAACGGTAGCCAAGGAGTTATCACACCACAAGGTACTCTTGACTAGGCCTTAAACCATGGGTCAAAGGATACTAGCATGACACATCCTAGGGTGTTTTACAAGTATTCTAACAAGCAAAGTCTTAAGAATAAAAAGCATCTACTAGGGCCTATATACACTTGTCAAGCTTCCCAAGTAGACGGTTTCGCAAAATTTTTCTAACATGCAAACTACATGCCATGATGCAACTAACATATAAACATCCTAATGCAAATGATTCTACCAACTAATATGACAAATAAACTAAATGCAAGTCCTAAGTTCACATTGTTATACCGCATCAATCAAAATAAAGCCACATAGTCATTAACATAAAGAGGAAAAAGGAGATTGGAAAGATCATACCATGCGGTCTTCAATATCCTCATGTCTCGGATGTGGCGTAGTCAATCAAAGTGAACAAGGATAAACAAACACAATATATACAAGACAATATATATACAAAGGAAATGAACTTGTTTTTGGTTTTTCAAATTTTTCAATTTTTATGATTTTTGAAATTTTTCAATTTTTATGGTTTTTTGAATAAAAGTTAAGTGTTAGAATTCCCATCCCCACACTAATATGGGCATTGTCCTCAATGGCCAAAATGATGGAAATTATGCAAAAATGATGCATGATTTCTATACTAAATGCAATTCTACACTAAGCTATACAACATGATGCATGGTTTTTGTTATGACGGAGAGGATAATTTAGATTACCTCCCGTTGTGTATGCATTAACTTCCCCAAACCAAATAAGACACTATTGCTAATGTCAAAGCATGGGTATAGTTCATGCACACACTATGCTATGCATGAAACTAGATTGTCATTTTGGATTTTCAAAAATGGGAACAATAAAGAACACCTCAATGGAACCGAGGTGTGAGTCCTTTGATGTTGCTAGGACTAAACCAACAATGATCAAAATGAAATAAAATACAAAGAGATATAGACAAACCATGGGAGAGTAGGAGTCTCCAAGGCTAGTCTTCCATCATGCTATTATCATCATCACTTCCCTCATGAGAAGTGGTCACATTGCCACTTTCCTTGGCACTTTCTTCATCACTTTCTCCATCATCTTGCTCATCATCATCGTCACCATCTCTTTCATCATCTCCACTTTCTTCTTCCTCAATATTATCATCAATTTCTTCACCATTTCCAACAACCTCATTGTCTTCCACCACGTCCCTTGATGCACCCGGAAATAAGGCTTCTCTATCCGCCTAACTAGGCAAAGGACAAGATGGATCAAGGAGTCCTTGCCTAGCTAGATGTAAGAGGGGAGGATATTGAGCCAAATATGCATTCTTCCAATCTTCATAAGCTTGCTTGTGCATGGCTTGCATAAGAAGTGTGACATAGTCTTTCCCAATTTCAACTCCTTGCGGTTTGAACTCTTCATACACAAAGGGGTAAGGCGGTATAACAATGGAAGAGGAGGGAGTTTCATGATCACCCTTTTGTTGTTGAATGATGTACTCGGCTTCTTCGGATAGGGGAAGTAAATAGTTGGTCCGGTGGACACTAAGACGACAAATCTTCGCGGGTAAAGTGAATGATCGAGCCTCACTAGTAAGCCACCCATACTTGGTGTCAAGGGGATTGTGGGCAACCCACTTGAACTTGTTAATCAAGATGGACATATCAATAAGATGGCCACCTTCCTTTGCCTTGTACTTGCTATCCTTATTGAAATTAGGATCAAAGTGCTTGGCTAGGACCGTGACAAGGCCGCCATTAACAATAACGGTTTGACCCTTCTTCCCACTATCTACATGGAGCCATCTATCAACCAATAGCCTCAAAGAATTGTAAGGCTTGGTATGAATTCTTCCAATATTCAAAGTTGATTCAAGGAGAATAAAATCGAGTCCCGTGAAATGATTGGTGTCTTTCCTAGCAATTATGGTATTTCCCACAACTTTGTGCCATATTCTTATGCCCGGATGATGGACCAAAAGAGCACGACAAGCATGAAAATCTTCAAATTTCTTCCCGGAGATTGCCTCCCAAAGAGGCCCGGGGTCATACTTCCCATATTGCTTATAATATTTATGTTCATCGCTAAGACCCAAAATTTCACCCAATTCCGGAAAGGTAATGCGTCTACTAGTGTTAGCTAGACGAAACTCAATATTTTCCTATTCTCAACTTTTGTCACTTTTAAAGAACTTAAGAATTCCAAGACAAGGGAGGGGTATGTTACTTCCTTCATTTCAAACAATTTCTTCAAACCCATGGCATTGAAAAAGACTCTTGTTTGTTCAAGAACACCCAACTTCTCTAAGGCATCTTTGCATATGAATTTGGTGGATTGAATTTGTTTCATAGCAAACTTGACAAATGTATTTCTATGGGTATCGGAAATGAAAGTTACCTCCGGATAATGCAAGAGTTTATTAATTACCGGAGTAGAAGGTAATGCTTCCATAGGAATTTGTTGTTGTTGTTGCACTTCCAAGTTTGGTGTTGATACCACCATTGCCAAAGCTTTCTTTGCTTGTAGAGCTTTTTGCCTTTGAGAGAGAGCCTTTGCTTTTGGTGCCTTTGTTGCCTTTGTTGCTCCCTTTGTTCTTGCCATTTGATGAACTAACCAAGTAAAGAGTCAAAAATCTTCAATTTGTAGAATGCCCAAATCGATTTTGAAGGTGAAAGGCTTTGCCTTTATGAGAACAAAAATCGACTCAAAGGTGAAGATTTTGTGCTTGGTTTTGATTGTTAATGAAGATGGAGTGATTGATTTGTTGTTTGAAAGATGGTTTGATTTGATTTTGGTGAGTTTTGTTGAGGGTTTTTGTTTTTGAGATGGAGAGGATGAGGGTTTTGATGTTGTGGGTAGTGTTTATGAATGAATGAATGAATGAATGAAGGTGGGGTGGTATTTAAAGAAGTCGAGATTTTTCAAGACGCAGGGACAATCCGTGCGGATTGGGTGCAATCCGTGCGGATTCTACAGCTTCAAAATTTTCAAAATCCCGCCTAGAGACGGGCGGATTCTGGGGAATCCGCTCGGATTCTTCTGAGATGGGACGGGCGGATTTTGTGCAGGACGGACGGATTCTAGTCCAGAGATTTTTCTTTGTTTTTCTTCAGTTGCAAGACGGGCGTCTTCTTCGAAAGACGGACGGATTCTGTGAGACGGGCGTCTTTCCAGTAATCCGCTCGGATTCTTCAACAGTCAAGAATTCTTCAATTTCAGCTCAGCCCAGGACGGGCGTCTTCTCAGCAGGACGCTCGGATTTGCTTCAGACGGGCGGATTCTCAGGAATCCGCTCGGATTGGTACTTGTGTACATGGATTCAGTTCCATCCGTGCACAAACGCATTCCCTTAGCATTCTTTCTTTCTTTCTTTCAAATCTTGTGTTCTTCATTGTGGGGGCACTACTAAGGCATGAATAGCCTAGGCAATTGCCATCCCCACACTAAGGTAAAGCACTACACATCAATTGAAATCATTAGTCCCTCCCTCACTTCTCTCTTTTCATGACAATTATTTTGATCAAAGTAAATAAAAATCCAAAAATGACAAAAATGCAATACAAAAATTGAAATGTAAGTTAGGGAGTTAGAAATATTTACAAGTGGTGGTTTAGGGAGGACTCCACCAAACTCTCATTCTTGATGAGATGTCAAGGGGGCATGTTCAAGGTGTTGTTGATGTTGCTCAACACCTTGAAGAAGTAATCAAAAGCTTGTTCATTGTTATGGTAGAGGTCCTCAATAGACCGTGGCCCTTGTTGTTGATCATGATCGATGGCATGCCCAATGTAGGGATTAAAGATCCCTTCAAATTCGTCGTCCCAAAGACCACAAACTTCATTGAGTTGATCATTGAAAATCTCTTGCTTAGATGGAGACAACTCTCCCAATTTCTTCTCTTGGCCAATGAGGCCATCTTCTTCTTCCTTGGTTGATTTTGATGAGCTTTGCAAGCTCTCCTTGTCACAATTCACTTGCTCTTTGAATGGAGCATCTTCAATTTTCTTCTTCCATTGGAGTTCCGATTTCTTTCTTTCATCCTTCCGGCTATAATGATCAATCATGAAACATGGCTCATGCAAACGAGGAGCTCTCATGGTCTTGTCAAGATTAAAAGTTATGCTTTCATCTCCCACTTCTAGAGTGAGCTCTCCATGTTTCACATCAATCACCGCACCCGCGGTGTGTAGGAAAGGTCTTCCTAAGATGATTGGAATGTTGGAATCTTCCTCCATATCAACAATGACAAAGTCTACCGGGATGAAAAACTTCCCAATTCGCACGGGGACATCTTCCCATATCCCTAATGGTGTCTTCGTCGATCTATCGGCCATTTGAAGAGTGATATTGGTGCATTTAAGCTCTCCCATTCCCAACCTTTTACTCACCGAGTACGGCATGACACTCACACTAGCCCCTAGATCACATAAGGCTTTGTTGATCGTTGTGTCGCCAATGGTACACGGTATTGAGAAGCTTCCCGGATCCTTTAACTTTGGAGGTGAACTCCCTTGAAGTATTGCACTACTCACCTTAGTGAAGGCGATAGTCTCAAGTTTCCGGATCGACTTCTTCTTTGTGAGGATATCTTTCATGTACTTTGCATAGGCCGGAACGTGATTGATTAATTCCGTGAAAGGAATTGAGACTTCTAAGTTCTTCACAATCTCCATGAACTTTCCAAGTTGATCATCAAATTTGGGCTTGGCTTGACGACTTGGAAAAGGAAGTCTAATCACAATGGGCTCCTTCTCTTTGGCCTTGTCTTCATTTTTCTTTGAACTTTCTTCTTTTGATGATTCCCCTTCTTTGGGGCTTTGCACAACAACTTCATTCTCACTAGCTCTCACAACTTCATTCTCAACTTGCTTCTTTGGTGCTTCATATCTTGTACCACTTCTCAAGTGAATGGCATGAACCGTTTCATGTCTAGGGGGATTACTTTGAGGTGGTAATTGCCCCTTTTGTCTTTGTGAGCTTGAAGATGCTAGTTGGGTCAATTGTGTTTCCGACATCTTGGTGTGAGCTAGAATGTTGTTGATGGTAGTATCTTTTGCTTGGCTATCTTTTTGCATTTGGGTGAAAAATTCTTGTTGATTCTTTTGCATTTGGAGGACCGCTTTTTGGACATCAAAACCTTGGTCATTTTGGTGATTGTATGGATTTTGATTTTGGTAGCCTTGGTTTTGATTGTAAAAGGGTCTTTGATTTTGATTTCTCATGGGTGGTGGAGTGTATGTTGTTTGAGGGTTTTGAACATTTTGGCTTTTGTATGAGAGATTTGGATGGAACTTGGTGTTTTCATTGTAAAAATTTGAATAAGGGGTACCACTTTTGTAAGCTTGGAAAGCATTAACTTGTTCGGTTGTTCCCCTACATTCACTTGAGTCATGACCCAAGGTTCCACAATTCTCACATATCCCGCTTGGGATTGATGAGGAGGCCGTCATGGCATTGACATGATGCTTTGATGATTTTGAGTTTTCCTCAAGTCTAGCCATAGCTTGTTCAAACTTCAAGTTGATTGTGTCAATGTGAGCACTAAGTTGAGCACCCAATTGAGTAACGGAGTCCACTTCATACTTTCCTCCTCTAGTAGCCTTGCGAGGCCTACTATATTGTGAATTATGGACCGCCATTTCCTCAATCTTGTTCCATGTTTGATTGTCATCAACTTCGGTGAACATTCCATTTGATCCCATATTGAGAATGTTCCTTGAATCTTCATATAAACCATTCCAAAATTGTTGCACTAAAAACCATTCGCTAAGTCCATGGTGAGGACATGAGCGACAAATACCTTTGAACCGCTCCCAAGCTTCATACAAAGATTCTTCATCCCTTTGCTTAAAACTCGTGATTTGAGCTCTTAGCATGTTAATCTTTTCCGGTGGGTAGAATTTTTTGTAGAAAGCTAGAGCTAGCTTCTTCCAAGAATCTATTCCAAGGGTGGCCTTATCAAGGCCCTTCAACCATTGCTTTGCGGTGCCGATTAACGAAAAAGGAAATAAGACCCATCTTATTTGGTCTTGAGTCACGCCCGTTTGAGAGATAGCTTCACAATAATCGCAAAAGGTTTCCATATGAGAATGAGGGTCCTCACTAGGCATTCCCCCGAATTGGCTCCTCTCAACTAGTTGGATGAAGGCGGACTTGGCAATAAAATTACCGGTGAGATGTTGCGGGGTAGGAGTACCATTTGGTAGATCCTCCTCGGTGGGTATAGAGTGTGACGAGAATTTAGGCATTGTAGGTGGATTTTGTGTGGTATTGTTTAATGGGTTTTCTTCTCCTTCTATTGCGAAAGGATTGACAAACTCACTAGTGGGTTGAACAACTTCACCAACACCTCCCAAATTCCTCCTAACAAGTCTCCTATTATTCGTCAAGGTTCTTTCGATTTCACGGTCAAAATGTAACAAATCTCTTTGTAACCTTCTAGACATGCAAAATATCAAACAACTCGAAAACAATTAGAACAAACCTTGAGGAGTTTTACTTCCCCAAGGTGAAAAAGACACAACTAAAAACAATAAAAGAAATCTTAAATCAATTAAACACCGTCCCCGGCAACGGCGCCATTTTTGATCGAGGCCATTTCGTGTTCACAATTAAGCATATGTGGTCGTTGGTCAATGGTCGATACAAAACACAATTTATACTTCACAAACAACTCTACAATTAGTAAAGAGGCAAGTAAAGGTCGGATCCCAAGGGACGGGTATTGAAATGAGAATTCTATTGTAACTAGTAGTGTCTAAGGGGTGTCACAAATTGGGTTGATGTAGAAGGTTACTAAACTAAAATAACAATGAAAATAAACTAGCAAGATGAATAAAATAAGGGTGTAAACAATTGATTAAAAGCACTAGGGTGTCATGGGTTCATAGGGGAGTCATGGGATATGATCATACAAACATGTTCTCAAATTATAAGCAAGCAATTATTGTTGTGATGGATTGAGTTGGGTTATATCTTACAATCCTAGGAAAGTTTGGGTCCCGGAGCCGAATCGATTAGATTGTACAACACCTACAAGTCGACTTAATCTTTCCTACTCAACACATGCATGGTCTAACAAGACTCGAGTTGGGTTATGTCTTACAAGTCAAGTTGAAGGGATAGAAGATGATAGTAAATGCAAGGATTCATAGGCTTAGCATTTCATCAAATATAACATGTGCATGTATTAAGATCAAAACAAGCAAGCAAATAAGATATGAAAGCATATTAATTTAAGCATGAATCATTCCCCATGTTGGTTTCCCCTAATCACCCATTAAACCCTAGCTAAGAGACTACTCACTCATTATCATATTAATCATGCTAGAAAGGTTGTCAATCATACTAACATAATGAAACATGATGAATAAATGAAAGTAATTAGCAATAATTAAAAAGGGATTAAGAGATTATACCTACTAATGATTCCAATAATAAAGCAAGAATAATAGAAGTACTTGAATCCTAGATTGAGAGGTTGTCAATCTCCCAATAATAACCCAAATAATCTTCAATTACCCAAAATAAAGGAAGAACAAGAGAGAGATTAAAGAACTAAAACTTGGATTAAAACTTGATTAATACTTGATTACAATATTGAAGAGAGATTTGATTGATATTAACTACACTAATTATTGATAAGAAGAACATGCTCCTCTAATTAGACTAATGGGGTATTTATAGTGAAAATTAGGGAGGATGCATTAGGGTTAACTAAGGGCTAAACTAGTAATTACACTTTTAAGTTGAGCAAGGAGACTCCGGTATTCTCCGAGAGAAGGGCTTCTCTAATCGTAGCTTGAAGAATGAAAACGTCTTTGTCATCGAAATCCGTGCGGATGGGAGTCGGGGACGGCCGGATCTGGTGAGAATCCGAGCGGATCCTTGGGCAAGACGCTCGGATTGGCGAGGGGAATCCGAGCGGATTCCTTTGAGGGACGCTCGGATTGGGCTTGGACGGACGGATTGTGTACAATCCGTTCGGATTGTATGGCAGCGTTATTTCTTCTTCTTTTCTTCCCTTTTCTTCATGAATTCCTTGGGGATTTCCTTGGGGACTCAAGGATCCTTTCTCAACAATGCTCTTCTACTATGCTATGTACAAAGGCCTTCTAGTCTTGTCTCTCCTTGATGCTTGGTCATTGAATACGATCAATTTAGCCTCGTTTTGCCATGAAAATGCAAGATTCTTACTCCTTTCCTACCAAGGGATCAAAATCTCAAAGAATATGCAAAACAAAGAACTAAAGATAAGAAATGACCCAAATAGGCACTAAAAAGCAAGGAAACAATGGTAATTCGGGGGCTAAATATGCGCCAATTATGGTCACATCAGTAAACAAACAAGCAACCAACAGGCTAGCCCCGACGACCCCTCAGCTCAGCTACTGTCGCCTCAAGAGCGGCGATCTCAGCATCTCTGGTCTCGAGCTCCCTCAAAAAGCAGGCCGTCTCCTCCCGGGACTACGCCAGTGTTGGAATATGTGTCCTCAACTGTAGATACCTAGTATCTGCTGAGACTCCAACAAACACCCGATGATTATCGGACTACAACATGTTTTGGAATCGCAGCGTTTGATCGACCGTTTGTGTACAACTCTACGTCGGAAAACATAAAACGATTTCGAAAATAAAACATTTCAAAACATTTCAAAAATACCTGGAGTGTTTAATGCACGACGACGGGGTCGCAATGACACTAACTAGAGTCAAAACCGACACCGGACCAAAAACCGACTCAAAAATTCAAATCCCGACTCCAACAACGAGTCAAACCGAGTCAACCACCAAAAACAAAACATTTCAAACCTTCTACCTTAAGTTTTCCCGGATTCATGTTGGTCAAGTACCAAACATGTGACTACAAAACCTAGGATAGAACAAATCATGATTGTGTTTGTTGTGAAAGCGACAACTCACCTCGAAGAACCGCGACGTGGCTCGCGCCTCGTTGAGCAGCCCAGGTGGCCACGTCGCTCAAAACTCACACACCACTCATTCTCCTATAAATACCCCTCAAATGCCACCCATTTGAGACTTACGCGAGTGTCCGCCCCCTCTTTTTTTCCTTAAAATTCTCGACTCGACTTCTTAAGTCACAACCCGAAGCGTATTTACGACCTACCGATCGTAAATACAAGCCTTACACATTGTTTGGTACCGTCATCGTGCATTAAATTACTTGACTGACCACTTCGACCACTACACCATCACTACCATTAAAACACTCTTTTTACTTACCAAAACGGTTTTAAACCGAGTTTTTTCTGATCAAACGAGTTGTTACACTTACGTCGGTCACTCGCCATAACCAAACATGTAAGTATGAGGGTGTAAAAATCCTCTTTCATTATGTTTTCATTTGTTTCATGACTATAACATGCTAAAACGTGCATAACATGAACCAAAACATTGAATAAACGAGCCAAAACTGATTTTTGGTCTGAGGCAGAAGCCCCTTAGGTCGCCAGCTTACCCGCGCCTAAATCGGGTGTTCAGACCAGAGATCAACCGTGTTTGTTCTCGTCATTTCCCTTTAATTCATTTTCATATTTGTAATCGGTTTTCACCATTCCGAATATTTTCGAACCATTTTTATTTTATTTCATTTGTTTTAACCATAAAACATTCTTCACCCTTGGTTCCTCATACCATGACGGTTAAATCCGTGTTTCGATGATAATATTTGGTTAATGACATTTAAAAGGTATTTTAAAACATTTTATTTCATTTCTTTACATTTTCAATAAATGTAATAGTCACCAACACAAAGTCATCCTTGGTTCTACATACCATGCCGGATTTTAACTCGGGTACGATGATGAGTATCGACTAATTATATTCAAATGGACTTAAAACAATTAGTCCATAATTATTTTCAAAACTATTCATGTCAAGTTTGTCAAGTCGAACCCGACACCGAATATTATCCAAATAATGGTGATTATTCGAGTCTAGTTCTTCAAATCAACAAATGCGGTCTAAACGACCCCTTCAAATCAAACCGGGTTCAAATACCCATTTTCAACGCATTTTATAACGTTTTCTAAAAGGTCAGAACACGGCACATAAACCGTGGGCTAACCCGCGCCTAAATAGGCCCTCCATTTCTCATTTTCAAAACCAGAGAGAGGCCCCTTGTATCGCCGGCTGGCTCGCGCCTCATATAGCCTTCTGGTACAGGGTCTGTTCCCCTCCAGCATTAGTCTAGGACGATCCCGACTCCGGCTAGCCCGGATATAGGACGGATCATATGACTATTCAAAATCATATTTGCAAAATGCCTTACTAAGACAAATGGATCATGTTATGCACCCTAAACCTAATACGGTAAATGGATGTTTAATTTCTGTCTTGCATGTAAATCAATCATTAATCCAACTCGACATCTTACACTTGATACTTGGATTAAATCAACCGACTTAGAAAGCTCTCACATGTTAGGTTTAAATTATTGGATACGCATTCATGCATTTAAACCATTTTATCAACTTTTGCATTCAACCAACCAAGATCGATCAGTAGAGGCCGCTAACGCGGGCAAGATTGGGTGTCTGATTAAAGGGCTTCCCAATACGTACCTTCACCTCTTACTCAGAAACTTTGGATAGTGGACGACCTTATCCAGGGCGTACGAGAGTCATTCTAGAGATAGGATGCTAAAGAGGGACGATTTCCTTATCTTTAGTACCTATGTCAAACGCTGCTTTGTGCTTCGATTTGACCGAGGTATAAAGTGGATTTCGAACAGGTTCCAGGCATCCCACAAATGCTTGGTGGCGACTCCGAACATCTCTAATCGTTTCGAGACCCTTACCGAGATGAAACCGACCGATCTAAAATGATCCGGTCGAAAGCATTTTTACGCCGCCGAGCGTGGCTTTCAAAAGACCGTTGTATGTCCACAGATCGAAGTGGGCTTGCAGGGGGGCCATGTCCACAGATTGGCGACTCCGCTGGGGATAACTAGGACACTTTCGTCTTTTTGATCCCTAGATGGTGAGACTCGAACGAGGTCTTGGTTGGAATGCATTAATTGATATTACGGTCACGGTCGGGTTCCATGTCCGGGCCCACAACCTAACCCTTTTCGACCAATTGGCTCGTCTCATCGGCGTGAGTTTTTCTCATCCCCGCGTTTCGAATCCCGATTGAGTCAAGCATACCATTGACGTTACACATTTCTGTTTCGTCAAAGAGCTTTCATCACTTTCGAGCACGAGGCTAGGGCACCCTCCTTACACATTTTGTTTGGATTGGTATCCCTCTCGCAAATAAGGGTTTGATCGCTTGGCGTGTAACCCACCTTTTTAAGCCAAAACCCGTGTAGCATGATGCATAATATAATGAAACTGTGAATGCTTATGTGCTACTTGATCATAAGTCCTTCCGTGTCATTTTTAAAATTTCAAAATCATCTTTTTGCGCCGTTATAATGGCCGTTTCAAACCTCGGTCTTTCGCCGACCGATGCATGCCTTTCTAGGCCGTCGTAATGATGATTTTCAAACTCGGTTTTTATAACCATTTCAACACGCCTTTCTTGGCCGTCGTAATGATGATTTTAAAACCCGGTTCTATAACCATTTTAACACGCCTTTCTAGGCCATCGTAATGACGATTTTCAAACTCGGTTTTTATAACCATTTCAACACGCCTTTTTAGGCCGTCGTAATAACGATTTTCAAACTCGTTTTTTATAACCATTTCAAAACGCCTTTCTAGGCCGTCGTAATGACGATTTTTAAACCCGGTTTTCTACAACCATTTCAAATCACCTTTTTGCGCCGTTATAATCGCCGCCTCTAGACACGGATTTTAACCCGTTTCGCGCCGACAATGGCTCTTTCAAAACCCGAGAGAAGCACACACCCTTTTTCTCGAGACACTTTCGAGATCCCAAGGACCATGCAACATCCCCAAGACCTCTTCAAACATTTCAAACTCGATTTTCAAAACATACAATTTTGAATTTCAAAACCGTCTTGGGAAACAATGCACTGTTTTCCGAGCCGACTCAAACTCAAACCGTCTTTTACAAATAAACTTAAGACGACCCCTTTCATCTGATCGACTTGCGGAGATCTCTATCTTCGGAAGCCGTCTATTAAAGCGACAAATGAATCTTTTTGAAAATTTCTATTTTCGAAAACTTCAGTCCACCATCCAATTTCGCCTCGTGTCTATCGAGTCGAAGAAAACGTACTTATGGGTCTTTACTTATGAGTCGTCTCACCATGAGACCCGTCCAATGGCGTCGCGCCGTTACGTTGGACTCGTGTCAAATGTTCGGTCAACACCGTCACGTCATATATCGAATCAGCACCGAGGGACCACACACGGTCACCCCCGTCTTGTTGGGTCTGATCTTTGTCTCGTCCTTTGTGTTGTCTGCGTTCAGTCTTAGAACCGTGTCAGATTGAGTTGTAATGTGAGCCGTTTTTCTGCCTCAGAGCCATGGCCCCGTCTTCATTTTCGTCCAACAACAATGATAACAAGAGAGATGTCACAACTGATCAGCTAGCCAGCCTGCTCACCGCTCTTAAGGTCACCCTGGATCGCGTCGAGACCTGTATCGATGCCCTGCAGAACAAAGAAACTGGGGAACATAACAACCCACCTCTGACTGAAACTGAGAAGAGGCTAAAGCTCTTGGAAGAACAGCTCCTAGCCCGGGGTAACAATATCCATCTGGAGAACAACCGAAGGTTCGAACCTATTGGGAATCAATTACCTGACAACTTCACCATAACTGATGTGCCTAAGTTCAAAGGAGTGGAGGACCCACTCAACCATATCCGTGCTTTCAAGGACTACATGGCCATTAAAGGGGTCAAACAGGAACTTTTTACCCGGATCTTCCCGTCTTCCTTGGAACCAATCCCTCGCCAATGGTACTACTCCCTTGATCCGAAAAACCTTACTACTTAGGATAAGATCGCAGTTGAGTTTGCCAAACAGTATGCCGACAATGTCGAGATCCAGGCCAATACCCGTACTCTTGAAGTGCTAACCCAAAACGACAAGGAGGGGTTCACCGAGTTCTTAACCCGTTGGAGGAGGGTGAGTACTCAACCGGTCAGTAAGCCAAGTGAATCAACTTTGGTGGAAAAGTTCGTCAACAACCTCCGCCCAGTTTATGCCAACCTACTGAGGTATCAGAATATCAAGACCTTCCAAGATCTGCAAATTCTGGGGACACGTATTGAAGATGACCTCCGAAAGGGTGTCTTGGCCAAAACCACTAGCAGAGGCTACCAGGGATCCACCTCAACCGGATCTCGCCCTTACGGCCAGACGAGGTTAACCTCGTCGAACCATCTGCTAAGAGAACTGAGCGCCCCCAGAGATTGTTCACCAACATAGGGTCGACTTATGCAAATGCCTTGAAGAGGCTCATGGACCAGGGGAAGTTACAACCGATCGGACCCACCCCGGATCCGACCGATGCCAAGAAGCCCCGGTTCTGGAACCCCAGTGCCTACTGTCAGTACCATCAGGGAAAAGGGCATGATACCGAAACCTGCTTCAAACTCAAGCATATCATCCAAGATATGATTGAGAAAGGAGATTTGCCTTTACTATCACCGACTAAACCGAACAACAAAACGAACCCTCTGGGAATCCACGCCATCTCTGACGATGAGCCAACTTTAGACTCCTCTCACCTCATCCTTCCAATTGACGACGAGGTGAATGCTTTGGAAAAAGATCCTTCAGACGGAGTGTTTGTGTTTAGTGCTGCCACTATGCTCACTATGTTTCGACAAGTTGAGGAGGCCACAGTCAGCCTCTCCGAGAGAATCACCCGACTTGACGACGCCTACCGTCGACTCATCTTCAATCCTCCAGCACCGCGCCCGAGGGAGAATTCCCCAAGCATTCAAAACTACCCACCCCAGGATAGATTGCTCCCGCGACCATTCTGGCATAGACCTCACGTAAATCACCCTCAAAATAATCACCCTCAAAATAACTACCCTCACAATAACTACCCCCATAAAAATCACCCTCACAAAAACCACCCTCACAAAAGTATCCCTCACAAGAACTGCCCACCGAGGAATACCCCCCCAAGGTACCCTCGGGACTCTGAAATTAATGGCATTTGGAGAGATGATGTTGAGGATGTCTATATCATCCCAGGGAAGGAGAAACAGGCGAAAGAAATTGGACATCTCACCCGGTCCGGACGTCCCTATCAGAACCCGAACAGTCCAACGGTCGTTCCAGCAACGAATGACCAAGTCATCCCAGAGGTGGACGCTCAACCAAGGGCTCCTGAGAATTCAATCCTGAAACAGCTTCACAAGGCAAAAGCCGAAAACTTAATTTGGCAACTAATCGCAACGTCTTTTGAGCATCGACAAGCTCTGCTACAGGCTTTGGGAAAGTTAACAGTGCCCTCCACCTCTTCCCCAGAAGAAATAGTGGCACACATGTCGAGGGACGCCCCTGATCTGAACAACCCAATCGTCTTCTCCGACGAGGATATCCCTCCGTTCGGAGCCAATCATAACCTGGCCCTGTATATCACCGTACAATGCCTCCAGAAAAATGTACCCATGGTCCTCGTGGATGACGGATCCGCGGTGAATGTCATTCCCCTAAAGACTGCTCACAAGCTGGGTATTAGGGAAGCTGATTTGGTCCCAACGAATCAAGGAGTACACGCCTACGACGGCAGTCGTTGCAAGGTCGCGGGGCTTATTACTCGGGCTGTCGTGACCGGACCACTGGAAAGACAAACCAGTTTTTAGGTGGTCGACATCGACGCCTCTATCAATATGCTCTTGGGACGTCCCTGGATTCACGCCGTCAAGGCAGTCACCTCGACTCTCCACCAGAAGATCAGGGTCCCCTTCAACGGGAAATCAATCACAATTCCTGCTTCCCCGATCACAGCAGTCATGAGAAAGGGGATAGCCTCCCAAGCCATTGAGGAGGACGATAACGAAATTTGGGGTTTCCAAGCTGTGAACGCCATAACCAATGAATCCATACCCTCGGATTGTGACCCGTTCGCCAACCTCACGGTCAACCGTATCATGATGCATCAAGGTTATTTCCTGGGTTTGCCGCTCAATCCACTGAAGGACCCATTGCCTCCCTTGAAACAGGCTAAGGTCCCTAACATCCCCTTTGGACTGGGATATAAACCTACCGATGAGGATATCCAGGAGATGAACCTCCTAATTCGAAAGCGCAAGAAGCACGGAGTTATCCTCCGTCCTTATCATCTGTCTCTCAACGGATACTTTGTCCCCGAGGGAGAGTCTGAGCTCTAGCATGGCTTCCCGGAGCCAATCTATGACTCTGTGGCCAGGGCTAGGTACCCGGGAGTGGAAGCCTTCCAGGACTGCTACTTCATCCCCGACAACGTCGAAGCTGCATCAACTGAGTCTAAGCCGTCGCCATGCCTCGACGGACAAGCTGCCACTCTCCTCTTTGGGGAAGATAACATCAAGCACCTCGACTATGAGGACATTATCAACATCGCCCTGAAGGACAACCAATTTGACCCAACCGCCTTGATCTCCGACACTGACCCGGAGAAAGTTACCCAAGGCTGGAGGAAGATCGTCAAGGTGACCGATCGCCAAGGCCGCATTCTCAAGATCACAACTGGAGAAGGCCCTATGTTCAAGGAGGGAAGTGAGGAAGAGTCCGAGTCTGAGTCGGAGTCAGAGTCTGTCATAACTCCTAACACTCCTGATGTCCCAGTCAAGGTCCCATTCCCACTGTTTTATCACAAAGTCGTGGCTGATTCAGAGGCTGAGTCTACTAGGTTCACCCCCACTCCCATGAAAGGTGACAACCTGGAGCCTGTTCCAGGGGCTACCTTCTCTGTTGTGTCGCCTCTGACTGACCACAAAATGTCTGTCCTCTCCGAGCTTTTCGCTCGTGTCAACTTAATGAATGCTAAGTTTGCTTATGACTCGTCTCATTTTAACTGCAATGCAATTCTGAATGACTATGAGGAATTTGACTTGAGTGACTACCCACCTCACCTAGCCAAAGAACTTGACAAACGGGAAACTAGAACCCCCATCATCGAGGAGACCGAACCTATTAACGTAGGAACCGATAACACACCTCAAGAACTTAGGATAGGGATAACCCTGGACCCCTCGGAAAGACAACAGTTCATTGACCTCCTCCACGAATACAAGGACGTGTTCGCCTGGTCTTACAGAGACATGCCAGGATTGTGAGAGAAATTGCAGAGCAGGATACCCATTAAACCCGGAGCTAAACGTGAAGCAGAAGCTACGCCGGATGCGTCCTGAATGGGCCCTAAAAATCAAGGAAGAAGTGGATAAACAGTTCAAGGCTGGCTTCATCAAAGTGTCTGAATACTCTGATTGGGTGGCCAACATTGTGCCCATACCAAAGAAAGACGGAAGAATTCATGTTTGCGTCAACTTCAGGGATCTGAAAAAGGCTAGCCCAAAGGACGACTTCCCTTTGCCACGTGTTGACATTCTGGTGGACAATACTGCCGAGCATGCTCTCCTATCATTCATGGACGGGTATGCTGGGTACAACCAGATTAAAATGGCTGAGGAAGACATACACAAGACTGCGTTCACTACACAGTGGGGTACATATTGCTACACGGTCATGCCCTTCGGCCTCATCAACGCCGGGGCTACCTATCAAAGAACCGCTACCACTCTCCTACATGATATGATGCACAAGGAGTTAGAGGTATATGTCGATGACATGATTGTCAAATCAAAGGAACAGGACCACCACATCAATGCCCTCCGGAAATTCTTCGCTCGTCTGCGGAAATATAACATAAGACTAAATCCTCAAAAGTGTGCATTCGGGGTCACCTCCGGAAAACTCTTGTGACATGTCAGCAGCAAAAGAGGCAATGAGATTGATCCAACCAAAATCAAAGCCCTTTAACAAATGCCTCGGCCTAGGAACGAGAAAGAGATTCGGGGATTTCTCGGTCAGGTCCAATACATCAGCCGCTTCATTGCCAAGCTCACTATGATTTGTGAACCAATATTCAAAAAGCTTCGTGCCTCCGATCACACCGATTGGGACGACGACTGTCAGAAGGCCTTCGACAGGATAAAGGAAATCCTATCTAAACCTCATGTCCTCATGCCAGCTCAACCAGGGATTCCTCTATCCCCATACCTGACTGTTACCAACACAGCCATGGGAGCAATGTTAGCACAAACAGTTGGCAACGAAGAACGAGCCATCTACTACATCAGCAAAAAGTTCATTGAGTAAGAGACGAAGTATACCCAGCTGGAAAAGACATGCCTTGCCCTAGTATGGTCAACTGAGAAGCTGCGCCATTACATGCTCAGCTATACGGTCCACATCTACTCCAAGATGGACCCGGTTAAATACATCTTCGAAAAACCCGTACTAAACGGACGGCTGTCTAGGTGGACACTCATGCTATCCGAGTTTGATCTCAAGTTTGTACCCCTCAAGGTTATCAAGGGAAGAGCAGTCGCTGATTTCCTAGCAAAGAATCCCGTCAACGAGGACCCAACGACTGACACATGGTCACTTCCTAACGAAGACATCCTTTGTGACTACTCCGACGCATGAGACCTATACTTCGATGGTGCGTCTAATCTGAGAGGCTTCGGGGTAGGGATCCTTCTCATATCACCAGAGGGAGAACATGTTCCAATCTCGGTCAAGCTGGACTTTGCCGTGACCAACAATGCCGCTGAATATGAAGCATGCCTCATCGGCCTACAAGCTGCCATCACACTTGGCATCAAGAGATTGGGGGTCTACGACGATTCCTCACTCATCATCAATCAGGTATCTGGATCATAGAAAAATCCGATCCGACAGCTTAACTCCCTACCGAGCAAAGATCAATCAAGAGGTTTTCGACCAAATCGACTATTTCCCCTTGTCACGAGAGGAAAATCAATTCGCTGATGCCCTGGCCAAACTTGCCGCGCACGTCAACATACCAGACGACATGACATCGATGCCCTTATGTGTCAATCGAAGGAGCGAGCCAGCCCACATTTGTGCCATTATCAACGACGAGGAAAGCCATGATGAACCTTGGTACCAAGGCATCCTCAATTACAAAACCAAAAACGAATTCCCTCCCAACTCCGATCAAAGAGGACAAAGAGCCATCCGTTTACTTGCATCACAATTCGTGATAAACCAAAATCAACTATACAAAAGAACACCCTAAGGAATTCTCCTCCTTTGCATCGACCATCACAAAGCCAAAAAAGTCATGGGAGAGGTTACCGACGGAGAATGTGGCCCTCACATGAGGGCAATGATGCTTACTCGGAAAATCATGCGGCTAGGTTACTAGTGGACCACCATGGAAGCCGATTGCCGTAACTAAGTCAAACATTGCCACAATTGCCAAATCCTCGCCAACATACAACACATACCACCATCCCTTTTATACACCATGACATCACCCCGGCCTTTCTCAACCTGGGGGATCGACATCATCGGGAAAGTCAACCCGATAGGCACCAAGGGGCATTGCTTCGTCCTCGTCGCCATCGACTATTTCACCAAATGGGTGGAAGCACAGTCATATGCAGTCTTGATCGCCAAACAAGTGGCCAAGTTCATTCAAAAGAACATCATCTGCCGGTATGGGGTACCCCATGAAATCATCAGCGATGAAGGCTCTCACTTCCGGGCGGAAACTCAAGCTTTGCTGGGCAAATACAAGATCAAACGACATCGATCATCCCCTTACCGTCCCCAAACTAATGGAGCGGTGTAGGCAGCGAACAAAAATCTTGTCACCATTATCAAGAAAATGCAAGATAACTACCGCGATTGGCCGAGCAAACTCCCATTCGCACTCTGGGAATACCGAACCTCCATTCGAACACCGACAGGCGCCACACCCTTCTACCTAGCATATGGTATGGAGGCGGTTCAACCGGTAGACTTAGAGGTCCCTTCTCTACGCATCCTACTGGAGAGTAAAGTCCTCGAGGCGGAATGGACCCGTCGAAGGTACGAACAACTCACTCTTCTAGACGAACGGCGACTCAACGCCTTGCACAACGTCCAGCTATACCAACGACGTATACAACGGGCATTCAACAAGAAGGTTAAACCCAGAAACATCCAGGAGGGCGACTTGGTCCTCAAGTCAGTTCGAGCACCATTACCAGTCGATCCGAGGGGAAAATTCAAACCCAACTGGGCCGGGCCATACGTGGTCAAGAAAATACTTTCGGGGGGCGCAGTGAGACTGACTGACCTAGATGGGGAGGACTTTACAAACCCGACCAACCTAGGCCAAGTCAAGAAATACTACCCTTGAACCATAGCAACCAACAACCTAGCCTAGTTTTGCAACTAGCAACCACCTCGACCCCATTTCATGTCAAGTTCCTCAACGTATTCTGATTTGAAATTGCATGTTTTATCGAGTCTAAGCTGCGGCACCTTGCCCGTTTCAAATGTCCTTTGATCTGTCAAAGGCAACATCCATTTGCACTAAAACAAAAACCCCCTGAACTACGAGCATGGTTTGATTTCACCTCTTCAGGTGGATATGTAAGCAGTCCCTCTTATACCTGAGGGATACAACCGCAAAACCCAATCAAAATTTACAAAACATTTTGAACTACGATCATGGTTTGATTTCACCTCTCCAGGTGAATACGTAGGCAGTCCTTTCTTACACGAGAAGGATACAACCATCCCCATACAAAAAATCCCCACGTACAAAAAAAACATCCCAAAAAAGGAGGGAAAACCATTCTCTTTCCCACGAAAATGCAAAAATAGGCCTTTCTCCCTTTCTACAAAACTCCACTTTCCCAAGTGCGAATATTTAGGACGATTCAAATTGAATTGCCTTCACAAAATGGATGGAAGAGGCAAGCGTTCACAATTTTCGACACGGGCAATCCTCTTATTTGGTTAATAATGGGAGGGATTACAATTTCAATAAATAAAGCTCGACAAGTCTACAACTTGTCAAAGCTAAGGTGTCAACTAAAACACCTCACATAATAAAACTAGCACAAAACATACAATAACTAGCTAGTACAACATAATAAAAACTCACAACAATAATACAACATAATAATAAAGTGGGTAATGGAGGTCTTCACTCCTCCATTCTACCCTTGCCTTTTCCCTCGGGGTACATCTTCCCCTTGTTTTTCTTGTTGCCCCGCCTAGCATGGACTTCCTCCTCATAACGGATCCTCAACGGATCTATGACGGCGACGGCCTCCGGTCTAGCACAAGACCCCATGGTCGACCCAAAACGAGCCAATGCACGGCTCACCATACTATTGGGACCCGAGCTTCTCCTCTTCGGTGGTCTCATCACATCGGGGGTAGCTCCATCAACATACTCCTCAAAGAAGGCACGGTTGGCCTTTCCAACTTCTCGATACTTCAAGTCGACAACCTCGTCCTTACGAAATTTGGACCTCTCTTCCAAGGATGGAGCACGTGACCACTTGACATAAGCGGGAGTCACCCATGTCGTGGCAACGGGGTTTGGCACGTCCCAAAGCGGCCGAGTGGCCCACCACCTTTCGAAGACCTCCACAAGCTCGGAGTTCCAGAAAATATTCTCTTGGACAAGAGTATCTTGAACGGGCACCTTTTGTTGACGCCCCATTTGCCTCATGAGCCTTTCGGGATAAATGAAGGAAACGACCTTCAAACCCACCACCATCAAAGAACGAGGACTAGCACCTGAAGCGGGCAACCCCGTGAAGGACCTCAAGTTCCACCACGGCACCACCCAACGGATATGAGGACCACCCTCCTCCGCCAATATCGCGACCCAGTAGGCCTCGGTGGAAGCGAAACTATCCGGGTACAACTTCTTCCTCATGGTAAGGTGACGGAAGGAATAAGAAGAAGAATCAACCGGAGGCTCTACATACCTTAGCCTCTCCAATAGCCACACATGGAGGATTCTTGGGGATCCGAAAGAGGGGGCTTCTCCACAAGAGCCTTCCTTGTCCAAAGCTTGGATAATCTCTCCAAGTACCAACCATGATGGGTCTCTACCATGCTCCATTTACTCAATCACATGAATAAGGGTCATGCTACCATGGCATCTTGGCCCCTCCTTCTTCAAGACATCAACAAAGAGGTACACATGGACAAGGCAAAATGCAAGAGCCCTTCTCCTAGCCACCTCCGAGACATTAGCATCTAATCGGTTTGAAAAGATGCTGATAAGAGCCAATATATCAACACCGTGTGGAGCAAGAAGAAAGTTGATTTGGCTTGTTGATAAACCGAACATGGAACGGAATTTCTCCTTGTAGCCCAACCGAGTCGGAGGAAGCACCGGAACACAACCCGGCCACCCACCAATGGCTCCAACTTCTTCGGCAAGAGGACAAAGCTCACTTTTCGGGAAAATGAAAACATGATGTTTCGAATCCCAAAACCGAGAACATGCTTCAAGAAATGAAGGTTGCACCTTGACTTGACGGAGCACCAACAATTGACCAACTCCCATGCAAACGAGTTGATACTTTTCGGGAGGCGACAAATCCCGGCACCATTGTCGCAATGCGTTCTCAAAAGCATCCATGAAATATTTTTGTTCAAGAAGAAGAGGTTTTGTAGAGATGTTTTTGTGTTTCGGATGATGAAACAATGAAGCGCAAACGTCCCTATTTATACAAAATGATCAGCGCGTTTTTTTCAGAAAAAGGGGAAAGCTGGCTTCCATCGCACGGAGGCTCGCGCCTCTTTGAGGCCTCCCCAGGATTCCCGCTGTTGACTTATCTCTTTTTAAACTTGTGTTTTCTCCTAACACCTCAAACCTCCCGCCAGGAAGCTCGCGCCTCTTCGGGATGATTTAGGATATTTTGTGTTTCCTCACACTCTAATTTCCTTGTTTTCACGTTTTACGAAATCCGACACGGTTTCCATGACGCAGCTTTAAACATACGGATTTTTCTTTCTTTTTTTAAGGGGGGAAGGGCTAGTCGCCCCGATCCGCGATGGATCGTTTCCATGTCAGTTGAAATTCCGAATTTTTTTTCGCTTTTTCGCAATTTTCCATCAAAATCGAAAATTGATAACACGACGTCAATTTTCCTCAAAAATTCAAGCACTCACAAATTCGAGTCTTGACCTCAAAAATCAAATATACTCGCAAAAATCCTTTTCTAAAATTCTTTCCTGACGGTTTGAGTTTGAATTTTTCGAATCAGTTTTCATAATTTCGATGCAATTTAATTCACGACACGAGTTAATTGCTCAAATTTTAAAATCAATTCCTTTTGAATTCCGAACGCGACGATTTGTCACGGAATTTTCAAAATTCATTTCAAAATTTCAATTTTAACTTCAAGTCATCTTGGTTAATTTTGGTTTTCGATCAAATGCTTTACGTGTTCTCAATCAAATGCTTCTACGTGTTTGCATTTTTGCATATGTGCTATCTGTTGCCTGTTTTCCCACACTAACGATGCAGGAACCAGTGCAAAGCAAAAGGAGAATTGACAGCCGACAACGCTCCTCCGAAGCACAAAGAAAAAAAAAGCCAAAAATCACAAAATAAGCTACAATCCAAAAACACATATATACAAACCGCTTCACGCAAAATGTAAATATGTACAGACAAGGGTCCAAGACACGGACAAACTACAACAACTACTCAACGTCTCCCGTCGGACCAGTCCTGGTCTCACTAGGAGTCGCCGCCAACGCAGACACCACCACCTGCTCAGACTCCCTCTCCGGAGAACTCTCCAGTGTCTCCTGCTCCATCACGATGCGAAGCTCCTCCGCCGTAGCCAACTGAGCCCTGAGAGAGGCAATCTCCGCGTCTCGGCTCCGCAGCTCGTCCTCACGACGCCTCAAGTCCTGGTCCCGACGCATGATCCCCAGCTCCTAGCCCTCGATCGTCGACCTGGCTGCCTCCAACTCAGCACGGACCCGAGCAAGCTCCGCCGGATCCGCAGTACCCTACAAAACACAATAACAGATCCTCAAGATCTAAAAACATGAAATATAACACAAAACACACAAACACAGCACACAAAAGTACCTGAGAAAGCCGAGCCTCCCTCGCAGCCAGGCCACCAGCAAGCGCCCTCCAGCGGTTAGCCATCTGCCATAAGTCCTGGTGACTAACAGTCGTCATCTACAAATCAAAATGTCCTTCAAAACAATGTAAGGCAAGGTGTAATTGAGGAAAGTGTTCAAGTCAGGAACTCACCCTCAGAACGATCAACCTCCACTCCATGCCAGCATCGGTCACCTCGGCCGCCGCGGGCTCCGGTAAGCGTAACTGAAGCTCCTCGCTACCCGGCCCCTGAAAAGTGGTCTCCATCGGAAAAGCCGGGGGCTGAGTCCTCATCAGCAGGTCGACTCCCTACCATTTGGATCCACATCAAAGATGACAAACCCTCCTAGTAAGGGAGGCAATGAAAATAAAAAACAGTGGAAAACATACCACGATCGGGTACCAAGCAAGCCTCGACAACCGGAAGGTGTTGTAGTCAACGTCCCGCAGCAACATCTCCTCACCTCCCTGACCGTGAAGGTGCTCCTCAAGCTCATCCGGGGTCGACTCCTGGAACAACACCCTGGGCGGGTCAACCGGCACGACGAAAGTCTCGGTAAAGCACTGACGAACTAAGCGCTCGCCCAAGTACCAAACCGGCTCAATCGCCGTCTCCAAGTACAAACGCAGGGAGCTACGAGGCCGCAAACGCTCCCTGATGGCAGCCAGTACTCCCGTGTAGTGCTCCCAAGGCCACCCAACAAACTGCATTCAAAACAAAGCTACTCAGCTAACTGGGGGCTTCATAAGCTACCTAATCATCCTATCTCTATCTATTTCCATAAAGGAGAAGGGGAAGAGAGAAAGAACTTACATCAGCAACCCGAAGCTTGTTCACGCGACGCCTACAGTCCTCGTAAGTCGACTTCTTCCGAGCCACCGTCCAACCCCTCACAGCAGGATAAGTCGAGGGAACACCGTTTGTGGTCCCCGGACGCAGAGGAGTGAAGTAAGCATACAACGAAGCCTATAATCAAACACAACAAACACATATCAGACAATTTCTTAAAAATTGCCAAAATAAAAATCAAAATCAAACTAAAAAAAAACTACCACAAAATACTCGTACCTCAAAGATGAGGTCGGGACCAACCAAAGCAGGAGCACTACACTCTCCCACTCTCTCCGGACGCACCGCCGCGTGCAAGTACCGGGTGAAACTCGCCAGAGCCGGCGTAACCCAGTCAAACCGACCCAAAGTGTCAAGCTCGGTGAGGAGAGGAAGCACTTTGGTCGACAAGCGCTCATCCTTGTCGCCAAAGTACGTGGCACCCAAGAAGTACCACAACCACAGCCGCACCTCCTTCGTGTCGGCCTCAACCTCTGCCTCCGGACTCTCCAACGGCGCCGGAGTAACACCTGCCACCCTCCCAGTGAAGTGGTCCTTCACGTACGAACTCGCAATCAAGTACGGAGTGACGTCGGAAGGCTCCGGCAAATCAGTATCGATCAAAGCAGTAACCGCAGGAGAGGACACTCTCTCCGGCGTCTCGGTAAACTCAATGGGCAACTCGCCACAGGGAAGGCCGGATACCATGGCAAAGTCCTCTAAAGTCACGCCGACCTACCCAAAATCCATGTGGAACGGCGACGTCGTATCCCAGTACCGATCCAACATGGCGCGGATCAGACACAGGTTCGCCCTAATCGAAGACCTGTGAATATCCCGCGAGGCTGCCACCAGCGGCCCAAAAGCCGACCTCTCTATCAACGCCCTCGTCCCGGCTCGGAGAACGTCGTAGAAATCCAAGAAGGTAGACAAGCCCGAGAAAGTCCTCATGGTGCCAATCTCCTGAAATCAAAAACAAACAACGTCAGAATGCCTATCCAGGCCCGACACTTCAAAGGTGACAAAATTCAATCGAGGAACACGTCTCACCAGGCCCTCGTGAGCACGGTAGGAGAGGTGTCTGTCCAGTCGAAGCAACAACTGTCTGCCGTCAAAACACTCGGCCCAAGCTGGCGCCGCCTGTAAAAGCAACCCCCGCGGGGCTATAGCCCGTCTGGCTCTCCAACTCGCAACTCTGACGTTGTCCTCAACTGTCTCCGCTCTCCGTCTCTTATAGCCGCGAGACTCAACGTGGTGGGTAGGGCCCATTTCAACGACCCTGGTGACGTTCTGCAACGACCGTCTGGTCGCCCGAGGACGGCGCGGCCTCGTAGAAATCCTCCTACCGGAGGTACCAGCCTCAAAGCCAGTCTGAGCTCTCCCGATGACAGTAGCCCCAACAACGGGCACCTCACGCTCCTCGACGGCCCCCGCGGCCCCAACAGCCTACTCAGGAGGTCTCTCCTCCTCGGTAACGTCCTCCACAACCACGGCGGGCGTGCTAGCCGGAGTACTAACCGGCCGGGCCCCGAACAACTTCTCGAGAGTCGCAGCAAGGGACTCAGCTTGTCCCGAACAGTCTCCTACAAACAGAAAAACGTCGCCGAGATTCCGGCATTACGACGGCAGGAAATGGGCAAATCCAAAAAAAAAAAAAACAAAACAAAAAACAACAACAACCTGCAATACAAAACAAGGGCAATCCCGCCCAAAATCCAACCAAACAAAACAATTCAAAAAAAAAAAACAAAAAACAAAGCGACTCGCCCATCTTTTCAAGCAAAAGACGAGTCAAAACCACAAAAACAGCATTTCAAGACCCCTACAGGGTCCGCCAACAAACCAAAATACATTGCCCACACAATGGGGTATTTTTCTACGGCTCAAAAAGGCAATTCATACGCTAATTTGAGCCCAAACCGGTCAAAAATTCAAAAACGACCGCAAAAAGGCAAACGTGATTTTATCACACCTCAAAGCGACCTAAACTACCAATAAGGTCCATTTCAAGGCAAACTGACTCAATTCAAGCTCAAACGGGTGCTTATTTTGTCAGACATAAGACCGTCTCAAAAGGCAAACATCCAAATTTCGCCCACAATACCCAACAAAGGTCCATAATGGCGAATACTGGTTTTCCCAACTACAATGCAACCTAGTGGGACCCACTATCCAAGCAAATAAACGTGGCATTACGAAATGAGACGGTTTCTCACCTCACTCACGTTTTTCAAGCATAGGGAGCGGGAACGGGGACCAAAATGCAAACTAAAAGCACCCCTATACTCCTAAACAGGTTTCTAACCTAATGCAAGCATCAATTTCACTCGAAATGGGCTCGATCAAAAACGCCTAATTCGATTTTTTAGGGTAAAATTCCGCCCTAATTCAATCAAGCTAAAGATCAACAAGTTTAAATGGATTCAAGAGGAAGTACATACCTTGAGATGACATTGTTGATGATGGCACGAATTCAAAGGAGCTAGAAGGTCCGACAATGACGATTTTGGCTTGTTTTGTTGAAATTTGGAGAAGATGAAATGATGAATGAGATGCGGTCCAACCTTGCGTCTTTTTACAGGAAAAAAGAGAAGCCCCTTTGGTTCGCCAGGTGGCTCGCGCCTCAATCAGGCATCCCTTACTCTTTCAGCGAATTTTGGGCTTTGGCCCAATTTCCACATAACAAAATTCGGATTTTCATTGACGATATTAAAGGTCGTCATTTTCTCAAAGACAAAAACAAATAGTGAAAATTTAAATTCGCTATTTTCGAAAATTTCAAGCAAACGGCGATCAAGACCGTCAATTTCAAAAAAAATGGTGAAATCAAAATTCACTATTTTCCTTCAAAAATTTCAAAAATGATAGTGAAAATTCAAAATTCGCTATTTCTTCAAATTTTCAAACGACGGCAATTAAAACCGTCACTTTCAAAATAATAGTTGGAAATTAAATTCCACTATTTTCACCACACATGTCGACGGCGGCACATAAACCGTCATTTCAATTAATAGTGAAGATTCCAAATTCACTATTTCTTTCAAATGTCAATGGCGGCACATAAACAGTCACTTCAAACATAATAGCAGATTTAAAATTTGCTACTTCCTTCAAAATTCAAACAGACGGCGATCGAAACCGCCACTTCAAATTCAAAGAAGAACAACGAGTAGCGAATATCCCAAATTCACTATTCCTTCAAATACAAGCAGGGGGCTTCCCTGCGGAACCCGCTCATTTCAAAAACAGTGATAGTGAAAATTCAAAGTCACTATTTTCACAGCGGCATCGCGAGTTCGCTACCTTCAAAAAGGCCTTTTTGACGCGGCTATTCTCACAGTCCATTAATCGACCGCCTCATGGCTGGCGAGCCTTTGTCCTCAAACATCCAGGGACAGATCCCGAAGATGCCTCGGGTACATTTCCTTACCATGGTTGGCGAGCAATTGTCCGCAAGCACTCAAGGACACATCCCGAAGATGCCTCGGGTACATTTCCTTTTAATGGTTGGCGAGCCTTTGTCCGCAAGCACTCAAGGACACATCCCGAAGATGCCTCGGGTACATTTCATTACCATTTGTTGGCGAGCCTTTGTCTGCAAACGTCAAGGACACATCCCGAAGATGGCTCGGGTGCATTCCTAATCATGGCTGGCGAGCCTTTGTCCGCAAACATTCAAGGGCAGATCCCGAAGATGCCTCGGGTATATTTCCTTACCACAGCTGGCGAGCCTTTGTCCGCAAACATTCAAGGACATATCCGAAGATGCCTCAGGTATGATTCCTTCTTATGGCTGGCGAGCCTTTGTACGTAGTCTAGTGGACTTTAAACGACCCGCACAGACAGTCGACGGACTCTAAACTGTTCCCGACGACAGGCCCTTGGCTCGTACCCTCGAGTCGCCTTGGCGTCGCCCTTCCCGACGGCAGGTCCTTGGTCCGAATCCTTTCGAGCCGCCTCGACGTCGCTTGGGTCTCCAGGTTGTAATCTTCGATTGACCTGGGGGCTCTACTTTGACTTTCGCCCTGTCCAAGCCTCAGTCAAAGTGGGGTTCTGTAGATACCTAGTATCTGCTGAGACTCCAACAAACACCCGATGATTATCGGACTACAACATGTTTTGGAATCGCAGCGTTTGATCGACCGTTTGTGTACAACTCTACGTCGGAAAACTTAAAAGGATTTCGAAAATAAAACATTTTTAAACATTTCAAAAATACCTGGAGTGTTTAATGCACGACGACGGGGTCGCAATTACACTAACTAGAGTCAAAACCGACACCGGACCAAAACCGACTCAAAAATTCAAATCCCGACTCCAACAACGAGTCCAACCGAGTCGACCACCAAAAACAAAACATTTCAAACCTTCTACCTTAAGTTTTCCCGGATTCATGTTGGTCAAGTACCAAACATGTGACTACAAAACCTAGGATAGAACAAATCATGATTGCGTTTGTTGTGAAAGCGACAACTCACCTCGAAGAACCGCGACGTGGCTCGCGCCTCTTTGAGCAGCCCAGGTGGCCACGTCGCTCAAAACTCACAAAACCACTCATTCTCCTATAAATACCCCTCAAATGCCACCCATTTGAGACTTACGCGAGTGTCCGCTCCCTCTTTTCTCCCTTAAAATTCTCGACTCGACTTCTTAAGTCACAACCCGACGCGTATTTACGACCTACCGATCGTAAATACAAGCCTTACACATTGTTTGGTACCGTCATCGTGCATTAAATCACTTGACTGACCACTTCGACCACTACACCATCACTAACATTAAAACACTCTTTTTACTTACCAAAACGGTTTTAAACCGAGTTTCTTCCGATCAAACGAGTTGTTACACTTACGTCGGTCACTCGCCATAACCAAACATGTAAGTATGAGGGTGTAAAAATCCTCTTTCATTATGTTTTCATTTGTTTCATGACTATAACATGCTAAAACGTGCATAACATGAACCAAAACATTGAATAAACGAGCCAAAACTGATTTTTGGTCTGAGGCAGAAGCCCCTTAGGTCGCCAGCTTACCCGCGCCTAAATCGGGTGTTCAGACCAGAGATCAACCGTGTTTGTTCTCGTCATTTCCCTTTAATTCATTTTCATATTTGTAATCGGTTTTCGCCATTCCGAATATTTTCGAACCATTTTTATTTTATTTCATTTGGTTTAACCATAGAACATTCTTCACCCTTGGCTCCTCATACCATGACGGTTAAATCCGTGTTTCGGTGATAATATTTGGATAATGACATTTAAAAGGTATTTTAAAACCTTTTATTTCATTTCTTTACATTTTCAAATAAATGTATTAGTCACCAACACAAAGTCGTCCTTGGTTCTACATACCATGCCGGATTTTAACCCGGGTGCGATGATGAGTATCGACTAATTATATTCAAATGGACTTAAAACAATTAGTCCATAATTATTTTCAAAACTATTCATGTCAAGTTTGTCAAGTCGAACCCGACACCGAATATTATCCAAATAATGGTGATTATTCGAGTCTAGTTCTTTAAATCAACAAATACGGTCTAAACGACCCCTTCAAATCAAACCGGGTTCAAATACCCATTTTCAACGCGTTTTATAACGTTTTCTAAAAGGTCAGAACACGGCACATAAACCGTGGGCTAACCCGCGCCTAAACAGGCCCTCCATTTCTCATTTTGAAAACCAGAGGGAGGCCCTTTGTATCGCCGGCTGGCTCGCGCCTCATATAGCCATCTGGTACAGGGTCTGTTCCCCTCCAGCATTAGTCTAGGACGATCCCGACTCCGGGTAGCCCGGATATAGGACGGATCAGATGACTATTCAAAATCATATTTTCAAAATTCCTTACTAAGACAAATGGATCATGTTATGAACCCTAAACCTAATACGGTAAATGGATGTTTAATTTTTGTCTTGCATGCAAATCAATCATTAATCCAACTCGACATCTTACACTTGATACTTGGATTAAATCAACTGACTTAGAAAGCTCTCACATGTTAGGTTTAATTATTGGATGCGCATTATTGCATTTAAACCGTTTTATCAACTTTTGCATTCAACCAACCAAGATCGATCATTAGAGGCCGCTAACGCGGGCGGGATTGGATGTCTGATTAAAGGGCTTCCCAATACGTACCTTCACCTCTTACTCAGAAACTTTGCATAGTGGACGACCTTATCCAGGGCGTACGAGAGTCATTCTAGAGATAGGATGCTAAAGAGGGACGATTTCCTTATCTTTAGTACCTATGTCAAACGCTGCTTTGTGCTTCGATTTGACCGAGGTATAAAGTGGATTTCGAACGGGTTCCAGGCATCCCACAAATGCTTGGTGGCGACTCCGAACATCTCTAATCATTTCGAGACCCTTACCGAGACGAAACCGACCGATCTAAAATGATCCGGTCGAAAACATTTTTACGCCGCCGAGCGTGGCGTTCAAAAGACCGATGTGTGTCCACAGATCGAAGTGGGCTTGCAGGTGGGCCATGTCCACATCAACAATAGTGCAATCACATGTTTAAATCTCATATTAAGAATATGAAAGGGATGATAAATTAAATAGTCAACTGATCAACATTAATAGGTAACGCTTGGCTTGCTAGAGTTTGACGTTACTATCGTGGGACGGTGGTCAGTTGATCCCTTAAGGTCACACCTAAAGGATGTTGCTCTTATCTGTAAAGTTGATTAATTATATGACGATACAAGTTAATCAATTCCTTAAAATTAAACAATTCATTTGTGAGAGAGAATATTTATATCTTATTGTAATGGGATTAAATAAGATTTATTTTAGTAATTGAAATAATTTATTACTAAAATTATTTATTGTTTGTGAAACAATTGAGATAAGAATGAATGGTTAATTATAATTACAAGATGTTGTGAATTATAATTATATGACTCATTTTATATATGATCAAGTATCACTAGTCAATTTATTGTATGTAATTTAATTAGTTTATAAAATGATATTTATTTGATAAATATGCATTAAATTAATTAATGACATGTAACATACTACATGTGATATATTGTCTGACAAGTGACAAATTGACAAAATAAAATTGTAGTCCATTTTATATATGGACCGAAAATATGGTGGAAATAGGAGTTAGTGGGTTGTTGGTTTATTGGGACTAAATAAACAAAATGATTACCTAGTCTAATAGGTATGCATACATATCACATGGAATAGAACAATTGTGATGTTATATGTGTATAGGTCCCCTAAAAAGCTCTCCCCACCCACCGGTTTTCCCATGCATTATTAGAAGAGAATTTGTTCTCTTATATTGTTCATTATTCATTCACATGAAAACACCTTCCCTCTCACATATTCTTACTTCATCTTTCTCTAAAACTTTAGAAATGATTATCCAAATTGTTCAATAACATTACTAATATTATTAGTGTAATATATGAGTATTAGTAATCAATTTTAAGGTAGATTACTAAATAAATATCTAGCAAATATTATTTAGTAGTGATAACGGCTAATCTTGGGTGCAATCAAGAGGAGAATGTAACACCCCCATACTTCAAGTGCCTTACCAGGACCACTCAAGGCATGGAAGTACTACCATCTCGGTTACCCGAGGCAATGATAATCAAATGGCAATGAAGAAACATAATTTAAATAACAAAATAGTTTAAAGTGATTACATGATCAAAACCAAACCAAAACCAAAACTGAAATACAAGATTCTCAGACAGTCTACTGCTAAAACTATCAAAGCTATAAAACATCGTCTGACACAGCGGAAGACTTCAAACTGCCACATGATGACTCATCCCAGCTATCCCATACGCGTCATATCATACCTGCTCAATAACTGCTCACCACCCCCGAATGGATCACCACAGTTTTTAAAACATTAAATGGGGTAAGTACTAATCACACAATTTATATAACCAACAACACAGTAAACAAGCAGCTCAAATGGTCACACACACAATCACACCCACTCCAATCAATCTCCGTCACCGACTGTCCACGGGACTAGCCCTGCCAGTGGGGGACCGCAGCCGTTCCCACCTAGCCCCGCTAATCATACCGAGCGATAACCCTGTCAAATTAATGTGCGCATCCCCTCCCGTGGCGGGTTCCACGGAGGGCAAAACTAGGGCGTGAAGCCACTCCCGCAAGTGACTCCACTCAGCCGAGAACGCATCTCGAGAACCAGAGACAAACAATCACAACCAATAAACAACAAGCAAACCAACAACCATCACAATACTCGTATAACAATAATGAACAATCACAAATCATCACCAACACATTGTGGGACTAACACTGAGTAGGGAAACCCTACCTGGAAAGCAACACAATCAGACGGTCTCATAGCTGATATCAAAAGGCTTCTTTTACGAATCCTCCTCCTAACATACAAACATATAATCATTACCAATCACAAAACGAAGACAAATCAACAATTCCCAAAATTAGGGTTTAAACAAAGTTAACTAAATACTATAAAATTGGTATGTAGATCTTACCCTTGACGCAAGGAACACTATGATGCATAGAACAAGATGATCCGACACTCCTAGCCTTGGGGATTTGCGAACAACGCGACGAGAGAGAACTACGTAACTCCTTTTTCTTTTGAAAGGTTTAGAAAGGTTAAAGATGATGAAATAAACTGACGGAAACCTTTTATATCAAACTCGCGTTATTAGCAAAACCCGTCAAAACAACTCCGTAAAACACACTTACTCGATCGAGTAACTAACGTACTCGATCGAGTACCAAGGCTACTCGATCGAGTACCCAACAGGTCAGAAACTATTTTAAAATGCAAAACACACTTACTCGACAGAGTAAGGCCCACTCGATAGAGTACCCAGAGACTCATAAAACCGTGGTATCACAGTCTTCCCTCCTTAAAAAGAACTTCGTCCCCGAAGTTTTGTTGGAGCTTGTGTCCTCCACAAATTAGTGTGATAACATTTGTAAATCTCTTACAGGTTCACAAGGGTATACTTCGTATATTTAATCAGTTGATTAACGTTTACCTAATAATGGTTGGCTTGTGTCCTCCACGGATGAACAGTTTTTTAAAAAAAAAAAAAATAAAAAAAAAATTCTGTTTTTTTTCTTTCTTTCGGTTTCTCCTGAAAAACCGATTAAAGTTTTTTTGCGGCTGTTTTTGTTTATGCCGATTTCAAAAGCATCCGAGAAAAGTAAGAATTTTTTTTTCTGTTACTATTCACGTATCGGTTACTGTTCACTGTAGCAGTTCATAAAAAAAAAAAAAAAAATTATGTGTTTCGGTTTTTACAGATAAAGCCGAGTTTAAAAAGAAAACAAAACGGGCTGTTTTTGTCTTGTTGTTTTTGCCGCAAAAATGAAAAAGAAAAAAAAAATTTGGGCTGTTTTTTTACTATTACTGTTCACGGCTGGACAGTTTATAAAAAAGAAAAAAAAAATTGGTTTTAGCTGTAAAACCGAGAGAAAGATTATTTTTGAGTTGTTTCGGTTTTACCGAGCTAATTTTAAATTTTTTTTTGGGCCAATTAATTATTGTGAAGCGGTTCATAATTAAAATATACCTAATTATTTTAAAGCAGTTTAAAATATTGATGGATTAAATTCATATTACAAGTTTAATATGAATTAAGTTTGAAATTAATGTGATTAATTGAGGAATTGTCACTTAATTTGTTAATTTAAATAGGTGGTTTGGATAAATTAATCAACATAATTAAGGAATTGTGTCATGTATGTTTAATTTATTTTAGTTGATGCATTATATTTTATTTTTGTTGAATGAATCGATTGAATGAATTTAATTTACGTATTTTTGCAATCAGTTGTAATACTTAGTGTGGCCTTAGTCAAATTATGTTTTCGTAATGAAGGAAACATAATTTTTAATGTTATTATGAGATCTCGAATCTCCTTTATTTTTCTTTAGTTTTTGGGTTTTGAAATTAGAATGTAATAAATAGGTTTATTATGTAAATTTTATTTATTGTAATTTTCAAAAGAAGACTAAAGATGGAGATTGGAGCTCATTCCCGCTACATGGATCAAGATGGAACATCAAGACAAGCTTCTCGGGTCCAAGGAGGATTCCAAACTTGTATTTATTGTTCATTTTGATAGGATAGGCCACACTAGGACTTTTACTGTTTTTACGTTTTTCATTCTTATTGCTTTTCATTCACATGTTAGTTTATGCATCATATTCCGCCTAAAACCAAACCACCTACTAATAAAATGCATGAAAATTGACTCATATAGGTTGTATGTTAGTTTTCATGGACATACAGATGTCACAGTTTTTTTAAGCCATCACCTTAGTTTATTCATTCTCGCATGCTAGATATTAGTTCACTTAAAATGAATTAAAATAAAGTTGATGGGATCTTCCTCTAAAACGGAAATTGAGATTAGTCTTTATAAGGGCAAACAACTATGAATCCCTTCTTCGTCGGTAGGCATAATATGACCCCTTCTACGTTGGGTAAGTAGTTGTGTTGACTTAGTTTACCTCAACATCATAGTCCGAAGAGTTTCTCGTGATTATGATGGACTAAAGATAGAATTTACAGAAATTTATCGACCAAAAATTCTAACGGTAGAATTAGCTAAAAGGTTAGCTTATCAATTTACAGAGAATTGAGTCTTGGGATCATTTATATAATTCTTGAGGGAGGTCAATTGTATAAATGTTTTTGAGTCTTCGCGTTATGACAGTAGTTCATTAGACTTAAAAATATAAACGATGCACATGCTTATTATTTTTATTCTTCTTCTCGCAGTGTAGAACATGATTATTTTTTCATAATACTGTTACAACGAAATGGCTGGAAATAACGCAATCCCAATACCTAGTGCCATACTTGATCGCGCGTCCTGGCTTAAAATTTTTATGGACCAGATGAATCAGTTCACACGTCTGAAAAACGACGGGTCCAACTTTGCAGACTGGGAGGCGGCACTACGGAATCTTTGCCATTGCCGACGGTAAGCTCAAGTACTTAATCGAGCCAATACCGGTTAACCAGGCCCCAATGCAGGAGTCAACGAGTCACTCGCTTATAGTGACTTCGTTATGGAAGCGGGTGCGATAAAGAACGTACTCATCTTTGCAATGGAAACCAATTTGCAGAGACGCTTCATTGCTCAGGGTGCAAACAATGTTTTCACCACGCTCACTAACGAGTTCTCAAAGGCACCGAGAATCATTACTTATGAGCATACATGTCGCTTCTTTGATGCGAAACTCCAGAAGGGCCAACCGGTTAGCCCACACATTCTTCACATGATTGAGAATGTCGAGAAGCTGGAGACACTTGATTGTAAAATCAGTGAGAGCATTGTCATAGACCGAATGCTTCATTCTCTTCACGATGGTTTTTCCCTTTTCAGGGCGAACTACTACATGAATGACTTGAAAAAGAGTCCTCATGAGCTACACTCCCTTCTCGTACAGACCGAGAAGGATATGAAATTGAGTGGGAGTGTGAAGCAGGATGTTCTCACGATTTTCAACAAGGGTAAAGGTATGGGTAAGACTCATGGCGACCTAGCTATAGGTGAGCCAAAGTTTAAGAAGCCAGGAAACGGTAAGAGTGGGCCCGGTGAGACTAGTGGCTCACAGGGCAAGGCAAAGAGCAAGGGCGGTGACATTGAGTGCCACCATTGTCACAAGACTGGACATTGGAGGAGGAATTGTCCAGTGTACCGTGAGGACATCAAAGCAGGCCGCGTCATTCCTGTTCGTATGTCATCTTATATTCATATGATTGAGATTAACCATACAAGTTTCGGAACTTGGGTACTTGATACTGGTTGTGGTTCTCATCTGTGTTATAATTTGCAGGACCTAAAGAACATCATACCTCTCGAAAAGGGTGATGTGGACCTGCGAGTCGGGAATGGAGCACGAGTTGCTGCAGTCTCGAAGGGAACATATGTAATCCAACTCCCTAGTGGTTTTGAGTTATTTTATATAACTGTTACTATGTACCCAGTTTATCTAAGAACATTATTTCAATTTCCGTACTCGATATAGACGGTTTTGCATTTTCAATAAAGGATAATACCTGTATTTTCTTTTTAATGAAATGATTTATGGCAAAGCAGTTTCCATGAATGGAATTTACATCTTAGATCAAACCACGGAAGTATTACACGTGAATAATAAGAAAATAAAGGTTGGTGACAAAGATCAAACCTATCTATGGCATTGTCGAATGGGACACATAAATGAGAAACGCGTGAAGAAACTCGTCGATAATGGGACTATTCCCGCATTCGATTTTTCTACATATGGCACGTGTGAATCATGTCTCATTGGCAAGATGACTCGAATTTCCTTCAAATGTGTAGGAATGCGCGCTAGTGACCTATTAGGACTCATACATACTGATGTTTGTGGACCTATGTCAATTACCGCTAGAGATGGCTATAGATATTTTATCACTTTCACGGACGATTTGAGTAGATACGGATATGTCTACTTAATGAAGCATAAAAGTGAGTCCTTTGAGAACTTCAAGGAATACCAGAACAGGGTACAGAACCAACTGGGTAGAAAGGTTAAAGCACTCCGTTCAGATCGGGGTGGCGAATATCTTTCAAATGAGTTTGATCAACACCTTAAAGACTGTGGAATCCATTTTCTTTTATCACTTGGTCGAAACGATGATTCCCACTCCTAGAAGCTTGCTTAAGTCCATAGATGGAACGATTAAGCTTTCACACTTTCTTAGGATGTTCTGGATCGATGAAACCTTCGGGTTGTACCATGTACAACTCTTCCTCCAAATAACCGTTTAAGAAGGCGGTTTTCACATCCATCTGCCAAATTTCATAGTCATGAAAAGCGGCAATCGCTAAGATAATCCGAATGGAACGCAGCATGACTACGGGTGCAAAAATTTCATCGTAGTGCAAACCTGGCACTTGGGTGAAACCTTTAGCAACTAGTCGTGCTTTATAGATATCTTTTTGACCTTCCACAGAATGCTTTATCTTGTAAAGCCATTTGCATTGAAGGGGACGAACCTTAGCAGGTAAGTCAACAAGATCCCATACGTTGTTCTCATACATGGAGTCCATCTCGGATTGCATGGCCTCAAGCCATAGCTTTGAGTCGGAACTAGTCATGGCACCTTTATAGGTTGCGGGTTCACTACTCGTTAAGAGTAGAATGTCATCTATGTCATGTTCCTCGACCATACCAATGTATCTGTCCGGAGTAATAGAGACTCTTCCCGACCTCCTAGGTTCCTCAGGAATATTAACCGCAGCCGTGATTGAAGGAACTGATTCCTCCAATGGTTGCTCGGTATTTGGTTCTGGAATCTCCGACAGCTCGAAAGTTCTATCACTCTTTGCATTCTCGAGAAACTCCTTCTCTAAGAATGTCGCACTAGCCGCAACAAATACACGTTGTTCAGTTGGCGAATAAAAGTAATGACCAAGTGTTCCTTTAGGATAACCTATAAAGTATGTCTTGACCGATCGCGGGCCGAGCTTATCCTCGTGTCTCCACTTGACATAAGCCTCGCAGCCCCAAACCCGTATAAAGGACAAGTTGGGGACCGTTCCCTTCCATAGTTCATATGGAGTCTTGTCATGACTTTAGACGGACTTCGGTTAAGTATTAGAGCGGTGACAGAAGAGCATAACCCCATAATGAGTCAGGCAACACGGTGTGACTCATCATGGATCGAACCATATCAAGTAGTGTTCGATTTCTCCGTTCGGACACACCATTCAACTGAGGTGTTCCAGGTGGAGTTAACTGCAAGACAATCCCACAGTCTATGAGGTGTTGATCAAACTCGTGAGAAAGATACTCGCCACCACGGTCTTAGCGCAGTGTTTTAATCTTTCTACCCAAAGAGGTTCCGTACCCGATTCTCGGTATTCCTTGAATTTCTCAAAGGATTCACTTTTGTGCTTCATTAAGTAGACATAGCCATATCTACTTAAATCATCCGTGAAAGTGATGAAATACCTATAGCCTTCTCGTGCGGTGATTGACATAGGTCCACACACATCCGTATGTATGAGACCTAATAGGTCAGCAGCGCGCATTCCAACACCTTTGAAGGAAATTCGAGTCATCTTACCAATGAGACATGATTCACACGTGCCAAATGATTGAAAATCAAAGGCCGAGATAGCTCCATTCTTTATGAGCTGTTTTACGCGTTTCTCATTAATGTGTCCCATACGGCAGTGCCATAGGTATGTTTCATCTTTGTCACCAACCTTTAACTTCTTATTCATTACGTGTAATATTTCGGTGGTCTGATCTAAAACATAAATTCCGTTCATGGAGACTGCCTTGCCATAAATCATATCGTGTAATGAGAAAATGCAAGAATTATTCTCTATTACAAATGAAAAACTAAGTTTGTCAAGTGCGTAAATGAAATAATGTTTTTAGAAAGACTGGGTACATAATAGCAGTTATATAAAAATAACTCAAATCCGCTAGGAAGCTGGATCACGTATGTTCCCCTCGAGACGGCAGCCACTCGTGCTCCATTCCCGACACGTAGGTCCACCTCACCCTTTACGAGGGGTTGGATGTTTCGGAGCCCCTGCACATGATTACACAGATGAGAACCACAACCAGTATCTAGTACCCAAGTTCCGTAACTTGCGTGGTTAATCTCAATCATATGAATAAAAGTAGAAGAGGAAGAAGACATACCAACAGGTTTAACGCGACCTGCTTTTATGTCCTCATGGTAAACAGGGACATGTACGCCTCCAATGCCCAGTCTTGTGGCAGTGATGGCATTCCATGTTTTCGGTCTTGCTCTTTGTCGCGCCTGATGAGTTGCTTGCCTCACCAGGCCCACTCTTACCTGATCCCGACTTCTTAAACTTTGGTTTACCTACCGCTAGGTCTGCCTAAGCTTTGCCCTTACCCTTGCCCTTGTTTGACACAACGAGAACATCCTGTTTCAAGCTCCCACTGAACTTCATATCCTTCTCGGTCTGTACGAGTAGGGAGTGTAGTTCATGAGGACTTTTCTTCAAATCATTCATATAGTAATTCGCTATAAAGAGCGCAAAACCATCGTGGAGTGAATGAAGCATGCGGTCAATCACGATGTTCTCGCTAATTTTACAATCAAGCGCCTCCAGTCTCTTGACATTCTCAATCATGCTGAGAATGTGTGAGCTAACCGGTTGGCCCTTCTGGAGTCTCGCATCAAAGAAGCGAGTGGTATGCTCGTAGGTCACGATTCTCGGTGCTTTCGAGAATTCCTTGGTGAGCGTGGTGAAAATCTTGTTTGCACCTTGGGCTATGTAGCGTTTCTGCAAATTGGATTCCATTGCAAAAATGAGTACGTTTTTAATCGCACCCGCTTCCATGGCGAAATCGTTATACTTGGCGATCTCGTTAGCTCCAGCCGTGGGACCTAGGTTTGACGGGGATGGGCTGTCGAAATTTGAGCTTCCGTCAGCTGCGGCAAGATTCCGTAATGCCGCCTCCCGTCCGCGAAGTTTGATCCATCATTCTTGATCGAGTTGATCGATTCATCCGATTCATGAAGATCCGGCCGGGACTCACGGTCTAATGTGGCACTTGGCATTGGGTCGTCAGCACGGCCGGCCATTTTGTTATTAGCAGTTTAAGTGATCGTGATCTACACTGAAAAAGAAAGGAAAAACAAAACGAAATAAGCAACTCATCGAGGTGATTTAAGTCTATTTAAAATTCATTTTAATCGTGTAGACTCATTGCACTTGCATAATTGATCTCCCTCAAGAATAATACAAGTGATCCCGAGACTCAATTTCCGTAAATTGATAAGCCAACTGTTTAGCTAGTTTTATCGTTAGAACTCTTGGTCGATAGATTTCCGTAAATCCTATCTATAGTCCACCATAATCACAGGATCGTACGAGTGACCATAGTGTTGAGATAAAATAGGTCAATCAGTTCCAACTTACCCGACGTAGAAGGGGTCATATTATGCCTACCGACGAAGAAGGGATTAATTGGAGTTTGACCTATAAAGATTGTTCTCAATTTTTGTTTATACGAGGAAGATCCCATCAACTTAGTTTTAATTCATTTTAAGTGAACGAAAAACTAGCATTACGTGATTGAATTAACTTAGGTGATGGCTTAAATAAAAACATGTGATATCTGTATATCAAAGAAAACTAACGCGTGACCTCTATATGAGTCAGTTTTCATGCAATTATTAGGTGGTTTGGTTTTAGGCGGAATATGATGCAATCTATCGTTACGATAAAATAAATAAAAGAATGCAAAACGTAAAAAAAAATTCCTAGTGTGGCCTATCCTAGTAAAAAGAACATAATACAACTTTGGAATCCACCGTTGGACCCGAGAAGCTTGTCTTGATGTTCCATCTTTTTCCATGCAGCGGGAGTGAGCATCCGGTCTCCATCTTTGGTCTTCTCAAAATTACAATTAAGATTTACAAAATATAAACCTATTTACATTCTAAATAAAAACTGTAATTACAAGAAAAAAAAACCAAAACGGAGATACAAGATCTCAAAATACAACCAAGACCGTGTTCCATCATTACGGTAACACGTTCTACTAAGGCCACACTAAGTTACAACTGTTTGTAAAAATTAAATACGTAATAAAACATTCAAGGCATTCAAAATAACGATAAATAAAATGCATCCGCTAAAATAAAATTTATTCGTGACATAATTCCGTAATTATGTTAAATTTATCCAAACCACCTTTAATGATTAAAATTATGTGACAAAACCGCTTTAATCAACTTAATTTTAATCCATGATAATCCGTTACTTTAAATCGCTTTAAAATAACTAAATGGTACGTGAGTGAACCGTTTCACTATCAAGCGAGTGCACAAAATCCGTATTATGCACATATTGGCCGGAAAAAAAATAAAACTCAAATTTTTTTTTTCTTTCTTCACGTCTGGACCGTGAACAGTACCAATTTTTTTTTTTTTTTTTTTAAATTATTTGCAGCTGATTGCCGAGAGCTCAAAAGAGCAAAAAAAAAAAAATCCAGCGGCTCAAAAACCGAGAGCCTCAACAAACAAAAACAAAATCGATTTGTTAAAAACCAATTGCAATTTAACCTAATCCGTATAGAATTGAAACTACAATTGATGAATCTTTAACATATTGCTATGAATATCGATTACAAGAACAATATGCAAAGAACAAATCGAAAACAAAACATCGTCTGATTAGCACGGTTTTCAAAAAAAAAAACAACAATGTAGACATGGCACGGAATTCTAGAAAAAACAGCCGTGTATTATCAAGACACGGTTTTCAAGAAAAAAACAGCCGTGCATCAAAAAAAATTCAGCCGTGCGGTTTTTATGCAACAAAAATTTATCGATTCAATTCGTATAATGAAAATCACATAGAAAAAATTACGTGGCCTCGCTCTGATACCACTTGTGGGGTAATATCCGTATAAAACCCTCAAATTTTAGGACTATAACGCAAAATTTAACATGTGATTATTGTCATAAAACAAAAATACAAGAGAGAAACGATAAAGCATAAGAATTAACCTCGGGTCCTTTGAAATGCGGCCTAAGATAGAAATCAACGTAGATTTCCTCCTAATCGTTGCACCCAAGACCGTCTGAGACTATGCCCCTTGTGCTAGAAATGCTCTCTAATTGCCTTGCAATATTGAGAGAGCTTTTGTGAATTTTCTTGATGTGAGATCTAGGATTTTCAGAGGAAAAATGCTCTCAAAACCCTAATGTATTTGCAAAATGAATGATTAGGTTACAAAAGGAGAGAGGCTCTCCTTTTGTTGCATTCGGCCGTGAGGTTCAATAGAGGAGGGAGTGGGCTTTCCACTTTCTCCTTATTTTTAACTCGTGGTCCGACTTGAAATTGCTAAATGTATATGACGGGATTTTATTATAAATCGTCATCGGTTATTAAAATATCGTCTAGCAACATGAATTAGTCGATATAATAATACATGTCCGATAATGACAATATTGTATAATTAATTCAATATACATCAATTAAATATAATCGTTTATATTTAAATTACGAATTAACCGTTTAATTCGTTTTAGCCATTATTATTTAATCCGTATTAAATAAAACATCTCAACATCGTGTTTGACTTATTATTAGTCAATAACTCCGACTAACTGCTTAGTCATATTAGGCATCAACATGACTGTATTTTCATACCGTCACATCTCTCAAACGTATCCTATAGGTGTAACTTTTAGGGACCAGTTGACCACTGCCATCTGTATGACAATAACGTCAAACTTATCTAGCAAGCCAACCGTTATTGATAAACGTGGACCAACTGATAATAATACAAAAGTATACCCTTTGATCCTTTTAGAGATTTAAATGTTATTGCACTAACTGTAGAGGACACCAGCCCCAACTATAGGATCAATCATGTATGCCATGATATGCACACGTCCAGACGTGTCATATGCATTGAGTATGACGAGTCGGTACCAAAAGAATCCAGGTGAAACACACTGGATAGCTGTTAAAAATATCCTCAAGTACCTACGGAGGACTAAGGATAGGGTATTGACTTATGGAGGAGATACTAAGCTATGCGCAACCGATTCTGCAGATGCTAGCTTCCAAACGGATCGAGATGATTCAAAATCTCAATCCGGATGCGTCTTCACTCTTAATGGTGTTTGTGGTGGTGGAAGAGTTCCCATGACAGAGTGTTGTAGCAGATTCTACTACTGAATCGTTGAATTATGATAAGCATGTAGGGCACGTTAATTCCATAGGAATTAAACGCGTTCCTGAGTTGTAGTACTTGATTATGGATTTGATACATTATCTTTTTCATATATACTATTTATAACTTCATCGTTTTATATATAATATTTTGTTTTTCATGTGGATTGTACTGACAACATTGAACGCCACAAAGTGAACTGAATTACATTATATTTGTTTTGGTCCGTAATCGCCAATGTGAGCTGATAACTCCGGCTATTATATTGTGCAGTCGATTGATGGTGGGTTCAACGAGCCATAAGTCAAATGGTTGACTGATCGATCACAGATGCGAGATTATAACGATACCTCGTAGGACAACTTTTTGTGACAAAGTAATGGAGTCCTAAATGTTTAAAAACATTCGGTGCCAGGTCGTGGATAGGACATCCATTGTGTTCCTAGAGTTGATTCTTTTGACTATCGACTGTCTCTTGAGATTAAGGCAGTTTTTGGGTGACTTTGGTTTCTTTCTCACGGTTTCGTGAATCGAGGCTAAGTAGATTTTTTATGGGTCATTTCATCCCGTGCTTACATCTCAGGATTCGAGTTGAGGAAAATATCCAACCCTTATCAGGTATAGTTATTTCTCGGGGCCACTCGAGGAGTTGTCAGAATCGAAATGCATGGCCATGCTCGAATGTTGATTCGTTTATCAGTTAAGTTACTCTCTAGTCGGGGAAACCACTCTTTATAATGATCGCTTGTAAAATACGACCTTTGTGAATGCGGATTTGCAAATTGTTTTACATTGAGTGGGAGAAATTTTAGGATATGAGAATCGGTTATCGCACATACACTTGTGAGGACAAGTGGGAGTTTGTTGGAGCTTGTGTCCTCCACAAATTAGTGTGATAACATTTGTAAATCTCTTACAGGTTCACAAGGGTATATTTCGTATATTTAATCAGTTGATTTAACGTTTACCTAATAACGGTTGGCTTGCTAGAAAGTTTGACGTTATTATCATACAGATGGCGGTGATCAACTGGTCCCTAAAGGTCACACTTATAGGATGTGTTTGAGAGATGTGGTTATAGAAATATGATCACATTGATGCCTAATATGACTAAACAGTTAGTCAATGTGCTTTTGAGACAATTATTTAATGAAGATTAAATAATATTAGTTGAGACGAATTAACTGTGAATTCGTAAATTAAATATGATAAGTTATATTTAATTAAATGTATGTAATGTTAGCTTGGACGAATTAATCTGTTAATTCGTAATTAAATGTAATCAGTTATATTTAATATCAACAAGTTGAATGTGTCATAGTGGTAATAGTGAGGGTACACAAACCAAGAGGTCATGGGTTCGATCCTCACTAGATGACAATTTACACATTTTATACATTTTCTGTAAAAACCGAAAAAAAAGAAATGGACCTCTCTTATTTCGGTTAGCATATGGGCCGGAAAAATAAAATAAGAAAATCTACCCTAATCATCTATATACTCGGTTGTATAGGGTGATGAGGGAGGGAATTTTTAACCTAATTTTTATACTCATTGCTTTTGCCTCTTCTCATCAGAAAAAACACAAAAACCTAAATTTTACAGAAAATTTTGGATCGATTTCTAGCATAATCAGAAGGGCATATCTCATATCGTCTTGGGTGCAACTGATAGGCGAATATCTACTTTGATATTGTTCTTAGGCCATATTTGCTAGGACCGAAGGTTATTTCTGAATCCTTTATTTTGTTTATGTATTTTATTTATGACTTGTGATCGTCTTAATTAAATTCGTTATAATCCTTCAATTTTAAGGGAAGTATACAGATTATTTCCCACAGTTCAACCCATACCCAAAAACAAACATACTAACTTGATCAAGACACAACAACCAACTAAGAAGTCAAAACAAAACCCCAACCGACCAAACATGAACTCGTAACCCCAACTCCACCAACTATTCCTACTTCCACAACATGGCTCACGATATCGTACCAACTCCATTATATCTCTCTCGATCCTAACTCCATACACTACCAACACAAACGCTGCTAGCTCCGTAAAATATCATCCACTAGATAATCCAATATCAAGATACTCATAACATCAAACGGAATGTTACATTCTACCACCTTTAAAAGGAACTTCGTCCTCGAAGTTTACTTACACTCATAACCTCATCATCCAACTGTCAACACTAGTGAAATATTCTCACACTCCTAAACATCACACTATTACAAGCTCGACCATGGCCTTTTACAATATCAACCACAAAATATTCAACTTCCTTCTTTATGCTACACTAACACTCTACTGCGAATATACCACCATATGCACAACCATCAAAATCTCTTTTATCGCATCCTACTCCTCTTAAGATAAATGTTACGTCCTCGTAACTCACTAATACTAAATCCGATCTATATCGTCTCATTATCCTCATCACCACTGCATGTCAAAGATAACCACCTATAATCTAAACACTCACCATGCATATATCCAAGCCTCTCTTACTTAAACATTTCTCATACCTCAACTCATTCGGCACACCACCTAACTTATACCATAAAACTCGTAGCAAAATCACCATACTAACTCTCCATTATTACTGCAAAACAACATACCTCTCTATGTAAAGCACCTATCTCCCAAAAGCATAACTCACGATCCACACTCGGTACGTATACTCACACTAGATCCTCAAGTTCTTTCTTTCATTACCGCAAAACTCATACACAACTTAACATGACACTAATTCCCTCAACACCCTACACTCACTGTCTCAACAAAGGATTATGAACCACCTGCATCTTTCAGGTCATTACCACACATGTTTTACGAATCACTTGCCATTACCATATCCACTAAAGCCTTATCTAGAACAAGATCAAAATTACTGTAACAACCTCTCACAACCGTGTCTCATCAACAGAATATCACTATACCATGACAACAACGAAAACATATACAACTCTATTTCATATCATACTCTACCCTGATTCTCAAACTTAACTGGTAAGAAACATCAATAACAAAACAACTGTGTATCTGTACAAATTGAAACTCACAGGAAGTAATATCAAACAAAACAACAATCTATGTATGACTGGTATATACTTTTGAAAACTCGTATCATAATCATCCCGCCTACTCCACCACAACCGGTGACGGCATCGCAACACCGCCACCAACAGCCACACCGCAGAGTGAAAATACCCGCATCACAGCACTATGTACCGTGCCCGGATCACCACCCGAGGCACAACAACCACATCGATAGACATCACAACTGCATACAATTCCCATAAACACTGACTCAGAATAACTTCTCAGACAAGAAAAACTTACTCAAATCCACTTTACTAAATCATAAGGCAACATATTTTATGAATTAAGCAGATAATAACCTCATGAATATCATCCCCTTACCATATCACAGATTGACATGTATCATGAATACATACAAGTATAACCAGTCATGCCAGATCACTCAATTTATTACCTTTTTAATCATCATTCAATTAGATTAGCGTACCCAACATGCATTACAGAACATTCAAATAACAACTTCATGGTAACCACACCATATCACGTCTTGTGAGGTCAAAACCTCACACAAACATTTGTATATATCACAGACCCGTAATCACATACAACCAGTCAATCCTGATCACGTAAGTTACCACCTGATAAAAGTTACCCCTCACCCGAGCTTAACTCGTATACCCCTCATAACATATTCTCCCATTCGCATATCCATCACCCCCTGCCAATTGTAACCATACCATTAATACTCAACTACTAACAACCGCCTCATATAACCAAATCTTATACTTTCTCACAACCATACATATCAATTTGATCTCTACAAAATCAACCTCATTAGAATTGCTACCTTTCTAATATACCATCACCCTTAACCACTAGTCACAAACCATAACACTACCATTTTCCGGACATCAAACCTCTTACACTCATCTCTAAACATCACGTTTTCTTTCCTATCTTTGGTTAACATCCCAAATAACGAACATCAAATCCATCAACAAAATTACCTCAACATTCTTCTCAATACTATCTTTGAATCAGTACGTCATCTAACTCTCCACCAAAATCTCATAGAGTGCAGATACTAAATCAACCTCTTACTCCCTTAATTCCTCGAAACTCATGATTAATCATGTTGTCCTGAAACTTCTGTATACCCATTAACTAATATCCTCATGATAATATCATAAATCTCGACGATTCCTTACTTCTATATCACATAACTCTGGTCAACATTTTTCTCAGCTTACTTTTATCCTTCTTTTCTCTTTACACTCAACAATACCAATTAATAGTTCAACTCCTTATTCCTTCTAGCTAACTCTTTAGTAATCCAGTTACCCTTTCGTTGCTCCAAAACTCAAATTCCATTATTTTCTACCGACATCATCTCACTCCTTCTTACCACGGATCTTCTCTTATTATGCTATCACTCACACTTGCCACTAATCTATCCATAAAATCAACGTTCACTGTCCAAACACTTGCATCTCCTTTGTACCTCTCTAGAAATCAGAATTCATTTCATACCGTTAATTACCCAAGGAAATCACACAGTAGTTTCATCTCTTAATAAACAAAATCTCCCAAACTCACTCATTGTCTACAAATACACCTCGCGACATGTCTCCACAAAGTTCACTATATATTACTCTTCTCAACCCCTTTAAACGAACTTTCACTATGCATACTCCTAACCCACACGACTCCTAACCATCTTCCTCCATAATTCTTTACATATCTCAAGTTGCCACTATCCACATCCTTACTCTCAATCCTTTCATTCTCACGTTCCTTAGACTCACATCATCCCTTGCCCATATTCATTTGCTTTTACGTTACTCAACACACAATCATATCACTCATCTTATCTCAGAGAACATGCTCTATGTCTCAATTAAGCCATAACGATCTTCCTTTTCTTTTTCCACTATCTATCACAACCACATATACTCATGTCCTCCCACCGAACTCATACTCACCCCAGGTGCCACTCCTTACATCACAATATTGGGTAACTTACGCATCAAGACCAACATACATGTAAAACAATGCATAAAGAACCAAAATAACACTTTTGAATTAAACATGATATGCAACAAAGTCTAAAGATAAGCATATGACCCAAAATAGGGGTCACTAGATCGAGTACAGGCCACTCGATCGAGTAAGGGACTTACTCGATCGAGTAGGTGAAGGTCAGAAGCACGTAAAACAAATTTTACCAGGGTTACTCGATCAAGTAAGGGGTACTCGATCGAGTACCAAGATGCACTCGATCGAGTAAGGGCCACTCGATCGAGTACCCTACGCATTTCTCAGCACTGTCCAGTTTTCGTAAAACGGTCATAACTCACTCATTTCTTGTTCGTTTTGGGCGTGTGACCTATCGTTAGAATCGTAAAACAACAATCTATCACCTACAATTGGAATCACATTAAAATCATGTATACATCTCAAGTTATAACAGTTTAAAGACGACCTCTTTATAATCGAAAAACACAACTACTTGATTTTTACTTCCAAACGACTTAAACAACAACAAGGTAGACAAAAATAACTCAATACTCAGAAAACCATTATTGCTAATCACATGTTACTATCTTCAAAAGTCAAGCAACAACATCCATCATGCACATATATTATTTAACTCATTAATCATGTACTAACCGCATGCTTTAATTTTATGACTTTTCGTAAAACAAAACATACTCATACAATTACAAATCCTATTTCCATGTTACTAACACAACAATATTACAACTCCACTTCGTCATATAAACATATTCATATTCACAAAATCCATATTCTCATGCAATTGACACTCCATCTTTTCCAATCAGTTCATCTATTTCAACCACATTCTTCATTTACAAGTGCATATGATACCACAGTAGACAATTATATGAACTTATTATCTAACTTTATGCAAACCGAATTATGTAAAATCATATCAAATCCCATAATCACAAGTTACTAGTATATACACATTATAAACCATTCATCCTGCAACATCATTATTCATCACATATTATCACATATGAACTACTTCCTTTTTCCACCACATCATTCGTCATTCTCACATACCTTTCCAACTATTCCAATCAACATGGTAAACCAACTATCATCCAACATGCTTTTAACCAACAACATACAAAATCACACTTATTCATGCCACACATCACTATATTGGTACACAATTCACAAAATAAACACATAGCGATCCCGACTCATATCCCATGGTGACCGGTTCAAAATTGTAGGGCGAGTTCGCGACTTTAGGACGTCTCCCAAGTCTTTGCATTAGCTCCTACAACTTCTACCCCGGGTTCATTTTAATTTGACTCCCTATATTCATTAGGTTCATTGGTTACAGGTTTCAGGATCGTCGCTCTGATACCATTTTGTAACACCCTCATACTCCAAGTGCCTTACCAGGACCACTCAAGGCATGGAAGTACTACCATCTCGGTTACCCGAGGCAATGATAATCAAATGACAATGAAGAAACATAATTTAAATAACAAAATAGTTTAAAGTGATTACATGATCAAAACCAAACCAAAACCAAAACTGAAATACAAGATTCTCGATAGTCTCATCGCAAAAACTATCAAAGCTATAAAACATCGTCGGACACGCGGAAGACTTCTAATCGCCACGTGATGACTCATCCCCTATCCCATACGCGTCATATCATACCGCTCAATAATCGCCACCACCCCGAATGGATCACCACAGTTTTTAAAACATTAAACGGGTCAAGACTAATCACTCAATTTATATAACCAACAACACAAGAAACAAGCGGCTCAAACGGTCACACACATAATCACACCCACTCCAATCAATCTCCGTCACCGATCGTCCACTTTGGACCGACCACTGCCGGTGGGGGACCGCAGCCGTTCCACCTAAGTCCCGCTCATCATACCGAGCGATAACCCTGTCCCATTAATGTGCACATCCCCTCCCGTGGCGGGTTCCATGGAGGGCAAAACTAGGGCGTAAAGCCACTCCCGCAAGTGACTCCACTCAGCCGAGAACGCATCTCGAGAACCAGAGACAAACAATCACAACCATTAAACAACAATCAAACCAACAACCGTCACAATACTCGTATAACAATAATCAACAATCACAAAACATCACCAACACATTATGGAACTAATACTGAGTAGGGAAACCCTACCTGGAAAGCAACACAATCAGACGGTCTCAGAGCTGATATCAAAAGGCTTCTTCTACGAATCCTCCTCCTAACATACAAACATATAATCACTACCAATCACAAAATTAACACAAATCCCCAATTCCCAAAATTAGGGTTTAAACAAAGTTAACTAAATACTATAAAATTGGTATGTAGATCTTACCCTTGACGCAAGGAACACTATGATGCAAAGAATAAGATGATCCGACACTCCTAGCCTTGGGGATTTGCCAACAACGTGACAAGAGAGAACTACATAACTCCTTTTTCTTTTGAAAGATTTAGAAAGGTTAAAGATGATGAAATAAACTGACGGAAACCTTTTATATCAAACTTGCGTTATTAGCAAAACCCGTCAAAACAACCCCGTAAAACACACTTACTCGATCGAGTAATTAACGTACTCGATCGAGTGCCGCTTACTCGATCGAGTACCAAGGCTACTCAATCGAGTACCCAACATGTCAGAAACTATTTTAAAACGCAAAACACACTTACTCGATAGAGTAAGGCCCACTCGATAGAGTACCCAGAGACTCATAGAACCGTGGTATTACAGAGAATCTCTACATTCAGATTTTTGGAGGAACATCCAACATATTAAGCTCAAGAACAAATAAGGAAGGTGACCTTATTTGTGCCCAATATTTCGAACCATCCTACAATGTAAGGGACATTATTGTTTTTCTTATAAATCTCATATTTTGTTATGCATGCACTAGATCTAAAGAACAAATAATTAAGAAGTTAATTAGTTCACTATTAGAGGAGTCTAATAATAGGTATATGAACCTAACAAGTGGTATCAGAGAATAGGATGTTGCATGCATAATCGGTTATTGTTTTTTCGAGTTAAAATGTTAACATATAAAACTAAAATTTTGTGATTTATAAGAATAGGTAACGAAATAATTATGCATGTTATATATTCTGGTCCTAAAATATTTTTTAGGTCATTTTTATTATTTATGGAAATTTATTGCTCATTTTAATGATTTTTAGTGATTTTATTACATTTTTATGAGTAAAATGAACTTTTATTCACTAAAATAAGTTAACCTTCACTACTGGCCGTGATATTTTAGTATTACCTCACATGAATATTTTATGTATTGCATGTAAAATATCATATTAATGGGATTAATATTTCATGATTTATGAATTTTTAGTGTTAAAATGACTAAAATTGGTTAAACTTACTCTCTGACCTTAAAAACTTTATATGCCCTCACATGCATATTTTACAAGTTGTGTGTAAAATCTCGTATTAATTTGCTTAATATTGCATGAGTTATGATTTTTATGAGAAAAAAATGGATTAAAAGAGGTAAAATGGTTAAAAATTGTTAAATTTCGAATTAGGCCATGAAACTTTAATATGTTGTCACATGCATGATTTAAAGAGTGTATGTAAATTTTGAGATGAAATGATCTCATTTAGCATGATTTATGAATTTTTAGTGTAAAAATGGCATAAATAGTGACTATTTTAGCATAAATAGCTAAAACGAATTGCATAGCATGAGAAAATTATTTTAGGTTGAATAAATATCCCACTAATCAGATCTAAGGTTCTAAAATTGATGGGATTAAGTTTTGGATACTTTAGATGTTTTATGAGATAAAACCGATAAAATGCAACTATATTTTCTCAAAATTAATTCGAAAATTTTAAACCATGATTTTTGACATTATGAGTGTCATAGAAATATTCAAGAATGTTCAAAAATTTAAAATTCAAAATTTTGAAATTATTGTAATTTAATTTGGATTTATTTCATAAATATTATGATTTTAAGGTCAAAAATGAGCATAAAAATTAAATCAAGTTGAATTATTGTCAAAAATTGAGTGATGACTAATTTTTGAGTCCTAAGAGTGTTATGATAATTAACTTGAGCTTAAATGTGATTTAAGTGTTAATTTGTGATTTTAAGAAGTTACGGTCACGCATTTCCATCAAAACCGGGTTATATAATCGATATAAGTTAAATAGGGCGATTTGGCACATAATTTGGCATGATAGATACATATTATAATGATGCATATTTCAATTGTTGAATGTCCTTTATTTATATAATTTTGAATTATGTAATGTTATCTTAGTATGGCCTTAGTTTAATTCGATATTACCCGTAATGAAAGTGAATATTGATTCGGTTGTAATTTAATGTGATCTCGTATCACTTTTATTTTTACTAGTTTTTCCATTTTATAAATGTATAATTGGAATATCTTTGTATTTTTATTATTATTTGTAATTATGGAGTTTCTTCAAAGACGGTGCCATTCGGAAAGGTGTTCCGATGAAGATGGTGTTCTTAGGAGGCATGCCACTTGAAGATTCAAGGGACCAAAGGAGTTGGTTTCCCAATATGTAATAGATTATTTGATTTTCTATTTTTAGAAAGGTTATACTAGGAATTCTATTATTGCTATGCATTTCTTTTAATATGTTGCATGCATTGCCAAATCGCCATAACAACATATGCATTTCATATCGAGTCATCGACCGTGTCAATTATAATTATCGTGGTTCACCGCTTTAGTTCACTTAAAACGTGATAGATAATAAATTGACAAGACCTCTCACAAATTAATAATTGAGAATTAGCCTTACCAAATAGTAGAAACCATGAGTCCCAATTTCATAAGGAAGTAGGCTCGGCTCACCGAGGTGCTAAACTTGTTACGTTGGGTAAGTGGGTAATAAAATGTTATTACATCGAAATTTGGATTGAGCTCAACGGAAGTATTTGTGACCGTAGTCGCATGTGTTCCGGGATAAAGATAATTATTAAAGTAATTTTTATCGATCGAGAGTTCTAGAAGTAGAATCGATTAAGAGTTAATCCACCGAGTTATATTGATAAGGGATGATCGGCTCACCGTGCCCGAGTTAATATGAATTTGGATCTCGGAATCATTTATGATAGTTGGGTAGAGGTCACTATATAAATGCTAAAACTTGTTTAAAGTGTTTACAAGTTTGATTAAAACGATAGATGTTAATTATTTCCTTTATTTCCGTTTTTGTAGTTAATTATGCGCAATGAATTCATCTAATACTCCTACTCCAATCACCATTGATTCATGGCTCCAATCATTCAATGAAAAGTGCTCCGAGCTGAGTATGACAATGATACGATTAGAGAATTACGCTGTGGCATTGGTCAGGATGGAAATCTTTGCTTCTTTACCAACTCCACACCACCCACTACAATATTAATGCCCACCACCTTGGTAAGAAAATCTTGTGAAGAAAATATCACTAAACCCAAGGTATCCTTGTTTGAAGAAACAAGGAGAAATATTAAATACAGTGGGAGTTCTAGCAAGAGTGTTCTTGTAACTGAAAGGAGTATTGATATTATTAAAGGAAAGACAAAGATGGGTAAGGAACCCAAACCTGATAATGAATTGGAAATGGATAGTGAGACTACCACAACCAAGACCAAGAAGGGTGCCCAATCTTATGAAGAATGTCATTATTGTAATGTCATGGGCCATTGGAAGCGAAATTGCCCCAAGTATTTGGGAGATATCAAAGTTGGACTTATTACTCCAAGTGGGACTTAGAAATGTGGAAAAGCTAAACAAGAGTGAGATAAATCTCCGACAAGGAAATGGAGTTAGGGTAGCCGCCACTTCGAGAGGGACTTGTGTACTTGTTTTAGCTAATAGCTTTAAGTTGCATCTACATAATGGTGATTATATACCCATTTTGTCTAAAACATTATTTCCATTTCTACGTGAGACATGAAAGGATTTATATTTTGTCATCAAAGACAATTGTTGTACTTTGTTAAAAATAGACATGGCTGTGAGCCATGTCACTTATCTTTATGATATACATGTTTTAGACACTTCCAACTCAAGCAAAGATATCTTCATAATACGATCTAAATGTGTAATACTACGGCTTTATGAGTCTCTGGGTACTCTGTCGAGTAAGGGTGGTTTGCAGTTTAAAATAGTTTCTGACCTGTAGGGTACTCGATCGAGTAGCCTTGGTACTCGATCGAGTAGGCGGGACTCGATCGAGTACGTCAGTTACTCGATCGAGTAAGTGTGTTTTACGGGGTTGTTTTGTCGGGTTTTGCTAATAACGCGAGTTTAATATAAAAGGTTTCCGTCAGTTTCTTTAATCACTTTTATCCTTTCTAAACCTTTCAAAAGAAAAAGGAGTTACGTAGTTCTCTCTCGTTGCGTTGTTGGCAAATTCCCAAGGCTAGGAGTGTCGGATCATCTCGTTCTTTGCATCATAGTGTTCCTTGCGTCAAGGATAAGATCTACATACCAATTTTATAGTATTTCGTTAAGTTTCGTTAAACCCTAATTTTGGGATTGGGGGTTTTCTATGTTTATGTTGATGTGGTAGTGATTGTATGATTATGTGTATAGGAGAAGGGTTCGTAGAGGAAAGGTTTTGAGACAGCTGCTAGATCGTCTGATGTTTGTGTTGCATTCCAGGTAGGGTTTCCCTACTCAGTATTTGTCCCATAATGTGTTGTTGATGTGTTGTGATTGTTAAATAATATCGTATTCGTATTGTGACGGTGTTGATTGTGATTATTTGTCTCTGGTTCTCGAGATGCGTTCTCGGCTGAGTGGAGTCACTTGCGGGAGTGGCTTCACGCCCTAGTTTCGCCCTTCGTGGAACCCGCCACAGAAGGGGATGTGCACATTAATGGAACAGGGTTATCGCTCGGTATGATGAGCGGGGCTTAGGTGGGAATGGCTGCGGTCCCCCACTGGCAGGGCTGGTCCAGTGGACAGTCGGTGACGGAGATTGATTGGAGTGGGTGCGATTGTGTGTGTGACCGTTTGAGCTGCTTGTTTACTGTGTTGTTGGTTATATAAATTGTGTGATTAGTACTGACCCCGTTTAATGTTTTAAAAACTATGGTGATCCATTCGGGGGGTGGTGAGTAGTTATTGAGCAGGTATGATGTGACGCGTATGGGATAGCTGGGATGAGTCATCACGTGGCAGTTAGAAGTCTTTCACTGTGTCAGACGATGTTTTGTAGCTTTGATAGTTTTAGCAGTAGACCGTCTGAGAACCTTGTATTTCAGTTTATCAGTTCTGGTTTTGATCATGTAATCACTTAAACTATGTTTAATTTTAAAGTACGTTTCTTTATTGTCTTATGATTATCATTGCCTCGGGTAACCGAGATGGTAGCACTTCCATGCCTTAAGTGGTCCTAGTAAGGCACTTGAAGTATGAGGGTGTTAAAAAATGGTATCAGAGCGACGATCCTGAAACCTGTAACCAATGAATCCAATGAACATAGGGAGTCAATTAAAATGAACCCGGGGTAGAAGTTGTAGGAGCTAATACAAAGACTTGGGAGACGTCCTAATGTCGCGAACTCGCCCTACAATTTTGAACCGGTCACCATGGGATATGAGTCGGGATCGCTATGTGTTTATCTTGTGAATTGTGTATCTATATAGTGATGTGTGACATGAATCAGTGGGTGTACGTATGTGGATAATGGGGAATGTGTAGAAAAGATGGTGATGATGTGATTTCGTATGTTGTTGATTGAAAGCATGTTGCATGATAGTTGGTTTACAATGTTGGTTGGAATTGTTAGAAAAGTGTATGAGAATGATGAGTAATGTGGTGGAAAAAGGAAGTAGTTCATTTGTGATATGATTATATATAATTTTGTTTGTGTAATTTTATATAATGATTTCTTATACATGTCTACTATTGTTCATGTGTATATGTTGTATGAAGAATGTGGTGGAAATGGATGAATTGATTGGAAAAGATGGAGTGGCAATTGCATGAGAATATGAATTTTGTGATTATGAATATGTTTAGGTGACGAAGTGTATTTGTAATATTGTTGTATTAGCAACATGGAAATAGGATTTGTAATGTATGAGTATGTTTTGTTTACAAAAAGTGATAGAATAAAAGCATGTGGGTAAGTCATGATTGGCAAGTTAAATAAATTATTTACATGATGAATGTTGTTGCTTTGATTTCGAAAATAGTAACATGTGATTGGGACTACTGGTTTAATGAGTATTGGGTTGTTTTTGTTTACCATGTTGTCGTTTAAGTTGTTTGGAGGTAAAATTAAGTAGTTATGTTTTTCGATTATAAAGAGGTTGTCTTTAAACTGTTATAACTTGAGATTTATAAATGATTTTAATGTGATTCCAATTGGAGGTAATATCTTGTTCTATTACGATTCTAACGATACGTCACACGCCCAAAACGACCAAGAAATGAGTGAGTTATGGTTGTTTTACGAAAACTGGACAGTGCTGAGAAATGCGTATGTACTCGATCGAGTAGCCTTGGTACTCGATCGAGTAGGCGGCACTCTATCGAGTACGTTATGTACTCGATCGAGTAGCCCTGGTGATTTTTTTACGTGCTTCTGATCTTCACCTACTCGATCGAGTAAGTCCCTTACTCGATCGAGTAGCCTGTAGTCGATCTAGTGACCCCTGTTTTGGGTCATATGCCTATCTTTTGACTTCGTTGCATATTATGTTTAATTCAAAGGTGTTATTTGGCTTCTTTATGCATTGTTTTACATGTATGTTGGTCTTGTCGCGTAAGTTACCCAATCTTGTGGTGTAGTGAGTGGCACCTGTGGTGAGTATGAATTCGGTGGGAGGACATGAGTTATATGTTGTTGCGATAGATAGTGGAAATAGAAAAGGAAGATCGTTATGGCTTAATTGGGACATAGAGCATGTTTTCTGAGATGAGATGAGTGATATGATTGTGTGTTGAGTAACGTAAAAGTAAGTTAATATGGGCAAGGGATGATGTGAGTTTAAGGAACGTGAGAACGAAAGGATTGAGAGTAAGGATGTGGATAGTGGCAACTTGAGATGTGTAAAGAATTATGGAGGGAGATGGTTAGGAGTCGTGTGGGTTAAGAATATACATAGTGAAAGTTCGTTTTAAAGGGGTTGAGAAGAGTGGTATATAGTGAACTTTGTGGAGACATGTCGCGAGGTGGATTTGTAGACAGTGAGTGAGTTTGGGATATTTGGTATATTAAGAGGTGAAACTATTGTGGGATTTCCTTGGACAATTCGTGGTATGAAAGGAATTTTGATTTCTAGAGATGTAAAAAGGGAGATGCAATTGTTGAACATTAAACGTTGATTTTATGGATAGATTAGTGGCAAGTGTGAGTGATAGCATTATAAGAGAAGATCCATGGTAAGAAAGAGTGAGATGATATCGATATAAAATAATGAGATGTGAGTCTTGGAGCAATGAGAAAGTAACCGGAACACTAAAGAGTTAGGTAGAAGTGATAAGGAGTTGAATGGTTAATTGATTTTATCAAGTGTAAAAGAAAAGAATGAGGGGAGTAAAACTAGGAAAATGTTGACCGGAGTTATGTGACATAAAAGTAAGGAATCGTCGAGATGTATGATACTATCAAGAGTAGGTAAATTAATGGTTATACAGAAGTTTCAGGACAACATGATTAATCATGAGTTTCGAGGAATTAAGGGAGTAAGAAGTTGGTAGAATATCTGCATGATATGAGATTTTGGTGGTGAGTCGGGTGACTATACAATTAAGGATAGTATTGGGAAGAATGTTGAGGTAATGTTGTTGATGGATTTGATGTTCGTTATTTGGGATGTTAACCACAGATAGGAAAGAAATCGTGATGTTTAGAGATGAGTGTAAGAGGTTTGATGCCCGGACAGTGGTAATGTTATGGTTTGTGACTAGTGGTTAAGGGTGATGGTATATTAGAAAGGTAGCAATTCTAATGAGGTTGATTTTGTAGAGGCCGGATTGATATGTATGGTTGTAAGGAAGTATAAGATGTGGTTAGATGAGGCGGGTGCTAATAGTTGAATAGTAATGGTATGGTTATACTTGGCATGAGGTGATGGTTATGCGAATAGGGGAATATGTTATGAGGGGCATATGAGTTAAGCTCGGGCGACAGGTAACCTTTATCGAGTGGTAACTTACGTGATCAGGACTGACTAGGTGGATGTGATTACGGGTCTATGATGTGTATAAATGTTTGTGCGAGGTTCTGACCTCACGGGAAGTGGTATGGTGTGATAGTTATAAAGCTGTTATCTGAATGTTATGTAATATATGTTGGACACGGTAATTTAATTAAATGATATTCAAAAAGTAATCATTTGATTGATCTGGCATGACTGGTTATACTTGTATGTATTCATGATATATGTTATTCCGTGATGTGGTAAGGGGATGATGTTCATGAGGTTATTATCTGTTTAATTCATATAATATGTTGCTTTGTGATTTAGTAAAGTGGATTTGAGTAAGTTTTTCTTGTCCGGGAAGTTATGTTGAGTAAGTGCTTATGGGATAGTGTAAGTTGTGATGACTATCGATGTGGTTGTGGTGCCTCGGGTGGTGATCCGGGCACGGTATTTAGTGTTGTGATGCGGGTGTTCTCGCACTGCGGTGTGGCTGTTGGTGGCGGTGTTGCGATGCCGTCACCGGTTGTGGTGGAGTAGGCGGGATGTTTATGATTCGAGTTTCGAAAGTATATACCAGTTACACATAAATTGTTGTTTTGTTTGATGTGGCTCCCTGTGAGTTTCAGTTTGTACAGATAGACAGTTGTTTTGTTTATTGATGTTTCTTACCAGTTAAGTTTTGGAGTGAGGGTAGAGTATGATATGAAAGAGAGTTGTATATGTTTTCGTTGTTGTCATGGTATAGTGACATTCTGTTGATGGGACATAATCGTGAGAAGTTGTTACAGTAACTTTTATCTTGTTTTAAGATGAGGCATCGGTAGTCATAGTCATGGCAAGTGATTCGTGGAACATGTGTTGTAATGATCTGAAAGCGGCAAGTGGTTCATAATCTTTTGTTGAGATAGTGAGTGCAGGGTATTGGGATTTGGTCTCATGTTAAGTTATGTATGAGTTTTGTGGTAATGAAAGAAAAGAACTTGAGGAGCTAGTGTGAGTGTACGTAACAAGTGTGGATCGTGAGTTATGCTTTTGACGATGGGAGTTTTATATAGTTTATATAGAGAGTATGTCGTATTGCGGTAATGTGGAAAAGTTGAAGTTTTGGGTTAAGCTAAAGATTTTGAGGTATAGGTTAGGGGTGTGACGAGTGAATTAAAGTATGAGAATTGTTTAAGTAAGAGACCCTTGGATATATGCATGGCAAGTGCTTAGAGTATAGGTGGTTATCTATGACATGTCATGGTGATGAGAATAATGAGAAGATATAACTAAGGATATAGTATTAGTGGGTTACAAGCACGTAACATTTATCTTAAGAGGAGTAGGATGCGATAAAAGAGATTTTGATAGTTGTGCATATGGTAGTATATTCACAGTAGAGTGTTGGTGTAGCATAAAGAATGATGTTGTATTTTTTGTGGTTGATGTTATTAAAAGGCCATGGCCGTGCTTGTAGTAGTATGATGTTTAGGAGTGTGAGAATATTTCACTAGTGTTGACAGTTGGATGATGAGGTTATGAGTGTGAATAAACTTCGAGGACGAAGTTCCTTTTAAGGGTGGTAGAATGTAACATTCCGTTTGATGTCTATGAGTGTCTTGATTTTGGATTTGGTAGTGGATGATATATTATGGAGCTAGCAGCGTTAGAGGATGGTAGTTGGTAGTGTATGGAGTTAGTGTCGGGAGAGTTTATGATGTAGTTGATACGACATCGTGAGCGATTTAGGGAGGTAGGAATAGTTGGTGGAGTTGGTGTTAAGGGTTCATGGTTTCATGTTTTATAAGTTGGGGTTTTGTTTTGAGTTCTTAGTAGCTTTGTTGCGTCTTGACCAAGTTAGTATGTTTGTTTTTATGTATGGGTTGAACTTCGAGGACGAAGTTCTTTTTAAGGAGAGAAGACTGTAATACTACGGCTTTATGAGTCTCTGAGTACTCTATCGAGTGCGCCTTACTCTGTCGAGTAAGGGTGGTTTGCAGTTTAAAATAGTTTCTAACCTGTAGGGTACTCGATCGAGTAGCCTTGGTACTCGATCGAGTAGGCGGGACTCGATCGAGTACGTCAGTTACTCGATCGAGTAAGTGTGTTTTACGGGGTTGTTTTGTCGGGTTTTCCTAATAACGCGAGTTTAATATAAAAGGTTTCCGTCAGTTTCTTTAATCACTTTTATCCTTTCTAAACCTTTCAAAAGAAAAAGGAGTTACGTAGTTCTCTCTCGTTGCGTTGTTGGCAAATCCCCAAGGCTAGGAGTGTCGGATCATCTCGTTCTTTGCATCATAGTGTTCCTTGCGTCAAGGGTAAGATCTTCCTTACCAATTTTATAGTATTTCGTTAAGTTTCGTTAAACCCTAATTTTGGGATTGGGGGTTTTCTATGTTTATGTTGATGTGGTAGTGATTGTATGATTATGTGTATAGGAGAAGGGTTCGTAGAGGAAAGGTTTTGAGACAGCTGCTTGATCGTCTGATGTTTGTGTTGCTGATGTGACCATAATTAGCGCATATTTAGCCCCCGAATTAGCCTTGTTCCCATGCTTTTTAGTGCTTATTTGGGTCATTTCTTATCTTTAGTTCTTTGTTTTGCATATTCTTTGAGATTTTGATCCCTTGGTAGGAAAGGAGTAAGAATCTTGCATTTTCATGGCAAAACGAGACTAAGTTGATCGAATTCAATGACCAAGCATCAAGGAGAGACAAGATTAGAAGGCCTTTGTACATATTATAGTAGAAGAGCAATGTTGAGAAAGGATCCTTGAGTCCCCAAGGAAATCCCCAAGGAATTTATGAAGAAAAGGGAAGAAAAGAAGAAGATATGTTGCTGAGTGACAATCCGAGTGGATTGCCACCAATCCGTCCGTCCCGCAGCAGCACAATCCGAGCGGCTTTGCCCTATTCCGCTCGGATTCCACCTCCACAATCCGACCGGATTCCCTTGAATCCGCTCGGATTCCAACGCCAGAATCCGCCCGTCCCGACCTTATTCCGCCCGGATTCCAGCACAGCACGAATTGTCTTCTCCAAGCTACGAAAAAAGAAGCCCTTCTCTCGAAAAATACCGGGTCCTCCTTGCTCAATCTAAAGAGTGTAATTACTAGTTTAGCCCTTAGTTAACCCTAATGCATCCTCCCTAATTTCCACTATAAATACCCCATTAGTCTAATTAGAGGAGCATGTTCTTCTTATCAATAATTAGAGTAGTTAATATCAATCAAATCTCTCTTTAATATTGTAATCAAGTATTAATCAAGTTTTAATCCAAGTTTTAGTTCTTTAATCTCTCTTTTGTTCATCCTTTATTTTGGGTAATTGAAGATTATTTGGGTTATTGTTGGGAGATTGACAACCTCTCAATCAAGCATTCAAGTACTTCTTTTATCTTTGCTTTATTATTGGAATCATTAGTAGGTATAATCTCTTAATCCCTTTTTAATTATTGTTAATTACTTTCATTTATTCATCATGTTTCATATTGTTGGTATGATTGACAACCTTGCTAGCATGATCAACATGATAATGAGTGAGTAGTTTCTTAGCTAGGGTTAATGGGTGATTAGGGGAAACCAACATGGGGAATGATTTATGCTTAAATTAATATGCTTTCATGTTTTATTTGCTTGCTTGTTTTGATCTCAACTCATGCACATGTTATATTTGATGAAATGCTAAGCCTATGAATCCTTGCATTTACTATCATCTTCTATCTTTTCAATGAGACTTGTAAGACATAACCCAACTCGAGTCTCATTAGACCATGCATGTTGTTGAGTAGGGAAGATTAAGTCGACTTGTAGGTGTTGTACAATCTAATCGATTCGGCTCCGGGACCCAAACTTTCCTAGGATTGTAAGATATAACCCAACTCAATCCATCACAACAATAATTGCTTGCTTATAAATTGAGAACATGTTTGTATGATCATATCCCATGATTCCCCTATGATCCCATGACACCCTAGTGCCTTTAATCAATTGTTTACACCCCTTTAATTCATCTTGCTTGTTTATTTTCATTGCTATTTTAGTTTAGTGACCTTCTACATCAACCCAATTTGTGACACCCCTTAGACACCACTAGTTGCAATAGAAATCTCATTTCAATACCCGTCCCTTGGGATCCGACCTTTACTTGCCTCTTTACTAATTGTAGAGTTGTTTGTGAAGCTATAAATTGTGTTTTGATTCGACCGTGACCCAATGACCACATCTTAATTTGTGAACACTAAGCGGACTCGCATCAAAAATGGCGCCGTTGCCGGGGACGGTGTTTGTTTGATTTAGATTTCTTTTTATTGTTATTAGTTGTGTCTTTCTTCGCCTTGGGGAAGTAAAACTCCTCAAGGTTTGTTCTAATTGTTTTCGAGTTGTTTGATATTTTGCATGTCTAGAAGGTTACAAGGTGATTTGTTACCTTTTGACCGTGAAATCGAAAGAACCTTGACGAACAATAGGAGACTTGTTAGGAGGAATTTAAGAGGTATTAGTGAAGTTGTTCAACCCACTAGTGAGTTTGTCAATCCTTTCGCAATAGAAGGAGAAGAGAACCCATTACACAATACCCCACAAAATCCACCTACAATGCCTAAATTCTCGTCACACTCCGTACCCACCGAGGAGAATCTACCAAATGGTACTCCTACACCGCAACATCTAACCGGAAATTTTATTGCCAAGTCCGCCTTCATCCAATTAGTTGAGAGGAGCTGATTTGGGGGGATGCCTAGTGAGGACCCTCATTCTCATATGGAAACCTTTTGCGACTATTGTAATGCAATCTCTCAAACGGGCGTGACTCAAGACCAAATTAGATGGGTCTTATTTCCTTTCTCGTTAATCGGCACCGCGAAGCAATGGTTGAAGGGCCTTGATAAGGCCACCCTTGGAATAGATTCTTGGAAGAAGTTGGCTCTAGCTTTCTACAAAAAATTCTACCCACCGGAAAAGACTAACATGCTAAGAGCTCAAATTACGGGTTTTAAGCAAAGGGATGAAGAATATTTGTATGAAGCTTGGGAGCGGTTCAAAGGAATTTGTCGCTCATGTCCTCACCATGGACTTAGCAAATGGTTTTTGGTACAACAATTTTGGAATGGTTTATATAAAGATTCTAGGAACATTCTCAATATGGGATCAAATGGAATGTTCACCGAAGTTGATGACAATCAAACATGGAACAAGATTGAGGAAATGGCGGTCCATAACTCACAATATAGTAGACCTCGCAAGGCTACTAGAGGAGGAAGGCATGAAGTGGACTCCGTTACTCAATTGGGTGCTCAACTTAGTGCTTACATTGACACAATCAACTTGAAGTTTGAACAAGCTATGGCTAGACTTGAGGAAAACTCAAAATCATCAAAGCATCATGTTAATGCCATGATGGCATCCTCATCAATCCCAAGTGGGATATGTGAGAATTGTGGAACTTTGGGACATGACCAAGGTGAATGTAGGGGAACAAATGAACAAGTGAATGCTTTCCAAGCATACAAGAGTGGTACCCCTTATTCCAACTTTTACAATGAAAACACCAAATTCCATCCAAATCTCTCATACAAAAGCCAAAATGTTCAAAACCCTCAAACAACATACACTCCACCACCCATGAGAAACCAAAATCAAATACCTTTTTACAATCAAAACCAAGGTTACCAAAATCAAAATCCATACAATCACCAAAATGACCAAGGTTTTGATGTCCAAAAAGCGGTCCTCCAAATGCAAAAGAATCAACAAGAATTTTTCACTCAAATGCAAAAAGATAGCCAAGCAAAGGAAACCACCATCAACAACATTCTAGCTCACACCAATATGTTGGAAACATAATTAACTCAACTAGCATCTTCAAGCTCACAAAGACAAAAGGGGCAATTACCACCTCAAAGTAATCCCCCTAGACATGAAACGGTTAGTGCCATTCACTTGAGAAGTGGTATAAGGTATGAAGCACCAAAGAAGCAAGTTGAGGATGAAGTTGTGGAAGCTAGTGAAAAGGAAGAAATTGTGCAAAACTCCAAAGATGGAGAATCATCAAAAGAAGAAAGTTCAAAGAAAAATGAAGACAAGGCCAAGGAGAAGGAGCCCATTGTTATTAGACTTCCTTTTCCAAGTCGTCAAGCCAAGCCCAAATTTGATGATCAACTTGGAAAGTTCATGGAAATTATGAAGAATTTGGAAGTCTCAATTCCTTTCACGGAATTAATCAATCACGTGCCGGCCTATGCGAAATACATGAAAGATATCCTCACAAAGAAGAAGTCGATCCGGAAGCTTGAGACTATCGCCTTCACTAAGGTGAGTAGTGCAATACTTCAAGGAGTTCACCTCCAAAACTAAAGGATCCGGGAAGCTTCTCAATACCGTGTACCATTGGCGACACGACGATCAACAAAGCCTTATGTGATCTAGGGGCCAGTGTGAGTGTCATGCCGTACTCGGTGAGTAAAAGGTTGGGGATGGGAGAGCTTAAATGCACCAACATCACACTCCAAATGGCCGATAGATCGACGAAGACACCATTAGGGATATGGGAAGATGTGCCCGTGCGAATTGGGAAGTTTTTCATCCCGGTGGACTTTGTCATTGTTGATATGGAGGAAGATTCCAACATTCCAATCATCCTAGGAAGACCTTTCCTACACACCGCGGGTGCGGTAATTGATGTGAAACATGGTGAGCTCACTCTAGAAGTGGGAGATGAAAGCATAACTTTTAATCTTGACAAGACTATGAGAGCTCCTCGTTTGCATGAACCATGTTTCATGATTGATCATTATAGCCGAAAGGATGAAAGAAAGAAATCGGAACTCCAATGGAAGAAGAAAATTGAAGATGCTCAATGCAAAGAGCAAGTGAATTATGACAAGGAGAGCTTGCACAGCTCATCAAAATCAATCAAGGAAGAAGAGGATGGCCTCATTAGCCAAGAGAAGAAATTGGGGAGTTGTCTCCATCTAAGCAAGAGATTTTCAATGATCAACTTAATGAAGTTTGTGGTATTTGGGACGACGAATTTGAAGGGATTTTTAATCCCTACATTGGTAATGCCATCGATCAAGACCAACAACAAAGGCCAAGGTCTATTGAAGACCTCTACCATGATAATGAACAAGCCTTCGATTACTTCTTCAAGGTGTTGAGCAACATCAACAACACCTTGGACATGCCCCCTTGACATCTCATCAAGAATGAGAGTTTGGTGGAGTCCTCCCTAAACCACCACTTGTAAATATTTCTAACTCCCTAACTTACATTTCAATTCTTGTATTGCATTTTTGTCATCTTTGGATTTTTATTTACTTTGATCAAAATAATTGTCATGTTTGAGAGAAGTGAGGGAGGGACTAACAATTTCAATTGATGTGTAGTGCTTTTAGATTAGTGTGGGGATGACAATTGCCTAGGCTACCCATGCCTAGTAGTGCCCCCACAATGAAGAACACAAGACTTGAAGAAAGAATGGAAGAATGGTAAGGGAAATGCATTGTGCACGGATGGAACTGAATCCGTGTACACAGGGGAAGAATCCGAGCGGATTCCACAGAATCCGCCCGTCTTAAAGAATCCGAGCGTATTGCAGAAAAGACGCTCGTCCTGAACTGAGCTGAATTTTGAAAATTTCTTGACTGTGACGGAATACGGGCGTCCTGAGTAGAAATCCGCCCGTCTTAAAGAATCCGCCCGTCTTGAAAGAAAGACGTCCGTCTTTGCAGCTGAGGAAAACAAGCAAAATTTTCTGGACTGAAATCCGTCCGTCTTTAAGCAAATCCGCTCGTCCCGTGTCAAGCAAATCCGAGCGTCTTCATCAGAATCCGCCCGTCTTTAGGCGAGTTTTGTAAAGCCCAGAAAGAGCAGAATCCGCACGGATTGGGCAGAATCCGCACGGATTGCCCCTGCAGATTCAAAAATTTCGGTCTCTTTAAAACCCCTCCCACCTTCATTCATTCATTCATTCATTCATTCATACACACTACCCATAACATCAAAACCCTCATCCTCTCCATCACAAAAATAAAAACCCTCAACAACATTCACCAAAACCAAATCAAACCATCCTTCCAACAACAAATCAATCACTCCTTCTTCAACAAAAATCAAAACCAAGCACAAAATCTTCAACCTTTGAATCGATTTTTGAATTTATAAAGGCAAAGCCTTTCACCTTCAAATCAATTTGGGTATACTACAAATTGAAGATTTTTCATTCTTTTCTTGGTTAGTTCATCAATGGCAAGGACTAAGGGAGCAACAAAGGCAACAAAGGCACCAAAGGCTAAGGCACTCTCACAAAGGCAAAAGGCTCTTCAAACAAAGAAAGCATTGGCTATGGTGGTAGCAACACCAAACTTGGAAGTGCAACAACAACAACAACCTTCTATGGGAGCAACAACACCTTCTACTCCGGTAATTGATCAACTTTTGCATTATCCGGAGGTAACTTTTATTTCCGATACCCATAGAAATACCTTTGTCAAGTTTGCTATGAAGTCATTACAATCCACCAAATTTATATGTGAAGATACCTTAGAAAAATTGGGTGTTCTTGAGCAAACTAGAGCCTTTTTCAATGCCATGGGGTTGAAGAAATTGTTTGAAACAAAGGAGTTGACATACCCCTCCCTTACCTTGGAATTTTTAAGTTCTTTGAAAGTCACCAAAGTTGAGAATAGGGAGAATCTCGAGTTTCGTCTAGCTAATGTTAGTAGACGCATTACCTTTAGGGAATTGAGTGAAATTTTGGGTCTTAGTGATGAACCAAGTTATTTCAAGAATTATGGAAAGTATAACCCCGAACCTCTTTGGGAGGCAATCTCCGGGAAGAAATTTGAGGATTTTCATGCGAGTCGTGCTCTTTTGGTCCACCATCCGGGCATAAGAGTATGGCACAAGGTCGTGGGTAACACCATAATTGCAAGGAAAGATACCAATCATTTCACAAAACTTGATTTTATTCTCCTTGAATCGGCTTTGAACATCGTAAGAGTACACACCAAGCCTTACAATTCTTTGAGGCTCTTGGTAGATAGATGGCTCAACATTGATTGTGGGAAGAAGAGCACAACCGTTATTGTCAATGGCGGCCTAGTCACTATCCTAGCTAAGCACTTTGATCCTAACTTCAATAAGGATAACAAGTACAAAGCAAAGGAGGGTGGCCATCTTGTTGATATGCATACTATGATACACAAGTTCAAGTGGGTTGCCCATAACCCCTTGACACTAAGTATGGATGGCTCACTAGTGAAGCTAGATCGTTCACCTTGCCTTCAAAGATTTGTCGTCTAAGCGTCCACCGGACCAATTATCTACTTCCCCTTTCTAAAGAGGCCGATTATATTATTCAACAACAAAAGGGTGATCTTGAAATGCCCTCCTCTTCCATTGTCATACCACCTTACCCATTTGAGTATGAAGAGTTCAAGCCGGAAGGAGTTGAAGCCACTACAACAAATAAGGTAATTGGCGACCATATAAGGCGACTGAGAACAGTCGCCATTAAGAATAAAGCGACTAAGACCCGTCGCCCGCACTTCGTAGCTGCGTTTGGTCGCTTTTGGCGTGAGCGTTAAATCGCCAATTTTGGCGATGAATTTTTTAAAGCGGGCGACCGAAATTGTCGCCAAAATTGGCGCTTGTCATTAGTCGCTAAAAAAAGGCGACTCGCTATTAGTCGCTTTACTAAAATCCACGTCATCTCCATATTCTTAAAAAAGGCGACGGATGTTGGTCGCCATTTTTTCAGCGATTGTTGGTCGCCATTTTGGCGACTGATTTCCGTCGCCAAAACTACTGTTTTCCGTCGCCAATGCCCATAAAATAAATTCATGATCAGAGACTTAGCGACGGTTTCCCGTCGCCAAATGCCCAGTGTCCGTCGCCAAATTTACATGTTTTTAGCCTAAAAATCGTTTTTGACCTAGCCAAATACGTAAAAACCACGCAAATAAACCAACATTTCATGCAGAGAACACATGGGAAGCCAACACAACCAAACTTGATAAAGAAAATCATGTTCCATACACACAACTACGAGTTCTACGAGTTTTGGTCATCTAACATTATCGGGATGTTTTCTAAAAAACTACATAACCGGGAAACTTGCTCCCGCTCCACTACCACCTCCATGATTAGGATCTCTAGGATCCTTTGGTTGCGGGCGCCACCCAGTGTTGCAATTGGCGAAGAAGGAGTTCATCCGTTCCATTTCATCCTTCATCCTCTGAATTTCAGCATCTCTCTCGGCATCCCGCCTCTCCCTCTCGGCATCCTGCCTCTCCCTGGCGGCTAATTGAGCTTGGAGCACACTCACGACACTTGGGGTATAAGGTTGTTGTTGGGAGGAAATTGACCCTCTTCTTCTTGTAGGAGGGTAGAAAATCTCCTTTGCCGACCCGGCTCCATACACATCTCCTCTTTGGAACCCCTCAACAAGATCAAACCATAGCTCATTGTCATCAATTTCCGGGTTGTTCTTCCTACGGACAAGGAATTGTTCCTAAAAAATTGATAAAACATTAATGGTTAGAGGTTACTTATCTAAAAATTGATAAAACATATACTTTAAAAAGCTAAGAAATTTTTATTTTTTGACACTTACATATAACTGTTGATCTTTTTCCTTCGCGAAGATCAACTTGCCCTTGCTTGTCTTCTTTGCGTGAGTGTCAACAAAGAGATCAACAATCGTGGGTACCTTACCCTTATTCTTCTTGGTCTTAGGAAAAAAAACAAGGAAATTGTTACTCAAACATGATAATTAATGAGACTAATTAAATTAGAAGACTATTAAATTAAAAGCTAAGACAAATAACTTACATCTAACACCACACGATCATGAAAAGATTGAGACCCTCCATAATGAGTAGGCTCAACTTCCGCATCCTTATATCTCCTCCTTTCTGTTGATCTTGTTCGGGCCGATGCTTCCTTGAACTCGGGACTGTTCCGGTACTTGGTATATTCCTCATATGACGAACCTGTAATCAATAAAATAACAATTATTAATTAATATATTTTCAAAATATGTAATGAATTTTAACTAATTACGGGTATTAAAAGAAACTAAATACCTTTCATGAAAGATGGCGCCTTCTTCCTCTTAGACACCTTATACATGTTGTCCCTTAGCCTCTTCTTGCCAATGTCATTATACCTTTGCCAAACTAGGCGCTCAAGGTTGGTTGGCCAATAGAACACACGCTACAAAAAGTAAACATATAGATGAGAAACAAATTAATAATAAGGTAAAAAGAATAAATAAATTATATTTAATAATATATATTTTATAAATAGATACCCGGAAGTTGTTGAACCACATCTCCTTATCTTCATCACTAGCGTTACTCCAACAAGTAACGCCGTGTGTCATGTTCTCTTGGGTGCTATTAGTCACACCACGAACAACTGTTTGACTTCTAAACCTGAAATCAAACATGTTAAAAACATAATTATATAGGAAAAAAAAATAATGTATAATTAACATATGTCTAAAAAAAGTCATTTATTACTAAATAAAAAAATTACAAAATAGAATGAATAAAAAATTACCAAAGACCATTCGGATCAAGGATCATCCCTGTTGTCGTATGTCGGGGTATAGCAACCTCCTCCTCCTCCTCACTCACCTCCGTAGTAGAACGGTCAACGTCCTCCTCCTGCTCTCGGGAGCTACTACCTCCCTCACTATAGCCTCCGCGCTGCCTACTTCCTCCAGGAGCCATGTGTACTACAATTGAATAAAAAGTGTTAGCAAATATTACAGGATAATTATTATAAGATACAAAAAAATAAAACCTAATAAACAAGTATAAAAGACAAAATAAAACGCTAATAATTGTTTCCAAATTTTGATATGTATACTTTTAATACCTTCTCTTACTCATCATCATCATCATCCTCATCTTCTTCTTCTTCTTCTTCTTCTTCTTCCTCTTCCTCCTCCTCTTCTTCTTCTTCTTCCCCCTCTTCTATCCCATCCCTCTCCTTATCATTCTCTTCTTCTTCCTCTTCTAACTCCTCCTCTGCTTCTATCTCATTTGCATAAATAATTTCATCATGATCAACTGGGGACAAAACTGTTTTTGATACAACCTCTTCTTGGAAAAAAAGATGTATCAACTTCTGATCGTGCCTTTGTTTTAAAAACGGCCCACCATTGCTTTTGTTGTCTATCATTGCTTGTGCTCGGAAGAGATGCAAAATAAACTTGATGAGCTTGTTGTGCAAGTATAAATGGGTCATATTGAGAGTAGGTTCGAGTATGATTCACTTCCACGAGTTTGTAACGATCATGGACTCTCGTTCCAGCTACGGAATTATCCCTCCATTGAATCTTGAATAAGACGGTTTTATAACTCCTATCCCGGCCATTGTAGCACAACTCAAAGATATCCTCTAATATGCCATAATAATCATTGCCATCAAGAGAAGAAATAGTAACGCCGTAGTTGCATTTAGCCTTACTTTTGCCATAGTCAAATGTTTGAAACTTAAACCCATTAATTGAATATCGATTCCACGTCACAACCTTTCGAGAAGGACCCAAAGCCAAGCTTCTTATCACATCATCTTGAATATTTAGCTTACATACATGCTTCCGAAACCAGGCTGGAAATTGATCCTCATGCTTATGCCAAACATCCTCTCTGTTCACATTAGGGTGATCTTTAATGAAATCTGTCACAAATTGAGCTTCATATGGCTCCAAAATCTCACAATTAGATAGCACATAAAGGTGGGCACGGTTATACTCCTTGTCATCCAGAAATCTTGTTCCCCAACCGATGAACACCCTATTTCATCCCGCATTTGGAAACACTTGGGTATACTTGTGTCTAGTTCATCCGCTTCATCAATATTCAAGTATTTTGCTTTGGTCTCAATATGTTTTTCAAAATAAAGAGAGCAAAAATTGGCAATCTCTTCCGTTAGGTAGGCATTGCATATAGAACCTTCCACACGAGCTTTATTACCAATTTTTTTCTTCACATGATTAAGAAACCTTTCGAAAGGATACATCCACCTATATTGGACGGGTCCACCAACTTTAGCTTCATATGGCAAATGGATAGGTAGATGCTCCATCGAATTGAAAAAAGAAGGCGGAAATATCATCTCAAGTTTACACAAAATTTCTGGTATTTGGTCTTCTAAACGACTCATGTCCTCAACTGATATCGTGGAGGAACATAAATCTCTAAAAAATTGACTTATTTTCAGAATCGCATTCCAAATCGTAGTCGGGAGTAAATTTTTAAAAGCCACGGGTAATAAGCGCTCCATGAAAACATGACAATCATGACTTTTCAACCCTTTCAACTTCAGTTCCTTCAAATCAACACAACGGCTCAAATCGGATGCATATCCATCGGGAAACTTCAAGTTTCCTATCCAATCGCACAATACCTTTCTTTGAGCTTTGTCAAGAGTAAATATGGCTTTTGGTTTAGCCCCATCCTTACGAATATGAAGTTTAGGACGATCACAAAATTTCTTCAATTCTATTCTTGAATTAATATCATCACGTGTCTTTCCTTTTACATCCATAATCGTATGAATAAGTAACTCAAAGAAGTTCTTCTCTATGTGCATCACATCCAAATTGTGTCCGATCAACATTGTTTTCCAAGAGGGAAGCTCCCAAAAATACTTCTTTTAAACCAACCATTTTTTTCTTTTTCAACTCTTTAAACTCTTCTTGAGTCCCATCGACGTTGTTGGCAAATCACGTCTGACCTCCCATATCTCATCCCCTTGAGTCGAACCAGGAGCATTGTCACGCACCTCCTTACCTTTTAAGAAAGATTTCTTGTTCTCTCTATGAATATGTCCATCCGGTAAGAAACATCTATGACAATCAAACCAACTAATTTTTTGGAATTAGGAAGATAAAATGCTTTACTCCTATCCATGCAATAAGGACATGCCTTTCGCCCGGCGGTTGCCCATCCTGATAGCATACCATATGCGGGAAAATCATTTATAGTCCATAACAATGAAGCTCTTAGTTGGAAATTTTGCTTCTTCGACACATCAAATGTTTCTACACCAACTTCCCACAAATACTTCAGTTCCTCCACCAACGGTTGTAAATAAACATCCAGATGGTTTTTTGGGTTATCAGGACCGGGAATAAGTAAAGAGAGGAAAATAAATTGTCTTTTCAGACAAAGCCAAGGAGGTAAGTTGTACGGCGTGGTCATTACGGGCCAACACGAGTAGTTTCTACCAAACTGACCAAAAGGGTCAAACCCATCCGTACACAAGCCAAGTCTCACATTGCGAGGTTCCTCGGCAAAATCGGGATATAACCTATCAAAACGCTTCCACTCCTCCCCGTCACTCGGATGACACATCTTTCCTGGTGTACGAGGATTTTCTTTGTGCCATCTCATTTGGTTGGCAAGATTTTTCGTGGCATACATTCTTTGAAGTCTAGGAGCTAATGGAAAATAAATTAATGTGTTTTTTGATATTGGTTTCTTTCTCTTTCCACTCTTTTTATTACCCTTCTTCCCCTTCAAAACAATATTTCCTTCACTTGTCTCATATCTATCCCTTTGACATTTCTTACATTTGTCAAGCAAAGCATCATCTTTCCAAAAAAGCATACATCCTTTAGGACATGCATCAATCTTTTCATGTGGAAGTTGAAGACCTTTGACCACTTTCTTGGTATTATAGAAATTTAGGGTCATAACATTATTATCGGGTATAACATCCTCAACCAACGTAGCAATACTATCAACGGCTTTAAATGGCATATTATACTCACATTTTAAAGAAACTATCCTGGATGCAACTTGTAACAATGTCATTCTACTCCCCTCATATAAGGTTTTTTCGGAAGCACTTAGCATGTCAAAAAAGGCTTTTGCTCTTGGGTTTGGTTGTTCTTCATCAATCATTGGTACACGGTCGTCATTAATGAAATCATTAGACCGAAAGGCATCAAGTACCATTTCTCTATATGGGTTCTCATTTTGTTGGATTTGAGGCTCTTCGGGATAATATTTTTCTCCATGGGAGATCCAATTGTAGTAGTTTGGAAAAAAACCATTTGTAACAAGATGCTCTTCTACTTCAATGTCAAATAAATATTTTAAGTTTTTACATTTAGTACAAGGACACCTAAGTTTATGTTGTTCCAAATCATATGAATCTTGACATCTAGCAAATTCAATAAATCCACGAACTCCCTTTACAAATCTAGCGATAGGACGTTTCTTCTTATCTACTCTTTCTTCGTACATCCAGCTACGTTCAGATCTCTTCATTTTAATCTATAAGCAATATATAGCAAACTAACCATTTTAAATAATAATATTTAATTTCAACAAAAAAAGCAATGGTTATCTCATCCTCCATTTTATGCTAATTTCAAGATTTCAATTGGGTCCTTATCACTCCAACCTAAACCCATCAATGTACGTTTCAAGTCACTAGCAAACACACATTTGTGAATTATTAATGAGAAAAAAATTCAAAGCAATTCCCTTAGTTCTCCAAATACACAATGTGGAAAAGATACATATTCCACATATGTATTCAGAGAACATTGGAGAAATTTGCAACCAAATTCTTTTCTCATTAATAAAATCACAACTATGTGTTTACTACCTAAGTGACTTGAACGCAAAAAGACGATCCCAAAATGGGGACTATTCAAGAATTGCTCCTAATGAGTAATTCTTGAACGGTACTAGGTCATTAAACAAGTTGTCAAAATTATAAGGCAAGTTTATACAATTCCCTAATCAAATGACATTACTAATTTAACAAATTTATACATCATGCTCATTCTATTCAAGAAAAATGCTAATTAATTAACAAAAATGCTAATTAAATCATTCTAACTTAATTAATTTGGTTAATTATACAAGTTGTCAAAAATGCTAATTTCTAACCCTAACTCAAATTAATTAACAAAAATGCTAATTAAATCATTCTAACTTAATTTGGTTAATTATAAGGCAAATTTATACAATCCTAACATTATACTACCTTCATAAAACTATACTACCTTCAACAATACTACTTCAATATTACTAAAACTAAGCATCACTAATCAAATCACATTACTAATTTAACAAAAACCCCAATTTCTACCTTCATAAAACTATACTACCTTATACAATCCCCTAATCAAATCACATTACTAATTTAACAAAAACCCTAATTTCTAACCCTAACTCAAATTAATTAACAAAAATGCTAATTAAATTACAACTACATACAATAATAAGCATCACTAATGTATAAATTACAACTAGATACTAAATAAACATCACAACTTAAACAAAATATGAAGGATTGAAGTAATTAAATCGATTTGAGTCGAAAACAAACCTTTATTATAAACAAAGGGTCGGTAGGGATGTAGTGTGCGGATGGCGGCGGCGAGTGGTGGCGTCCGGTGGTTGTAGTTGGTGGTGGCGTCGGATCGTCGGACAAACTGGGGCGTTTTTTTTTTTTTTTTTAAGTTGATTGAAGTGAATGAAGGGGACGGGGTGAAGAAATTGGCGAAAAAAAAATAAACAGAGGGTTGGCGACCGTTTTTGGTCGCCAAATTGGCGACGGGTTTTGGTCGCCAAAATTGGCGACTGATTTCGGTCGCCAATTTGGATAATATTGCGTCGCCCGTGGATTTCATACGGATTTTGGATAAAAAGGTATAGTCGCCAAATTGGCGACGGATAGTGGTCGCCCGTTTTTTTTTTCCTGTCGCCAATTTGGCGACTGTAGTATGTCTGTCGCTTTTATCGTGTTTTCTTGTAGTGAGCTAGAAAAGATTATGTGACTCTTCTCATGCAAGCAATGCACAAGCAAGCCTTTGAAGATCGGAAAAATGCTTACTTGGCTCAATATCCACCCCTCCTACACTTAGCTAGGCAAGGACTACTTGATCCATCTTGTCCTTTGCCTAGTTGGGCGGATAGAGAAGTCCTATTTCCGGGTGCATCTAGGGTCGTTTTGGGTGACAATGAGGTTGTTGGTAATAATGAAGAAGTTGATGACAACATTGATGAAGAAGCAAGTGAAGAAGAAAAGGATGGTGAAGACGATGATGAGGAAGATGAGGAAGAAAGTGAAGAAGCAAATGACAAGGGAAGTGGCAATGTGGCCACTTCTAATGAGGGAAGTGATGGTGATAGCATGATGGAAGACTAGCAAGCCTTGGAGACTCCTACCCTCTCATGGTTTGTCTATTTCTCTCTTTGTTTTAAATATAATTTTAAGCATTGTTGGAGTAGTCCTAACACCATTAGAGGACTCACACCTCGGTACCATTGAGGTGTTCTCATTTTATTGTTCCCATTTTCAAAATCCAAAATGACAAATTAGTTTCATGCATAGCATAGTGTGTGCATGAACTACACCCATCCTTGGACATTAGCAATAGTGTCTCACTCGGTTTGGGGAAGTTAATGCATACACAACGGGAGGTAATCTAAATTATCCTCTCTGTCATAACAAAAACCATGCATCATGTAGTGTAGCTTAGTGTATATTGCATTTAGTATAGAAATCATGCATCATCTTTGCATTATTTCCATCATTTTGGCCATTGAGGACAATGGCCATATTAGTGTGGGGATGGGACTTCTAACATTTAACTCTTATTCAAAAACCCAAAAAATTTGAAAAATCTCAAAAATCATAAAAATTTGAAAATTGAAAACCCAAAAACATGTTTATTTCCTTTTTGTAGTCTTGTATATATTGTCTTGTATATATTGTGTTTGTTCTATCCTTGTTCACATTGATTGACTACGCCACATCCGAGACATGAGGATATTGAAGACCGCATGGTATGATCTTTCCAATCTCCTTTTTCCTCTTTATGTTAATGACTATGTGGCTTTATTTTGATTGATGCGGTATAACAATGTGAACTTAGGACTTGCATTTAGTTTATATGTCATATTAGTTGATAGAATCACTTGCATTAGGATGTTTATATTAGTTGCATCATGGCATGTAGTTGCATGTTAGAAATGTTTTGAAAAATGCCTATTTAGGAACTTTGACAAGTGCAACTAAGCCATTACAAATACTTGTTCAACTTAAGACTTTGCCTACTAGAATGGTTGTAAAACACCCTAGATAGTGTCATACTAGTGTCTTTTGACCCATGACCCAAGGCCTAGTCAAGGGTTTGCATGTGAGTCACCTATCCAACCCCGTGATGCGATGTGGACTTGGTTAACTTGTCTAGGTGACCTTGTTTGACCTTGTGGTAAGGCAACCCAAAAATATTTTCTATCAATAAGCTTGAAGTGCTCATTTCAAAGAAATTTTGTCATGTGGAAGTAATGTAATGCCAAGGAAACCTCAAATGTTATGAATTGTTGAAAGTTGAGAAATTTAAGTTGTTTTGATGGAGGCGTACCACTTCGATGTGCTTTGGTGCGGGATCCATTGAATTGGGCCCCCATACGGTTGTGAATTCGGCCGCCCAGAGACAGAGTGACTATCACCCCGAAAAGCTATTGTCTAGAGGTTAACCGGTTGCCTAATAAGCGATTGGCGAAAGCAAAGGACACTAGCCCGGAAGGGACAAACCCCATCTTAAATTTTTGAAATGTGAAAGTGAAATGAGGACAATTTTGAATACTAGTCATATCCACCCGTTGTGAATAAAGATTTGAGCATTTCATTCCCAAAAAGCCTTTTGTCAAGCCACTTGGTCGAGTTTGGGACGATCCATGACCTTTACTTTTGTAGAGAATTCGAGACTTGTCATGTCATATGCTACTAGCATCATAGGGATCATCATTCCACCACCATCCGATCGCTCTTGACGAAAGCATTTGGAAATTGAGGACGAAAGTAGTCTAGTTTAACACCATTTGGAGGTGATTTAGTGCCATCCTCTTAGACTTAGTAATTTGTTGAACTAGTATTTGTGAAAGATTACATGCTCTTAAATTTGTTCCTCTTTAGTGCCTCCGCCACTTGATGAGGAAGTGGCTATTCTTTTTGTAGATGCATCCATTATGTGATTTTTGTGTGCTTAATGTTTGGATGTGTCGCCATTTTGGCAAGACCCACCTTGCCTTGCAAGAAGGCATCCTACCTCATGGTTGTCTTGTTGTGAGTTGAAGGGGCGGAGTGAGACCCGCTAATTGTCTCATATCGGCTATATTATTAGGATAGGTTAGTATTGGTCCTAATCTTTGTCACCTCTTTACTCGGGACGAGCAAAGGTTCGCTTTGGGGATATTTGATGTGACCATAATTAGCGCATATTTAGCCCCCGAATTAGCCTTGTTCCCATGCTTTTTAGTGCTTATTTGAGTCATTTCTTATCTTTAGTTCTTTGTTTTGCATATTCTTTGAGATTTTGATCCCTTGGTAGGAAAGGAGTAAGAATCTTGCATTTTCATGGCAAAACGAGACTAAATTGATCGAATTCAATGACCAAGCATCAAGGAGAGACAAGATTAGAAGGCCTTTGTACATATTATAGTAGAAGATCAATGTTGAGAAAGGATCCTTGAGTCCCCAAGGAAATCCCCAAGGAATTTATGAAGAAAAGGGAAGAAAAGAAGAAGATATGTTGCTGAGTGACAATCCGAGCGGATTGTCACAAATCCGTCCGTCTCGCAAAGAAGACAATCCGAGCGGCTTTGCCCTATTCCGCTCGGATTCCACCTCCACAATCCGACCGGATTCCCTTGAATCCGCTCGGATTCCAACGCCAGAATCCGCCCGTCCCGACCTTATTCCGCCCGGATTCCAGCACAGCACGAATTGTCTTCTCCAAACTACGAAGAAAGAAGCCCTTCTCTCGAAAAATACCGGGTCCTCCTTGCTCAATCTAAAAAGTGTAATTACTAGTTTAGCCCTTAGTTAACCCTAATGCATCCTCCCTAATTTCCACTATAAATACCCCATTAGTCTAATTAGAGGAGCATGTTCTTCTTATCAATAATTAGAGTAGTTAATATCAATCAAATCTCTCTTTAATATTATAATCAAGTATTAATCAAGTTTTAATCCAAGTTTTAGTTCTTTAATCTCTCTTTTGTTCATCCTTTATTTTGGGTAATTGAAGATTATTTGGGTTATTGTTGGGAGATTGACAACCTCTCAATCAAGCATTCAAGTACTTCTTTTATCTTTGCTTTATTATTGGAATCATTAGTAGGTATAATCTCTTAATCCCTTTTTAATTATTGTTAATTACTTTCATTTATTCATCATGTTTCATATTGTTGGTATGATTGACAACCTTGCTAGCATGATCAACATGATAATGAGTGAGTAGTCTCTTAGCTAGGGTTAATGGGTGATTAGGGGAAACCAACATGGGGAATGATTCATGCTTAAATTAATATGCTTTCATGTTTTATTTGCTTGCTTGTTTTGATCTCAACTCATGCACATGTTATATTTGATGAAATGCTAAGCCTATGAATCCTTGCATTTACTATCATCTTCTATCTTTTCAATGAGACTTGTAAGACATAACCCAACTCGAGTCTCATTAGACCATGCATGTTGTTGAGTAGGGAAGATTAAGTCGACTTTTAGGTGTTGTACAATCTAATCGATTTGCTCCAGGGACCCAAACTTTCCTAGGATTGTAAGATATAACCCAACTCAATCCATCACAACAATAATTGCTTGCTTATAAATTGAGAACATGTTTGTATGATCATATCCCATGATTCCCCTATGATCCCATGACACCCTAGTGCCTTTAATCAATTGTTTACACCCCTTTAATTCATCTTGCTTGTTTATTTTCATTGCTATTTTAGTTTAGTGACCTTCTACATCAACCCAATTTGTGACACCCCTTAGACACCACTAGTTGCAATAGAAATCTCATTTAAATACCCGTCCCTTGGGATCCGACCTTTACTTGCCTCTTTACTAATTGTAGAGTTGTTTGTGAAGCTATAAATTGTGTTTTGATTCGACCGTGACCCAACGACCACATCTTAATTTGTGAACACTAAGCGGACTCGCATCAGTTGCATTCCAGGTAGGGTTTCCCTACTCAGTATTAGTCCCATAATGTGTTGTTGATGTGTTGTGATTGTTGAATTATATTGTATTCGTATTGTGACGGTTGTTGATTGTGATTGTTTGTCTCTGGTTCTCGAGATGCGTTCTCGGCGGAGTGAAGTCACTTGCGGGAGTGGCTTCACGCCCTAGTTTCGCCCTTCGTGGAACCCGCCACGGAAGGGGATGTGCACATTAATGGGACAGGGTTATCGCTCGGTATGATGAGCGGGGCTTAGGTGGGAACGGCTGCGGTCCCCCACCGCCAAGGCTGGTCCAGTGGACAGTCGGTGACGGAGATTGATTGGAGTGGGTGTGATTGTGTGTGTGACCGTTTGAGCTGCTTGTTTACTGTGTTGTTGGTTATATAAATTGTGTGATTAGTACTGACCCCGTTTAATGTTTTAAAAACTGTGGTGATCCATTCGGGGGTGGTGAGCAGTTATTGAGCAGGTATGATGTGACGCGTATGGGATAGCTGGGATGAGTCATCACGTGGCAGTTAGAAGTCTTCCGCTGTGTCAGACGGTGTTTTGTAGCTTTGATAGATTTAGCAGTAGGCCGTCTGAGAACCTTGTATTTCAGTTTATCTGTTTTGGTTTTGATCATGTAATCACTTAAACTATGTTTACTTTTAAAGTACGTTTCTTTATTGTCTTATGATTATCATTGCCTCGGGTAACCGAGATGGTAGCACTTCCATGCCTTAAGTGGTCCTAGTAAGGCACTTGGAGTATGGGGGTGTTACAAAAAGACTCAAACTCTTAATCCAAATGATTTATACATTTGGCTTTTTCGATTAGGTCACATAAATAAGAAACGCATTAAAAGGCTATTGTCGACTAGATTTATTGGACCATTTGATTTTCAATTATATGGAATATGCGAACCTTGTCTCCTTCGCAAAATGATTTGCACTCCCTTTAGTGGTAAAGGGACACGAGCAAGAAATTTGTTGGGACTAATACATGCCGATGTATATGTTCTAATGAGCATCACATCAAAGGGAATTTATGACTACTTCGTCACTTTTACCGATGATTTAAGTAGATAAAGGTGTATTTACTTAATCAAAATTAAAGTGAAGCATTTGAGAAATTTGAGAAATTTCTAAATGACGTAGAGAACCAATTGAACAAAGTTCTAAAGCATTACAATTCGATCGTAGTGGCAAATATCTAAGTAATGAATTTGATTTATTAAATATAGATTATGACCTAGTGTCACTACCCATAAGATCAAATTAATATGAGTCGGTTTGAGTTATCGAACTCAATTTTGGGAATTTGCAATCCAAAACGGACAAGTAATTCTAAGCGGATGGTCAACCAGGAAATAACTTAAATAGAGAGTCTATTTAACAAATCACATGGATCAGACAAGCATATGACATGAATCAAACTGCTATGATAAAGATGGTATTTTTATGTGCTAACACGTCAGTCTAAACAAACTTCCAATTACCTCACCATATATGTTTGTAACTCACAAAGCTATCTCTTAAGAAGATAGAAGTATTTCTAAGAGATAGAGTGGGAATAGATTATATCGTCACAACCATGTCTTATAGTTAATGTGTTACTTTGGGAAAGTAATGGAACTATAATCTATAAAGATAGAGTGGGAGTTTAGCACACATGTCTTATTGTTAAAATGTTGCTTTGCGAAAGCAATGGTATTATGACCTTATCCCAAATCGACCTTGTTGCATACGAGCCATAGCATTACAATCCAAAAATTGTTACTCAAAAGTAGATTTACTTTAAAGGGAGGGTCTCCTTAAAGGTAAATAGAGCATTAGAGTACTCAAATGCATAAGATTGACATGAGGATGTTGATCAAGATAAATTATGTTAGGAATCGCCACATTTTATTTTGATGAAGGATGGCAAATGATATTAAAAATACGCTTTTCTAAAATGGAAATTTAGAGAAGGATGTGTTTGGAACACAAAACCTTAGATAAAGATCTAAGAATCCTAACATCTTATGCGTAGCTTTCTTAAGTGATCCTAGAATGGTCTTAAGCAAGCATCAAAGGATTATACTTTTCGTTCATGTGATAATTGAGAATAGTTTCATTCACATGATTGAAGAATCATGTTTATACATGAACTTAAGTGGGACCAAGAATTATTTCTCCATGTCTTATATGTTGATGACATATTACCTATTGAGAATAATGTACCAATTCTCTCTTCTGTGAAAGGGTGATTGGGAGACTAGGAAAAGGTGCGATATATTCTAAGATTTCTGAATCTATGTGAGAGAATATTGGCATTGAGTTAAGTGTCTTATGATGATAAGATCTTTCAAATTTGTTTACCATCAACAAGGTTGAATGGGTTATTCATGTTGATGGAAGTGGAATTACTATGATGGAGTCATGGTTATTTACTGAACCTATTAGGTTGTTGATTACATGAAATTAAATTTCTAATGTTTCTGCCATTAGAATGATCATGTATGCCAACAGACGCACATGCCATGATGTATCATATGCTAAAAGCATAATAAGTCAATAACAAGATAATTCCCATGATATGGCTTGTGAAAGCCTTAAAGAACATCCCTGAGATTCTTGAGAAGAATTAGGGATTCGTTCATATGTTTGGATGATAAACTAAGTTATGTGTTGAAGGGTTGCACAAACTTTAGTTTCCAAACCGAAAACGATTTGTTGAAATCCTAGGATGTCTTATTGACTGAGGAGTTAGAGACTAGAAAAGTGTTTTAGTTTCGCGCATTGCAAATTCTACAAAAGGAATCTAAGTAAATTGTGATAAAATGGTCAACGTAGGGAATGAGAGTAGATTCCTCTACAAATGACTTTATCACAAGTTATGTGATAAGAGTGGGAGCATCTTTCAAGTTAAAGAGCCCAAGTCTATTGAGAAGACTAGACAAATACTTAGAGATAAATTCAAGTTATTAGAAATAACATTGAATGGAAGGAAATAGTAATTGACAAAGTTGGAATATATGGATATAGGGCATATCCACTTGCCAAGCTTTTATTGCATTTCGACTGGTGTAAAAGGTACACTAAAGATTATAAGATATGAAGTACTAATAGAGTATTGACTATTTATATATGATAATCGCATTTATCGTTTGAGTTTTATTAAACTAACCCATTACTTTGTCATATCCAAATGGGTTGTAGAGACAAATTGAACCCCACTAAGCTGAACTGGATTGACATGGTATTCGCCCCTAGTTGCTTATATGAGGTGACATCTCGAAGTGACTAGAGTGTGATGCGATTGATGGCAAGTTCAAGTGCCATAGAGTCATACGGGATGACTAGTCGATCACATAGGCAGACTGTATGGGACACTCCGTCGGGAAGTGACCGCTTATAGAATTCGGGTAATTCATAAAGCCTGGTCGTGGCAAGAGCTACTATAGTATTATTATGAGTCAATTCTTTTGACTAGAGACTATTCGCCCAAGTCAAATGAAGTCAAATTGGTATACGACTGGTTAGCTTTGATTTATGCTCTACGACTGTCGTAAATGAAGTCAAATTGGTATATTTTGGGTTATGATGAACTGTGGCTGAACAAAGGAATAGTGCGATAGGAATTGTCCACCCCTTGTCAGGGTTGTTTGAAATCTCAAGGCCACTCGAGGAGTAGTGAACTGGAAATGCGTGGCCACGCTCGGAAGGTATCTATGGTAGATAATTCCGGTCAGACAGTTACTCTCCAGATCGAGGAAACCACTCAAGATATGATCAAATGCAAGTACGACCTGCGAGACACCTTGCATTGAGTGGGAGATTATAATAGGACAAGAGAATCGGTGACGCACACTTGTCTCGGACAAGTGGGAGATTGTCGGAATATGTGTCCTCAACAATAGTGCGATCACATGTTTAAATCTCATATTAAGAATATGAAAGGGATGATAAATTAAATAGTCAACTGATCAACATTAATCAGTAATGATTGGCTTGCTAGAGTTTGACGTTACTGTCGTGGGACGGTGGTGGTCAGTTGATCCCTTAACGTCACACCTAAAGGATGATGCCCTTATCAGTAAAGTTGATTAATTTTATGACGATACAAGTTAATCAATTCCTTAAAATTGAAAAATTCATTTGTGAGAGAGAATATTTATATCTTATTGTAATGGATTAAATAAGATTTATTTTAGTAATTGAAATAATTTATTACTAAAATTGTTTATTGTTTGTGAAACAATTGAGATAAGAATGAATGGTTAATTATAATTACAAGATGTTGTGAATTATAATTATATGACCCATTTTATATGTGATCAAGTATCACTAGTCAATTTGTTGTATGTAATTTAATTAGTTTATAAAATGATATTTATTTTTTAAATATGCATTAAATTAATTAATGACATGTAACATACTACATGTGAGATATTGTGTGACAAGTGACAAATTGACAAAATAAAATGGTAGTCTATTTTATATATGGACCGAAAATGTGGTGGAAATAGGAGTTAGTGGGTTGTTTGTTTATTGGGACTAAATAAACAAAATGATTACCTAGTCTAATAGATATGCATACCTATCACATGGAATAGAACAATTGTGATGTTATATGTGCATAGGTCCCCTAAAAAGCTCCCCCCACCCACCGGTTTTCCCATGCATTATTAGAAGAGAATTTGTTCTCTTATATTGTTAATTATTCATTCACATGAAAACACCTTCCCTCTCACATATTCTTACTTCATCTTTCTCTAAAACTTGAGAAATGATGATCCAAATTGTTCAATAACATTACTAATATTATTAGTGTAATATATGAGTATTAGTAATCAATTTTAAGGTAGATTACTAAATAAATATATACCAAATATTATTTAGTAGTGATAAGGGCTAATCTTGGGTGCAATCAAGAGGAGAATCTCTACATTGGGATTTTTGGAGGATCATCCAACATATTAAGCTCAAGAACAAATAAGGAAGGTGACCTTATTTGTGCCCAAAATTTTGAACCATCCTACAATGTAAGGGACATTGTTTTTCTTATAAATCTCTTATTTTGTTATGCATGCACTAGATCTAAAGAACAAATAATTAAGAAGTTAATTAGTTCACTATTAGAGGAGTCTAATAATAGGTATATGAACCTAACAGCCAGCTCGCGCTCCCTCTACATAGAAGACAAGACATGACATTTTACTATACTTCCCTTTACAAAGTCGGAAGTAGTAGGATAAAAAACAAGAAACGGGTACGAAAGGTTCATACCTGCCTCCCGTAGCCACCTGCAAGGGCCTCGATGGCTGTAGCTCGCAGCCGGTTGACCATCCTCCTCAGCTCCACGTGCCTGGGCGGTGCCACCTTCATCCGAATACAGAAAAGGTTCAAGAAAATGCTTTGATATGTAAATAAAACATCAGAGATTAAAGACAGCTAAAGCTGGGGGCTTACCCTCCTCACGATGTGCTGCCACCCATCCAAGCCAGCGTCAGTCACCGCCTAGCCGAAGTCGAGGATCTCCGAGATCGTCGTCATGCCCGTCGCGTCAGTGTACTCCAGTGTCTCTAGAAAAGTTGGCGGCTCGACGCCCGCCACCTCGATCTCCTACAAGTTTAAAAATGATTCGTTATCTTGATGATCATTTATCATTTATCGGTTTTATCAAAAATGACAAGTAAAGATGCTTACCACGATCGGCCATTACGCCAACCTCTGACGAACAAACTCTGCGTACTCCACGCCAGGAAGAAAGAGGGCGTCACCACTCGCACCAGCTAGGTCTGTCGTCCTCTCTGCCTCTAAAGGCTCCCTAAACATTGTCCGTGGAGAATCGATGGGAACCATGAAAGCGTGCGGGGGCACTGTGAAGCCAAACGCTCACCCAAGTACCGCACAGGCCCCATGGGTGTCGTCAACAGTAACCGACTCGAACTCCAAGGACGGAGGACCTGAGCCACGAAATCACGAGCTCCGGTGTAGCTCTCCCAAGGCTGGGGCACCCACTAAAGCAAGAGGACGAGGGGTCATTCCTATGATTGTCTCTAAGCAAAGAAAGGATATAAATGAAAATAAAGATACTTACGCTATCTAAGCTCCGGGTGTTCACGCCCCTCCTGCAGATGTCGTAAGAAGACCGCTGGCTCTTCCGACGGCACACGATCCAATCTTGACAACAGGGTACTCTCTCGGCACATCCTCCTCTCTCTTGGGCGTGAAGCTGGGAAAGTAGGAGTACACCCACGCCTGCAGACAAATGATGATGATTACAACTTATTCTCTACAAAATGATCTTTCATATTTCCAAAAAATAAATGGAATAAAAATGACAAAATGATCTTTAATAATTGCAAGAAAGGTTCATACCTCCAATAGAAGTCCATGACCGATAGTGGCAGGAGAAGTCCCCTCCTCCATCAACTCTGGACGAACCATGACCCTCATGTAGCGAGTGAGGACCGCAAGGCTAGGAGTAACCCAGTCCCAATGACCTAGGCTACCCAAGTCAGCAAGAAACGAAAGAAGCTTCGTCGATAACCTCTCCCCCTTGTCTCCGAGGTAAATCGAAGACAAGAACCACCACAACCACAAACGGGCCCTCTGCTCGGCAGTACAAGGTGGTGGAGGCCTCACGCGTCCGTCCATCCTCATCGTCGATGGGACCAAACCACTGAATTAGTCCCTCACGTAATAACTCGGCACTAAACCAGGAATGTGGGCCACACTCGCAGCCAGGTTCCAGCCGATCAGACTCCTCGCCTCCGCCGAGTCTACTCTCATGGCCGTCAACGGCCACACCATCGGCTCCTCTCCACACGGAAGACCCGAGATCATACCGTAGTCCTCCAAAGTTACCCCGATCTCTCCAAAATGCATATGTAAAGTCGAGGTCGTGTCCCAAAACCGACCAAGAAAGGCTCGAATCAGGCACCAAGAGCTCCCTGCTCGATGATGGCCTGCTCCTCCTCCGTCAGCTTCCCAAAGGCATCCATCATCGTCGTGTAGCCGTAAAAGGACCTCATGTTCCCAGCATCCTACACCAATTCAAGAGAAAGTTTTCTTAAGCATAGCAGATGAACAAGAAATAAGAAGTGAATGAACAAGAAATAAGAAGTAAATGAATAAAAGAAATGATAAGTGGAAGGCTCACCATACTCCTTTCCCTCCTATAAGACAAGTGGCTCTCTTCCGCCCAAATGAGATGTCGGCCATCCTATTTCTCGGCCCACTCTGGCGCTCCTGCGAGCTGGTGGCCGCCTCGTCCCAAGTTGGCCCTCCGTGGGGGGCCTCCTCCTCCTCCTCTAAGTCCTCTTCCATCACCTGAACGGTGAAAGGCTCAAGCTCAACATCAGTCTCCATGAAGTCTCTCCTCGACGTAGAAGGAATATCCTCTGCAATCAATGTGATACAAAGCAAGGTTAAGCGCATTTTCAAGCATTTTCGAGCATTTTGTTCTTAATAAATGGAATTTCTGGCCATCTTTGGCCACGCTTTTCAAAGTCTAACCACTTGTGTGGTAAGATGGGTCGAGAGTAGTTCAGGTTCGAGCTAGTTACGGGGTTGAGCCGAAGATTCGGGAGCATTTCGCAACAATGTCAATTATGCCATATAAAAGTGTCCCGGAGGAGATGTCACAAATCAAAAATCCGACATGATAACAAGTTTACCCACTACTCGAGGGTTCCAGAACACCAAGTTTCATAAAAAATGGGCTAGTATAGGGCCATTTTCGAAGTGTTTTACGGTCTAGCTGAGAAACCGTCACATTTCGCGCTCAAATCCTTAATAATCGACGAAAATTAGAAAGGGATATATGGTTGTGTTCCTAACATTGCCAATTAATCATTTCTAATGTCAATTTCATGAGGCAAATTCATTTGAGGCGAAAGCCCAAAATTTTTCGAGTATATGGGTATAAAAACCCTAATTTTTTGACCTAAAATCAAGCTCAAATGCGAATTAAAGCAAATGCAAGACACATACCTTGTTTAGTCATGATTTATGGCAAGATTCGATCAAGTTTTTGACGGAATTTGGTTGGGTTTTGATAAAGGAATGAAGAATTTGTGCTTTGAAATAAAAAATAAAACACGACTGAAAGTCGGGTTTTTACCCAGATAGGGACGAGCTTGGGAAAGGACGCAGCACTAGCTGCGCCTTGTCCTTAACAGGTTTTCCACAAAATTTGTTAAAATTCATTATAAGTTCGTTATTTGTGGGCCCGGGCTTTGCTGCGCCTCTTCCTCAACATATGGGTCTGTTTTGGCGTTCAGTTCGTCTAGATCAGCATTTTCTTCAATAAGACTACAAGACAACCACGACATTTTATTTTCCTTCAACGACGCTAATGGCGCATCGTAGTCGATACATTTTATTCTCTTCAACGACGCTAATGGCACGTCGTTGTCGATATATTCATCTCAGCGTCGCTAATGGCGCGTCGTTGTTGACACTTTTACCTTTCTCCTCAGCGACGCTAATGGCGTGTCGTTGTCGATACATTTTATTCCCTTCAGCGACGCTAATGGCGTGTCGTTATCGATATCTTTTATTCTCTTCAGCGACGCTAATGGCGCATCGTTGTTGACACCTTTACCTTTGTCCTCAGCGATGCTAATGGCGCATCGTTGTCGATACTTTTACCCTTTTATCCTCTTCAGCAATGCTAATGGCACGCCGTTGTCGATCCCAGCGAGAGTTTGCTTGAGGACAAAGACAGGCAGATTCCTAGAGTCATCGATATGTTCCCCAGCGAGAGTTTCTTGAGGATTGAGATAGGCAGATTCCCAGAGTCATCGATATTTTCCCTAGCAGAGTTCGTGAGTTTGCTTCAGGACAGAGACAGGCAGATTCCCCAGGTATGATGTCTTCTTATGGTTGGCAAACTTCCTTACGTAGTCTAATGGACTTTAAACGACCCTCCTCGATAGTCGACAGACTCAAAAATGTTCCCGACGACAGGTCCTTGGCTCAAACCCCTTGAGCCGCCTCGCGTCGCCATGGTCGTCAGGTTGTAAGTTTCGATTGACCTGATGGCTATACTTTGACTTTCGTCTTGTCCAATCCTCAGTCAAAGTGGGGGCTCTGTAGATACCTCATTTCTACACCTCCCGCCAACCACTCAGTGATGATTGGGTCGCATGTTTGATACACGGAAAGATTTTATGACAGTTCGTAATTTCATCGACAAGTGATATCTCAAACACTCGAGTCAACCTCATGGACGTCATCTACGCACCGATACGGTCGTTTTGACAGTAATTAGAATTCATTTGGAGTTCGGGTCAAAAACTGCTTTATTTTCTAAGAAACCGTTTAAATGCCGAGTGGAAATTTTCCAGAAAGTTCTAGAATTCTCTGGATATTTATTCCTAATTTAATTTAATATCTTTAAGGAAATATCTTCTGTATATTGTGTTTCACGGAATAAAGAAGTGTATAACTACCGAAATTCCATAAAAAACGCGGAAATCTTTCTTGCTCAGGAGGAAACCTCCGGGGAAATGACGCAGCAGGTGTTGCGCCTCTTCCAAGAGCCGCAGTGGTTGCTGCGCCTCTTCCCCAGCCCTCTTTTCACGATTTCTAAAATATTTCCCTGATTTTTTTCCGTATCCGTGCCATACCTAAACTCCTTCATGTGTTTTGTATAAATAGAGACCTTCGGCCTCCATATTTAGTACGCGAGTGTCCGCCCTTCTCTTCTCTCTTTGCATTCTAGACCACGCTTTTGCTTTCGACGCCTACGTGCTTGATCAATCGACCACGTAAGCTCAAATCATTCTGAGTCCTAGTCATGTTGCATAGACCGACCGATTTGACCAACTCCACCTTAATCAATTTAATCAATCTTTTAAATCCTTTAACAAGGGCACTTTCATATTCGCATATTCGAGTCGAGCAATCACTAAATGATAACTTTAGTCAATCTCGTTTCGTCAAGCATGTAAGTTTGAGGGTGTAAAATCCTATTTTATTTATTGTACCTTTATTTTGTATCATTAATGCAAGGTTTATATCAAAAGCACGTTCAAAACCGTCTTAAAAACCATCTTTTAAAACCGTATTTACAAAACAGGAAAGGTCTGACGTCGAGAAGAAACACAGCAGCAGCTGCGCCTATTTGAAGAGTCACAGTACATGCTGCGCCTCTTCCTGAGGCTGTCGCTGCTCCTACTCTTCTTTTTCTTCCCCGATCTTCTGCAACTTTCTGTTTTTCTTGTTTTCTTTTATTTCTTTTGTTCATATCAGTACATAATCATATTATAATTAATCTTTTCCAAATTATAACGTTTAATTCAGACTTACATTCCTTATAATTTGATATTTGCGAGTTTTCGTCTTTTATTCAAACCCGGATTTTAGAGGCTCGATTCGTTCATATCCAGTCTCCGAAATTCATCTTTTGTATACAATTTTTCTTTATTCGATTTCAAATTCATTTGATTCAACTTCGTTTTCGAGTTCAAATTTGTTTCTTTATTAAATCCGACGCGAGTTTGTCATAATTATGTAAACCGCTGTAAATCCTCACCTTTAATTCGTTTTATGACGGTTCTGGATGCATGTAACATGTTAAACACTTCTACTTGAGTCCTAATATCAATAATTGACCTTAAATTCACCAGCGAATATTAACAATCCGCGGTTCTGACTTCACTGACAGAGCCCAACTGGAGAACAGACGCAGGAAGTATTGCGCCTCTTCCAGGGGACGCAGCATATGCTGCGCCAGTTCTGGGTTGGTTTCTGTCCCTGAATTATTTCTCGCTTTGACGTAATTCCTAATTACATAATTAATCAACTATTAATCGTATTTCCACTGCTAATCTGACGTATTTTCATACTTTTATTCTTTCTTTTGTTTTTTTCTTCAAAATCCTGTTTTGAGCGTGCTTTTGACATAGATCAAATATACAATTGTAAAGTTTGTAATTTTAATTATTTTAATTTTTTATTATTTTTATGTATGATTTATTTGCTTGGCATTCACATGTAATTTAATCTAACATCTATTTCGACCCCAATTGTTTGCTAAATTATTTGTTCACCGACATAGTCTAATCTCACATGCTAGGATTAACCTATCGTTTGTTGCATTACATGCATTACATCGACGACATATCAACTGTGAACGATTTCCCTAATCATTAGTAGAGGCCGCTATCGAAGTGGGTGGGATTAGGTGTTCGATTAAAGAGCTTTCTAATACGTACCCTCACCCCTTACTCTAGTTATCTCTGGACATCCATGTCCATTGGCATCTTCGAGAGTAATTTTAGACATAGAATGCTAAGGGTAACTAGTTCTTAGTGTCTATGTCATTACTTTGTGTCTTGGCATAACATGAGATATTCGAACGATTTCCAATTTTTCCACAATAAATTGGTATCGACTCCACAAATGGTGGCTTATTCAACCTTTCACCGATTTCAATGCCTCACCAATCGGTAAAGGCCCATGACGTGCTTTGGCAAACCCAAGGCTCCGTGGGACAAGTGCCGCCGCCTTGAGACCAACGCGCGGGTGGCCCATGTCCACTACTTGCCTTCCAACCAAACCCTTTCCAAATTAATTGAGTTGAGGTTTCCAACCCAGTCAAGGGATGATGTAATGGTAAGGACAAGAACAAAACTCTAGGAATTAGCGCTTGGTACAGTCGACTATCCAGGTTCCACGATAAATGGATGGAAAATCGAATATATCCATTCATCTGTCTAGCACATTATAACATTCTCCCCTTTGACAGTACCCTCTGCTCAGTACTTGTGTCATTGTGGAATCCTGCGCTAAACTGCTTCTTTTTACCGCATGGCGCCATGACCATTACCTTAGCTGACATTAGTTATCTGACTGGTTTGTCACCAGTTGGCGCTGCTAGAAATTTCATCTCTTTCAACAAGAGTAATCTTTCAAATGAAGGCAAACGTCTCTGCGAAGGAGCATTTAATTTATGGGATAAACGCATTTCCGCGCCTAAAAAGGGTTTCTCAGAGATCACAAAAAATTCAGAAGCGACCCCCAGTGGAATTCGAGGACGTCATCTTCCTTGCTTATGTATTTTCCAGGCTCCTGATGCCCAATAGAGGTTGATGCATTCGTGGATTCATTCCACTTGCCGCTGAAATTCAACCATGCACCGGACTGATTCCTGTGGCACCTTTAATTTTAGGCTCAGTCTATAGGATGCTTCGATGCTGCCACCAAGCTACTCGTAATTTCCGCGAGGATGATGGCAAAGACCCCAAAGAACCAGGCCTTACCCCAGTCTGTAGTGGTGTAAGTGGTCCCCTCTGGCTTTTGTCTTTTTGGGCAACTCTTTATTTTTCTTACCATAGCGCTATTGACCCCAAACAAATTTGGAAAGGCAATGCCAGCCTTACACGCTATAGTCTTGCCAAATTTCTTATCGATGCTACCGATGTCAAGCTGTCGAAATCTGTAGGCGACATCGTCGACTCTTTCCTCTGTCAAAGGAATTCCCTTTGTGCTGTAACTCAGTGTTAAATTCTAGAACACCTTTTATCTGATTCTCCAATTTCTGTTTTTAAGTTATATCTCCTTCCATGGATGATTGCCTTGGAATTTTCGGTTCTCGAAGAACCAACTCAGGAAATTTGGGAAAACTTTCTGTGTCCTAGAGACTTGTCGTATTCCCCATTTTTAACCACTGATTTTGTGCGGAGGTATATAACCCTCAACTTGTCGCACGCCAATTTGGCCTCGTTTAATCTTTTGCAATTCCATTCTTGTGGTCAATAAACAGCCCATGGCATAGTAGAGTAAAATTGAATGTTGTAGATATTTAAAGACTCTTCTCTAGTTCGTTCCAGTATCTGTAACGCAAAGCTGGCGCTATCAACATGGTGTAGCCACAACCTCATATACTCAATGGTGGTCTTCTTCACCATGGTGCTCAGCAGATAGCTTGATTAAGCTAGACGTAGACTCAAAGAATGCATCAAAGCTAACCGCAATCCCTTGTAATGATTTCCTTATAGTAAATCTTATCGCTTTTCCCGATAGATATCCTCATGTAACCCTATCTTTACAGTCAAAACTCCAGGTTTAAAGTTTTTGGAGTTATAAACTCACCGTGACATGCTGCTTAACTTTGCCTCTACAAGACACTCAGCACCCACCATTCAGGATTTTGTCATTCCCTTGGACTTCCCATGGAAGTTCAATATCCCCTCATCTATTTTTGTTCCTATGATGAAAGTGATCCTAATTAGCGCCAAAGCGGAGGAAGAAGAACCCCTCCAGCCAGGATACTCAGACGAAACCATCGAGGAGAAACCTCTTGTTAGAAAACGAGGTGGTCCTTCAGCTTTAAGGAAAAGCCCCAAAAAGCGAAAAGTCGTTGATTTTGCGCCTGATAATCCCCAGGCTCCAACTACTGAATTAATTGAGATGATTGATCAGGGTCGGACAATCCCTTCTTCCTCGACCATTCTGAAACAAGAACATGTACCTCAACCTTATGCTCCAGTCATTACAACAGGCAAACAACGCATACCCCCCCACCTTAAGGAGCGGGTAATCTGTCTTGAGAAAAGTGCCTCGAAAACGTGGATCAACTCATAACAATCCCTCAACACCAGAGTTCCAAAGCTGCTCCAAGGGTGTCATCTCCCATCTATGCAGTCACGAGCTCAAGTGAAGCACTTCAAATGGAGCTTGTTGCAACCATGATTGCAGATGATGCTATTGTTCAGGATGAAGAACTCGTTGTTCAAGCTATACCCGAACAGTCACCATCAGACTCTCAGAACTTCCCAGTTATTCTTTGTTCTTTAGTAGAATATTCTTCCAGAGAGAATGAAATGGTTCAAACACTATCTCCTCCCAAGAGCACCCCCCTCCCCAAGAAAATATTCTTGAGAAGCTTACACCACTGGCTGCTATCATGGCTTGAACAATCACCAATGGCCGGCAAAATGATAAGCTCACCTTCAGCATTTCCCATCATTGCCAAGTTGGAATGTCAGGAGTTATTACCAACCAATAGAGAACTACTCCAATAACTCCATGAACTGTGCCAAGTGTCAGGAAGTTCTTCTCCCTTCAACCCCCGAGTTCAGAGTTATGTTGAAAAGATAAGTCAACTCCAAGCATCGATGCTCGGTGACTTTGACAGGTATGAACATCTACATGAGCAGTTTTGTGCTGACACTGTGTCTATGCTGACCCACTACTATCAGGTAACCTTAGCATTCGGTTCTCAGTGTTAACATCAACGCTAAATTGAGGAACTTGACCAGAAAATAAGTGATGCAGAAAAGGCCCTCAATGAGATAAAGGCTCAACGCCAAGCTATGTCCAACTATGCTACCTTCTTCACTTGGCCAACCAGCCCATCTGATTCAAGCTGAGATTGAGAAAACCCAAGAACATGTTTTCTCAATTCAGAAACAGCTAGGCGAAATGAAGAACCAATGGAACTCACGCTCCCAGGCCCTCAATGTTGAAATCTCAGGTTTCCTGGCTTTTGTTCGTCAAGCCAAACATTATGAGGGGTGATTTTATACAATCAATATAATAGTCCCATGTTGTTCCAAAACTGTGGATATTGTGTCTTAATATTTGCTGCGTACTTCTCCCAAATAGTGGGCTGATAGTACTTCAAAAATATACAATTTATGCTTCTTTTGAATTGTGTTCCATAAAAGTTTTGCAGGCCATAATCATTTCCTGAAAAAACCTTAACAACCTTAAACAGTCCTTCCCATCTAGGTGACCATTTTCCCTAAAAATGATCCTTATACCCTTCCGGCAAGATTACTTTTCATACCAAATCTCCCTCTAAGAAAGATTTTGCCTTAACGCGTGCATTATACGTTTTGGCTGACGTAATCTTATTTTGTAATAAATTCGTCAACGCCTGTTCTTTTAGATGTTTAATATCTATATTAGCAATACTCATATATTCAACATAAGAACCTAAATCCCTCGAATTTTGATACAAAATCCGAGCATATTCTACATTAACTTCAGCTGGGATCACAACATCATGACTTACAACTAATTAATAAGGAGTGTACCCTATAACCCCCCTTTTTGAAGTTCTATAAGCCCACAACGTATTAAGCAACTTCTCATGCCAAGATCTGGGATTGTCATCAACCATTTTAGAAATCCCAACCTTAATCAACTTATACGTATATTCGACTTGTCCATTTGTCTGAGCACAATATAGAGAAGAGTTTAACAGTTTTACTCCAAATTGAGTGGTAAATTCTTACATAGGCGGCCCATTACAGACGGGCGCTTAGTTAATTGTAACACTTTCTGGAACTCCAAAGCGAAAAAAGATAAATTCATTCAAAAAGTCCACCAAATCCCGTGTCTTCACAGTTTTAAAAGGTTTAGCTTCAACCCATTTAGTGAAGTAATCAGTAATGACCACTAAGTACTTATGTCCTTTGGAAGATGGTGGAGTGATCTCTCACCAATCATATCCATTGCCCAGCCACGGAAAGGCCATGGCTTTATAATAGGCTTTAAATCATTAGCAGGGACCTTACTAATCCGACCATAACGCTGACATGACTTGCAACCTTTTGCATATGTCCCATAATTTTCTAAAATAGAAGGCTAGTAAAGACCATGAAGATGAATCAACCATCGCATAATTCATCTAGACTGATGAGCGCCACAAACACCCTCATGAACTTCTGCCATGACGAGTAAAACGTCACCAGTGCCTAAACATTTCAATAAGACTACCTGATGATCCTTTTTATACAGGATGTCATCAATTAAGAAGTATCCAAATGCTTGCTTTTGAAGCTTAGGATTCAACCCTTTTTGAGATGGGCTGTTTAAAACATTTATAATGTCAGTTCGCAAATCCAAAGGTTGTTCCAAAATGTCAACATTACAAATTTACGTTGTAAAAATATCTTCTTCTACAAGAAAATTCCTTTCTGAATGCTCCACATTCGTCAACACATCAAAATCTTCCAAGTTATACCTAGAAGGAAACTGAGCCAATTGAATGGCCAGTGCATTTTGATTTCTTAATACATGAACATATTAAATTCTTCGAAAATGCTTTATCAAACCTTTCACTTTCTGAAGATATTTTCATAATGGCAAGGATTAACACTTAAACAAACCATTAATGTGGTTTATTACAAGTTGAGGATAACCTAACATTCGAACATAGAGGGCGCAAAGTTCGATTAGTTTCTCCAAACCAATAACAAGCGCCTCATATTCTACCTTATTATTAGTACCATGACCATGTAAAGTCACCGTTAATTTCCATTCTCTCCCCATAGGAGATAAAATAAAAACACCCACGCCTGAGCCATTTGAGGTTAACGATTCATCAAAACACATTTTTCAGAGAGTACAATTATTATTGTCACTTGTTTCTATATCAAAATAAGGGTGTTTGATAAGAAAATCAGCTAATACCTGACATTTCATCGCCCTTTGTGGAATATAAACTAAATCAAATTGAAGTAGATGAATACTCCACTTACTTAAACATCCTTTTAATAAAGGTTGCGACAACATGTGTTTCATCACATCTATCGTTGATTCTATTTCTATAGTATGAACCATGAAATAATGTTGTAGCTTAACCGAGACGTCATAAAGACTTAAACACACCTTTTCCAAATAAGTATAGCGTTGCTCCGTTTCTTGGAGGACTCGGCTCAAGTAAAATACTACTTGTTCAAAGCCTTGCTCATTTTCCTTAGACAACATGCAACCAATTGAATGGTTGACGGTCGACAAATAAATCCTAAGCGTCTTTCCTACTTTAAGAGAAATTAAAACAGACGGATTAATCAAATATTTCTTAATCTGATCAAACGCCTCATGATGGCTTCTATTCCAAACAAGAGCATCCTCCGGCTAAGTTTACAATAAATCGTCTTAACATATATTAATTGCCCCAGGAATCACTGCAATTCCGTTTTATTAGAAGGTGACTTAGCACTTATCACTGCTTTGGCCTGATTCTTGTCAATTTCAATTCCTCGCCGGTGAATAAAAAATCCACGGAAATTTCCAGCACTGACATTAAAAGCACACTTCAAAGGATTCATCTTAAGATTAAACTTCCTCATCCTTTCAAATGCATGTGTAAGATGAAACAAATGTTCATCAAATTCGTTGGATTTAACAACGATATCATCAATTTAATATGGCCAATGAATCCCCTATTAAATCATGCAAAACATAATTCATAGTTCGTTGATACGTAGCTCCCGCATTCTTTAATCTGAATGGCATAACTACCCATTCAAAAGTTCCCAAAGAACCAGGGCACTTGAACGTTGTCTTATAACAGTCTCTCTCCTTAATTTTTATCTGATAATTGATGTGACTCATATTGGGGCACATTTAGTCCCCGAATTATCTTCGTTCCTATGCTTTCTAGCACTTATTTGGGTCATTTATTATCTTTAGTTTCCCATTTTGCATTTTCTTTGAGGTTTTGTCTCCTTGGTAGGAAAGGATTGCTAACCTTGCATTTATGAGGTGAAATGGAGCTAAATGGATCGCAACTAATGACCAAGCATCAAATAGAGACCAACACTAGAAGCCTAAGTAGATAAATAAAGTGAAATGGGCAATGATGAAAAGATTCTTGTATCCTCAACACAATCCTTGTGGATTGTTAAGGAGCTAAACAAGAGAACTACTGTGCCTAAGGATCCGAGCGGCCAGAGCACGATCCGAGCGTACCAAACTGCCAGGATCCGAGCGGCTTGATCCCAGGACGAGCGGACTAAAGTGCAAAGATCCGATTGTCCTCTCCCTAATCCGAGCGGATCTCAAGACAGAACGGCCCGTGCCTCAGCACGGGACGAGCGGATCATGGCAGGACTAGCAAAGAGGATACGCGCATGTCCCTCGGGAGTAGCATTTCCTCAAGCTTTCTTAGGGTCTTAATAGTCATTTAAGCCCTTAGTAACCCTAATCCTTGTACCTAATCTTTAGTATAAATACCCCCATTGTACTACTTAGATTAGCATGCTACCTTAATCCAATCTTATGCTCTCTTAATCGAATCTTAAATTAGTCTTAATTTAGTTGTAATACATTTCTCAATATTAATCACATCTTAATCTTTCCTTAATTTCTCTATTGTTCTTCCTTTTATTTGGGTAATTAGAGGATTATTTGGGTTTATTTGGAGGATTGACATCCTTCCAACAATCATCAAGTACTTCTATTATTCTTTGCTTTATTATTTGGAATCATCTTCATAGGTATAATTCCTCTTTACCCTTGTTAATTATTGTTAATCACTTTCATTTATTCATCATATTTTACTTTGTTAGTATGATTGACAACCTTATTAGCATGCTAAACTTGATCATAAGTGAGTAGTCCTTTAGCTAGGGTTAATGGGGAATTAGGGGAAACAAACATGGGGATTGATCTATGCTTAATCTAATATGTTCACATAATTAATTTGCTTGCTTGTTGTGATTTCAACCTATGCACATGTTATGTTTGATAAAATGTGAGACTATGAATCCTTGCATTTTTTTATCCATCCCTTATCTCTTCAATAAGGCTTGTAAGACACAAACCAACTCGAGCCTAATTAGACCATGCATAGATTTGAATAGGAAGGATTAAGTCGACTTGTAGGTGTTGTACAGTCTAGACGACTCGGCTCCGAGACCCAAACCTTCTTAGGGATTGTAAGATATACACTAACTCGATCCCATCAGAACAATAAGTGCTTGCATGTAACTGAGAACATGTTTGTATGATCTACTCCCATGAATCACCTATGAATTCATGATACCATAGTGCTTTTAATCATTTATTTATAAACCTCTTTTATTGTTCTTATTGCTTTAATTTGCTTACATTTACATCTTGTTGATTATTTTAGACCAACCACATCTCAACCCAAATTGTGACACCCTTAGACATAGCCATTTACAATTGAAAATCCTACATCAATACCCGTCCCTTGGGATCCAACCTTACTTACCTCTTTACTAAGAGTAGTTTGTGAAGTTATAAATATTGTTTTGGTTGGTAGCTTTTGACGACGAGTTTGAACCACACCAAAAATGGCTCCATTGCCGGGGACGGTGTTAAATTGATTTGATTTTCGTTAATTGTTTTTAGTTGTGTCTTTCTTTGCCTTGAGGGAGAACACTTCCTCAAGGCACTTCTCACGTTTTTCTTAGTGTACTTTGCACGATGGATGTTATAGATTGTTGTGTAGAGGCCATATGGGTACTACTCTCATCAAAGACCCTTTGCAAGCTTTGGAATCCTTAGAAGCAAAATTGCGAAACCCCTTACTAAACTTTTGCTTAAAGATGCCCAATTCCAATTCACTAATGAGTGAGTTGAAGCCTTTGATAGAATCAAGGAAGCACTAATCTCGGCACCAATCATCCAACCACCAAATTGGGAATTACCATTTGAGATCATGTGCGATGCGAGTAACTACCCCGTTGGAGCGGTTCTTGGCCAACGGGTAGGAAAGGCCTTGCATGCTATCTATTACATAAGCAAGACTCTTTATGCCGCACAAGTAAACTATGACACTACCGAGAAGGAACTCCTTGCCATTGTCTATGCACTAGACAAATTCTGTTCCTATTTACTTGGATCAAAAGTGATTGTTTTCTCGGATCACCGCGCTCTTAGACATCTCTTGATAAAGAAAGAAGCAAAACCGAGATTGTTGAGATGGATTTTGCTACTCCAAGAATTTGATTTCGAGATAAGAGACAAGAAGGGAGACGAAAATGTGGTAGCGGATCACTTGTCAAGAATTCGATTCCACAATGACGAGGGAGAGACACCGATCAATGACTCCTTCCCCGATGATATCTTGATGGCCATCCATTCACAACTTGAGAAGCACACCACACCGTGGTTCGCCGACTATGCTAATTACATTTTTGGAGGAGTTCTTCCCCCAAACTTGAACTACAATCAAAGAAAGAGATTCTTATTTGAGGTAAAGAGATACTTTTGGGACGATCCCAATCTTTACAAGGAATGTAGTGATGGACTTTACCGAAGATGCATACCTCAATGGGAGGTTCACGGTGTTTTAGAAGGATGCCATTCATCACCTTATGGAGGACACCATGGAGCACGAAGAACTATTGCTAAAGTCCTTTAATCGGGCTTCTTTTGGCCTACCATGTTTGAACATGCTAGAGAATTTATTCTCCATTGTGATCCCTGCCAAAGAACCGGGAACATTTCTTGGAGAAATGAGATGCCACAACGGGGAATATTGGAGGTAGAAAATTTCGATGTATGGGGAATTGACTACCAAGAACCATTTGTAACATCTCAAGGAAACAAGTACATTCTTGTAGCCGTCGATTATGTATCAAAGTGGGTAGAGGCAATTGCTACTCCAACTGATGACGCCAAAACGGTTACTAAACTCCTCAAGAAAGTAATCTTTCCAATATTCGGAGTCCCTAGAGCAATTATTAGTGATGGAGGAACACACTTCCATGAAAAGAATCTCACCTCTCTTTTGACAAAATAGGGTGTTCAACATAGAACCGGTCTGGGATACCATCCTTAAACAAATGGTCAAGTTGAAGTTTCGAATAGAGAGATCATGCAAATTCTTGAGAAGGTTGTCAACAAGACTCGTAATGATTGGAGAATGAAGCTTGATGACACTCTTTGGGCTTATAGGACGGCCTATAAGACTCCCATAGGAGCCTCCCCTTACAAGCTAGCCTATGGAAAGTCATGCCATTTGCCAATTGAGCTAGAGTACAAAGCCTTTTGGGCAATCAAAGCTCTCAACCTTGACCTCAAGTTAAGTGGTCAAAAGAGGATAATGCAAATTCAAGAGTTGGAGGAATTTCGACTACAATCCTACGAAAATGCAAAGATCTACAAGGAAAGGACAAAATTGCTTCATGACAAGAGGATTAGACAAAAAGCCTTGCACAAAGGAGACAAAGTACTTCTATTTAACTCCCGATATCGACTCTTTCCCAGGAAGTTAAACTCAAGATGGATGGGGCCCTATGTAATCACCGAAGTGGGAAAATATGGCGACTTTGAAATAAAGTCGGAAGATGGAAACAAGTTCAAAGTCAACGGCCAAAGGTTGAAACCATATTATGAAGGAGCATTCATCGGAGAAGTAGAGGTCATCCGCCTCGAGCCCCTCCCGCCATGAAAAGAGCATCAATGAGAGAGTTTAGTGGAGTCCTCTCCAAACCACCATTTGTAAATTTACTAACTCTTCTCACTTGTATTTTTAACTTTATCGCATTTCCATAAAAGCATGATTTCGACATGAGAGTTGGCGAGGGAGTGTTACTAACTCATTTTATGAATGAAGGATGTAGTAATTCAAGTGTAGGGAAGCACACCTATCAATAAATGAAATGAAGAACAAAAAGGAGGAAACCTCACGGGAAGACCAGAGCCCGTGGGAGTTGAGGATGATCCGGGCGTCCTTGAAGAGGATCCGAGTGTCCTGGCCTTGGGACGCGGGTCCTGGGAGAGCTGGAATTAAAGAAAGCATCTTGTATCTGAATCTGGGCAGATCATCTGCAAGACGTTCGTCCCAGACTATGAGCTGCTCGTCTTGAAACTGATCCGAGCGTCCTGACATGCTTCAATTTCATGAGTTCACATTGTATGAAAATCTTCACATCCCCAAGAGGATCTGAGCGTCCCTAGTAAGGAATCCGCTCGTGCTAGGCAGGATCCTCGCGTCCTGGCATGGGTTGACAAATTTACGACGTACTGTGTTAGAATCCGAGTGTCCTGAGCTCGATTCGCCCGTCCCCATCTGCTCGTATGAATTTTTTGCAAAGCGAAGATCCGCCCACCCGAACCCGATCCGCGCGTCTCCCTCTCTTGCTACTCCTCTACTTTCGACAAGTTCATTCTTCTACCCACAACACATTTTATGACACCTCATCCTTCTTTCCTCTATAAAACATAAAATCCCCTCCCATATGACTCAAAACACACCAAAAGCACCCATTTACCTCTCCAAAATAAAACCCCCCAAAACCTAGGGTTTCAAGTAGGATCTCAATTACAAAGAATATCTTCATCTTCAACGAGCAAAACTTCAAGATCTACCTTTAAGATGAGAACAAGAGGGTCCTTGCCTAGAGAAAGAAGAAGAACAAGGGTAATCCGAAGCTCTTCAACATCTCACCTCAACAAATTGAGGAGAGAAAATGAAGAAATTATTGATCTCTCAAGACTTAATGAGTTCTCCAACATAGAATTTGTCAATTATGCTCAAAGAATCGTCTTTCATCGTCTCCTTGGTAAGAATATTCTTCCTACTAAATTCATGTGCCATGAGACAATAAGGAAACTAGGAATTTATCATCAAACCGAGGCACTCTTTGAATTAGTTGGTCTTTCAACTATGTTCAACATACATGAGCTCACATATCGACCCTTAGTCCTCGAATTCTTGAGTTTTCTGAAAATATCTACCTTGAACAAGACGATTTGTGTGGAGTTTAGACTAGAGAACACCATGAATGATGACTCATATGGAATTTGTTATTGTATTGGGTCTTGATGTATCGCCTACCCGTACATCAAAACCTCAGAATTATAGCATATCACCTCTATGGCGAGCCTTGACGGGTCATGATTTCTCATTCATTAAGGAATGCTCGTCCTCTTATATCCAAAACCCCATTATTCGGCTCACTTACCGGTTTATCACAAGCACTCTCAAAGCTCGCCGTGATCCCGCGGTTGTGAGCGTACTCGATCTAGTCTTTATGGACTCTTATTTAAAGATACAAGGGAGACGCGGTTATCATTTCAACACCCCCTTAGTACTTCTTGAAAGGTGGGCAAAATTCCGGAATGGAGATGATGATGGTATGATCCATATTATCAATGGGGGATTATTAACAAGACTTGCAAAATTCTTCAATCCCAATTTCAACAACAACAATACTTATGTACCTCTTCCGGGTACCACCAAGATTGATGAAATGTTAATTTTCCGACACCACCATTGGATCACCTTTGAAGGCTATGAGCAAAAGATCAAGTGTCTCACCAAGGGGAGCACCCCTCTTTTCTTTCCAATGGAAGGCTTACAAAGAGTATCATCAAGAAGGGGTTCCCTCTCACAAGTGCCATCATACCTCATCCCAAATCGTTCAAACCAAGCAAATCGAACCCCACCTTCTACTCCACCTCAACAAAATGAACCTCAAGCGAATGAAAAAGAGAAAGTTGTTATCCCGCCTTACCCCTTTCCATATCAACCTTACAATCACCCAAATCCCTTCATCCTTCCTAGAGATGACTTTGTAATGGGTCTACTCCCAAGATTTACACCAAAAGCAATATGAAGCTAGAGTAGACAATTATTATGCTCTCTATCCACAATTTCAATGGTTGGCCCATCAAGGGCATATTAGTGAAGAGGGAATGCTTCCCTCTTGGGCTCAAATGGATATCCTTTTTCCAAACTCGGAGCATGCCAACGGTGGAACACATGGAGAAGGAGAAGGAGAAAGGTCAAGTGGCGGTGATACGGTGGCGGTCAATAGCGAGGGGGACGAATTTATGGATTTCTATGAGACCGACGAATCGCAAGCACAATGGGATAGTGATCTTGGAGGGGATGATGGTAACTAATGAAGATGTTGATAAGCAAGGTGGAGCGGGCATGAGGCACCCACCATGGCATAGGTGAAGCTCTTCTTTTCCCCCTCATTTTTCATGTCTAGAATTTCATGCTTTTTTAACTTGGTTTACAATTGACTGTTTCAAACTCTAGTGGTGTCCTTGTAAAAATTAAGGACTATTATTCCACCTTGGCAACATCTAGGTGATGATAAATTTATTGTTCTCACTTTTGAAAATCCAAAATGACAATTAGTTTCATGCATTGCATACTTGTGCATGAACGTCCCTACTTTTACACTAGAAATAGTGTCTTACTCGGTTTGAGGAAGTTCAAACACAAGGAATGAGATTTAATCCAAATTAGCTCTCCAACCAATAAAATCATACATCATATAGAGTAGAATAGATTGCATCATTTATATATATGTCATGTAGTTTGCATATTAGTGTAGAAATCATGCATTCTCATTTAGCTTGCATAATTTGCTATCGTATTGGCCATTGAGGACAATGCACATACTAGTGTGGGGATGTGAAATTCTAACTTGAATTTTAAATCAAAAATGATAAAAGTTGAAATTTTTTGAAAAATACAAAAATATGTACTTTTATTTCATAAAAACAAAAACCAGAAAAAATTGAAAAATTGAAAAAAATAACCAAAAACATGTTCATTTCCTTTGTAGTGTAGAATTGTATATTTTTGTATATACATGTTTGTTTGTTTGTTTATCCTTCTATCACATTTATCGACTACGCCACTCCGAGGCATGAGGATTATGAAGACCGCATGGTATGATTTTTCCAATCTCCTTTTTCCTCTCTATGTTAATGACTATGTGGCTTTATTTTGATTGATGCGGTATACACCAATGTGATTTTAGGAGTTGCATTTAGCTTATATGACATACTAGTTGATATAAGCATTTGCATTAGGTTGTATAAAATGTTAGTTGCATCATGCATGTAGTTGCATTTTAGGAAAAACTTTGTGAAAACATTTATTTGGGAAACTTGACAAGTGTATATAAGGCCCTTATATATACTTTTTATTCTTGAGACTTTGCTCATTAGAATGCGTCTAAAACACCTTAGGATGTGTCGTGCTAGTATCCTTTGACCCATGGATTAAGGCCTAGTCAAGAGTACCTTGTGGTGTGATAACTCCTTGGCTACCGTTTATTCCAATGTGACCTTTGAAGCCATGCAACCATCTTCCACCTCTATCACATTTTGTCAACCAAAAGGGAATGGGCACAAAAATACATTGATCCCTTTTTCCATTGAACCCACTTTTATACATGGTGGAGAGGGGACGATCCTTCTTCTTGTCTAGGCAAGAAGGGGAATTCCGCGATCCTACAGTGTTTCTAACACCATAAGGAGTCTACTCTTGACGAAACCATTTAACGATTGAGGACAAAGGTACCCTACCTTGACACAACTTGGAGGTGATTTATTGGTTTCCTTCTAGGCTTAGTAATTTGAAGAAACCATATCTATGATGGAGTGTGTACCCTTAGATTACTTCCCTTTTAGATAATTTCCACCACTTAGATGAGAAAAGTGGCTATTCATTTTTGTAGATGCATCCATTATTTGTTTTGTGTGCTTAATGCTTGGATGTATCGCCATTTTGGCAAGCCCTACCTTGCCTTGCAAGAAGGCATCCTACCTCATTGTTGTCTTGTTGTGAGTTGAAGGGGCGGAGTGAGACCCGCTAATTGTCTCATATCGGTTATATTAGTAGGCTAGTTTAAATAAAGGTCCTAATTTTAGTCACCACTTTACTCGGGACGAGCAAAGGTTCGGTTTGGGGATGTTTGATGTGACTCATATTTGAGCACATTTAGTCCCCGAATTAACCTCGTTCCTATACTTTCTAGCACTTATTTGGGTCATTTATTATCTTTAGTTTTCCATTTTGTATATTCTTTGAGGTTTTGTCTCCTTGGTAGGAAAGGATTGCTAACCTTGCATTTATGAGGCGAAATGGAGCTAAGTGGATTGCATCTAATGACCAAGCATCAAAGAGAAGACCGACACTAGAGGCCTAAGTAGATAAATAAAGTGAAATGGGCAATGATGAAACTATCCTTGCATCCCCAGCATGATCCTTGCGGATTGTTAAGGAGCTAAACAAGAGAACTACTCTGCCCAAGGATCAGAGCGGACCGAGCACGATCCGAGCGTACCAAACTGCCAGGATCTGAGCGGCTTGATCCCAGGACGAGTGGACTGAAGTGCAAAGATCCGAGTGTCCCCTCCCTGATCTGAGCAGATCTCAAGACATAACAGCCCGTGCCTCAGCACGGGACGAGCGGATCATGGCAGGACTAGCAAGGAGGATCCGCGCATGTCCCTCGGGAGTAGCATTTCGTCAAGTTTTCTTAGGGTCTTAATAATCATTTAAGCCCTTAGTAACTCTAATCCTTGTACCTAATCATTCGTATAAATACCCCATTGTTCTACTTAGATTAGCATGCTACCTTAATCCAATCTTATGCTCTCTTAATCTCATCGTAAATTAGTCTTAATTTAATTGTAATACATTTCTCAATATTAATCACATTTCAATCTTTCCTTAATCTCTCTATTGTTCTTCCTTTTAATTGGGTAATTAGAAGATTATTTGGGTTTATTTGGAGGATTGACAACCTTCCATCAATCATCAAGTACTTCTATTATTCTTTGCTTTATTATTTGGAATCATCTTCATAGGTATAATTCCTCTTTACCCTTGTTTAATTATTGTTAATCACTTTCATTTATTCATCATGTTTTGCTTTGTTATTATGATTGACAACCTTATTAGCATGCTAAACTTGATCATGAGTGAGTAGTCCTTTTGGTAGGGTTAATGGGGAATTAGGGGAAACAAACATGGGGATTGATCTATGCTTAATCAAATATGTTCTCATAATTACTTTGCTTGCTTGTTGTGATTTCAACCTATGCACATGTTATGTTTGATGAAATGTGAGACTATGAATCCTTGCATTTTTTTGATCCATCCCTTATCTCTTCAATGAGGCTTGTAAGACATAAACCAACTCGAGCCTCATTCGACCATGCATAGATTTGAATAGGAAGGATTAAGTCGGCTTGTAGGTGTTGTACAGTCTAGACAACTCAGCTCTGGGACCCAAACCTTCTTAGGGATTGTAAGATATACACTAACTCGATCCCATCACAACAATAAGTGCTTCCATCTAATTGAGAACATGTTTGTATGATCTACTCCCATGAATCCCCTATGAACCCATGACACCCTAGTGCTTTTAATCATTTGTTTACAAACCTCTTTTATTGCTCTTATTGCTTTAATTTGCTTACATTTACATCTTGTTGATTAGTTTAGACCAAGCACATCTCAACCCAAATTGTGACACCCTTAGACATAGCCATTTACAATTGAAAATCCTACATCAATACCCGTCCCTTGGCATCCGACCTTTACTTACCTTTTTACTATGAGTAGTTTGTGAAGTTATAAATATTGTTTTGGTTGGTAGCTTTTGATGACGAATTTGAACCACACCAATAATACCTAGCATATCCATCCATGAAAGTTAGATACTTATGCCTTGTGATGGCATCAATGAGTACATCAGCCAAAGGCATAAGATATTCATCTTTAGGAGTGGCTTTATTTAGATCTCGAAAATCAATGCACACCCTAATTTTCCCATTCTTCTTAATGACTGGAACGATATTGGCAATCCACTCCAAATATTTTATAGGATGGATAAATTTCGCTTTTAAAAGCTTGCCAACCTCATCTTTAATAGCCTGAATGACATCTGACGATATTCTTCTGGGCTGTTGAATTACTGGTTTCCAACCGGGTTTAATCGGCAACCGATGCCTAGTAATGCTTAGATCAACGCCAGACATTTCATGATGCTCCCAAGCGAAACAATCTCTGTATTGGAAAAGAATTATTTTTATCGCCTCTTTTTCATCATACGATAAATTTTGGCTCTTATATGTGAATCGAGGCGCCCCTTCGGTCCCCAAATTCACTTTCTCTAAAGGATCTTGTGATTCCTTTTTCAATGTCATCATTCTTTACCCATGGTCTTTCTACCGATGTTAATGATGCATCTTTACTACTTTGTCCATTTTTATTCAGACATAAATCATCAACTATTTCTATAGAATAATCATTATTTTCTAACTTGCAATTCTTATTGAATTCAAAAGTCATTATAATACTTGTAGAAAAAAGAAATTACATAGCAATTACTACATTCTAGTAATTAAACGGCAATAAGCTCAATTCCTGAGCGCCTGCTGCTACTACTGGACCTTCTTCTGGAACGTCCTCTAATTCTTCTATGTGAATTTTTTAAATTTTATTGAAGACATTATGCTCTTCAATATCCAGTATTTACCAATGCTCAAGCACTTCCACTTGCGGATCTAATGCCTGTTTCTTAGAATCATTATCCAAGTTAGTGACATTTATTTCAACCGTAGGAATATGATGAGTTATAATTATATACACATTTATGCCTCCCCTTACTTGCTTTTGAGACAGTTTTGTGTTATAATATGTTAATTATATGCCCTTTATGTTAGAAATGTCGATATTTCCTCCTTTTGGTGTTTTAATGCAGATTGGATGCATTTGTGGAGCAAAAGAGTAAAATGAAGCACCGCAGAGTCGACAAGACGAAAACAAGAAGAGAATAACACACGAAGAAGCTGAAGTTGTTGAAGTCACTCGATCGAGTGTGTTAATACTCGATCGAGTATCCTAGTCTGACGCACTTCTTATGAAACTTTCCTTAAATCGGTTTAATTAATTATTATGTAATAGTATAAATAGGAAACTTCTACACAATAATTAGGTTATGCTTTCACTATTCTAATATCCCTAGTTTAGTTTTAGTTTAGCTTTGCTCTCTAAGACTCCTTTATGTTATTGCTTGCAAGATCGTTCATACCTTTAATCATTGCTCGGTATTTCTAATCTTTATTCTTATGTTTTCTTTAATTATGTTTATCGTTCTTTCTATTGTTGTCCATAGCTAATTCTCCTTCTAGGGTAAAAATGGGTCTAGGTTATTAGAAGGGTTTTAATTAATGAATTAATAATTAAATTGCTTTTAATTGTTGTTCAATTGTTGTCTTGAATCTAATTGATTGATTACTGATTAGAGCTAATTAATTAGTCTTGCAAACTAGGATTTTCACCGACTGGGTTAAGACTAGTATAGGCTGCGACAATTGAATAGATTGACTTAATGATTGTGACCACATGATAAGGATAGATCTAAAGGGCATATTAGAATCGACTGATTATATGACCTTAAACAACATAAATTGCTCTGTTAATTAATTATATCACACCCCCGGATAACCATCTAGTGTATTTGATCCTTAGACTTTCAAATCTTATTAAATTCATTTTTTACTTTATTGCAATTAGTTTAGAACTCAAACAAAACCAATCTTCAAGAAAACTTTTACCTTAAGACGAACTTAGATAAAACAAACTAGATAATTACCGCCTCCCTATGGATACGATCTATCTTACTACTAGCTATTTGTTAGTAGTACTGTAGGTTTACTTTGATTAAGGTGATACGACTTTAGCCTTGTCAAATTTTACGCCGTTGCCAGGGAGGCAATTATTTTCTGTTAGTCTTTGTTTAGTTTGTCTTTGTCTCAGAGAACACCAGTTCCTTGAGACTGTTCTAATTATTTTCATCCTATTTCCACAGGGTGAAGATGAGAACTTCCAAGTTTATATGCTTAGATGGAATTATTTGATTCGTTCTCATAACTACGAACGCACACTCCCGCGGCTTACTGTGTGTCTTACCATCATAAGTGGTATGAACAAACAAACCCAAGCTTATATTGAATCCATAGGTAAGGGAGATTATGGTGATAAGAATATTGAAGATGTCCTTTGTTTATTTGAATGGCTTGCTCTTGAATGCATTAAACCGACTTTTTCATTTTAGTCGGACATGGATGAGAGAGTTGTTGAGACTATAGAACCCATTTATAAGAATACAAAGGATATGGAGGGAAAAATAAAGGATGAGACCATATGCTCAGTTGATAACCCATCTTTGAGGATAATCTAGAACCCCTCTATGAAAATTTTACAGACAGTGAGTCGCATGAAGAAGACTGGACGGACCCCCTAGTGTACCCCTATTGTGATGAGTCTTGGGATAAGGAGACTAAGGATGCGCGATTCGAAAAACTTGAGGTCAAATGGGGCTCATGTGACGATATGCTGACTCTTTCTTTGGATACTCCTCCTTCAGTTGTTGAATTTGATTCTAATTTTGAGTCTATTGAGGTTCATTTTAATACACATGTGCAGAATGCATATTTATGTGTTTCTGATGTTAAAGATGATATTGATGAATATTCTGCGCAAGAGTCCTGCACTAAGGACCCTTCAGATGCTTTGATATGTTTTGAGATATGTACAGGTGAATCTCCCATTAGGAAAGCTAAGCTGGATGCTTTAGAGGCTGCAATATATGGGATAAAACCTATCAAAGAGGGGAACGAGAAGGTATATCGGTCAGTGAATACTCTTAGCACGGTAGAGGTAATATATTCTTTTGCCACCGATTTTGACATTAGGAGTGGTAGACCTCCCGACTAACCTGAGGTAATTGTTGACGATAATTTCAAGAGCATTACTAGTGTGGTGGGTAGTAAACTACCTCGTATGACCTCTACTTTGTGTTTTGATGCTCCACCCTCTCCAAGCCCATATCCATCTTATTTGCTCTCTTATCCGTGTCATTCGATGCTGCTTGGTTGATTTCTGGGTAGCTATTGGTTGGAACGACGTGTGCTCGGGTTCTAATTGATTCAAGGGTGGTTAAATTGGCATTCTCCAATAAATTTCAGGTGTTTTCTACCCTTAATTACTCTAATTTCATTAATTTTTTTGATTTTTAAAAATTAGGGTGTGCAGAAATTCGAAAATTCTGGGTGTTCATCACGAAATTAGTCGTATTTCTTAATTAATCAACACTTTGTTACTATTTTTCGGTCTGAGTTGTGCATCAATTTCGTAAATTTTGAGCGCGCCTCTGCATCAATTTCGAGTATGCGATTGCGGTTCCTTACTCTAAATGAATTTGGGGGAATTTTGCAGCACACGTATGTTTGCTGTACTCGATGACGAAATTTTGCAGGTCGAATTCCTGATGTTTAAGTTGTCACTGTCTGTATGTCAACCCCATTGATCTAACTTATCGGTTTTTATGACCTAGTCTTCGCTATGACTACGACCACAGGATACCCAAAGCCCAAATACAGATTGTTCGGAGGACGGGCAACCTTACTCCGAGTTACCAAGTACTTTGGTATTGAGTGACCCCACCCATCCTACCCTCATATTTAGACGTATAGCTGGTGAATTTGTTGTCCTTCCGTGTTTAACCCACTATCTTCTTTGACCTGCCTGATACATTAGGCATTTTTGACAAACCTACAGTCCTATTTGAAGATGTCGGATGAGGTCTTGTTTCTCTGTGTATTGCGTATCATTTCTGTGGAGGTCATGCTTGTCAAAGTGAGGGACTTGCTGCATTTCATATGCTTAAATATGGATTATCTTTAGTTATCTAGTCTTTCCCTTTCCTTTGTTAGTAAGTGTCCTCTAGGTTGTTGCTGGTGTTTGTTGTCATTTCTCTGCTGTTAGGGTCAAAATGAGGACAATGTGACATTTAGGTTTGGGGAAGGATATTTATTTATATTGTGTGATTTATTTCAGTTGTGTGCTTTTCATTATGTTGTGTGCTTATAAAAAAAAATATCCATAAAATTAATTTTTTTATAAAATCCATAAAAGTTAAAAAAAAATTGAAAATCCAAAAATTTGTTATTTCCTTTGTTTTAGGTCGAGTCTTGGTAAATTTAATAGAAATGATGTTAAATGGCATTGTTTTTGCATTTGAATCCCAATTTAGTTATCCATGTACATTGTTTTGACCCGTTATTTATGAAAACAAAGCTCATAACCCAAGTCTTGACCGTATTCACATGACTTATACTGATTAGATTTGACAAAATTATGTTGTTAACTACTTAAATTCTGAGCTCTATAGAGCTTCCTAGGCCAGGAACATCAATAAACTGGTCTCATTGTTAATTAGGCTTGGGTGTGGTTTCTCCTTGTGGAATATGTAATATCAAACTGCATAAGTGTGACATTAGTTTCTTAATTTTTATGCGTTCATATGACTAAGTACATGAGGAAAGGCAGTTCTTACGGGTCAAATAAGCCTTACATTACATTTTGTTTAGCCCGTTTGAACCCTTGTAGCCATTTTGTATTCTATCTAATAGCTACAATCTAAGAATTTGCTTACCTTATCGGGACAGTCACAGTTGCTTGAATTTCATCTCTATTTTTTCTACTTTGATGGGAATGGGACTTTTAATGTCAAGTGGGTAGTAGCTTAAATTTTTGTAGCAATTGTGATTTATCTCTTATGGTGAAAAAAAGAAAAAAAAAATATGAAGCAAAAGTGAAAAGAAGAAAAAAAAAGGGAAAAAGAAAAGAAAAAAGAGGGAAAAAAAAGAGAAAGAATTCGAAAAAAAGAAAAGAAAAAAAGCGAAAAAAAAAAAAACGCTTCATTTGGTTTTATTAAGAGATTATAAGGATGTTTGCTAGAGTCTAATGCACTTTGGAGAGTAATTTCTATTGTCTCTCATATGTTGTCAAAGTTGAGATAATTTCTCTAGTTGGTTGATTCATGCTTATTATTGTAGGAATTGGTTTTGGTTAGCAAGGTGTAGCTGCGACTACCGTCTTAGCCTCACATATCCATATGTGCCTTGACACAAACCAATTTTATACCATTCACCCATTTGCCACCTTTATTGTCCTTGATACATGTACTTTTGTCTATTTTGTGAATGCGTATTAGTTGGAGAAAATTCTATCATATTAGATTGTATGCATGTTTCATAAGTTGAGTAAGTGTCTTATTTCTTTCTATCTTCACATATAACTCACCTTTATATACTTATGAGTGCATGAGTAAATTCGCGAGAATCCGACTAATTTGACTTGCAAGATCGAAAGGTATTTGGCATTTGTATTTACTACGGTATCATGGGACTTGAGCTGTGTTTTTCTTTTACCCGTACCTTTGATTTTGTTTTATTGGTACACCTTAGTCATTACTTTGTTATAGATATGGGTAGCTTGAGATTTGTATGTGCATCAACATTAGCTCTGAGTTATTCATTCATCATTTGTACGATTGCCTTTTGTATTGTGTTAGTGCTTTGCATAGGGACAAGCGAAGAGTTGGTTTAGGGGAGTTTGATGAGTTATAATTATATATACACATTTATGCCTCCCCTTACTTAGTTGCTTTTGAGACGGTTTTGTGTTATAATATGTTAACTATATGCCGTTTATATTAGAAATGTCGATATTTCCTCCTTTTGGTGTTTTAATGCAGATTGGATGCATTTGTGGAGAAAAAGAATAAATGGAGCACCGCAGAGTCGGCAAGACGAAAACAAGAAGAGAATAACACACGAAGAAGCTGAAGTTGTTGAAGTCACTCGATCGAGTGTGTCAATACCCGATCGAGTATCCTAGTCTGACGCACTTCTTATGAAACTATTCTTAAATCGGTTTAATTAATTATTATGTAATAGTATAAAAAGGAAACGTCTACACAATAATTAGGTTATGCTTTCACTATTCTAAAATCCCTAGTTTAGTTTTATTTTAGCTTTGCTCTCTAAGACTCCTTTATGTTATTGCTTGCAAGATCATTCATACCTTTAATCATTGCTCGGTATTTCTAATCTGTATTCTTATGTTTTCTTTAATTATGTTTATCGTTCTTTCTATTGTTATGCGGCTAATTCTTTTTCTAGGGTAAAAATGAATCTCGGTTGTTAGAAGGGGCCTTAATTAATGAATTAATAGTTAAATTTCTTTAATTGTTGTTCAATTGTTGTCTTGAATCTAATTGGTTGATTACTGATCAGAGTTAATTATTTAGCCTTGCAAACTATGATTTTCACCGACTTGTATAGGCTGCGACAATTGAATAGATTGACTTAATGATTGTGACCACATGTTAAAGATAGGTCTAAATGGCATATTATAATCGACTGATCATACGACCTTAAACAACATAAATTGCTCTGTTAATTAATTAAATCACACCCCCGGATAACCATCTAGTGAACTTGATCCCTAGACTTTTAAATCTTATTGAATTCATCTTTTACTTTATTGCAATTAGTTTAGAAATCAAACAAAACAAATCATCAAGAAAACTGTTACCTTAAGACGAACTTAGATAAAACAAATTAGATAATTACCGCCTCCATGTGGATACGATACATGTCTTACCACTAGCTATTTGTTAGTAGCACTGTAGGTTTACTTTGATTAAGGTGGTGAGCCGAAGTTGTATGCTCCCAAAAATAAGTAATAAAGTCCTATTACCTTCAACTATATAGTAGAGGTAAGTCGGGTGTTGATAGGTCCATTTTATATACATTTTGAACCCCTATTTTAGCTCTATTTTACATGTCATTTGCACTAATGTTAGTGTTTGCGAGCTAATTCCGTGTTCTAGTTATGTTTGCTTTTTTTCCATTGTGTTTGGTAGGAAATTAAGCTTTTAGTAGCTTTTTCCCGTCAAAGTAACAAGTACAAGAGTTCACGAGCCTAATAAGAGCAAGTCTTGATCATACAAAGGTGTTTCTGAAAGCATAGGGGCATTTTGGGAAGAAATTTGGAAACCCGAACAAGAAGAAACCAATATTAGTTGGTGGATATGTAAAGAAATGAAATACAAGTAAAAGCCCAAGCCATATGCAAGCATTGGATGCCAAATGATGCTTAGGATGCCTTAGACGGACGCATTAAGAAACAAGCATCGGATTCCGCATCAAAAATAAGTGCAAAGTTAAGACGAATTTAAGAGAAAAATGAGAAAAGTCATGGCCCCGATAGGGGTTGGTGGCCCCGATCGGGGTTACCTCCCTGTAGCTTATTTCCGTTACTCCCTTCACTCCTATAAATAGAAGCTTTGGTCGACACTTCATAGACACTTCTTACACACCTTCTACATTACTTTTATACTCTCATTTTAGTTCTTAGTTTAGTTTAGATTAGGTTTCCCTTTATCATTTCGTTTATGTTATAAACAATTTCCTTAAGCATTTCAATTTATATTACAAGTTCATTTACAATTTCCATTTCAAGTATTTGTTCTTCTACATTCAAGTTCTATTTCCATTGTCAAGGTAATTTCATTTCTAGTATTATTTTGTTATTTCTTAATATGTTTATCTTTATCATTTCGTATGTCATTAGATTAGTTTTCATTATGCATAAGTAATTCAATTGTCTAGGAAATAAGGGAAACCATGCATAAGTAGTTCTTGCAATTGTTGAACAAGGGTGTTATAATAATGTCTAATTGCTTCTATCACATGTTTGCATCGTCACATTTAATCTTTGTTTAAAGGCCTTATTCAGTGATTAAGTTTGTTAATTCGTTCTATAAGTCGAGAGGCACGGAATCGGATTAGACTAAGCATGTGTAGTAGGATGACCTAGTCATAAACGAGAGTTTGTCTAGGACCCGGTCTATGGTTGACACTAATATCGTGAGGTGGGTGTCTCTAAGACTAAACAATTGACAATGTTATTATTTTCGAGTTTAACATGAATATATATTTACATTTGCATGTATGACCCGACTCCCTTAGAATCCTTTAATCATATATTGTTATATCACTTTATTTGCTAATCATCAAACCAAACCAAACGTAATCCACTTTGATAAAATTCATTCCATAACAACTAATTAACAACTCCCGTCTCTCTGTGGATTCGACCCCTACGTACTACATTAATTTGTGTCTAGGGTATCTACTTTTACATAGGTGTGCGATAGCCTATCAAATTTTGGCGCCGTTGCCGGGGAGCACGGTTTTGTTTGCTAATTAGTTGTTGAATTTTATCTTGTTTTATTTTGTATCGAGGAACACCTGTTCCTTGAGATCTTCTCTTGGTTTCTTTCTAGTTTTAGTGCCTATTTTGTAGGTAATAAAGCTTGGCCTTTCATAATGAATTACGAATTCGTACCACAACTCCAAGATGAGCCTTTTCCTGACTATCTTGACCGATTCTACTACTTTTGCGATGGTCTCATCTCCCTTGGACATGTCCTTGATGGGGATTACTTAGGTCATTTTGTGCTTGGTGGCATGGATTCTGAGACTCTTGGATTAGCTCTAAAGTTGAGTAATGGGAGTCTCTACTACATGATTGGGCCGGAAATTTGGAATTTCTTAGATTTCATGGCTTCCGAATGTCGGGAATTAGCACGCCAATTCCATTATTGGCGCATCGAAGAGGAGCTTAAAGTGTTACAGGCTCGTTTGGGAAAAAATTCTCGCGAGAAACCGAGACCACGTGAGCCTATCTTTTCTCATTTTGCTTTTCTACCTCCCCAATGTGAGTCTTTTCAATCTAATTATTTTTAATTATTAGATGACGTTTATGATAGTCCGACTTTTTCTTCTAAAAGTCCACCTAATGTCATTCCAATTGAAAATTTAGAGACTCATGTTGATGACATTGATCTTGTAGTAGATAACACACTCACCATGGACGATGTTGGGCCCGAATATAATGAAAAGGATGAGGTTTTACCCGAGACCTTAGACCCCTTTGAAAATCCTTTCGTGGAGGATGTGGTTGACCTTTTTAAGATTGATGGAGGACTTAGTGATGCTAATATAGAGGTTAAGTGGGATGCACCCCCCATTTTTGATGACTCCTACCACTTAGAGTTTTCATACCACCAATTTGGGACCAATTATGATTATAATTTGTGCACTAACGGTTATTTTTATGGTCTTAAGCAAGGTGCTCCTTCTCTTGATGACGAGGGGAGTACGATGGTTCTATTTGAAATCTCTCATGGGCAATTTGATAAGATTAATCCTTTCTTGCCTTTGATCTTTCATGTTTATATCTTATCAATTGCTTACATATGCTTGTGTATTGCTCATGCGCATGAATATGATCAACTTCTAAGGGCATTGACATGCTTTTTAAAGGACGATGGATATTCATTTAGGAAATTTTTTTATTTATGCTTTTTAAGACAATTTATGATTGCAATTTCAATTTGGTTTTGATGTAATAGTTAGGACAATAGACATTTTAGCTTGCTTTGGTATTTTAGTTGTCTTTTGCAAGTACTTTGCTACTTGGATTGGACCTTACCCCGTTTTCAAGCTAGCTTGGGGGAGGCTTCTACACTTTAGTATGCTTTCTTGTCCTTCTTTATTTTTCTCATGTGTCATCTCATCTCCCCTTGTTGGTTTTTGTTTGTCCGTCTTTCTGTCACACATTGAGAACAATGTGTTGTTCTAGCTTGGGGGAGGGATTTAGTGTGTCTTGCTTTATTGCTTTCACATATATTCAAAAATCCATAAAAATTGAAAAATTGAAAAAAATGAAAAATAAAATAAATTTTGGTGTCTTGTTGTGTCCACCCTTTTGTCTTCTGCATAATGTCTTTCCTCTTTGTATTTCCCATTTTGTAGCTTTTTAAAGCTAATGAGTCGCGCTTTTGACGGGTTTTGCATACATGGGGATGTCTTGACATAGTGGGTGAGGGATGAATTTTGGACAAAATAGACTTGATCTTGACATTGGTAAGCTACATAATTGGTAAGGTATAGCCTCCAAAAAGGTCGGTACATCTTTACCCGGTCTCATTTAGGTGTGTATAGTTTCTCCTCTTGGTGTGCGCTACATCAAAACGCACAATTATGGCATTGGTTCCTTATTCTTAGACATGCTACGATAGTTTGAACATGAAGCCTTTTTGTTATAATTTCACACATGCATCACCTACTATTAAGCCTTTTCTCATTATATGCTACCAAATATTTGTTTCTAGCTACATTTCAAATTGCATACCTTGTTGAGCTAGTAACCATCTTGATTAGTTTAGAATGCTTTTGTGAGGTTGATGACGTTGACGGGATCACTAATTCCCTTTGTGTTGTGAAATAAAAGTGAGAAAGGAAGAAGAAAAAAATGATTGAAAAAAAAATGAAAGAAAGATGAAAATAAATGAAATAAAAAGAAGAAAAAAAGAAGAGAAGAAAGTTTTGATGAAAAAGAAAAAAGAGATGATTGATCTTCCATAGTATATGAAGAAATTGAGTTGGGAAGTTAATTTTGTGTTGTAAAAGTTTTAATTTGGACCATATGCTACATTGGTTCAATAGGCTATTGCTATAAGATCGGTATTGGGTTATTTAAGCACTCTTTGCTCGTTTGGATGGTTGATTAGCTTGACCTTTAACTCTACATATCCAAATTCGTTTTTCCACTTCTTACCCATGACCCCTAGCCTCTTTTATCTCTTCTCTTGGCTTCTATTTTTGCATTCTTGTTAGAATTATCTTGTTAATTTGGAATGTCTACCATACTAGATTGCGGGCGCATTCTCTTGAGTCGTAGATAGGAGAGTATCACATTCACATATAAATTGCCTTATTCATAATATGAGTGTGAGTGTTTTTCCCGTGAGGTGTACAATGTCAATAAGATCATGCAAGAGTCGAAATGTCCATTTGAAGTCATTCATGCTACGCCGTCATATAAATCTCATCCATGTTGCATTTTCCCTATGCCCATGTTGTTTCGGGATTTGATTCATTTTGCTCTAAAGTTACTTGACGGGAATTGCATTTGGATGAGAGGATTGTTGCTCATACCCTTGTCCTTATCATATATTATATTGTGTGCTTGCTTGAGGACAAGCAAGGGTTTAGCTTGGGGGAGTTTGATAGGTCCATTTTATATACATTTTGACCCCCTATTTTAGCTCTATTTTACATGTCATTTGCACTAAGGTTAGTGTTTGCGAGCTAATTCCGTGTTCTAGTTGTGTTTGCTTGTTTTCCATTGTGTTTTGTAGGAAATTAAGCTTTTAGTAGCTTTTTCCCGTCAAAGTAACAAGTACAAGAGTTCACGAGGCTAATAAGAGCAAGTCTTGATCATACAAAGGTGTTTCGGGAAGCATAGGGGCATTTTGGGAAGAAATTTGGAAACCCGAACAAGAAGAAACCAATATTAGTTGGTGGATATGTAAAGAAATGAAATACAAGTAAAAGCCCAAGCCATATGCAAGCATTGGATGCCAAATGATGCTTAGGATGCCTTAGACGGACGCATTAAGAAACAAGCATCAGATTCCGCATCAAAAATAAGTGCAAAGTTAAGACGAATTTAAGAGAAAAATGATAAAAGTTACGGCCCCGATAGGGGTTGGTGTCCTCGATCGGGGTTACCCCCTGTAGCTTATTGCCTTTATCCCTTCACTCCTATAAATAGAAGCTTTGGTCGACACTTCATAGACACTTCTTACACACCTTCTACACTACTTTTATACTCTCATTTTAGTTCTTAGTTTAGTTTAGATTAGGTTTCCCTTTATCATTTCGTTTATGTTATAAACAATTTCCTTAAGCATTTCAATTTATATTACAAGTTCATTTACAATTTCCATTTCAAGTATTTGTTCTTCTACATTCAAGTTCTATTTCCATTGTCAAGGTAATTTCATTTTTAGTATTATTTTGTTATTTCTTAGTATGTTTATCTTTATCATTTCGTATGTCATTAGATTAGTTTTCATTATGCATAAGTAATTCAATTGTCTAGGGAATAAGGGAAGCCATGCATAAGTAGTTCTTGCAATTGTTGAACAAGGGTGTTATAATATTGTCTAATTGTTTCTATCACATGTTTGCATCGTCACGTTTAATCTTTGTTTAAAGACCTTTTTCATTGATTAAGTTTGCTAATTCGTTCTATAAGTCGAGAGGCACGGAATCGGATTAGACTAAGCATGTGTAGTAGGACGACCTAGTCATAAACGAGAGTTTGTCTAGGACCCGGTCTATGGTTGACACTAATATCGTGAGGTGGGTGTCTCTAAGCCTAAACAATTGACAATGTTATTATTTTCGAGTTTAACATGAATATATATTTACATTTGCATGTGTGACCCGACTCCCCTAGAATCCTTTAATCATATATTGTTATATCACTTTATTTGGTAATCATCAAACCAAACCAAACGTAATTCACCTTGATAAAATTCATTCCATTACAACTAATTAACAACTCCCGTCTCTCTGTGGATTCGACCCCTACATACTACATTAATTTGTGTCTAGGGTATTTATTTTTGCATAGGTGTGCGATAGCCTATCAGGTGTCGAATCCACAGGGAAGACGATGTAATTAATGTGTAGAAAGTAAAGAGTACAAATAACAATAATAGGAGGGGTTTGTTGATTGAATAAGCTAATGAATAATAAGACAAAATAATAAAGATGATTAATTTAGATGATTAAAGGTCTTGGGTCAACAAACATCCACTATCAACAAACTAATTGGTCTTTGATTGTCTTTAATTCAATTACTCTCAAGTACTTTATTGTGGAAATACAAGTTTCCTTCTTCCTCTTAAGTATAGTCAACTAACTCGAAACACGATATTAGAAGACCCTAATTATTGAACAATCTAATCCACGCGTCTAGATTTAATCCAACAACAGCATTAACAACCCAAGGAAGCAATAAAGATAACGATCTTTAACATACGCGGTTAACGATTCGAATTATATGTTTAGTCTCTAGTTCGTCCTAATAATGACGAAAAGCATACAAATTATTAGGGTAAGGTTTGCTACTTTAGTCCATATTAATTGATCAATTACGGATTCAATTTCTAAACATGAAATAGATTAAAGTAAAGAATTACCAATTGATCAGATTAGCAAAAAGAAACAATAATCATAAAATACGAGCAAGAGACATAAACAATACTTGAGAAATAAAAGAAAGAAAGAAAAATCTCACAATTAATTTGAAGATAGCTTTAGTTCATCGATCCAATAAAGGGAGGATTAGTTCCTCATAATTTCTAAGCAAAAGTAATTAGGGTTCAAGAGAGTTTTTTTTCCCAAATTACACTTATTGAATAATAGTATGAATGATAATATCAACTTAATACTTAACGTGATAATAATAACTAATAATAATACTAATAATAATAGTTGGATTTAGGAAATACGGAAATAAAGCAAAAAACCGACTTTGGCTTCCCGTGATACGCGCGATCCGCGTCTAGGTCCAGCGACCCGCGAGAGATGCTGCCAGAAGAAACGCTGCTACTCTTCTTTTGTTCTTCCTTTTAGTTACACCAAGTAATTAGTGGTTGTTGGCTGTTTTATGGACATACTCATGTGATATGTCGGGCTTCATTGTTGACCTTTCCTCCATTACGGCCTAATTTGCATTAGTGGCCCAATCAACCCATTTTCTTCATTTCCATTAGTATCCTTAGCTTAATTTGCAATTTGGGCTATTAAGTTCCATAAGATCAACCCAAATCGACACTTATGTACCATACTAAATCCGTCATATCAAACTTCCCCACACTTAGATCTTTACTCGTCCTCGAGTAAACTCAAAGGACTCATTAAAAGTTCATACCAACATCGATCCACAGAAGCGTACGGAAGCTAACAAGACTTACAATAAAACTCTTAAGACGGTCTCCAACACAACCAATGGATCAGAATAACATCGGAAGAATTTTCCTAAATCTCTCATTTTGCCTAGAGTGCCCGCCCTTGAGGGTTTTCACTCTAGCTTATCAGTTTTTTTCACCTCACTCTACTCTCAGTGGCACGCAAGTCGATTCTTCATTTTACCCGTAGCGCCCTTTCAGGTTTTCACTCCGTCCTCGGCCACATCCCAATCTTGCCTAGGCGCCCTTTCGGGTTTTCACCTAGCCGAGATACTTTTCTTTCTTTTTCTTTTCAATTTTTTTTTCAATTTTTTTTTGCTGAATAATTAACTGAAATAAACACACCACACAATTACAAATTTATACAAATTGGAACGATTCTTCCTCCCCACACTTGAATGAAACATTGTTCTCAATGTTACAAGGACACAAAAAGGAAAAGGAGAACAAACCTCAACGGAGAAAACTCCAGACGACCAAATAGACATATCAATCCTCAACACCCCATGGAACAGAACAATCCACGCACCACACCACCTCCCTATACTTGGCCATTAGCATATTCCATAAAACACAATCACACAAGGCCAACAAAAGATAAGAGCAACCAAAGAAGACTAACGCCCTTTATTACTCCGATCCTAACAAATGACCAAGTAGCTCTAATAATATATGTGCCAGCAACAAATTGCACATAAATAAAATACTTCTACAACTCCGAGCTCAAATGGTCAATCCTAATCTCCTCTACGCCAAATCAACATACCATCCAACCGCATTAGCAAGGTGCCCACAACAACACGTCGCGGTTTCTCCACATCTTAGCCACTATCCTACCCAACCAACCTTCTATGTCTCCCTGCTTATGTCGCCAACACCATAAATCAAGGTCGTTCTGATTGTTTTTTTTTCTTTTGATTTTTCGTTTTTTTTTCACCTTTTTTTTTTTTTTTTTTTTTTTTTTTTTTTTTTTTTTGCAAAAATTGTACACACAAATCTATAGGTTGCCTCCCAGAAGCGTTGTTGTGTAACGTCGTTGGCTCGACATCTCGCGGAGTGGTAAACCACCCGACTTAAGTAAGAGTCTAGAAAATTACCTTACCAATGGAACGGGGTGGGCACTACTTGATTTGATATATATGACTTGTGTTGCTTTACCGGAGCCCTTCCGGCGAATTAGTTTATTAATCCAAGCTTTACCCTTTCTTTTACCAGCCTCGGCATCTTTAAGATTCGCCCATAGAAGGATACGCCTTTTCTCTCTAGGTGGGGAGTCCTGCAAAATCTCACAATCTTTGCTCGGAAGTGGTGGCTTACGGCTTCTCATAGAAGTATGGTGAGTAGCAATAGCAGAAAGAGAATAAACCGCAGAGCTAGTCAAATTAGGTGGATTAATTTCAAATTTAACCACCCTCCCATTAAACTCCATAGTCAAGGAACCATTTAGAACATCAATTCGGGTTCCTGCGGTCTTTAAGAATGGTCGACCCAATAAAATTGGGACTCCATCGACCTCCTGTGCCATATCCAAAACATAGAAATCAGCTAGAAAAACCAGCTGATCTACCTTAACCATTACATTCTCTACTACTCCCCTAGGGTGAACAGTAGACCTATTAGCAAGTTGGACTACCACCCTAGTACTGTTTAAAGGACCAAGCTTAAGAGACTCATAAACATGGTAGGGGAGAACATTTATTGACGCCCCTAGATCTAACATGGCTCTTTCAAACCGTGTATCACTTATAGTGCAAGCTATAGTAAAGACACCCGGATCACTACACTTAGTAAACAATGCCGACACAAATTCATTAGCTTTACCCTTTGGCTTTTTCAAACTCCATTCCTTTTATTTTCTTTTAATCGTACAAAGTTCTTTTAAAAACTTTGCGTACCTAGGAACACTCTTAAACAACTCAAGTAAAGGAATATTTACCTCGCATTTACGAAAGGTTTCGTAAATATCGGTGTCATGCTCCTTCTTCCTTGTGTCCTTCAAAGCCTTGGGAAAAGGTGGGAGGGGCTCATATGAAGGCATGGATGGTGTCACCTCCTTGGAATTAGATGCATCTTCTTCCCCTCCATCTTTCAGTAGCTTATCATCTTCAACCACTAGCTCCTCTTCTTCTTGAATGGTCACCACCTTAGGCTTAGCTTTTAGCTTTTCAATCTCCACTAATTACCTACCATTTCTTAATGATACGGCACTCACATTCTCCCTAGGATTTGGGACTGTTTAATATGGTAGAGCACCCGACTGTTTCGATTCCAACCGATTGACCGCACTAGCTAATTGACTCACTTGATTCTCAAGATTCTTGAAATTTTGCTTATTTTCTGCTCTATCTTGAGTGACACTAATGGTAAGAGCCCGAATCATGTCCTTAGTTGACATTGATGAACTCGGTGTAGCTTGTGGTGGTACCTGAGGTATCGAAGGTTGCTCTTGTGGTCGCAGAATAAACTGACCTCTAGGAGGGCCAGATGATGGGTTAACTTTAGAATTTCCCCAGCAGAAGTTGGGATGATCTTTCCATCCTTCATTATAAGTATTAGAGTATGGATCCCATTTCTTGTTTGGAATACTCTCCCATACACCATTCACCGTCTGAGAATCACCCTCTTGCACTTGAGGGCACAAATCGCTGGGATGACCCTTAGTAGAGCATATACCACAAATAACAGCCATTTGTCTGCTAGATAACATATCACGGAGTGTGGAAGCAATATTATCAACCTTTTCCTCCAAGCCAGGATTAACACCCATAGCACTCACTCCTCTCCGTGAAGTCCTTCTCTCAAACTGTCTAGAGGTCTCAGCTAGCTCTGTGATAACTTATACGTGCATTTTATATAGCCTTTTTAGTCTTATTTTGCACGTATTTCTATGCACTTTTGTACTGTTTTGTATTGCAATATGCCCCGAATTGGCTACTTTGGTTTGTTTTGTCTGTTTTGCAGAAATGAACCTGAAAGTGGTGAAACCATGCTCTATTTGTCCTATTTTGCATGCATTTTGAGGAGACGGGAATGTTAGAGCGAGAGTTATGCATTGGGATGTGTGAAGGGTAGTCAACGGAGCAGTCAAAGATGATTTAGAAGCTGACTTGGAGGAAGAACACTCGATCGATGGGTTTATTTGTTCGATCGAGTGGTTTGGGAAGCTGAAGAGTTCGATCGAGTGGTTTGCTGTGCTCGATCGAAATGCTGTTTAGTGGGTTTCCTCGATCGAGAGACATTTTGGTTCAATCGAGAGGATATGCTGATGAAGTCCTCAATCGAGTTGTTTTATATCACTCGATCGAGAGGTTTAGATATTACACGGGCTTAATTAACCCGTGTTGGACTTATTTCGTGATGGACTTAGTTTTCCTATTTAAGCATTGAATAATTAGGTTATTAAGTACGCTATTTTACGCTACTTATATAATATTCATTTTCTAAGAACTCTCTTAATCTTTCCCTTAAACTTTCTACTGAAAACTCTCTACTCCTTAATCTTTTGCTTAGTGGATTTGATCTTTACGCCGGAATCGCTTGAGATTGTAATATCTCTTCTCCTTCTAATCTTAATCTCATTATTTCGTTGCTTTAATCCCTGTTTTATTGTCTTAATTATTCTGCCATAATTTAGTTTATGCATTATTATTGTTTTCTTATCATGCCTTCAATTAGTTTATTCATTATTATTATTATTATTATTATTGACAACATTAGTAATATGAGTAGCTAAATTCTTTCATGTTGGGATTAGGGAATCCATGGTAGGATTGTGACGATGTAGCGAATAGGCTAGATGATTTATTTGTGAGAATCTGTACCCATGGCAATTTAATTATAATACCGACTTAGTTGAGTTCACGCTTCTAAGTTACCTTTAATCTGGTTAAATTTACTCCTGGATCGGAAGATTGGATTAAATAGACCTGCTATGAACAGTATACTACCCTGACGAGGACGGAAGTTAAGTTAGTGGAATCTAGGATAGAAAGTGGACCGGAAGGACCTTTCCTATATCCGTCTCACATTAGATTATCTAGGCTATTTGTAGTTGAGTCGCTAGACTACCATGGTGAACCGAAATCCTGACATGTTCTCTCTCATTTGATCACCTTTATTATAATTTCTGCCTTTTACTGCTCTTTCTTTACTACTCTCTCCTTTAAGCCTTTATTAGTTTAGAAACCAAATTTAAACCCCCATTTAGTGACCTAAATAGACGGACGTCTAACAGATATCATGCCTCCCTGTGGAGATCGACCTAACTTCCCTAGCTATATTAGTTAGTGCCAGTTGGTTATTTTTGGTAGGTACACTACTAGCCTGTCAAATTTTGACGACGTTGTCGGGGAGGCAATAGCCCTATCTGTTTTTGTTTTCGTTTATTTTTATCCGTCTCAGGGAATTTGTATTTCTTGAGACAGTTCTCATTTATCTCTTTCAGTGTTGTGTATGCCCAGGTCAAACAGGTCAGATTTAGTCCCAGCTGATTCTGAGCCAGAAAGGCTGTTTCGGCATAGACTCCGTCTGCAAAGAGAACTTCGAAAGAAAGACTTGAATACTTTCGAGCCCGAGCTACAACACTTTCTATTAGCAGAAGACCAGTCTTTAGAAGAAGATACTCTCATTTCTGAGAACAAGCCAGTAAAGATGCCTAACATTGCAAGTCACTCGGAGCCCAAAGCATCCTTTATTCCTAAAGGTTTCAATCTTCAGACTGAGGACGGTAACACTTTCGATATCCGTTCGTCTTACATAAATCTGGTGGAGAGAAATCTATACCGAGGAGTCGCGGGTGAAGATCCGCGAAAGCATATGGAAGTCTTTACCGACTATTGCTCTATTATTCCCGCTACTAAGGGAGTAACTCAAGACAAGATAAAGGAAGTACTTTTACCTTTTTCTCTGACTGATTCAGCTCGTGAGTGGCTGACTGATCTTGACCAAACAGCTGTTGGTATAACCAACTGGGAGACTCTCGCACTCGCCTTCTACAAAAGATACTTCCTTCCACAACGTAGTAATCAGCTGAGGGGAAAGATTACTAGTTTTAAGCAAGCACCTGATGAGACTTTCTATGAAGCTTGGTGTCGGTTCAAGAAGTTGGTGAGGTCTCTTCCTCACCATGGTTTTGATCAATGGTTTTTGTGCAACCAGTTCTACAATGGGTTGTACGATGACCATAGAGCTATTCTTGATGCCTCATCCAACGGAAGATTTCAAAAGAACATTGATGATGATAAGGGATGGGGCATTATTGAGGAGATGTGGCTGCTAGCTACTCCTGACAACAGGGTCCTATGCCCAAGGTTCCTTGGTACCCTGTCATATGGAATAGGCTGAATTTACCCAAACACTCTCTGATTGGCTGGTTGGCCATTCAATGGCGGTTACTAATCAAGGATAGGCTGTTAAGATTTGGTATCATTATTGATGGATCTTGTGATATGAGTTTAGATCAACCTGAGGATCACTGTCATCTTTTATATAAATGCAGATTCAGTAGTAGTTGCTGGAAGATTTTAGCTGATTGGTTGGGTGTCACCTTTCCTGATACTGAGATGCTGCACTGGTGTATACACTGGAGATGTAAGTCTCTGATGAAGAAGCAGATTGTCATGGCTGCTATCATTGCCATGGTCTATCAAATATGGAATGCTCGTAACATCTGTAGAGTGGATAACAAGATGCTTCATCCTACACATGTTGTTAAAACAGTCACTGAACTGATTAAGAGTAGGGGGATGCAATGGAAATGGACGTCCAAATACCATAATATGTACTAGGTTCCTTGGCTAGAGTAGCTAGATTTAGCGTTTTATTTGGTGTTCTAGCTTGCTATATCTGGTGATTTTGTACTCACGTTGCTTAATTATTAATATAATTTTCACATTTCACCAAAAAAAAAGTATTGAGGAGATGGCGACCCATTGTGCCGAATATGTGAACCCACAGGACGGTATTCGAACGGTCCATTCGGTTGATAAGGCAGTCGTGGCTCAGCTTGAAGCTATGAATGCTCGGTTTGATAGATTGGAGCTGCAATCTGCTGGAGATCAACAGACGGTTCATCTGTTGTCTAGGCAGGAAACTGTAATACTCCGTATTTATATGTCTTGGGGTACTCTATCGAGTAGCCCTTACTCTGTCGAGTATGGGCAAGTTGCGAAATAGAATAGTTTCTGACCTGTTGGGTACTCGATCGAGTAGTGGGGTACTCGATCGAGTAGGAGGGTACTCGATCGAGTACCTTGGGTACTCGATCGAGTGTCCCGTTTTACGGGGAGTTTTCTCGGGTTTTGTTAATTATGCGATTAAGGTATTTAAACATATTCATCATTGTTTTAATTCACTTTTACAAAACCTAAAACCCTGTTTAAGAGAGAAAGCGACCAGTTCATCTTCCTAATCGCATTCTTAGCAATTCCGGAGTTCGACGGTCGGTTCTTGTCGTTTTTCGTGTCGTTGGATTCCTTGCGTCGAGGGTAAGCTTTTAATATAGTTTTTATAATGTTTTGTTAAGATTGGTTAAACCCTAATTTAGGAATTGGGGGTTTTGGTGTGTAGTTTGTGATGTGTAGTCTTTATGTCTTTTGTATGATAGGAGGAGAATTCGTAGAGGAGCCGTTTTGATACAGCTGTAGATACCGTCTGCGTGTTGTGCTTTCCAGGTAGGATTTCCTACTCAGTATTAGTCCCATAATGGGATATTGGTGATGTGCTGTAGTTAGTTGTTTGATATGATGATTGTGATTGGTTGTCTATGGCTCTCGAGATGCATTCTCGGCTGAGTGGGGTCACTTGCGGGAGTGACTTCACGCCCTAGTTTCGCCCTTCGTGGAACCCGCCACGGGAGGGGATGTGCACATTAATGGGACAGGGTTATCGCTCGTACGATGAGCGGGGCTTAGGTGGGAACGGCCTGCGGTCCCCCAGGTGGTCGCTGGTCCGGTGGGACGTCGTATTGAGATGATGGGAGTTGGTGGTGTGTGTGTGTGTGTGTGTGATTCAATTTGTCTGTTTGTCTTATTATTGTTATCTATATTGATTGTGTGATTAGTGCGACCCGGTGTTGTTTTGTAAACTGCGGTGATCCATTCGGGGATGGTGAGCAGATATTGAGCAGGTATAGAGATGAGTCTTTGGGATAGTGGGATGGCCACGACATGACGATAGAGTCTTCCATTTGTAGTTTAGCATTTATTTACATTTCAGTTGATAATGAGATAGTTTGGAATAATGTATCGTACTTTGGTTTGGTTTGAGGATTGTATTTATTCATTAAACTATTTATATTAAACGTTGTTTCTGTTTTGTCTATTTGATTATCATACCTCGGGCGACCGAGATGGTAATGTCTTTATACCTGAGTGGTCCTGGTAAGGCACTTGGAGTATGGGGGTGTTACAAATGGTATCAGAGCGACGATCCTGAAACCTGTAACCAATGAACTTAATGAACATAGGGAGTCAATTAAAATGAACCCGGGGTAAAAGTTGTAGGAGCTAGTGCAAAGGCTTGGGAGACGTCCTAAAGTCGCGGGGTCGCCCTACAACTTTGAACCGGTCACATGGGAAAGTGTTTGTCGAGTCATATGTGTGCTTGGTTAACTTGTTAACAATGTGATGAAGTGTGTGATTGTTGGATGTTGAAGGAGAAGTTGAGAATGTGAAAGAAAAGTAATATATGTGTAGACTTGATGTTGGAATAACATGTTGGGTGTTTACAATGTGGCTTTAATAGCATGATGAATTGATCTTGTTGATAGTAGAAAAGATGCGTAGCATACTTGTTATGATATCATGTGGTTTTATAAAGTTTAACATGTTAGTATATGACGTAATATGCGGGTAGCTCTTACGTATTAGTGATACTCGATCGAGTGGGGACCGACTCGATCGGGTGGGTTTTTGGCGATTTTGAGTCCGGAATCGAGTTTTGGGGCACTCGATCGAGTAACTAGGGGTACTCGATCGAGTAGGGGGTCACTCGATCGAGTAGCCTAGATACTCGATCGAGTAGGTAAGAGATCAGAAGGTCTGTTTGGTTCTGGAGCTTGGGTACTCGATCGAGTACGTGGGGCACTCGATCGAGTAGCCCGTTACTCGATCGAGTGTGTTTGGGAACTCGATCGAGTGGGTTCTGGGCAGCGTGTTTTCGTGTTTTGAGGTTTAATACGTGTGTTTATGTTTACCCTTTCTTATATAGCTTCAAGATGCCGCCCAAGAGAACTGCTTTGTACGCGAGAGCTGAGCTTATGACCACGGATGACATCGTTAAGATGTTAGAGCACCAGGATGCTCTTACTGAGACCCTGAAGAGAGTGAATGAGGACAAGGATAAGAGTAAGGAGAAGGAGGTTGATCATTCTAAAATCAGCCTCTATATTGCGAGGTTTAACCCGAAAGAGTACAAGGGGGTTGAGGAGCCTAATCTGCTTGATAGTTGGCTGAGAGAGATGGAGAACATCTTAGACTTGGTTCATTGTCCGATGAGATGAGGGTGGAACAGCTGCGTTTTATCCGAGGGAGGCGCAGGCAAGTGGTGGGATTCGGTGAAGGTGAGTGCTAAGGAGATATACACCAACCAAGGCTTACTGCGATACCTTGGGGGAGTTTCGTAGGGTGTGAGGAAGGAGTTCGTACGGAGCATGTGAGGAGTAAGTTGAGGGAAGAGTTTGATAAGTTTAAGATGATCCTGAGATGTCTGTAGCAGAGAGTACTACGGACGGTTCAATGAGAAGTCCAGGTATCGAGGATATGGGTTTAAGTGAGGAGAACCTGGCATTGAGGTTTGAGAGAGGGTTGACTACCAAAAGTATGGATAAGTTACCCGTGGGAATCCTTACCGATGTTAAGGAAGCTTATGAGAGGGTTGGGAGAGCTGAGAGGTTGGTGGAAATGGCTCAGGAGAGGTCTAGCGGTGAGAAGAGGAAGTCGGAGAGCGAGGGTGGTGGCCAATCTAATTACAAGAAAGGCAACTACAATCAGTCTAAAGGATTTTCTTCGGGTCCGGGTTTCTTCTTTGGGACTTCCTTTGGGCGAGGCCGAGGAGTGTGAGTAATAGTTGGGGAGTGACTGCTTTGGTTGTGGTGGCGTAGGCCACAAGAGACATGAGTGCACGAGTGCACCGGATCTGTTCGAGACCGCACAGAGCTTTGCGAGCAATGACCGGCTGGATCCTGGCCAAACCGGGGAGGTCAGAGCTACCAGAGTGGAGGCAACCGCAACGGCGGTAATTCTTATCAGAAGACACCGATGAACAACAACAACAACAATCAAGGGTCGGGTGCTAAGCCGACCGCATCAGCCAGGATTGTGTCGGGGAGGTGGGCATAAGACCAGTGGCAAGTTGTTCATGATGGACAAGAAGGCAGCTGAGGAAGATGCGCACGTTATCACCGGTACATTCCTTGTTAATGGTATTCCTACGTTTGTTTTGTTTGATTCGGGGGCTTCTCAGTCGTTTGTGTCTTCGAGTCATGTAAAACAGTTGGGTTTGAGAGTATATGAGTCTGTTAGGGAGCAAGTTTTCATACCTTCGGGTGAGTCTGTATCGTGTGGGAGGTTGTTTAGAGATGTATCTTTGATAGTTGGGCAAGTCGATTTCCCTGTAGACTTGCTAGAGTTTCCTTTTAATGGTTTCGAGATGATAGTTGGGATGGATTGGTTAGGAAAGTATAAAGCTAAGATAGACTGTCATCAAAAGAAAGTGTCCTTAAGGGGTCCAAAGGGTGTAAGTGTCTCTTATCGTGGGTTTCTAGTCAAACCCAAAGTTAAGTTGATTGCAGCTGTCACCTTGAAGTCGTATCTGAGGAAGGGATGTCCGTTGATCTTGTGTCATGTGAGAGATGACCGGATAGAAGGTCCAGCAGTTGATGAGATACCAGTGGTGGGAGAGTTTGCAGATGTTTTCCCGGAGGAGATTCCGGGGTTGCCACCGAAGAGGGAGATAGATTTCACCGTTGAGTTGAAGCCAGGGACGGGGCCAATCTCTAAGGCACCGTACCGTATGGGTCCTAAGGAGATGGAGGAACTTAGGAAGCAGTTGGATGATTTGATAGAGAAGGGATACATTAGACCAAGTGTATCGCCTTGGGAGCACCGAGCATTCGTGAAGAAGAAAGATGGGAGCTTGAGGTGTGCATAGATTACAGGGAGCCGAACGTGTGACGATAAAGAACAAGTATCCTTTGCCAAGGATAGATGACCTGTTTGATCAGTTGAGTGGTGCAACAGTCTTTTCTAAGATTGATTTGAGGTCGGGGTACCATCAGGTGAAGATTAGAGAGGTGGACATACCAAAGACAGCTTTCACGTCAAGGTATGGCCATTATGAGTACGTGGTGATGCCGTTTGGGTTGTCTAATGCACCGGCAGTGTTTATGGATTTGATGAATAGAATCTTCAGACAGTTCTTGGACCAGTTTGTAGTAGTGTTTATCGATGATATCTTGGTCTACTCTAAGACTAAGGAGGAGCATGAGGAGCATCTGAGGATCGTGTTGCGAGACTTTGAGAGATCATGAGTTGTATGCTAAGTTTGTCCAAGTGTGAGTTCGGTTAGAGAAAGTTGCTTTTCTGGGGCATGTAATCTCTAAAGATGGGGTAGTTGTGGATCCGGCGAAGATTGAGGCAGTGACAAAGTGGGAAGCACCAAAGAATGTTCTTTGAGGTTAGAAGTTTCTTGGGTTTAGTGGATACTACGGACGGTTCGTGAAAGATTTCTCCAAGATAGCTAGACCGATGTGCGTTAATGAGGAAAGAGAACAGGTTTCGTTGGGATGAGGGTTGTGAGACGGCGTTCCAAACATTAAAGGAGCGTTTGACCACAGCTCTGTCCTAGCATGCCTGAAGGGAGCGAGAATTTCGAGGTTTATACGGATGCCTCGAAGAATGGGTTGGGATGTGTGTTGATGCAGAATGGTAAAGTGATTGCCTATGCTTCTAGGCAGTTGAAGCCTTATGAGGAGAACTACCCTACTCATGATCTGGAGTTGGGTGCAGTGGTGTTTGCTCTCAAGATTTGGAGACATTACCTTTATGGAGCAATCTTTAAGGTATTTTCTGATCACAAAAGTCTTAAGTACATCTTCACGCAGAAGGAGTTGAACATGAGACAGAGAAGGTGGATGGAGCTGATTGGTGATTATGACATGGAAATTATCTACCATAAAGGGAAGGCCAATGTTGTTGCGGATGCTTTGAGTAGAAAGAGTGTACATTCCTTGTGTACAGCTCTATCTTTGATGAGGCTGCGGGATGAGGTAGCGAGCTTTGGGATACATATGATGCGAGAAAAAGGGGATGCCATGGGTGATATGACAAGACATCCGGAGTTTTATGATGATATTCGGGATAAGCGAGGCTTTGGATCCTAAGATAGTGGAGTGGAGAGCTGGAGTAGAGAAAGGGACAGTGTCCCGCTTTTCTATTCATACAGATGGTAGTTTGAGGTTTGATGGTAGGTGGTGTGTTCCGAATGACGAGGAGTTGAAAAAGACAATCATGAAAGAGGCGCATTGCACACCATATTCAGTTCATCCAGGTGGAGACAAGCTATACAAAGATTTGAAGAAAACGTTTTGGTGGCCTGGGATGAAGAAAGAGACAGCTGAGTTTGTGTCCCGTTGTTTGACATGCCAAAGAGTTAAAGGGGAACAGAGAAGACCACAAGGTAAGATTCAGTCTTTAGAGGTGCCTGAGTGGAAGTGGGAATCCATTTCCATGGATTTCATTGTGGGTTTGCCGAAGAGTCAACAAGGTAACACATGATTTGGGTGATAGTGGATCGTCTGACTAAGTCAGCTCACTTTGTTCCAATGAAAGATACATGAACTAAGGCACAATTGGCTATGGCCTATCGAAAGAATGTGCTTAAGTTACATGGAGTCCCTAAGGACATAGTGTCTGACAGAGATGCGAGGTTTATATCGAGGTTTTGGAAGGAGTTGCAGGAATCGTTGGGAACAGCTTTGAAGATGAGTACAGCATTTCATCCTGCGACAGATGGGTAGACTGAGAGAACAATCAAGACTCTTGAGGATATGTTGCGAGCTTGTGTGATGGATTTTAGTGGTAGCTGGGAGCAAAGGCTGGATTTGATAGAGTTTTCTTACAACAACAGCTATCACACCAGTATTGGTATGGCACCGTTTGAGGCTTTGTATGGGAGGAGATGCAGGAGTCCAATCTGTTGGGACGATAGTGCTGAGGCAGTGGTTTTAGGACCAGAGATGGTGCATGAGATGGTGGAACAGATTAAGATGATCAGGGAACGGATGAGAGCAGCCCAGGATCGACAAAAGAGTTATGCAGATCTACATCGTCGGGACATAGAGTTTCAGGTTGGGGACAAGGTTCTTCTGAAAGTGTCTCCGATGCGTGGAGTTATGAGATTTGGGAAGAAAGGCAAGCTAAGTCAGAAGTTTATAGGGCCTTATGAGATCTTAGAGCGAGTTGGGGAAGTTGCTTATCGTTTGGCTTTACCAGCTGCGTTGGAGAGAGTGCATAATGTGTTTCATGTATCGCAGCTGCGGAAGTATGTGAGTGACCCGTCACATGTGTTGGAGGCAGAGAGCTTAGAGCTAGATGAGTCTTTATCATACCTTGAGGTGCCTAAGCAGATTCTAGACCGAAAGGTTAGAAAGACTAGGAGTGGTGAGACAGTTTTGCTTAAGATCCTTTGGTCTAACCACGAGACTGAGGAAGCTACATGGGAGGCGGAGGATATCATGAAAGAGCGTTACCCTTTCCTTTTTGATCAGGTATGTATGGTCACGGGGACGTAACCTTGTTTCTTTTAGGGGGGTAGGAGATGATCGCGAGAGTTTTTAAGAGTTTTATACACCTTTTATATGTTGTGTCGGTATGTTTGTCGGGATAAGTTGGGTTAGTATCATGCTTTACGTTGTGTTTGTTTGACCTTCGAGTCGGGAGGCTTATGGGAGTACCTTTGTTTAGTAGTGGTTTGAACTCAGGGGGACGAAGTTCCTTTTAAGGAGGGAAGACTGTAATACTCCGTATTTATATGTCTTGGGGTACTCTATCGAGTAGCCTATACTCTGTCGAGTATGGGCAAGTTGCGAAATAGAATAGTTTTTGACCTGTTGGGTACTCGATCGAGTAGCTGGGGTACTCGATCGAGTAAGGGGGTACTCGATCGAGTACCTTGGGTACTCGATCGAGTGTCCGGTTTTACGGGGAAGTTTTCTCGGGTTTTGTTAATTATGCGATTAAGGTATTTAAACATATTCGTCATTGTTTTAATTCACTTTTACAAAACCTAAAACCCTGTTTAAGAGAGAAAGCAGCCACTTCATCTTCCTAATCGCATTCTTAGCAATTCCCGGAGTTCAGACGGTCGGTTCTTGTCGTTTTTCATGTCGTTGGATTCCTTGCGTCGAGGGTAAGCTTTTAATATAGTTTTTATAATGTTTTGTTAAGATTGGTTAAACCCTAATTTAGGAATTGGGGGTTTTGGTGTGTAGTTTGTGATGTGTAGTCTTTATGTGCTGTATGATAGGAGGAGAATTCGTAGAGGAGCCGTTTTGATACAGCTGTAGATACCGTCTGCGTGTTGTGCTTTCCAGGTAGGATTTCCTACTCAGTATTAGTCCCATAATGGGATATTGGTGATGTGCTGTAGTTAGTTGTTTGATATGATGATTGTGATTGTGATTGTGATTGTGATTGGTTGTCTATGGCTCTCGAGATGCGTTCTCGGCTGAGTGGGGTCACTTGCGGGAGTGACTTCACGCCCTAGTTTCGCCCTTCGTGGAACCCGCCACGGGAGGGGATGTGCACATTAATGGGACAGGGTTATCGCTCGTACGATGAGCGGGGCTTAGGTGGGAACGGTTGCGGTCCCCCATCGCGGAGGCGGGTCCGGTGGACAACAAGTATTGAGATGATGGGAGTTGGTGGTGTGTGTGTGTGTGTGTGTGTGTGTGTGTGTGACAGTTCAGCTGTCTGTTTGTCTTATTATTATTATCTATATTGATTGTGTGATTAGTACTGACCCCGGTGTTGTTTTGTAAACCTACGGTGATCCATTCGGGGATGGTGAGCAGATATTGAGCGGTATAGAGATGAGTCTTGGGATATTTGGGATGGCCACGACATGACGATAGAGTCTTCCGCTGTAGTTTAGCATTTATTTACATTTCAGTTGATAACAGATAGTTTGGAATAATGTATCGTACTTTGGTTTGGTTTGAGGATTGTATTTATTCATTAAACTATTTATATTAAACGTTGTTTCTGTTTTGTCTATTTGATTATCATACCTCGGGCGACCGAGATGGTAATGTCTTCATACCTGAGTGGTCCTGGTAAGGCACTTGGAGTATGGGGGTGTTACAGAAACTGTCATTTGTGAGAGGTGTGGAAGCGATGACGGTCATACTGCTATTGACTGTCTAACCGAGAAAGAACAAGTCCTTGCTTTTCAGCAATATAGGCAAGGAGGAGGTTCGTATTACAAAAATCAAGGGGCAGCCCATCCCAATTTGAGGTGGACAAGTCAAAATGTTCTTAATCCCACTCCTCCACCGCAGCAGCAGAAGCCATATGTCCCTCCTCACAAGGCTCAACAAGGCTTCCAAAAGCCTCCTTCTTTTCCTCCACCGAATCAAGGAGCATCATCTTCAAGTGGGGTAAGTGAGCTAGCTGAGTTAAAGAATATGCTTAAGTCGTTGACAAAGCAATGGCAACTAAGTGACCAACAGAAAGAAGCATCCATCAAGTCACTTGAAACTCAAGTTGCTCAACTCGCCGCCAATCAGTCCACGAGGAAACCGGGTCATTTGCCGTCCCGATCTGAGAAGAATCCACACGAGACGGTAAACTTGATTAATTTGAGAAGTTGTCGTTCATATGAAGGACCAGAATTGTCGACTTTAGATGACATATCAAACCCGAGGAAGGCCATAAATGCTGATGAACAGTCAGTTGTCGCTGAAAATATGCTTACCACGAAGAATATACTCGATCGACTAGTTTCAGGGGGTCGATCGAGTAAAAAGGAAGCTGAAATCACTCGATTGAAGGGAAATTCTACTCGATCGAGTGAACTGGATAATCATGGGATCGATCGAGAGGTGCAAATCACTCGATCGAGTGACAATTTTGAAGAAACCGTTCGATCGAGTGGAAACTTGCCTCGATCGAATACTGCTGCTATTGAGGAACTCGATCGAGAGCCTGCTATTGCTCGATCGAGTGAAATTTCACCTGGAAAGACTCGATCAAGAGGTAAAAAGTCTTGATCGAGTGAAAAAGAGCTTGAACCTGCTGAGACGTTGGAAGAGAGAAACAAAGGGCTCGAGATTCCTATTACGGTGCCCTTCCCAAGACGATTACAGAGCACTAAAGCCAATCAACAGTTCGGTAAATTTGACGAGCTCCTGAAAAGCTTACAGGTCACTGTTCCATTCGCCGAGTTGCTGACACAGGTACCCTCTTATTTAACGTTTATGAAAGAAATGTTATCACGTAAGAGGCATATCAATGATCATGAGACGGTAGCTTTGACCGAGGTAGGGACCGCCCTAGTTCAAAATAAGTTGCCACCAAAACAGTCAGAGCCGGGTAGTTTCTCAATTCCATGTCACATAAGTACCCATTTGATTGATAACGCGCTATGCGATCTTGGTGCTAGCGTGAGCGTCTTACCTTTGTCTCTCGCAAAGAGACTTGGTTTGACCAAATTTAATTGCACAAACATGACCGTACAGATGGCCGACCGTAGTATATCACGACCGTTACGAGTAATAGAGGACATACCTATCAAAATCGGGAGATTCTTTATTCACGTTGACTTCGTAGTGCTTGACATACCCGAGGACACTCACACCCAAATTATTTTAGGGAAACCATTTTTATTCACTACTTGCACAGTGATAGATGTTATAGATACCTCATTTCTGCACTTCCCACAAACCACCCGGTGATGATTGGGCCGCATGTTTGGTACACGGAATGATTTGTGATAGTTCGTAAGTTTATCGTCAAGTGGTCGCTCAAACACTTGTGTCTACCTTATAGTCGTCATCTACGCGCCGATACGGCCGTTTTGACAGTAATTAGAGTACATTTGGAGTCCGGGTCAAAAAACCGTCTTCATTTTCTAATAACCGTTTAAAATGCCGAGTCAGAATGTTCTAGAATGTTCCGCATATTTCTATTCCATTTTTTCCAATCTTTTAATCTTTGGTAAAATATATCCCGAAATTATCATATAAAATATTAAGGAAATAAGATTAATCCGCTATTCCATAATAGAAACACGGAAATCTTTCTTCCGCATGAGTAAACCACTGAGGAAAAGACGCAGCAGGTGCTGCGCCTCTTCCAAGAGACGCAGCGCTTGCTGCGCCTCTTCCTCAGTACTTTTCTGCGTATTTTTCGTATCTTTTCGAGATTCACATCCAAAGTTTCTTCGAAAACCCTAATTTTCGTCGTGTGATTAGTATAAATAGAGACCTTCGGCCTCTCATATTTCTCACACGAGTGTCCACCCTTCTCTTCTCCTTTTTCATTCTAGACCACGTTCTTACTTTTTGGCGTCTACGTGCTTGAACTTTCGACCACGTAAGCTCGGATCCTTCTGAGTACCAGCCTCGTTTTGCATGATCGGCCAATTTGACCAACTCCACAATCAATCAACTTAATCAATCTGTTTAATTCCTCTAAGAGGGCACTTTCGTCGTACATTCGAGTCGAGCATCACTAAACGTTAACTTAGTCAATCTCGTTTCGTCAAACATGTAAGTCTGAGGGTGTAAATCCTTCTCTTTTAATTATTTTACTTTATTTATTGTAATCATTATTGTAAGATTTACGTCGAAAATACGCTTAAAACCGATTTATAAAACCTTATTTCAAACCCTTTTTATGGATTATTAGGAGACAAACGTCGAGAAAGGACGCAACAACTGATGCGCCTCTTCGAAGAGATGCAGCACCTGCTGCGCCTCTTCCTGAGGTTGCCGCAGTTCCTGCTTCCTTTCTTCTTCCTTCGTCTTTTGTTCCTCTGTATGTTTTATTTTGCTTTCAATTGTTCATGTTTCTTTCAACACAGTAATTCTAATATGATAATTTTAACCTGTAATTCATTAATATTTATCATCATCAACATCCCGACTTAAATCCCTTATAATCCATATTTGCGGGTTTTCGTCATTTAAATCAATTCGGGTTTTTAGAGGTTCGATTCATCCATATTGAGTCTCTTGAACTCATCTTTGATATATTTCCATCTGTTATTCATCGTTGCCATCATTAATTCGTCTTTAACCTAATTAATTTGATTAGTTTGTTTAATTTGTGTTATTAATTCTCATAATTAACCTTATTAATCTTGTAAATAATTCATCCTAATTAGTTTTTATCCATGTTTTATCGTTTTTATGACCTCAATCACATGTAAATAATCTGTTAAACCACTTCTATCCCAGTCAAATAATATAATCAAGCATTAAAATCACCAATGAATATTAACGATTTGCAATTCCGGCTTCACAGCCAGAACTGAGCTCAGGAACAGACGCAGCATCTGATGCGCCTGTTCCTGGTTGAGTTCTGCCCCTGAACTTCCGTTGTTGCTTTAACCTAGTTTATTAGTTTACGTATTTAATTTACTATTAATCGTATTATCACTAATAATCTGTTCGTTAATTTATTTATTCTTTCTTTTCTCAAACCACCCGTTTTAAATGTATTTTCGACATAAATCAATTAATCCAATGTAATTATTGTAATTTTCTTTATTGCATTCTTATTGTATTTCTTTTATCGTATTGCTTGTATGCTCTCACATGTAATCGATCTTAAAACCCTACTTCGACTCAATTGCATGTTAAATTATGTGATAATCAACTTAGTATTAATTCTCACATGCTAGGATTAATCTAATGAATGTTGCATTGCATGCATATAAACTGACAACATATCGAGCATAGACAATTTCCCTAATCATTAGTAGAGGCCGCTATCGAGGCGAGCGGGATTAGGTGTTCGATCAAAAGAGCTTCCTAATACGTATCCTCACCCCTTACTCCAGATCTCTGTGAACATCCGTATTCATTGCCATCCACGAGAGTCATTCTAGACATAGAATGCTAAGGGTAACGAGTTCTTGGGGTTCATGTCACTACTTTGTGTCTTGACATGGCACGAGGTATTCGAACGGTTTCCAATTTTCCACAATAAATTGGTGGCGACTCCACAAATGCACAAGAATAGCTTGCTCGCTTTTCGCCCCCGTGGGCCCGCGTCCACAGATGTTGGGGGTAAGACACTCAAGTTTCAAGTAGGAGATGAGGAATTGATTTTCCATCAATCAAAGTTTCGTAGGGCTCCCATGCAAGCTCAACCTTGCAATGCCCTTTCCTCTACTGACTCCCATATTGACACTCCAGATGAAAATTTGGAATTTTGTGCTACAATTGTAACCCCTCCGCCTCAGGTTGAGAGCGAAAAGGAAGAACGTTCGTCTGTTTTCCTTGTTGTAGGTACAGATGGATTGGATGTAGGAGCTGTCAAAGGTCATAGTGCAATTAAAGACAATCAAAAAGGGGATCCTAACGTCAAAGCTGATGGGAAAGATAAAGGGACGAGGAAAGTTCGTGCATACGTGGATGTTAACTATTCTCCCCCTACTAGTTCAAATTCAAGCTCGTGGAGAACGAAGAGGACGGTTAAGGATGCTGAAGGGACCCCCTCCACTCAGAAGCCCTCCGTTGGGCTACTGATTTTTTTTTGGGAATTGAGCGGGGAATGCCCCGTGTAACAAATTGTAAAAATTAATTTTAAATTTCCGTTGAATTTCTTTATTGCGTTTTTTAGAACTTAGAATTTAGACTATTTTTAGCGTAGTTAGAAAGACTATAGGCTATTTTTTGTGATTTGGTATGTTCGGGATATGTTTGTGAGTGTTTTTATACAGGTTTGGGAAGATAATGACGCACTTGGATGAGTTACACGAAGAAAAGAATTCGATCGAGTACTTTTTGTACTCGATTGAGAGGAATGCACAGGAAAGGGTTCGATCGAGTAGTTTCCAGTTACTCGATCGAAATGGCTAAAATGGGAAGTTCTCGATCGAGTAGATTTTCACTCGATCGAGTGAAATGGAGGTTAGACTTCTCGATATGTCTATTTAAAATCACTCGATCGAGTGAAATTGCAAATCATACGCAGGAAGTATCCCTTTAACTTCTATTTTCTTCTTTCATTTTATTTTGTTCTTCATTTTACCCTCCCTTTTCGCGACATAACACCCCAAATTCTCCATTTTCTCTTGCTCAATACCAAATCCGCCACCCACAATTTGTTTCTAGCTTTTAAATCGACAATTGCCCTCTCATTTGCCCTTCAAATTTGTTCTTTTTCGCGGTCAATTTGGGTATTTAGGGTTTGCGGTTTTCGATCGAAAATTCGCTTATTTGCATCGTTTTTTGTCGATTATCTTGATTCCTCTTGTGGGTTTCTTTATCAAGTAAGTTTTCCCACTACCTCTTTGTTATTTAATTGCTTAATTTCGAAAACATGGGGTAATTAGGGTTTAGGGCTTTTGTTGTAAGTCGAAAATTTTGACTGAAATTGGGGACTTTTGTGTATAATTGGTTTAATTAATTGTTTCCTCCATTGCTTACTTGATTAGGATGGACAGTAGTTCTATGCCTTTGTCTAGTTCGAATGTAGTTCCGTCCTCTGCTGAGACGATGGTCCCTGCTGCCACCACCGTCACCACGCCTGTTAGTACCGCTGCTACTCTCGTGTTACTTGTTACTACTGCTGGTACTGTTGTTACTGCTGCTAGCTCCGCCCCCACTTCCACTTCCGTTTTAGCCTCTGTTTTAGTTAGTTCTGCTGCTAGCTCTTCTTCTGTGTCGGTTTCTGCTGCTTCTACTGTTGCAGCCACAGCTAGCACGTCGGGTACTGTGACCACCCTTGATGCGTGGTCACCAGCTGTCACAGCTGCCTACAGGGCCGCTCTAGTACCTCGTCCCGCTACTGGACGGGCTTCTACTTCAGGTACTAGAGGGCGGGGTCGCGGACGAGCTACACCCTCTGTTGGCCGCTCTGCTGGCCATGTCACCATCCGCGTGGATGATTCACTTGACTCGCACCCCGACTATCCTGAGGTGATCTTTGTTAATGCTATGCATCACACTCGATTCTTTGCTTTAGCTAGTTGTGATTTTCTGTCTACTAAATTTTTGTGTCGTCAGTCACTTGATAGACTTGGTATTTACGAGCTAGTTTGTGAGATTTTGAGGGATACGGGGATGTCTGGACTAGCCACCATGAGTGCCTTGACCTTCAAGGAGCTGACCCTTAAATTTTTCAACTCCTTTACCTTCTCTTCTGAGGCACACGACACTGACCCCACTTGTGCTTAATTAACCCGTGTTGGACTTATTTCGTGATGGACTTAGTTTTCCTATTTAAGCATTGAATAATTAGGTTATTAAGTACGCTGTTTTACGTTACTTACACAATATTCATTTTCTAAGAACTCTCTTAATCTTTCCCTTAAACTTTCTACTGAAAACTCTCTACTCCTTAATATTTTGCTTAGTGGATTTGATCTTTGCGCCGGAATCGCTCGAGATTGTAATCTCTCTTCTTCTTTTAATCTTAATCTCATTATTTCCTTGCTTTAATCCCTGTTTTATTGTCTTAATTATTCTGCCCTAATTTAGTTTATGTATTATTATTGTTTTCTTATCATGCCTTCAATTAGTTTATTCATTATTATTATTATTGACAACATTAGTAATATGAGTAGCTAAATTCTTTCATGTTGGGATTAGGGAATCCATGGTAGGATTGTGATGATGTAGCGAATAGGCTAGATGATTTATTTGTGAGAATCTGTACCCATGGCAATTTAATTATAATACCGACTTAGTTGAGTGCACGCTTCTAAGTTACCTTTAATCTGGTTAAATTTACTCCTGGATCGGAAGATTGGATTAAATAGACCTGCTATGAACTGTAATACCCCGTATTTTATTATCGACTGAGCGAGATATTATTATTTAATGGTAGCGTAAAGGTAATTAAATCATGTTTTATGGTAATGGTAAAAGCGTAAAAGTAATTGATTAATTCATATCGTAAGATGAGTCGGGTTCATAGTTGAGTGGCATTTTTGGGTCAAGGTGTCATAGCCCATTTACCCACTTACTACCCACTTACCCTTTTACTTTTTTACCCCACCAAAACCCTAAAACGAAACCCTAATCTAACCTTAAAACCCAACCCCCTTCATACCGTCATTTCTTCACATCACCATCATCAACCCTTTTTCTTTCACGCCTCACGCATTATTTACGACCAACGAGCGCACGCCGGTGAGTGTGGGAGGAGTAGGGTCTACCGTGAGTCTAGGGAAGCCGTTGCTAGTGGTCGAGGGTGGTTGTATTGGCCAGGAAAAGCACGGGTCGACGGCCGTCATAGGTAAGGTTTCTGTTTTCATTTCATCCTGTTGTTTTGATTTGAGTTGTACGTCTTTTAGGGACTGTTGTAGCAGTCGTGGGGGTGTGGGATGTGTTGTTGGTGATGAGTCGAGTCGGGTGGTGGTGGGTAGAGTGGTTGTCGTCGCTGTTGGTGGTTGCAGTGGTGACGTTTAGGTGTCGGGGTTGTTTGGGTGATTTTTGTTCATTTCAGGCAAGGGGTAATGGGGTGGCACCACCGTGGACTCGGGGGAGGTCAAATCGGTGGTGCCACGTGTGTCAGAGTCGTCGTGCGATGGTGGTGGCAAGAGTGGTGGTTGGTAAGGTGGCAGGGGAGTGTCGTGGTGGTAGGCGAGTTGGGAAAGGGGCTGTTTGTGGCATTTGTGGCGGCAGGGACGCAAGCAGGGGGTGTTGGTGGTGGTGGCTCTGACCACCGGCGTGGGTCGACCACGTTGGTGGTGGTGGGAGGTGAACAGGCCAGACCTGGTGTCAGGCCTGGTGGTCGGCGGTGAGGGTTGGTGACTGTTGGGGTGAGTTGAGACGGGTTGAAAGGGGGGTGTTTGGAAGTCGGGTTTGGTTCTTGTTTTTGGGTCATTTTTGTTACGATTTTTATTTTAATGAGTCGGGAATATGTATATTTCTATTATTCACATTATTAGTTTTAATCATTAAGTTAATATTAAGTAGCGGTGAGGGAATAATATATTTAAGTTTTTGAGTCGGGATTTTATTTCGAGAAGGTTACTATTTTTAGTAACTTGCTATTTTTGGTAATTGCTATTTTGGAAACTTCCCTTTTTAGGAAACTTTCTATTGTGGGTAACTTATATTTTTAGTAACTTCTAAATTGGGAAAGTTTCTACTTATAGTAACTTTTGATTATGGGAACGGGAATAGTTAAGAGAATTAATTATGTTATATATATATATGTTTAGGTGGCGAGTTTCGGGTGGAGTACTTCTGATCTGCAGTTAGCTTATCACCGCTATTTGAGGTAGGGGAATACACTGGACTTGATATAGTACTAAGTGACTGGATTGACTAAATCGGTGATTTACATGTTATAATATGATTGTCTGATTTAATTCCGTTAAGTACTTCTGTTGAACTGTTTTATTATATTATTACATTGGAGTTGGTGGAGGTGGTGATGATGATGTTGTGATAAGGCCCAGGCGGGTTCTGCAGGACTTGCCCTGGTGTCCTCAGCTGTGAGCTGGCAGATCGACTACGGTCGATAATTATAGTCTACCGGGGATCGGTAAGGCTGGGTTGTCCGGGGTACGAGTTGTGATGGCGATGGTGGTGATGGAGGAGCATGTGTTTTATGTTGTTGTTTTATTGTATTACCTACTCAGCTTCGCGGCTGACCCTGTGTATTCGTGTACGCCTGTGATGATCCAATTATTGGGAGCAGATTGACGGGTATTTGAGAGCGATGGGAGCTGGCCGGGAAGAGAGCTTGGACGACTGACTTAGTGCCTAGCCCACCTTAGTCTTATTAATAGTTTTATCAGACTTATCTTTTGGTCGTATTTTGGAGACTTTGTTTTAATTTCAGTTGTAATCTCACTATAAACATTTTAATAAAGTCTTGTGTTTCTTTCCTTTGTTATCTACTGCCTCGGGGTTCCGAGATGGTAACACCAACATTTATCTGAGGAGTCCTAGTTCAGGCCCTTAAATAAATGGGGGTGTTACAAAGTGGTATCAGAGCGAACGATCCTCAGGCCTAAACCAATGAATCTAATGAATTTAGGAAGAGTCAAATAAAATGAACCCCGGGATAGAACTGTTAGGAGCACACTAAAGGCAAGGAATGAGTTAGGGGCCCCCTCACACCGAACCATTGGCCCTCTCAGTTTGACCCGGGTACCCTGAGATCATATGAGCGGAAAAGGGTAGAGTAGGAAAGTTGTAAGATATTGAACATGAAAAACTATTCCATGATGTGATAAATAAGGCAAGGTGATATACTGTTAGTATAAGTATACATGTGTTTAATTGTGATTCGGAGGTAAGAATTGGCATAATAATGAAGTATGATATTTATATATATGATGCTTAAGATTTTAAGATGGATGTTATGTTTAGTGATATGCGGTTATGTGATCCCTGAACCATGTTAGCTAGATATGTAGGGTAGGAGATGTTTAGAATTGACTAAGTAATTCTAGTGTTGCAGGGAACATCACTAACTCTCCTAATTTTTTTATAGACATGCCTCCAAAAAGGGATACCGCTGCTAATGACACCCAAGCGGAGTTGAATAGGCTCGAGTGAGAATGAGGCCCTAAAGGCCAAACGAGTGGATCCGGGAAAGATGAGCACCATTGTGGCAAGGCATAACCCCACCATATTCTTGGAGAGGGGGACCTCAATTCTTTGGGGAATGGTGTAGAGAATTCACCAACTGTTTGAGTGATAGCATGTCCGGAAGAGCTGCGGGTGGATCAGCCGCTCACTATCTTAGGGCCACAGCCGGTGACTGGTGGACCAGGAACAAGGTGGAGATACGAGAGGTTGCTAGAGATCTTGAGACGGGACATGTGTCTTGGTTGGAATTCCAAGAGTTTCTGAAGAATGAGTTTATGCCCGAGTTCCAAAAAGCCAAACTACGGGAGGAGTTTGACACTTTCAAGATGTGAGAAAACATGACCGTGGAGGCTTATCATCGGAAATTTGGCGATTATCCTCCTACATTGATGACTTTGGACAGAATGAGGCTATGCTGGCTATGAGGTTTGAGCGGGGACTCACTATGGACATCAAGAAGAGGCTCACAGCAGCTCCACCTACTATAGTTCGGGACATTTACTTGAGGGTCTTGTGCCGAGAGACTCTCGGAAGCATCAAGGCTAATAAGAAAGGCAAGGCCGAGAAAAGGAAGTCGGAGACCACAAGCGATATCTTGGGGCAAAGAAGCGAGTTCGGGCAGATATGGCGGGTACTCCACTAACAGTGCCCCAAGGGGTATGAGAGCTCAGAGTGGAGGCGGCTTCAGGGGCACTAGCGGGGGAGGTAGCTCTGCGGGGATTACTTGTTTTGGCTGTGGAAAGACAGGACACAAGAGATTTGAATGCCGATCATCTGGGGCGAATCAGTCTGGTGGATACAGGGCACCTATGTCTGGGTTCAGTGGCTCTCGTTCGGTGGGGTGCAGGTATAACGGTTATCGCACACCTATGTGCGGCTATGGGGGAGGTGCAAGGTCCGGAGCTAGTATTGCAAAGATTACTGGGGAAGCTACAACAACTACGAACCGTAAAGCAGTCGTCAGCAGAGTGGGAGTACCAACTTTCGAAGACTGGAAATGAGGGGAACAAACGATCGGGAGAGCGACTTCTTCAAGTCGAGTGGGGCTAAGTCCGGTGGCAAGCTCTTTGCCATGGGCAAGGAGGCAGCTAAGAATGACGCTCATGTGGTGACTGGTACATTTCTTGTTAACTCTAAACCCACCTTTGTGTTATTTGATTCCGGGGCTACACATTCCTTTATATCTGCGGAACATGCCAGAGTCTTAAACCTTAAGTCATATGATAGAATTATTGATTCGGTAGTTGTACCTTCGGGGGAGTCGGTGTCTTGTGATAGAGTCAACACTGGGGTACCAATCCAGATCGGAGAGGTTGTGTTTCACTGTGACCTTATAGAGTTTCCCTTGGGGGGTTTTGAGGTGATTCTGGGGATGGACTGGTTAGGGAAGTACAAGGCTTTTATCGATTTCGCTATCGAAGAAAATCTCTTTGAGGGGACCTAAGGGAACTAGGGTGTCTTATAAGGGGTATGTGGTCAAGCCAAGAGTCAAATTCATATCTGTTAACACCCTAAAGTCGAGTCTGAGGAAAGGGGATCAGTTAATCTTGTGCCAGATGTGGGATAGTGAGTCGGAGACCCCTAAGGTGTCTGAGATTCCAGTGGTGAGGGAGTTCGAGAGAGTATTTCCGGAGGACATTCCAGGGTTACCACCGAAAAGAGATGTGGACTTTTTCATTGATCTGAAGCCGGGAACAGGGCCGATTTCTAAACCACCTTACCGTATGGGGCCAAAGGAGATGGAGGAATTAAAGAAGCAGTTGGATGAGCTAGCAGAGAAAGGTTACATACGGCCTAGTGTTTCACCTTGGGGAGCACCAGTGTTGTTTGTCAAGAAGAAAGATGGAAGCTTGAGACTTTGCGTGGATTACCGTGAGTTGTGTGGGTGAATATCCGTATACTACCCCTTAAATTGCAGGACTATAACGTAAATTTAGACATGCGAATATTGTCATAAAACATAAAAACAATAGAAACGATAAGGAACAAGAAATAACCTCGGGTCCTTTAAATTGTGGCGTAAAGAACAGAAATCAAAGCAGATTTCCTCCTAATCGTTACACCCAAGACTTTGTCCGAGATATGCCCTTGTGCTAGTACAGTGTTCTCCGATTGCCTTGCAATATAGGGAGAACTGATGTGAGTTTTGTCGAGATGAGAGATCTCAGGTTTTTCAGAGAAGAATACTCTTCAAAACCCTAAATTTTTGTTTCAAATGATGATTAGGTTTAACAGAAGGAGGAGGTCTCCTTTTGTTCTCCTATTTCGGCCAAAACCGTGACCCACAAGGGGAAGTGGGCTTCCACTTCCTCTTGGTTTTAACTCGAGGTCCGGTTCGTTAAATACTAAAATGTATATGACGGGTTTGTATTATAAACTGTTATCGGTTATCGGAAATTAAGGCATCAGCTAATAATACGGGTTAGCTGAATTATTAATACGTGTCCGACAAAACAGTATTGTATAATTATTTTTAATATACATTTAATTAAATATAAATCACGTATATTTAATTTTACGAATTAACTGGTTAATTCGCCTTAGCCCATGATATTTAATCCGTATTAAATATAATATCTCAACGTCACATATATTTGACTAATTACTAGTCAAATAACTCGGACTAACTGGTTAGTCAATTTTGGCATCTACATGACTGTATTTTCATACCGTCACGTCTCTCGAACGTATCCTATAGGTGTGACTTTTAGGGACCAGTTGATCACCGCCATCTGTATGACAATAACGTCAAACTTATCTAGCAAGCCAACCGTTATTGATAAACGTGGATCAACTGATAATAATACCAAAAGTATGCCCTTTGATCCTTTTAGAGGTTTATAAGTCCTTGCACTAACTGTTAAGGACACCAACCCCAACAAGCTCCCACTTGTCCGTACAAGTGTATGTGCAATGACGTTATCCGCACTAACTGGAGGACACATGCTCCAACAAACTCCCACTTGTCCGAACAAGTGTATGTGCGATAACCGATTCTCATATTCATTTAAAATTTCTCCCACTCAATGTAAAACAATTTGCAGATCTGGATCCACAAAGGTCGTATTTTACAATCGATCTGTATCTAGAGTGGTTTCCCCGACTAGAGAGTAACTTAACTGATAAAACGAATCCGTATCCGAGCATGGCCATGCATTTCGATTCTGACTCCTCGAGTGGCCCCGAGAAATATCGAGTACCGATAAAGCTGAATATTTCCTTCAACTCGAACTCCTTCCGATCTAAGCACGCATGAGATGACCCGAGAAAAAATCTACTTGGCCCCCTGTTACGGATGACCGTGAGAAAGAAACCAAAGTCACCCAAAATCTGCCTTAGTCTCAAGAGACAGTCGATAGTCAAAAGAATCGACTCTTAGGATCACCATGGAGGTCCTATCCACGACCGGGCATCGAATGTTATAAAACATTTAGGACTCCACGTCGATGTCACAATTGTGTCCTACGAAATATCCGTATAAATCGCCTCTGTGATTGGTCAGTCAACCTGTTGACTTATGGCTCGTTGAACCCACCATCAACCAACGTCACAAAATAATTGCCGAGTTATCAGCTCATGTGGGCAATTAAGGGTAAAAAAAATATAATGTTCGTTCAGTTCACTTTGTGGTGTTCAAAATTTGTCGTACAAATCCACATGAAAAACAAAATATATATATAAATATCAAAACGATGATGTCGTATAGAGTACAAGAGAGGATGAATCTGATCCATAAAAGAGTACTACAACTTAGGAACACGTTTAATTCCCATGGAATTAACATGCCCTTCATGCTTATCTTGTCGTAATGCTTTAGTGAGAGGATCTGCTATGTTATCATCTGTAGCAATCTTTTCTATCACTCTTTGTCTTTTGCTCCACGTAATCCCGGATTAGATGAGCTTTCCGTTGTACATGTCTAGACTTGTTACTAGACTTTGGCTCCTTAGCTTGGAAGATGGCACCACTATTGTCGCAATAGATGGTGATCGGGTCATTCGAACTAGGCACTACAGATAGCCCATGTAAGAATTGACGCATCCATATCGCTTCCTTTGTTGCTTCAGACGCGGCATAGTACTCGGACTCGTCGTAGAATCTCTTTGTAACATGATTTGTTTGAACTCTTCCGGTGACTGATCAGCGCCATTAAGAGTAAAAACGATCCAGACTGAGATTTCGAGTCATCTCGATCCGTTTGGAAGCTTGCATCTGCGTAACCGGTTGCGCATAGCTTTTGATCGCCTCCATAAGTCAATGCCCAATCTTTAGTCCTCCGGAGGTACTTAAGAATGTTCTTGACAGCCAACCAATGTGGTTCACCTGGTTGCTGTTGGAATCGACTTGTCATACTCAATGCATATGCCACGTCTGGACGTGTGCATATCATGGCATACATGATTGATCCTATAGCCGAAGCATAAGGAATCCGTGTCATGCGCTCTTTCTCTTCCGGTGTCTCGGTGCCCGAGATTTGCTCAAATGCACCCCGGAGCCATAGGAAGGAACCCCTTCTTGGAGTTAGTCATCTTTGAATCTCTCCAGGACTTTGTCTATGTAAGACTCCTGACTGAGAGATAGCATCCGTCGTGATCTATCTCGATAGATGCGGATGCCTAGAATTCTTTGTGCCTCTCCCAGATCTTTCATCTGGAAATGGTTCTTCAACCATACTTTCACCGAAGTTAAGAGAGGTATGTCATTCCCAATCAGGAGTATGTCGTCAACATACAATATTAGGAAGACAATCTTGCTCCCACTCGACTTGATATATAGACATGGTTCCTCGACCGATCGAGTAAATCCATTTTCTTTTATCACTTGGTCGAAGCGATGATTCCAACTCCGTGATGCTTGCTTAAGTCCATAAATGGAACGCTTAAGCTTGCACACTTTCTTAGGATGTCTTTGGATCGATGAACCCTTCGGGTTGTACCATGTACAACTCTTCCTCCAAAAAGCCGTTTAAGAAGGCGGTTTTCACGTCCATTTGCCAAATTTCATAGTCATGAAAAGCGGCAATCGCTAAGATAATCCGGATGGAACGCAACATGACTACGGGTGCAAAAATCTCATCGTAGTGCAAACCTGGCACTTGGGTGAAACCTTTAGCAACTAGTCGTGCTTTGTAGATATCTTGTTGACCTTCCACAGAATGCTTTATCTTGTAAAGCCATTTGCATTGAAGGGGACGAACCTTAGCAGGTAAGTCAACAAGATCCCACACGTTGTTCTCATACATAGAGTCCATCTCGGATTTCATGGCCTCAAGCCATAGTTTTGAGTCAGAACTGGTCACGGCACCTTTATAGGTTGCGGGTTCACTACTCGTTAAGAGTAGAACGTCATCTATGTCATGTTCCTCGACCATACCAATGTATCTGTCCGGAGGAATAGAGACTCTTCCCGACCTCCTAGGTTCCTCGGGAATATTTACGCGGTAGGGATTGAAGGAATAGGTTCCTCCAATGGTTGCTCGGTGTTTGGTTCTGGAATCTCCGACAGGTCGAAGGTTCTATCACTCTTTGCATTCTCGAGAAATTCCTTCTCTAAGAATGTCGCACTAGCCGCAACAAAAAACGCGTTGTTCGGTTGGCGAATAGAAGTAATGACCACGTGTTCCTTTAGGATAACCTATAAAGTATGTCTTGACCGATCGCGGGCCGAGCTTATCTTCAGGTCTCCACTTGACATAAGCCTCGCAGCCCCAAACCCGTATAAAGGACAAGTTAGGGACCGTTCCCTTCCATAGTTCATATGGAGTCTTGTCAACAGCTTTAGACGGACTTCGGTTAAGTATTAGAGCGGCTGACAAAAGAGCATAACCCCATAATGAATCGGTAAGACCGTGTGACTCATCATGGATCGAACCATATCAAGTAATGTTCGATTTCTCCGTTCGGACACACCATTTGACTGAGGTGTTCCAGGTGGAGTTAAGCGTAGGGCGATCCCACAGTCTTTAAGGTGTTGATCAAACTCGTGAGAAAGATACTCGCCACCACGATCCGAACGTAGTGTTTTAATCTTTCTACCTAATAGGTTCTGTACCCTATTTTGGTATTCCTTGAATTTCTCAAAGGATTCACTTTTGTGCTTCATCAAGTAGACATAGCCATATCTACTCAAATCGTCCGTGAAAGTGATGAAATATCTATAGCCTTCTCGTGCGGTGATTGACATAGGGCCACATACATCCGTGTGTATGAGTCCTAATAGGTCGCAGCCGCGCATTCCAACACCTTTGAAGGAAATACGAGTCATCTTACCGATGAGACATGATTCACACGTGCCAAATGATTGAAAATCAAAGGCCGAGATAGCTCCATGTTTAATGAGTGTTTTACGCGTTCTCATTTATGTGTCCCATACGGCGAGTGCCATAGATACGTTTGATCTTTGTCACCAACCTTTAACTTTTTATTCATTACGTGTAATATTTCGGTGGTCCGATCTAAAACATAAATTCCATTCATGGAGACCCCTTTCGCCATAAATCATATTGTGTAAAGAGAAAATGCAAGAATTATTCTCAATTACAAATGAAAATCCGAGTTTGTCAAGTGCAGAAACTGAAATAATGTTTTTCGAAAGACTAGGAACATAATAGCAATCATATAATGATAACTCAAATCCGCTAGGAAGCTGGATCACATATGTTCCCCTCGAGACGGTAGCCACTCTTGCTCCATTCCCGACACGCATGTCAACCTCACCCTTTGCGAGAGGTTCGAGATTTCGGAGGCCCCGCACATGATTACACAGATGAGAACCACAACCAGTATCAAGTACCCAAGTTCCGTAACTTGCGTGGTTAATCTCAATCATATGAATAAAAGTAGAAGAAGAAGACATACCAACAGTTTAACACGACCCGCTTTTATGTCCTCATGGTAAACAGGACATGTGCGTCTCCGTGGCTTGGACTTGTGGCAGTGATGGCATTCCATGTTATCCATTTTGCTCTTTGTCGCGCCTGATGAGGTGCTCGACTCACGTGCCCACTCTTCCCGAACCCGACTTCTTGAACTTCGCCTTACCTCTCGCTAGGTTTTGCAGGAGCTTTGCCCTTACCCTTCCCTTTATTTGACACAACGAGAATATCCTGTTTCATGCTCCCCTTTGGACTTCATGTCCTTCTCGGTCATGTACGAGAAGGAGTGCGATTCATGGGGAGTTTTCTTCAAATCATTCATATAGTAATTCGCTCTAAATTGCGAATAACCATCGTGGAGTGAGTGAAGAATACGGTCGATAACAATGTTCTCGCTGATGTTACGATTAAAGGTCTCCGGTTTCTCGACATTCTCAATCATTTGAGAATGTGTGGGCTAACCGGTTGGCCCTTTCGGAGTTTCGCATCAAAGAAGCGAGTGGTATGCTCATAAGTCACGATTCTCGGTGCTTTCGAGAATTCCTTAGTGAGCGTGGTGAAAATCTTGTTTGCACCATGGGCTATGAAGCGTTTCTGCAAATTGGGTTCCATTGCAAAAATGAGTACGTTTTTAATCGCACCCGCTTCCATACAGAAATCATTAAACTTGGTGATTTCAGCAGCTCTAGCCGTGGGACCTGGGTTTGCCGGGATGGGCTCCAAGAGATATTTGAGCTTCCCGTCAGCAGCGGCGGCATTCCGTAATGCCGCCTCCCAGTCCGCGAAGTTGGATCCATCATTCTTCAGTCGAGTAGACTGATTCATCTGATTCATGAAGATCCTAAGCCAGGACTCACGGTCCAATGTGGCACTTGGCATTGGGTTATCAGTAGAACCAGCCATTTGTAGTTTAGCAGTTTAAAAACGTGATCTACACTGAAAAAGAAAGAAAAACAAAACGAAATAAGCAACTCATCGAGGTGATTTAAGTCTATTTTAAAATTCATTTTAAACATGTAGACTCTCCCACTTGCATAATTGATCTCCCTCAAGAATGATACAAGTGATCCCAAGACTCAATTTCGTAAACCGATAAGCCAATTGTTTAGCTAATTCTTAGGAAGAACTCTTGGTCGATAGATTTCCGTAAATCCTATCTATAGTCCACCATAGTCACAGGATCGTACGAGTGACCATAGTGTTGAGATAAAATAGGTCAATCGGTTCCAACTTACCCGACGTAGAAGGGGTCATAGTATGCCTACCGACGAAGAAGGGACTCATTGGAGTTTGACCTATAAAGACTGTTCTCAATTTTTGTTTATACGAGGAAGATCCCATCAACTAAATTATAATTCATTTTAAGTGAACGAATAACTAGCGTCTGCGTGAATGAATTAATTTGGGTGATGGCTTAACATGATCGTGTGACATACGAATGTCAAAAAAAACTAACTCGTGACCTCTATATGTGTCAGTTTTCATGCAATTATTAGGTGGTTTGGTTTTAGGCGGAATATGATGCATACTATCGTTACAATAAAATAAATAATTGAATGCAATACGTAAATAAAATTTCCTAGTGTGGCCTATCCTAATAAAGATAACAAAATACAACTTTGGAATCCACCGTTGGACCCAAGAAGCTTGTCTTGTTGTTCCATCTTGATCCATGTAGCGGGAGTGAGCATCTGGTCTCCGTCTTTGGTCTTCTCAAAAATTACAATTTAAAATTACAAAATGTAAACCTAATTACATTCTAATAAAAACTGTAATTACAAGTGAAAAATCCAAAACGGAGATACGAGATCTCAAAATACAACCAAGACCGTGTTCCATCATTACGGTAACACGTTCTACTAAGGCCACACTAAGTTACAACCGTTTGTAAAAATTAAATACGTAATTAAAAGGCATTCACGGCATTCATAAATTAACGATAAATAAAAAAAGCATCAACTAAAAACAAATTCATTCGTGACATAATTCCGTAATTATGTTAAAATTATCCAAACCACCTTTTAATGATTAAAATTCATGTGATAAAACCGCTTCTATCATTTAATTTTAATCCATTACAATCCGTCATTTTAAAGACGCTTTAAAACAACTATATGGTACGTGAGTGAACCGATTCACTATTAAGCGAGTGTACTATATCCGTATAAAGTACATATCTAAGCCAAAAGAAAATTTAAATCAAAAGAAACAAATTTTCAAAGCTGTTAAAGACGAAATCCTTCGATCCGGGGACATTAGTGCTCGATCGAGGACAAAGGGAACTCGATCGATCGAAGCGCAAGTCGATCGAGAGGTATGCTAACCAGGAGGTGTTCGATCGACAACACTGGTGGTCGATCGAGTACCTATATCAGCAAATCTGCTCGATCGAGTACGAGGACAACTCGATCGAGCGGAGAGGGTTTTGAAGCGAGTCGATCGAGTACAAAGAAGGACTCGATCGAGCAAAAATTTTTTGCAGGTCGATCGAGTACAGCGGGGACTCGATCGAGCAAAAATATCTGAGAAAAGCCACTCGATCGATTAAAAACATGGTCGATCGAGTGCTAAAATCTCTGGAAAATTCAAAACCCTCGTGAAAACATATTTCGAGACAAAATCAATTGCAAATATGATCAAAAACGCATTAAAACAAATTTGACAATTGACAAAACATGACATATTGTTATAATCTCTGTATAAAACAACAATATGCAAAAACCAAATCGAAAAAAACATGAAATTACCGTGTAATACATGACACGGTTTGAAAAAAAAACTGCCGTGGATACTAGGCACGGTTTTCAAAGCAGAAAATCATCGTTTCAAAAACGTTTTATGAAAAACACATGAAAAATTCACGTGGCCTCTCTCTGATACCACTTGTGGGTGAATATCCGTATACTACCCCTTAAATTGCAGGACTATAACGTAAATTTAGACATGCGAATATTGTCATAAAACATAAAAACAATAGAAACGATAAGGAACAAGAAATAACCTCGGGTCCTTTAAATTGTGGCGTAAAAAAGTAAATCAAAGCGATTTCCTCCTAATCGTTACACCCAAGACTTTGTCCGAGATATGCCCTTGTGCTAGTACAGTGTTCTCCGATTGCCTTGCAATATAGGGAGAACTGATGTGAGTTTTGTCGAGATGAGAGATCTCAGGTTTTTCAGAGAAGAATACTCTTCAAAACCCTAAATTTTTGTTTCAAATGATGATTAGGTTTAACAGAAGGAGGAGGTCTCCTTTTGTTCTCCTATTTCGGCCAAAACCGTGACCCACAAGGGGAAGTGGGCTTCCACTTCCTCTTGGTTTTAACTCGAGGTCCGGTTCGTTAAATACTAAAATGTATATGACGGGTTTGTATTATAAACTGTTATCGGTTATCGGAAATTAAGGCATCAGCTAATAATACGGGTTAGCTGAATTATTAATACGTGTCCGACAAAACAGTATTGTATAATTATTTTTAATATACATTTAATTAAATATAAATCACGTATATTTAATTTTACGAATTAACTGGTTAATTCGCCTTAGCCCATGATATTTAATCCGTATTAAATATAATATCTCAACGTCACATATATTTGACTAATTACTAGTCAAATAACTCGGACTAACTGGTTAGTCAATTTTGGCATCTACATGACTGTATTTTCATACCGTCACGTCTCTCGAACGTATCCTATAGGTGTGACTTTTAGGGACCAGTTGATCACCGCCATCTGTATGACAATAACGTCAAACTTATCTAGCAAGCCAACCGTTATTGATAAACGTGGATCAACTGATAATAATACCAAAAGTATGCCCTTTGATCCTTTTAGAGGTTTATAAGTCCTTGCACTAACTGTTAAGGACACCAACCCCAACAAGTTGAACAATGTGACCATCAAGAACCGTTATCCTTTGCCAAGGATCGATGATTTGTTCGATCAATTAAGTGGAGCCGGAGTTTTCTCCAAGATCGACCTAAGGTTGGGTTATCACCAGTTGAGGATTAAGAACGAGGATATACCTAAGACCGCTTTCAGAACCAGGTATGGGCACTATGAGTTCGTGGTCATGCCATTCAGGTTGACTAATGCGCCAGCAGTGTTTATGGACTTGATGAATCGAGTGTTCAGTCCTTACCTGGACAAGTTCGTGGTTGTGTTCATCGACGATATCCTGGTATACTCCAAGAATGAGGAAGAACATGAGGAACATTTGAGGTTAGTCTTGAAAACCTTGGAGGAGAACCAGTTATATGCCAAGCTGAGCAAGTGCGAGTTCTGGTTGAAGAAAGTTGCTTTTCTGGGGCATGTGATTTCCAAGGAAGGGGTGTCGGTTGATCCTAGTAAAATTGAGGCAGTGACAAGATGGCAGAGTCCTAAGAACGTGAGTGAGATCCGAAGCTTCTTGGGGCTAGCAGGTTATTATCGAAGATTTGTCAAGGACTTCTCAAAGATCGCAAAGCCATTGACGTCATTGATGCGGAAGGAGAACAGGTTTGTTTGGGATGAGAGTTGTGAGGAGGCGTTTCTAACCCTCAAAGAACGACTCACTACAGCTCCTATCCTTGCTCTACCAGATGGGAATGATAATTTCGAGGTGTATACTGATGCTTCCAAGAAGGGTCTGGGGTGCGTATTGATGCAGAACGGGAAGGTAATCGCTTACGCTTCTCGACAATTGAAGACCTATGAGGAGAATTACCCTACTCATGATCTAGAGTTGGGGGCAGTGGTGTTTGCGCTTAAACTATGGCGTCATTATCTTTATGGGGCTACCTTCAAAGTGTTTTCCGATCACAAGAGCTTAAAGTACATTTACACACAAAAGGAGTTGAACATGAGACAGAGGAGATGGATCGAATTGATCGGCGACTATGACATGGAGATACTTTATCATGAAGGGAAAGCGAATGTTGTAGCTGATGTCTTGAGTAGGAAATCCATCCATGCCTTGAGCAGTGCCAGATCTAGAGTGAGGATGCATAATGAGCTGTGGGAGATGGGAATCCGCGTGATCCGGAAAGGAGAGACTCTTGGGGACTTGACCGTTGAGCCGGAGTTGTACGAAGAGATCAGAGAGTTACAGAAAGCCGATGCTAGAATTCAGAAGTGGCGCAGCTCAGTAGAACAGGCAGAATCTGGGGTTGATTCCAGGTTTGTTATCCATGCTGATAGTAGTCTGAGGTTTGGGGGACGGTGGTGTGTTCCGGATAATGAGGAGCTGAAGAGGAAAATTCTTACTGAGGCACATGGTACACCATACTCGGTTCATCCTGGGGGAGATAAGCTGTACAAGGATCTCAAGAAGACTTTTTGGTGGCCGAATATGAAGAGGGAAGTTTTGAGTTCGTAGCTCGATGCTTGACGTGCCAGAGAGTGAAGGGGGAACATAAGAGACCGCAAGGGAAGGTTCAACCATTAGATGTGCCGGAGTGGAAGTGGGAGAGCATTTCTATGGATTTCATTGTGGGGTTGCCTCGAACTCAGAAAGGTAACAATATGATTTGGGTGATCGTGGATAGGCTAACCAAGTCGGCTCACTTTATCCCCATGAAGGATACTTGGAGTAAAGCTGAGTTGGCCAAGGCTTATGTTCAGTATGTGGTGAAGCTGCATGGTGTACCCAAGGACATCATTTCCGATAGAGACTCAAGGTTTCTATCCAAATTCAGCGAGAGTTGCGATCACTAATGGGTACTCGATTAAAGATGAGCACCGCTTTTCATCCGACTACGAGATGGTCGACAGAGAGGACTATTCGGACACTCGGGGACATGTTGAGAGCTTGTGTTTTGGAGTTCGGCGGGTCTTGGGAGGATAGACTGGGGTTGATTGAGTTTTCATACAACAACAGTTACCACGCTAGTATTGGGATGGCTCTTTTTGAGGCTCTATATGGCAGGAAGTGTAGGAGTCCTGTGTGTTGGGATGATCGAGCTGATGCGGTAGTTTTGGGACCAGAGATGATTCAGGAGATGGTTGAGCAGGTGCGGATCATTCGACAGAAGATGAGGGCTGCCCAGGACCTGAAGAGAAGAGCTATCGACGCTAGGAGAAGCGACATTTCCTTCCAGGTGGGAGAGAAAGTACTTCTTAGGGTGTCTCCGATGAAGGGAGTGATGAGATTCGGGAAACGGGGAAAGTTGAGCCAGAAGTTTATTGGGCCATATGAGATCCTGGATAGAGTTGGAGAGGTGGCATATCGGCTAGCTCTACCACCAGCTTTAGCCAGGGTACATAATGTCTTCCATGTTTCTCAGTTGCGGAGATATTTGAGTGACCCTTCGCACATTTTGAGCCATGATGTGGTCGAGGTGGACGAGCAGTTGACCTACATCGAGACGCCTAAGGAGATCTTGGACAGGAAGGTTAGAAAGACCAGGCACAGAAAGACTGCTTTAGTGAAAGTGTTGTGGACTAATCATAAAGAAGAGGAGGCTACCTGGGAAACCGAGGTCGCGATGAGAGAGAGTTATCCACATCTGTTCACTTGAGGTAAGTTACGGGACGTAACTTTCTTTTTAGGAGGGTAGAATGTAACATTTCGTGTTTATGTAGTCTAGTTGTGTGTTTGACCGTGTTAGTTGTACGAGATGTCTTTTATACTTGGATGACATGTTTGGTATGGGGGCGAACTTCGGGACGAAGTTCTTTTTAAGGGGGGAAGACTGTAATACCCCGTATTTTATTATCGACTGAGCGAGATATTATTATTTAATGGTAGCGTAAAGGTAATTAAATCATGTTTTATGGTAATGGTAAAAGCGTAAAAGTAATTGATTAATTCATATCGTAAGATGAGTCGGGTTCATAGTTGAGTGGCATTTTTGGGTCAAGGTGTCATAGCCCATTTACCCACTTACTACCCACTTACCCTTTTACTTTTTTACCCCACCAAAACCCTAAAACGAAACCCTAATCTAACCTTAAAACCCAACCCCCTTCATACCGTCATTTCTTCACATCACCATCATCAACCATTTTTCTTTCACGCCTCACGCATTATTTACAGCCAACGAGCGCACACCGGTGAGTGTGGAGGGAGTAGGGTCTACCGTGAGTCTAGGGAAGCCGTTGCTAGTGGTCGAGGGTGGTTGTATTGGCCGGAAAAGCACAGGTCGACGGCCGTCATAGGTAAGGTTTCCTGTTTTCATTTTCATCACGCTGTTTTGATTTGAGTTGACGTCTTTTAGGGACCGTTGTAGCGATCGTGGGGTGTGGGATGTGTTGTTGGTGATGAGTCGAGTCGGGTGGTGGTGGGTAGAGTGGTTGTCGTCGCTGTTGGTGGTTGCAGTGGTGACGTTTAGGTGTCGGGGTTGTTTGGGTGATTTTTGTTCATTTCAGGCAAGGGGTAATGGGGTGGCACCACCGTGGACTCGGGGGAGGTCAAATCGGTGGTGCCACGTGTGTCAGAGTCGCCGTGCGATGGTGGTGGCAAGAGTGGTGGTTGGTAAGGTGGCAGGGGAGTGTCGTGGTGGTAGGCGAGTTGGGAAAGGGGCTGTTTGTGGCATTTGTGGCGGCAGGGACGCAAGCAGGGGGTGTTGGTGGTGGTGGCTCTGACCACCGGCGTGGGTCGACCACGTTGGTGGTGGTGGGAGGTGAACAGGCCGGACACAGTGTCGAGCCCGGTGGTCGGCGGTGAGGGTTGGTGAGTTGTTGGGGTGAGTTGAGACGGGTTGAAAGGGGGTGTTTGGAAGTCGGGTTTGGTTCTTGTTTTTGGGTCATTTTTGTTACGATTTTTATTTTAATGAGTCGGGAATATGTATATTTCTATTATTCACATTATTAGTTTTAATCATTAAGTTAATATTAAGTAGCGGTGAGGGAATAATATATTTAAGTTTTTGAGTGGGATTTTATTTGGGAAGGTTACTATTTTTAGTAACTTGCTATTTTTGGTAATTGCTATTTTGGAAACTTCCCATTTTAGGAAACTTTCTATTGTGGGTAACTTATATTTTTAGTAACTTCTAAATTGGGAAAGTTTCTACTTATAGTAACTTTTGATTATGGGAACGGGAATAGTTAAGAGAATTAATTATGTTATATATATATATATGTTTAGGTGGCGAGTTTCGGGTGGAGTACTTCTGATCTGCAGTTAGCTTATCACCGCTATTTGAGGTAGGGGAATACACTGGACTTGATATAGTACTATGTGACTGGATTGACTAAATCGGTGATTTACATGTTATAATATGATTGTCGATTTAATTCGTTAAGTACTTCGTTGAACTGTTTTATTATATTATTACATTGGAGTTGGTGGAGGTGGTGATGATGATGTTGTGATAAGGCCCAGGCGGGTTCTGCAGAACTTGCCCTGGTGTCTCTCGTGTGGTGGCGGATCGACTACGGTCGATAATTATAGTCTACAGGGGATCGGTAAGGTCGGGTTGTCCGGGGTACGAGTTGTGATGGCGATGGTGGTGATGGAGGAGCATGTGTTTTATGTTGTTGTTTTATTGATTACCTACTCGCCTTCGGTGACCACCTGTATTCGTGTACGCTGTGATGATCCAATTATTGGGGAGCAGATTGACAGTATTTCGAGACCGATGGGAGCTGGCCGGGAAGAGAGCTTGGACGACTGACTTAGTGCCTAGCCCACCTTAGTCTTATTAATAGTTTTATCAGACTTATCTTTTGGTCGTATTTTGGAGACTTTGTTTTAATTTCAGTTGTAATCTCACTATAAACATTTTAATAAAGTACTGTGTTTCTTTCCTTTGTTATCTACTGCCTCGGGGTTCCGAGATGGTAACACCAACATTTATCTAAGGAGTCCTAGTTCAGGCCCTTAAATAAATGGGGGTGTTACATGAACAGTAAACTACCCTGACGAGGACAGAAGTTAAGTTAGTGGAAATCTAGGACAGAAAGTGGACCGGAACGACCTTTCCTGTATCCGTCTCACAGTAGATTATCTAGGCTATTTGCAGTTGAGTCGCTAGACTACCATGGTGAACCGAAATCTTGGCATGTTCTCTGTCATTTGATCACCTTTATTATAATTTCTGCATTTTACTGCTCTTTCTTTACTACTCTCTCCTTTAACACTTGATTAGTTTAGAAACCAAATTTAAACCCCCATTTAGTGACGTAAATAGACGGACCTCTAATAGATATCTTGCCTCCCTGTGGAGATCGACCCGACTTCCCTAGCTATATTTGTTAGTACCAGTTGGTTATTTTTGGTAGGTACACGACTAGCCTGTCAATAACCTCCCAAGCTTCATCTGGATTCTTGTTGGCTATATTTCCTCCACAAGCAGAATGAATCATACGGCGGTCATCTTGGTTCAGTCCACCACAAAAATACATTATGAGATCCTGTTCGGAGTAACCATGGTATGGGCAGCTGGCACATAACTGCTTAAACTTTTCAAGGTACTCGTAGAAAGTTTTTCTGTCTTGCTGCTTGATCCGGACGATGTCGTCACTCATCCAATCAAACACATTTATAATACTCAACAAACAACTAGTTAGCGGTAAGTCGAGGTCGATCCATGGGACGGTGTGCTTTGGGTTCTAAGTCTATCTATCTCAATTTATGCTAGTGTCACAATTGATGGGGTTTGTAGATGTGTCTAGACTAATGCAAGCAATATAATAAACCAAGTAATAAAAGAGGGATGTAAACAAATGGTTAAAAGTGCTAGGATATCATGGGGTCATAGGGGATTCATGGTGTTGATCATACAAACATGTTTACAAGGTTGCAAGCAATTAATGTTGTGGAGGAACCGAGTTGGGTTATATCTTACGGTTCTTAGGAAGAGTTGGGTCCCGGAGCCGAATCGATTAGATTGTACAACACCTACAAGTCGACTTACTTTCCTCCTAATCAACTTTTATGCATGGTCTAGCAAGACTCGAGTTGGTTTATATCTTACAAGTCAAGTTGAGTAGATAAGAGATGGTAAAAATGCAAGGATTCATAGGCTTAGCATTTCATCAAACATAACATGTGCATAAAGTTGACATCACAACAAGCAAGCAATTTGATCATGAAAACATATTAGATTAAGCATGAATCAATCCCATGTTGCTTTCCCCTAATTACCCATTAATCCTAGCTAAAGAAACTACTCACTCATCATCATGGGAAACATGTCATTAATGGTGTCAATCATCACAACAAGTATAAACATGATAATAGAATGAAGAAATGAACAATAAAGATTAAAGAGTAAAGTAATTATACCAAACTTGAGGTGATCCAAATAATAATGCAAAGAATAATAGAAGAACTTGATGATTGATGGAAGGTTGTCAATCTCCCAATAATAACCCAATAATCTTCAATTACCCAATAATAAACTCGAATAATAAGCTTGATCAATAATTAAAGAGAGATTAATGTGTAATTTGTGGAAAGATTAAATGATAATTTATTCTAATCTACTCCTAATCTAATCTAAGAGAATTTCCTCCTAAAAACCACCTGCTTGATTAATTACAAAATGGGATATTTATAGTGGAAATTAGGTGGATGCAATTAGGGTTAACTAAGGGCTAAACTGGTAATTACACTTTTGGGATTTGGCAAGGAGAAGCCGGTATTTTTGGAGAGAAGGGCTTCTCTTTTCGTAGCTTGAAGAAGACAACCGTGCTGTGAAGGAATCCGTGCGTATTGTGGTCGGGACGGGCGGATTCTGGGAGAAGAAGACGAGCGGATTTGCTAGAATCCGGGCGGATTCTGGTAGGGCAATCCGAGCGGATTCAAAGCAAGACGCTCGGATTGTGTAGTGTGGAGACGGGCGGATTGGAGACAATCCGCTCGGATTGTTCTTCAGCAACGATTCTGCTTCTTTTCTTCCCTTTTGCTCATTCCTATTTTATTCTTGCGGGATTGGTCTTTAGTCTTTGCTTCCTCTTCATACTAGTCCATCTAGTGTCATCAAGTAGCTTCCAAATATGCATGAGAGACGGGAATTTCCGCCTTATTATCTCCTTTTCTACAAAACATATGAAATTCGATAGAAAAGCAAATAGGAAGGTTTTGACGGATAAAATGGTCATAGAATGTTATAATAGTATGCAAAATAGGCTCAATTAGGGGACTAAATGTGCGCAAATAATGGTCACATCAAATATCCCCAAACCGAACCTTTACTCGTCCCGAGTAAAGAGGTGACTAAAACTAGACCTTTATTTAAACTAACCTAATAACATAACCGATATGAGACAATTAGCGGGTCTCACTCCACCCCTTCAACTGACAACAAGACAACCATGAGGTAGGATGCCTTCTTGCAAGGCAAGGAGGGGCTTGCCAAAATGGCGATACATTCAAACATTAAAGCACACAAAACAAGTAATGGATGCATCTACAAAAGAATAGCCACTTTCCTCATCTAAGTGGCGGAAATTACCTACAAGGGAAGCAATTCAAGGGTACACACTCCTTCATAGATGCAATTTGTTCAAACTACTAAGCCTAGAAGGATACCAATAAATCACCTCCAAAATGTGTCAAGCTAGGGTACCTTTGTCCTCAATCGTTAAATGCTTTTGTCAAGAGTAGACTCCCTATGGTGTTAGAAACACTGGAGGATCGCGGAATTCCCCCTCTTGCCTAGACAAGAAGAAGGGTCGTCCCCTCTCTACCATGCACAAAAATGGATACGGTGGAAAAGGGATCGATAGTATTTGAGTTTCATTTTGGGAGTTTGCTTTCATTGTTTTTGTTTTTCCCCCCAATTTCTTGTGGCATATATCATTTGAGAACATTTTCTTTTGCCATTTCTTTTGATTTGGCTTTTCAATACTTGACAACTTTTTTTGCATTTCTTTTTGAACATTTTCAAAGTCACTCCATATGTAGTGAGGGTGCCTTGTATTTGAAGCTTAGGAGTCTATTTTTGCTCCTCTTTTCTTTTGATGCATTTTGCAAACTTTCTTTCACTTTTCATTTCATTGAACTCAAATTGATTTCTTTTTGTGCCCATTCCCTTTGATGACAAAAATGTGGTAGAACATGGATGAATGATGGATGCATGGTTTAAAGGGTCACCTTGGAATAAACGGTAGCCAAGGAGTTATCACACCACAAGGTACTCTTGACTAGGCCTTAAACCATGGGTCAACGGATACTAGCATGACACATCCTAGGGTGTTTTACAAGCATTCTAACAAGCAAAGTCTTAAGAACAAAAGGCATCTACTAGGGCCTATATACACTTGTCAAGCTTCCCAAGTAGACGGTTTCGCAAAATTTCTCTAACATGCAACTACATGCCATGATGCAACTAGCATATAAACATCCTAATGCAAATGATTCTACCAACTAATATGCCATATAAACTAAATGCAAGTCCTAAATTCACATTGTTGTACCGCATCAATCAAAATAAAGCCACATAGTCATTAACATAAAGAGGAAAAAGGAGATTGGAAAGATCATACCATGCGGTCTTCAATATCCTCATGTCTCGGATGTGGCGTAGTCAATCAATGTGAAAAAGGATGAACAAACACAATATATACAAAACAATATATACAAGTCTACACTACAAAGGAAATGAACTTGTTTTTGGTTTTTGAAATTTTTCAAATTTTTATGGTTTTTGATTTTATGAAATTAAAGAACATATTTTTGGGATTTTTCGAAATTTTTCAATTTTTATGTATTTTTGGAATATAAATTCTCATCCCCCACTTTATTTTGGACATTGTCCTCAATGTACATGTAGGAGTAGGAATAAAAAGAAAAACATGTTTTTGGATTTTTGATTTTTTGAAATAAAGAACAAATGCAATGATATGATATGAATGAATGCATGCTCTAACTAAATGCAATTCTATATGACATATATAACAAATGAATGCAATCCAAACTATACTATATGATGCATGATTTAAACTATGGTCACTTATGATCAAACCTCCCCAAACCGATTTAAACACCATTTCTAGTGTAGAAAAGAATAGGATTGGTCATTAGTGACTATGCATGAATTTTAGTCTATATGCAACTAACTACATGAATTATATTAGATATAATACAATGCAAACTACACTATATGAACTAACTAATGTAAATGCAATATGAATTATAATACAAATGCATGCAAAAGCTACACTAAATGCAATGTAAATCCAAAAGAGAGAAAGGGAGAGATGGGTATCATACAAATGGAAGTGGTGAAGTAGGCCTCTTTCACTCATCATCCTCATCTTGATCATAGCCATAACGATGAGAACTTCCGGCTTGATCATATCCGGGCGCTTGGTCCCAATATCCTCCTTGGTCAAATCCATCTCCTTGACCCGAGTACCCTCCGCCTTGGCTAGAATGCCCTCCGTCTCCTCGACCCCAAGCTTGGTCCCCATAATTTGGGAACAAGAGCTCCGGTTGTGCCCAAGAGGGTTTAGGACCATCGGGGTCAATATACCCTTGTTGAGCCATGTTATAGTATTGGGGGTAGAGGGCCAAGTAGTTGTCTTCCCTCCCTTTATGCACCCCAAGGTCCACTCTATTCATGAGTGCCATCAAATCATTAATACACGGGGTATTGGGGATTGCCGGTTGAAATTCGGTATAAGGAGTAGGGTATGGCGGGATAGGTACGTAGGAAGGTGGGCGAAAAGGTACACCCGGCCCTCCACGAGGTGGTTGACGGTGTGGCTCTTCCCTTTGAGGGGGATTATCAAGAATTTGGATTTCAAGGAGGTAGCTTGGTGGAGGAGAGTATGGACTCAATCTTGGGTCAATGCCCGGTATCTTCCATCCCTCAAGGACCATTGAAGTACATCCCTTGGTGTGCCACTCCACACTCCCATCTCGAGTGTAGTTGCACCATCGGTGACTGTGGAAGATGGTATGCTCATCAATCAAGGTCCTCCCTTCAAGAGGAATATAGGTTCCTCGGGCATTGAACCCTGGGCAAAGGTGTTTGGCCAAAATTGTAATTAGACCTCCCATCACAAAGGTCTTGAGTTGGGTGGTCCCTTGAGCAAAATCATTGAACCTAGTAAGTATCTCAAGTGGCGTGTTGAAGTTATAACGCCTCACCGCTCGAACATTCAAATAAGACTCAAGAAAAGTTAAGTCGATGAGAGTACACCGATCTTGCTCGTACCTCCCATTGATGCAACCGGCTACAAAGCGTTCGGTGAATCGAATCACCGGGTGTTGGATAGCAAATGTATAGCAACGCTTTATATGGGTAAAGTCCCTCCCGGAGATAGCTTTCCAAAGAAAGTCCACATTAAAATTATCGGGCTTTTCGGTATAGTCGGTGGGTACTTCAAGACCGAAAACATAGGCAAATTCCTCAAGAGAAAGAACATGGTCTAGGTTGCATAACCTAAACTCCATGCCTACATTGTTGTGGGTATCCGCCACAATGCGAAGGCTACTCAAGAATTCAAGTGTGAGACTAAGGTAAGTCTCTTCATGGGCATGGAAAAAGCTCCCAATGCCAAGGCCATTAAAGAACATCTCGGTAGGGTACCTTATCTTAAGGATTTCCAACACCCTAGTATCAACAAATTGAGTAGGTTCGTACTTCTTACCTAGGAGTTCGACGAATTTTTCGCGGTGTTCGTCGGATAGGAAGATCACTTCTTGGAAGTTATTGAGTTGCTCAATGCCTCCTCTCGTCAAAGGTCGGGTGTTCCTTGGTAGTATTATCTCTCGCGGTGTTGAAGAGCTTGATCCCTTGCACTTCTTCCCGAATGATTCAATCAATTTCTTGGCCTTTCCTTTGGTGCTCATATTGGTGATGGGGATGTTTTTGAGGATTGGAGGGTGATTTTGAGGGTTGAGATGAGTGTTTTAGGGTTTGGTAAGGTGAGAAAATGAGGGAGAAGGGGGGTGATTATATAGAAGGAGTAGGGAATCCGAGCGGATAAGATTGGGTCGGACCCATTTTATCCGTAAAAACAGTACAATCCGAGCGGATTTAAGACGGGACGGGCGGATTGTCGACAAAGAAGACGGGCGTCTTTGGTAGAATCCGCACGGATTCTAGGACAGAGAATTTCTTTGGCTGGGAAGCAGAGAAAAGACGGGCATATTTTCTTCAGGACGCACGTCTTGATCTGGACGGGCGGATTTTCTATAATCCGCACGGATTTTGACACAGTTCAAAATCTTGCTTTCTGGATGACACACGGGACGGGCGTCCCGTGAAGAAGACGGACGGATTTTCTGGGACGGGCGGATTTTCTAGAATCCGCACGGATTCTTCAGCAGTTTCAATTTTTTCTTTCCCGCGGGCCCTGGACGGGCGGATTAGCTGGAATCCGGGCGTCTTTTTCTTCTCTCCTTCTCCTTCTTTTCTTTTTGATGAAGCAACATACCCCTTTTTCACTGATTTTCTCTTTTTCCTTATCTTTTTCTGAGATTTGCTCATAAAACATGTAAGATGACTCTCTCTCTCTCTTCTCTCTCATGCAAGAAGTTAAATGCAAATGTAAATGTACAATTTTATACAAAGAAAAAGGGTTCAAGAAATATCTTACAAACGGTGGTTTTTTTTTAGGTAGGACTCCACCAAACTAGTTCAATTTGTAGAGACTCTTATCCATAGAGCTCAAAGCTCTTAATAAAAGATCAAAAGCTTGTGAACAAGCTCCAAATAAGCATAAGTATGGGTTGCTCAATTTGAATATGAAACTTGGCCAAGGAGGCTTGTAGCATGCTCTTTTTCTTGGCTTCTCCTTAGCGTTAGAGCTTTCCCGATGCTTCAAGTATATACGCCCATGATTCTTGCCAAAACTAAGTATGAAGTGTGGTTCATTTCCATCCATGGCCTTCCACTTACCAACTTCTTCTTCTATTTTGGTGATGACGATAGCATTTGAATTTATCAATCCTTCATGAGTAGGAAGAGAATTTTCATGACTTTGATGATCGGGTATCATAGGAGTTGAAATCATGAGTGCCAAATCTTCACAAGTAGCCTCACGAGCAATTTTCTCATTGAGCTTTTTCACCAAATAGCTCTTGTAAGAAACTTTGGCCTTTTGAAGAAGGTCTAACATATCCTCTTCAATGATCATTGGCTCCATGATAGGTGCCAAGTGGTCTTCATGAAGGATAAAGGAAGGGCGTTCTTCTTCATGATAGGGTATCTCAAATGCCTCAAGGATAGGCTCCTCAAGCAAGGTGATTTTACGAATCCCTCCTCTAGGCTCATCATCATTATTGCTATCCTCACGCGAATCATAAATGGGGGCTTCCTTTAGCTCTTTTTCCAACACCCCAACGTTCAAATCAAAAGACACACCCTCATACTCACAAAGGTTAAGAGTATTTGGGTTGCTCAACCTCATGTCTTCTTCATCGAACACAACACTTTCATAGTCACAAGAGCTCAAAGAACTTGGCTCTTCCCACTTTTCATCTTCCATGTCAAATGTCACTACTTCAAACTCTCATTTATGTTCAATATCCAAAGAGCGGTGGTGAGTGTTTGCTTGGAATTCTCTTAATTGGGTAATTTGAATCCTCAACTCCTCTCTTTGGATAACAATGTCTTTAAGAACATTATCTTCTTTTCGGCTCTCTTCTAGCATTTGTTTGAAGAAGTTTTGTTGATCTCCCATCATTTGGAGAATCATGTTTTGGATGGGTTCATCTTTTTGTTGTGGGTAGGTGTGAAAGTGGTTGTTTTGTGGCAATTGAAGTTCATTGTGAAATGGGTACCGGGTGAGTGATTGATGTTGATATTGGGTGTGATAATTTCGGTGGGAAAAATTGGGGTAGTGGTTAGGATTTTCGTTGTACAAATAATAAGGTAGGTTTGTGTTGACTTGCTCCTCAAACTCCCCATACCCATAGTCATACTCAAAAGATCCACCACATACTCCATATGTCAAGTCTTGAGTCATCATCACTAAGACAAGGAAACAACTACAAGCATGGAAACTACACAAAAATGGTAAGAACAATCCTTGAGGAACAAGTTCCTCAAGGTGAAAGCATAATTAAAATAGACAAACAAGTAAGAACTTAATCACATAGCACCATCCCCGGCAACGGCGCCATTTTGATCCGGACGATGTCGTCACTCATCCAATCAAACACATTTATAATACTCAAAAAACAACTAGTTAGCGGTAAGTCGAGGTCGATCCATGGGACGGTGTGCTTTGGGTTCTAAGTCTATCTATCTCAATTTATGCTAGTGTCACAATTGATGGGGTTTGTAGATGTGTCTAGACTAATGCAAGCAATATAATAAACCAAGCAATAAAAGAGGGATGTAAACAAATGGTTAAAAGTGCTAGGATATCATGGGGTCATAGGGGATTCATGGTGTTGATCATACAAACATGTTTACAAGGTTGCAAGCAATTAATGTTGTGGAGGAACCGAGTTGGGTTATATCTTACGGTTCTTAGGAAGAGTTGGGTCCCGGAGCCGAATCGATTAGATTGTACAACACCTACAAGTCGACTTACTTTCCTCCTAATCAACTTTTATGCATGGTCTAGCAAGACTCGAGTTGGTTTATATCTTACAAGTCAAGTTGAGTAGATAAGAGATGGTAAAAATGCAAGGATTCATAGGCTTAGCATTTCATCAAACATAACATGTGCATAAAGTTGACATCACAACAAGCAAGCAATTTGATCATGAAAACATATTAGATTAAGCATGAATCAATCCCATGTTGCTTTCCCCTAATTACCCATTAATCCTAGCTAAAGAAACTACTCACTCATCATCATGGGAAACATGTCATTAATGGTGTCAATCATCACAACAAGTATAAACATGATAATAGAATGAAGAAATGAACAATAAAGATTAAAGAGTAAAGTAATTATACCAAACTTGAGGTGATCCAAATAATAATGCAAAGAATAATAGAAGAACTTGATGATTGATGGAAGGTTGTCAATCTCCCAATAATAACCCAATAATCTTCAATTACCCAATAATAAACTCGAATAATAAGCTTGATCAATAATTAAAGAGAGATTAATGTGTAATTTGTGGAAAGATTAAATGATAATTTATTCTAATCTACTCCTAATCTAATCTAAGAGAATTTCCTCCTAAAAACCACCTGCTTGATTAATTACAAAATGGGATATTTATAGTGGAAATTAGGTGGATGCAATTAGGGTTAACTAAGGGCTAAACTAGTAATTACACTTTTGGGATTTGGCAAGGAGAAGCCGGTATTTTTGGAGAGAAGGGCTTCTCTTTTCGTAGCTTGAAGAAGACAACCGTGCTGTGAAGGAATCCGTGCGTATTGTGGTCGGGACGGGCGGATTCTGGGAGAAGAAAACGAGCGGATTTGCTAGAATCCGGGCGGATTCTGGTAGGGCAATCCGAGCGGATTCAAAGCAAGACGCTCGGATTGTGTAGTGTGGAGACGGGCGGATTGGAGACAATCCGCTCGGATTGTTCTTCAAAGAACGATCTCGCTTCTTTTCTTCCCTTTTGCTCATTCCTATTTTATTCTTGCGGGATTGGTCTTTAGTCTTTGCTTCCTCTTCATACTAGTCCATCTAGTGTCGTCAAGTAGCTTCCAAATATGCATGAGAGACGGGAATTTCCGCCTTATTATCTCCTTTTCTACAAAACATATGAAATTCGATAGAAAAGCAAATAGGAAGGTTTTGACGGATAAAATGGTCATAGAATGTTATAATAGTATGCAAAATAGGCTCAATTAGGGGACTAAATGTGCGCAAATAATGGTCACATCACTGCTCAATATTACTGATGGCTCTTTTCAGTTGAGCTGATCGAGAAGGAGGAAAATACTTCTCTAAGAATGCTTTCTTCATACGTATCCAAGTAGTGATACTCGGTGGTGGTAGATAATTTATTAACCAGTCTCTCGCATTGCCTTTCAAGGAGAAAGGAAAGGCTCTCAGTTTTAATTGCTCATCTGTGACATCAACTGGCTTCATACCGGTGCACACAATATGAAAGTCCGAAAGATTCTTATTCGGATCCTTAATACTCGTCCCACTGAAACTTTGTAATTAATGTATCAAACCATATTTCAGTTCAAAAGTAACTCCATCATCCAATGCTGGAAAAGTGATGCATAATGGCTGAACAGCAAGATTTGGAGATGTGAGCTCCTTTAATATGCGGGTCTCTCTAGCCATATTCAATGACTTTTCGGATTCTTCGGAAATTTCAGAATTGTCAGAATCGGAATACAGGTCGTCGAACTCACTGCCTTCAAGAATGGCCACTATTGCACCTCGTTTGTTCTTCCGTAACCTGAAAAGAGTATGCTCAATCTCTTGGTCGAAAAGCTCGAGGTTCAGGTTAGAAGAACGAGTACTATGCATAAAATAACTTAAAAAAAAAACATTAAAGACTCTATACTAGCACAAAAAAATTAAACTATTGCCTTCCCCGGCAACGGCGCCAAAATTTGGTGAGCCGAAATCGTATGCTCCCAAAAATAAGCAATAAAGTCCTATTACCTTCAACTATATAGTAGAGGTAAGTCGGGTGTCGAATCCACAGGGAAGGCGATGTAATTAATGTGTAGAAAGTAAAGAGTACAAATAACAATAATAGGTGGGGGGGGGGGGGGGTTGTTGATTGAATAAGCTAATGAAAAATAAGACAATGTAATAAAGATGATTAATTCAGATGATTAAAGGTCTTGGGTCAACAAACATCCACTATCAACAAACTAATTGGTCTTCGATTGTCTTTAATTCAATTACTCTCAAGTACTTTATTGTGGAAATACAAGTTTCCTTCTTCCTCTTAAGTATAGTCAACTAACTCGAAACGCGATATTAGAAGACCCTAATTATTGAACAATCTAATCCACGCGTCTAGATTTAATCCAACAACAGCATTAACAACCCAAGGAAGCAATAAAGATAACGATCTTTAACACACGCGGTTAACGATTCGAATTATATGTTTAGTCTCTAGTTCGTCCTAATAATGATGAAACGCATACAATTTATTAAGGTAAGCTTTGCTACTTTAGTCTAGATTAATTGAACAATTATGGATTCAATATCTAAACATGCAATAGATTAAAGTAAACAATTACCAATTGATCAGATTAGCAAAAAGAAACAATAATCATAAAATACGAGCAAGAGACATAAACAATACTTGAGAAATAAAAGAAAGAAAGAAAGAAAGAAAAATCTCACAATTAATCTGAAGATAGCTTTAGTTCATCGATCCAAGAAAGGGAGGATTAGTTCCTCATAATTTGTAAGCAAAAGTAATTAGGGTTCAAGAGAGTTTTTCCCAAATTACACTTATTGAATAATAGTATGAATGATAATATCAACTTAATACTTAACCTAATAATAATAACTAATAATAATACTAATAATAATAGTTGGAATTAGGAAATACGAAAATAAAGCACAAAACCGACTTTGGCTTCCCGTGATACGCGCGACCCGCGACTAGGTCCCGCGACCAGCGTCAAGATCCCGCGCCCGCGAGAGATGCTGCCAGAAGAAACGCTGCTACTCTTCTTTTGTTCTTCTTTTTAGTTACACCAAGTAATTAGTGGTTGTTGGCTCTTTTGTGGACATACTCATGTGATATGTCGGGCCTCATTGTTGACTTTTCCTCCATTACGGCCTAATTTGCATTAGTGGCCCAATCAATCCATTTTCTTCATTTCCATTAGTATCCTTAGCTTAATTTGCAATTTGGGCTATTAAGTTCCATAAGATCAGCCCAAATCGACACTTATGTACCATACTAAATCCGTCTTATCATAAGGTGATACGAGTTTAGCCTTGTCAGAATATCAACATAAATGATCTCATATTTTCTACCATTCCACATAACTAATAATTGATGCAAAGAAGAAGGAATATTATAAGTTCTATGCAACCAACTCCTACCCAATAAGACATTATAAGTAGTTATACTTCTAACCACATAAAAAAGCATTGTTTTTGTACATGACCCCACTTTAATCGCTAGCGAGATTGTTCTCTCATAACATTCTTTGGTTCCAGCAAAACTAGTAACTGACACTTTAAAAGAAGTTATATCCTTTTCCGTTTTTCCAACCAACTGAAGAATAGCAATTGGGACAATGTTGGCAGTAGCCCTATTATTGATTAAGACTCTACTAACTAATCAGTTTTCCAATTTGACTTTAATATACAAAGGTTTGCAATATTGGCGCCCATTATGGGACATGGTGATCAATTTCTATAGCTAAATCAATCTTTTGTTGCCATGTCTACAACCAATCACTATTTATAGGGCACGAAGTCTGGTCCCCGAAATTTCTCCAGAGGTCTGCAGCAGATCTGGTCCCCGGAATTCCTCTGGATATCAGCAAGTAGATCTGCTCCCCAGTACAGTAGATATGCTCCCGGGAGATCCTCCCGAAATCAATAATAAATATACTCTCCAGAGAAGTAGATCTGCTCCTCGGAGTTCCTCCAGAATCGTGCAGCAGATTTGGTCGCCACAGTTCCTCTAGAAATCAGCAGTAGATCTGCTCCCTGGAGTTCCTCCAGAGTCATGCAACAGATCTGGTAGTCAGAGTTCTACTAGCCGCTACTAGGACAGGAACAATTGGTCCACTAGAAACCAACAGCCAGAGCTAGACCAGCAAGAGCCAAACTCCAGGCTTGGAGGTTGATTAGGACCTCCATAATCTCTTGACCAAAGATCCCTAGATGTCTTGCAGGTACTCTAGATGGGGAATTCACAACCTGACTGAGGCTATCTAGAAGTAAGTTGCAGAGAGACAATCTGGAATCGAAGAACGACCAGATAGACAGATCACTCAGGAGCTGGTCATCAGACTACATCCTGGAGGCCTAACATACAACCACCCTTCCATGTTGATCAGACTGCAGGCTACGTCAGGTAACATCTTAGTTTGTGGTTCTGTTGGAGCATAATTTCTCCTTAGTGCTGGAATTTTCAGCCAACAGGAATCAGAATGACAATCAGGAGCCATTGTCGCGCAACTCCAGTAATCAGTAACCCAGAGGGCATATCTCTACAGGACTATCGTCAAGAGATAACATCTTTGATACTGTTCCGCTTGTCCCTGACCCTCTTGCAGGACCGGGAAGCCTGATGGAGCAATAACTCCAAAGCAAAGGCACTTGATCAGGAGCACAATAAGACAAATAAATGCTGCTAGTAAGTTTTCAGTACAAGTAGGGCAACCTGGACCACCTACTATCACGTGGGGGCAAGGTCGAGTAAAGTAGGCTTCACGAATAAGGTTCTACCCTCTACAGCTCTGCCTGTTCTAGAATAATATACATGATAATAGCTGGATCAGAACTGTGCGGCCTTACATACTAAGCAGCAAAAAGGTGCCACAGAAACAAAAAAGCGTGAACATTCGACGAGGTGGATATTCATGATACCTAGAAACGCCACCATGATGCTCTCATCATAACATCGTACAGAAAAACTACACCATTAAGCTAGACCCGTAACGAACAGTGCTGACATTTTCAGAGTATACAGATAACCTTCATCAACAATTGATTGAATTTCTTAAAACTAACATGGCTGGTTGCGCTTGGTCCTACGATTATATGACAGGGACCAGACCGAGATGAAGAAAGGAAAGAAGCAGGATTTGATGCACCCTCAACCTACATATCTTTGACACCGTCTCGGGTCATAATCAATCGTAGGAGTTGTCTCAAAGGGGCCATAGTCGATGAAGAACAAAGCAAAGCAACACGTTTTTTCCAAATCTAAACCACGATTTTGAAACTTGAATTGCAAACTCGTTTCTCAAGGGAAATTCGATTGAAAAGATGTTTTGGAAACTAGAAGGAACGTAGATTCTGTATTTGTAAAAGGGAAGGATTATTTTTGAGGTAAGGGGCATGAAAAACGAGGAAGAAAAGGACTGGTCTGCGCTAGAAAAAACACGGAAACAGAGTAATTGAATACTCTAATTTTGTGTGAATTCGAGAGCTTTCTAGGGTTTGTTTTGCTTCAGTGTCATGTGTTAATGGTAGTATGATTTTTAAAGTGCTTAGAGGAGCAAAGGGGTTGAAGGTAGGAGGTATTTATAGTGGGTTTAGAAGGGGTTCAAGTACGGTTACCTTAGGAGAAGAGGAGCTCGGGTGTTGGTGTTTAAGGGTCAGATGCTAGGTTACTTAGGGGTTAAGTTAGGATTAGCGTAGGCTAGGTTTGAGCATGAAAAGGAAGCAAAAGGAGCCATCTTACAGGCGCCATAAGCTCGGGCTCATGCTCTGTTTTGAGCGGCTGTTTAGGGCTCGGTTTTGAGGGTTTTGGGAGATATTTGAAGAGGTTTCTTGGTGGGTAAGCCATAGGAATGTGGGTAGGATAGTTGGGTGTAGGTTAGTGGTAATGGGCGCAGTGGTTTGGGGTAGTTTAAGACATGATTAAGACGGCTTAGCTGAACACGGGTAAGGGAAGGAGTTGGGTTGTTTTATGTTTGTTTGGGACGAGATTTGGGATGGCTTTGAGAGGGGTAATAGATGGGCTTGGATGAGGGTTTGGGCACGGGTTGGAAGAGGAGGAGTTATTGGGCCAAATGTTGCATCGAAACTCATGCTCAAATCGCATAAAAAACAAGCTCAAAATTGAGGTGAAACAGAAGCTTAAAATCGTGTAAAAAATCGATTTTTCCAAAATAATGACAATCCCTGACGATGTACATGTTGCCCTTTCATCATCGTGTGTTTGATGGGTTTTTTATAAACTCCAATATCGACAGATACGGGTATCTACAACGGGATACTGACTCCCCCCGCGGTTGTTTTCCATATCAGGTTTTCCGCGTAACCAAAATGTCTTGTGTCATTATTTCCTTATTTCGTCCTTTACTTGATTCATATCGTTATTCCTTCACAAATCACATATAAAATAACCGCCCGATACGAGGCTAAAAAGAGTAGGTTACTTTAACCCTTCTACATTATGTTTGGTTGATTTTTACATAAACAGTGTCCCTCCCACCCGGGCTACCTCTATTTACCATTTAAATTTTATTTTTTATGAAATATAATTGCGTTAGACTTTTTAACACATACATTTATCATTTATAATATATTGTTCTATGATATATCTTGAAATTATGATGAGATGTAAAATTTGTCAACAAATTATGAGACACATTCATGTATTCTCCCATTGCTGATTGTATTACTTCCACGACATCCCCTATTAATACTATTACGTTCACTACTCCTTCGACTACTGTTGTTTCTTTGAATATTCCCGCTATTTTTATAGTTAAATTTCTTATTCCCGTTAAATTTATCATACTTGTATGTTTAAATAAATAAAATATTTTCATTAAATCGAATTGTTTGGTAATTTTTCATATTTTTTCCGTTATTCCTACTATTACTTTTATAACATTTGTTGTCAGTTGTCACTACTGTTACCTGATGAATTAGTGAAATAAAGTTAATAAATAATTGTAGTAAAATGATATGTATAGATAATAATTATTATAAAATGAACATTTGTTATATATTTCATGTACCTCCTATATAATTAAAATGTACTTGATGAATTGTTGAAACATATTTGGTAACTAATTAAGGTACACATGTGATATGTACCATTAATATTTATTATATTTGTACCTATTAGAGCCGGCAAAAATGACATGACCTTAAAACACGACATGAACCCGACACGAAATTACCGGGTTTAGGTTATGCTTAATGAGCCATTTAGGTATGTGAGTCAACACGACATGATATTTAATTGGGCCGGGTTTGGGTTAAGCTCTCTAGACAAGAACCCGACAGAAATGACGACCTATCTAGTGAGTGTGCAGTGGATCGAGTGAGGGAGGTAGTGGACCGAGTAGAGGTCCTTCGGCTGAGTACAAGCTGTACTCGACCGAGTGACTGGCACTAGGCTGAGTGGACTCAGCACTTGACCGAGTGCACTATGTCAGAAGGGTAATAGATAACTCGTGACTTCCTTTATCCTATCTAACCCTAATTCATTTCTTTCTTTCTCTCTATCACTCCAAACCCTCTCCCTTCTCCATAAAACCATCCTAAACACCCTCTCCATGGATTCAAGCCTAGATTTGAAGATTATACACCCTACTCCACTTCCTTCCACCTTGTGAGTAAGATCTACCTTTTATTTAACACCCTACTGATACCACTTTTGTAAAACCGCCGTTTATCAAGAAGCCTAAACAAGACCTTCCTTGACAAATAATGGTGATACTATCTCGATTACCATGGTAGTACATATAAAAAAGACCTTAAAGAAACTTTTTATTAACTCTTTACAAACTTATAGCGGAAAACAAAAGGTATGCAACTCAACTATTCAAAAACTAAGATACAACTGGTAGAAAACTACTATCATCTACAACAACAAAACCCTATGTCATGCGGCCTCCCCAAAACCCAGCAGCCAAACCAGCAACCATAACCACCTGAAAAGTCTCACTGCTCACCATTTGCCGGTAATATCAAATGGATCACCGCAGACACAAACAATAAGAGAAAACACAACAAACACACCACACAAGCTCAGTAACATAATATAACGAAAGTAAGACAACAAGTACAGTAAACATCACAGATATACACATAAATATCAACCTCCACCAACTTCTATCTCTGTCGTAACCAGTGGCTCTCATCGCAATGAGTAGTCGAGTTCCCATCGCAACAGGTAACCCACCCCTACCAATGCCAGACCGCAATACTGGACATCAAATCCCGCTCATTGCAACGAGTGAACCCAAGTTCATTAATGTGCACATTTCCCTTGCGACAGGAGTCACAAGGGGCGAAACAAGGTGGTTAAACCATCTCCTAACATGGCTCACAATATCCAATCCAACACCTCCAACAAACACAATCACAATAACCACAATAATGTACTCACCATGACGAACAATCACAAAACTTCAATTATTCATAAACTGTACTGAGTAGGAAAACTCTGCCTTTAATGCCATAACAACAGCAACCATCACGTCAATGCTAGCACGCATTAACATCGTCACCTACAATCATTAATTATGCCTTATTACTACATCACTAATAGGATTGAATCCGCCGATAAACAAGTATTCACAAACTTACCACGAAGGACATCGAGACTCCAACGGTGAGACAAATCCAACTCAATGAATCCGCGCCCAAGCTACGTCCTCCACGGAACGAGGTTCATGATGAGGGCCATAGAGGTAGTGAGAGGAGAAGAAATAGGGAGAGAGAGTTGTATTAGGTTTAGGGAATAAAAGAATGATTTACAAAATGATTTAAGTCGCAATTTCTGCGTAATATTATAACACGCTGTCACTTGATCACCCAATTAATCATGGAGCATACTCAGCCGAGTAGGCCGCACTTGTTCGAGTGCCGTAGACACTCGACCGAGTGACCCTTACTAGGTATAGTACTCAGTCTCGAATGCAATATAACTCCTCCTTCCATCTCCCCTTAAAGATCCCACGAGGTCAAGGGTCAGTCAACGAGTTCCTAATAAGGCGGGTATTACACTAGGAATTGAGATTGAGGTTCGTTCTAAAACACAAAAACAATGGTATCAACAAATGCTTTGGCCGAAACAAAAAAAACAAAACACTATAAAACTCATTACCACCATCAAATTACGATAGAACCCTAAGCATTCCTTTTCTCTGATAACAAACGCGATGTCTTTCCTCGCCAAACTGAGGATCTCAATCGTCCTCCTTCTCCCGCTTCATCCTTCTTTAATCAGATCCAGTTAAGTGTCGAATCCATGTATCTTTATCCAACTTTGCCTTATAGCAACCTCTCAGCCTGATCTTCAGCTCCTCAATAATAATCATAGCAAGCTTGCCTGGTCTTATAAGAGTAAACTCATACCTGCTCATGTTCCTTTGCTGTCAGACATGATAGATGCATGCGTTGATAACAGCAAAAATCAGGTCTACCTTGGTTTTCAGTCCCTTCCTCCGCAGGCTCCAATCAAGGATGTTATGGGTAGGTAACGAAACTCCAATCCATTGACTCACTAGTTCAATAACGACACTCGAAGAAAAGATGGTTCATGGTCTCAGATCCGAGGCCACAGATGCAGCAGGTAACCTCTGTAGATATGCCAAGTTTATATAGCTTATCTTTGGTATTCATATTTTGATGATAATAAACCCATGTCATAAAGCAATGCTTACGTATAGAAGTTTTATTTCAGACCATTCTGTGTCATGTTACTTTCTCCCCCTTATCCCTCAAGTACTTGTATCCACTAGCAATAGAGGTATTCGTGCCCTATGCTCAATTGGTTTTGCTGGTATGCTTCTTTGAAATTTTCCCTAACTTGACATACTTTCCTCCACTACCAACTAGATGAGGTAGGAGAAGAGTAAGTAAAAGTATGCCAGTTGTTCTCCTTAATGTAGATCTGATTAACCCATTTGACCCATAGGTGGTAAAATTTAAAAGCAATCCACTATACCAACTTACCTACTACTACTTTGTTCCGTAATGTCTTATCCTTGATCCCAACCCCCCCACCACCCCCCCTCCCTCTTTTGACTTACATATTTTTTCCCATGCGACCAGAGAGGTCTTAGTATATTCAGTTCTCTCATCCCAAATGAAATTTCTACATATAGCTTCTATTCTGTGTATAATCCCATTTGGCAGTATGAACATAGATGCCCAGTAGTTGTGTAGGGTTTTTAGAACTGATCTGACTAGGACTAACTTGCCTGCATAGGACAATTTCCTGGCACCAACAGTCCTAATCCTGTAAACCATCTTCTCAATTTGAGGTTTACACGGAAGAATCCTGTAAAGAATCCGGTTTTCACAGAAGAATAAAACACATAGAGGTGGTTGTCATTTAACGTGATGCAATTAGAGACGACACTATTTCTCCAAGTCATGTACCCTAAAACCTACAACTCGCGGATATATCGTTGGAAAAATGATATTTTGATTTTCTTCTTCGCAAGTTGGTCATTTGTGACTTGCATGCCCCAACTTGAGAGAGGTTGTTGGATTTAGTCTTAATGGGCCTTTACATTATTTTATTATTAAAATGGGCTTATAAAGCAATGAGAAAGGTAAGAAATTGAAAACCTAATTTGGTTATTCACACATAAAATAAACATCTTATACATCAATAAATAGTGTTTTGGGTCAAATTGTGTAGACAATGCAATTATTAAGCCCTTACGGGTATAATTAGATATGGTAGACGAGGGTATAGTATTTGAGTTTTTTGGACATGGACACCAATATTCAATACATAGTGTAAGGGGGGAATAGAATCCAATGCATTAATGTTATATTTGTTGAGGATGAAGGAGTAAAGAAGCAACAAGAGGCTTCATTTTGTGAGGGTGAGTGTATATATCTTCCCCCGTGTAAAGGAGCTTCATCACTCGAGTTAAATTGAGAATAAGCATCAAAACCGGCATTGAAGGTGCCTTCGGATCCAAGAACACTTGGTTAATATCCTTCCATGCATTTTCAACCTCAATGTTGAGTTTTTCACATGCTTTTGATGCGGTCACGCTGTACTGTTTCATGTAGCATTCGCCTGCTGATGGTATGTGGTCTCGTTGCCTTTCCAACTACGTTCACATCAACATTTCAATGAGACGGATTTAAATTTTAACTAAAAATAAATTTATAGAATATACATACCTCGTGTGATACAATGTCATCCATGAGTCTACAAAGGCGATATGCAGATTGTAGAACATGTGGTTCACTAAGTAACCAAAGGAAGGCATCCTCAGTTGCGGCTTCTCCCATTCCAACCAACGAAACCACAGCCATTAGTGGATAACCGGTGGATGGTACTGCCACACTCATGTACTCTTCCATCGTTGGCACCTTTTTTGTTACCAACCATTTTGCTTCATCTAAATACGCTTTCACTTGTCTTTTCATCTGGTTTAATTTAATTTACACAGTTAAAATTAGCTCAAAATAGTTCTTGTAAATTTAATTAATCGATGTATGTAATGAAAAAAATAATTTACAAATGCACGTTCAAACTTACGGCTTCTTTTGCGTAGCATATTGCGTAAGATTTCCCATTCTTAACCAATTCTTCCTCCATTTCACTAAAAGTATCGAGCATTGCTTGATAAAGTGTCTTCATGTATTCCGGGAGTTCATCCATGGCACTAATATCCCACCTAATAATTTAGCAACCATAAATTTTGAAAAAATGTTAATTAAAAATAGACATGGTAAAATTGATCCACTGAATAACCCGACCTGACACTCGAACTGAGGATTCGAGCATGATCCGTAACCCGAATTTACCCGAATCAGTTCCGAATAATCTGGATCCATGACCCAAATTTTTATTGTTCAAACGAACCATTATCCCTAAGAAACAATAATAATAGACTTGAAAATAACACGAACCTGAACCAATCCAATCTGACCCGAATTCTTGTCAACCAAAAAACAACCCGCCTTAACTAATCTAATTTGAACCAGACTCGTTTGATCGTTTTCCATGTGTAATTAAAAACCATATGAAGTGGTTGTCTCATAAGTATTGTCAGATTAATTATACATACGCCGTTTGCAATGTCTAATTAAAAACTTATTATTAAACCGTCTCATATAATAATTTGTTATTAAATTAAGCTAAAGTATCTACAATTATATTTGATCTTCAATTTACCTCTCAAACGCTTGTGTGAGACGCTGTAGCTCTTCATATATACCATATGCATCATAGGTATCATCAAGAACTTAAGTCAAGGCGATGACTTTGACAGCAAACTTTCTAGCCAAGGCATATTGAGGCTCATAATAAACTCCAAGTATCCAAAAGTAACACTCCGTTATTCTATCACGAGCGTACGACAATTTATTCTTCACATCAAGCTCTTTCCACCACCTAAACATGAAAAATCAACGAACTAATGCCAAGACAATATACTCGTATGTATCACAGGGGAGGACCTTAGTTATGCCCGACCTCCAATAACTTTTCATATTTTTGTGGATTTTTTGATAACTGCTACCACAAGTAAACCACTTTTTGAGAACTGCTACCAAGGTAAAAAAAAATTTAAAAAATGCTACCACAATTCTTGCTTCGTTAAAAATTCAGTACCAAATAATTAAACGAGCCTACTTGAATCAATCTCAGCCATTCATTTCAAATGTTTAGTTTAAGTTATATTTCCCATTCCTATTTACCCTTCCCCCCCTCTTTATAACATACTCAGTTACTCACTCCCTCACTTCCTTACACTTTAATCTCTTCAATTCCATTAATTCCTCTTCAATTTCTCATTTGTTCTTCCCTAATTCTTATTTCATAAATTAGAGCTATTCATTAAATCTTTCTCTTTGAATCTATTATCAGGTAACAATTCCTTTCAATTCATTCATTCTCTTTCCTTCTACTCTATTAATTAATTATTCCTGTTAAATCTCGCCTTTATTTTCAAATTAGGGTTTTACGAAATCTGGGATTATGGTATTTGAATCTTGTAATTAGGCAATCTAATAAACAAATAACTAAGAAAATCAATGAACAATCAAAAAATTGTACTACTAAACTAAAGGTAAAGAGTAAAGAAGGAATACAAATCTGAGAATGAAGAGCAGAAAATGCCGACAAAGGGCTTTTTCAGGTTAATAATGTAAAATGAGGAAGGTTAATGTTATTAGGTTAAATTCTTGCAAATGATTAGGTTAATTTGAGGAAGATGAAAGAGTAGAAGTGATAGTCCCTAATTTAAACCATGATAGTGGGTTATGATGGGTTATGAAGAAACTTTGTATTTTATGGGTAAGAAAGGGGAAAGGGGAAAGGAAAAAGGAGGGGTATTTTTGTCTTTTCATGTAAAAAATTAGGTTTCGCTATGAATTGGTACTGAATTTTTAACGAACCAAGAATTATGGTAGCATTTTTTAAACTTTTTTTTTATCTTGGTAGCAGTTCTCAAAAAGTGGTTTACTCGTGGTAGCAGTTATCAAAAAACCCTATTTTTGTGTCGACCCTCTTAACTCAATGATTGAGTCTTAAATATTTATATACAATTAGTATTAGTGCCCAGCTTCGCCCAGGCTACATTAATTTTTTTTTTATTAAATAAAATTACTTAAAGTTGCATAACTCATAAATTTATCATTAATATATTTTTCCATGACATATCTTAAAATTACGATGAAATAAATTTTGAGACAAATTCACAACTCCCACTATTAATATTTTACTCTTATTAATAAAACAATAATATTACCCGTAATCATTGTTACTTTCACCACTCCCGTCATAATTATTGTTACTGTCACTCATGCCGCATTAATATTGATAACTTCACTATTCTCACCGTAATTATTGTTACTTTCACTATTGCCGCATTAATAATGATTATTTCACTACTCCCGTTGTTGTTTCTACCACTTTAACTAATCTTCTATATAATTTAATTTTACTTTTACTTTAAGGAAATTGACCAACAACAACAACAACAACATCAGAGCCTTAATCCCAAAATGATTTGGGGTCGGCTGACATGAATCATCTTTTCGAACCGTCCATGGGTGAACGCACGCCTCAAAATGCGAATAAAAAAAGGGAAGATGAAAAACAAAAAGGAAGAACGAAAATGTAATGGAAAGTCAAGGTGAACTTAGGGGTTTTAAAATCGAATTCCGTCTTTCTTTTATAAAAACATAAAATTTAAATTGAGAGAAAAGATTAAAACGATTTTTAAAAACCGAAATAGAGTTAAGGATCCGGAATGAACCAGGTAAAATCTATAAGAAAGTGGTTGGTGAAAAAGTGTAATAAAGGGGAGAAAAATAAATAAATTAATTTTTTTAAATTAAATAAAAAAACACTAAATCTGTCACAACATCAAATACTAAAAATCCACATGTATCCTTTCCCTCCATTGTGCCCTCTCCGTCACCATACTCTCCTCAAGCCCCAGAACTCTCATATCGTGCTCTATCACTCTCAACCATGTCTGTCTCGGTCTTCCTCTGCCTCTAGGGACTTTTTCTGTTCTCCAAGTCTCCAGCCTCCTAACTGGTGCGTCCATAGGTCTCCTTCTCACATGGCCAAACTATCTTAGTAGGTTTTCCATCATCTTGTATATAATTTAATTGACCATGGTTAGAAAAATTATCAAACTTCTATATAATTTAATTTTAACCCAAATTATATAATATTAACATTGAGATCCCTAAATCGGGTCCATTACACGTTGTTATTGATTTAAAACTATATAGTATAATTAGTTTATATAACTTCTTTAATTACATTGAAGTCCCTTGATTTCTGGATTTAATATATAGTATTGATTGATTGATAAGAGAATAAAAATTAGCTCAAGTTGTAAAGGCTCTTTTACCCCCAACGATAAAGTTGGGGATTCGATTCTCACCAACGACATAAATGTGCTCATTTGAAGTTTGAACCACCAAAGAATACAATGCAATAGTTTAAATCTCAGCCTTTTATGGTTTCTTGACTCCCATATCCGCCACTAAATTAATAATCCTAGAGATCAATGACAAGGACAAATCACACACTAATGTGTAATCATAATACGAGTATTATTTTACAAAAAATTATTTATGGAAATTTTCATTGTGTTGCCTCGAGGTTTGGCCTAATTTTAATATATACGATCTCACAAGGTTAAGATAATTTTTTTGGGTGTAAACCGGGGTGTTTATATATCTTCGACAATTGTGTATAATCCCCTCGCCACGCGTGCTTTCACGAAGAGGTAAATGGTTAGCCAAAGATAATAATTACACTAAAACTTGGGAGAGACGGTCTCTCACTAAGTTATTGAGAGACCAATCTTTTGTACCCTTTTATTTATATTTCAATGGTGAAGTCATCCTTGAGCATTTTTTGCACTTTCTCTTTCAGTATTTTTTTGTTAACATATATTGTAAACTTTGAGTTAGAAAAACGTCTTTGTGAGACGCATGAAATATCTATTTTGCACTTTACTTTGTTGAAAAACGGTAAAAATTAAAACGTCAATTTTCAAGCTTTTACGGAGGAGTAATTATTATTATTAATGTTCGATTATACTGGGGAATAAATAGAATATTTTGATATGAGACATATAACTGAACTCAAGAGGTCTCAGGAGAGACCGTCTCCCACTAAATTAGTGGGAGATATAATAGGGAAAAAAGAAAATCAATAACTTCCTTATCCTATCATGTGAGAGGTCAGGGACCGTATCTCTAAAGTTTGTGTAACTTAAAAACTATGTATTGTACAGAATACTTACTTTGAAATGATACCGAGCTCTTGTATATGTTGCAGTTGCACCAAGTTAAAGTCTAACTTTGCAAACTTGAGAATAGCTTCATTGTGAAGCTCTATGTCTTGGTAAAGTGATATATACTCCCTTGCTCCAAGCCTTGGGAGGCTCTTTTGAACCGGGCACCGTAAAGTGTATAACACACGAGCCGCGAGAGACGGTGGAAGAGAGGGTACCTTGAGCTCAAGGGCCTTCTTAGTGAACCCTAGGGCTTTCTCCAATATAGTTTCTCCATGCAACCTAAGGTGTGTGGCTTCATATAAACTTAACAACCCTTCTACATCCGCGGTTACGAAATCCTTAAGCCCAACTTTCTTGTCTATGAACTCATTGAAAATATCTGCCAAGCAAACATGATGTGGTAAAAAAAAAACATGTAGAGTTAATAAGGAAACTCTCGTATGAGACGGCCCTTCGGAGAAGGTGCTTAAAGTCCGGTAAATTTATAATGTTTTACTACGTATATAAGTAATGTTAATTAGTCTTATAAGTCTAATACTCCTTAAACTTAGAGGATTATCTTATGTGTGAGTTGTGACATACCAGTTGAAACATTGTAGCCATGTTGCCGTAGAAGTCGAAACAAAAGGGCTAAGGTTACAAGTTCATAATGCTGGTGATTATTCTCGTCTTTAAAATACTCGAAAACTCGTCGCAACATATCTTGAATTTCCGTCTCAAAGTGGTACGCAATCCCCAAACGCTCAACTGTATCAATAATGCTCAACTTTTCACTTAGATGTTCAATGGTGAAGTCATCCTTGAGCATTTTTTGCACTTTCTCTTTCAGGATTTTGGCTTCTTCGACCCATACATGAACATTCTGCTAAAAAAAAAGGACAATTATTGTTAATTTAAATGCACGTGGGACTACAATTAAAATTGAAAAAAAGACGATTTTAAAAATGAGTTTTTATTTTCTCTTCGGATTGAACCTTATTGTCACAAGCATATGTGACGAAGAAATCCCCCCAAACGGAAGGATCGAAATTAGCGGACTGACGCTGCAAATTTCCTGCATTATTGTTTGATGCTATTGCTGCCATTTTTTTATTTTGGGAAATTTGTTCTGAATAAGAAATGAAGATTTTTGATATTGGTGATTATTTGAATCAAAGTTGCAAGTTATTTATAGGAGCAAAGCGATAAGATCAGGGTCCAATTATTTACGCAGATGGAGTACCTCTGTTGCATGTCAATGTCATGATCTTACGAGGGATACGAGAAGTGAATGCAATTTAATACAACGTGCGAAATTTGACAAGTACTTCATTAGGTGCTCGTGCATAAATTCCATTATGATGTCATTCCTAAGATTTATAACGACCTCTCCTCTAAAGTCGAGGGAAATATTAAATACTTGTAAAATGTATAGTCCCTAATTTGGGAGTCGATTATTATTGCCAATCAATGTTATATATTAAATTCAGAAACCAAGGGACTTCAATGTAATTAAAGAAAGTTATATAAATTAATTATAATATATAGTTTTAAATCACTAGCACCGTGTGATGGACCCGATTAAAGGATCTCAATGCAAATATTATATAGTTTGGGTTAAAATTAAATTATATAGAAGCTTGGTAATTTTCCTAAACATTTTTAAGAGACTAAAACATGGTCAATTTCCTTAAAATAAAATAATTAATTAAGATGGTCAATTTCCTTAAAATAAAATAATTAATTAAGATGGTCAATTTCAAGGAGACTAAAAGAAAGAAGATGCTTGGTAATTTTCCTAAATATTTATAGAAGACTAGAAGATGGTCAATTTCCTTAAAATAAAATAATTAATTAGTATAAACATGCACACTTATGGTATTAATTATTATCATCATAAAATTATATACTTCGTATTAAATTTAAAATCTATGCAATTTTATTAAACTTTATAGTTTATTAAATGTATAGAAATGTTAATTATTTAACATAAAAAAAATATAATATAAGTAGGTTATAAATAATTCAAGTTAGATTCCATAATATATAATATTGCATAATTCTTTCAATTTGATTTAATGCATATATATGTAATATATTTATATAAATACATAATCCTCTTAAAATTGCATGCCTAAGTAGTAAACATAATTTCGTCAGTAAAGAAAAGAATTGTAGTGACATTGGGTAGTTATATGATAGTAATCACTCATTTGAATAGTAAAAGTAACAATATTATCAGCGAGATTAGTGAAAGTGGTAGAAATAACAACGGGAGTAATGAAATAATCAATATTAATGCGGCAATAGTGAAAGTAACAATAATTACGGCGGGAGTAGTGAAATTATCAATATTAATGCGGCAGTAGTGACAGTAACAATAATTACGGCGGGAGTAGTTAAAGTAACAATGATTACGGGCAAGTAATGAAATGTTATTATTATTGTTTCATTAATAAGAGTAAAATATTAATAACAGGAGTAGTGAATTTGTCTTAAAATATATTTCATCGTAATTTTAGGATATGTTATAAAAATATATTAATGATAAATTTATTGGTTACGCAACTTTAAGTAATTTTATTTAATGAAAAAAAAATAATGGTAAGTAGAGGTAGCCCGGGCGAAGCCGGGCACCAATACTAGTATAGTTACAAAGGTACAACCTAATCACTACAAGTATATCTCTAACTAAGTCAACAATATAAACTAGAACATATACACAATTAAATAAGGAAAATGAGATGGCGACACTGGGTGCTACTCCAATTGAGTGACACCCGGGGTATTATTGTAATTTACTTATATATTTTGTGCTCCCTCCATCAAAATTCGAAATTTAAACTTGTTAGTGCTAAAGGGTATTTTAGGAAATTAACATTAATTAATTAATTTAAGATAATAATAAATAAATAAAAATTGATAGATTTTGAGCATTATTTGCGTGCGTTATTGATGGAGGTTTGTTAACAATACATGTTCGTTGCTGCATTCAATCCTTCATTACTAATGATCTTTCATGGCCCTATGACCATGATTTAACCTTTTTTATATTAAGAATAAATTATTTAATGAGTAGCATATAAAATACCTTGTTATCGTGGTACCTTCTTAGTAGTCGGAGCCCGAAGGTTTGAGTCTTGTTAACAAATTATATTTTAATTTTCGTTCGTACAATTGAACGTACTTTAACAACTATGAATCCAGTGAATGAAATTTTCTTAAGGTATTTGTCGTTTCAGGTTTGACAATAGAATTCTCTGTTTTTTTTTTTATAATTGGTAGACTAAGATAGGAGAAAGATGAAGATGTATTTGTTATGATATGTATTGTTTTATGTTAGATATAGTTTTAATAATTATCTTATATATTTTATTTTATTAATATAATAAATTAGTTAATTACGGTTTTATCCCTATGATATTGGCGCAAAAACGAAAATTACTTTTTTATTTTTAATTTTTTTTTATTAGGGTGTTACCGAAACTCGGTAACACCCGGTGTCGCCCTAGCACTTCCCATTAAATAATATTTACATAATGTTTACTAATACACCCCCGCAGTTGGAGCGGGAGTATGACGGACGCTAAGACTGGAGTGAAACCGTGTAAATAAGTACTTGGGTATGCCCTTGGTAAAAATGTCGGCATACTGGTATTCAACCGGAACATGTAGAACTTTAACCTTCCCAATACAGACTTGTTCGCGAGCGAAATGAATATCGAGCTTAATATGCTCAGTTCGCTGATGTTGTATCGGGTTGCCAGATAGATAGACGTCGGATGCATTGTCACAATAAACAATGTTGGCCTTAGAAATGGGAACTCGAAGTTTCAAAAGTAAGTTGCGTAACCAGCTTGTTTCGGCAACTGCATTTGCAACACCCATATACTCTGCTTCCGCACTTGACCGAGAGAGAGTAGCTTGGCGTTTGGAGGACCAAGACACCACGTTATCACCAAGAAAGACACAGTAGCCGAAAGTAGATCGTCGTGAGTCGGGGCACCCTCACCAATCAGCATCAAAGTAGGCGGTTAAGCTATGGGCGGCTGATTTTGTGATCATGAAACCGTAATCGATAGTGCTCTTTATATACCATAAAATACGTTTCAAGAATTGAAAATGAGGGTCACGAGGGGCATGCATAAAGAGACAGACCTGTTGTACTGCATAAGTGATATCGGGTCGAGTAATTGTAAGGTATTGGAGAGCACCCGCGAGGTTACGATAAAGAGTAGAGTCGGGAAGCACGGGACCGGTAGCAGAGCTAAACTTCGACCCAGTGTCAACAGGAGTGGAGACGGGATTACATGAAGTCATTGAAGCACAGCTAAGAATATCACGTGCGTACTGAGTTTGAGACAAAAATAGGCCCTTGAAGAGTAATACTCCGTATTTAATATTATATAATAATATTATTATGTTATATTTTATGCGTGTTAGATTATGAGACGGTATAATAAATAATAATGATTATAATAATAATACATGAAACATGTATTATATACTCCCACCTACCATTCTACCCATATAAATATACCCCCATCCATACTACCCTATCCTTATCATTTCATTCTACACATTTCCACCACACAAACAAAAGAAAGAGAAAAAGAGAGAAAAGGGAGAAAAGAGAGATTAAAAGAACAAAGGGAGATTCCGTCACCTCGCCTCGATATCGTAAGTTAATACCGTCTTTTATCTTAATTAATTTATATTATAGACCCGCCTTGACCTTGACCCACCCTAACCTGTAATACTACGGTTTTATGTGCTGTTGGGTACTCTATCGAGTAAGGCTTACTCTGTCGAGTAAGTAAATTTTGGTTTCGAAACAGTGTACTGCTGATGGGTACTCGATCGAGTAGGCATTACGCCAAATCTGGCAATCAATAAGGAGCGTATCACAATGGTTTAATGTATTTAATAACGACACTTAGATTTCCGTTTTCCTAATATTGGAGGAAACCTAGACCGCGCTAATAGGAATAACGGTTTCCCTCGAAAACCGTTGTTATTATAATTTGACGACGGCTGCTTAACAAACCGTTGTTAAAACCTTTTAACGGTTTCCAAAAACTCGTTATTGAATCACTCTTATCAACGGTTGTTAGAAAACCGTTACCAGTTTAAGATATCGGCATTTCGAAAACCGTTACTAAATTAACACCAACAACGGTTTTTGTTACCCGTTGTTATGTTATAGCTACGGAATTTTTGTAACCGTTATTATTTTTTATTATGAGATAACGGTTTTTGAATTCAACCGTTGTCAGTATTTGATTAGATTTTTCAATTTGATTACTGCATTCAAAACTGAACTTTAATAAATATTCAATTTGACCAATAATATTCAATTTGACCAAAATAATTCTATAAATATGTCTTCATAATGTTTTAGGTCAAATTCTAAATTATCAAACATTTACTCTCTAATTTCTTTCTAAATTTCTCTCTAAAAACAATATGACTGGTGTATCGGAGCTGCAATCACATTCTCGTTATGCACAGCCTTTTACTTGCATTCTCCATAATCTCCCGGTTCATTATAGTGTGAATGGAAAGGGTTTAAACCCTAATTTTGGGTGGTTGACGCAAATGCTTCATAACTCCTATTTCACCGCGGTTAAAAAAGTGTACCCTGTGTCTACAAACAAGCAAGGTTTTGTAAGCTTCGCTTTTATCGTGTTTGACGAAGCCAACTGCCATGAAAGTTTTCGTCAGTCAATAGTAAACTACGACAACGGATTTAAAACCGTTCTTAAGATTTAACAACGGCTTCTTAGAAGATTTTATAACGATTCTTGATGTTATATATAACGGTCGCGTGTTATTTGTACAACCGTGGTATATATTTAACAACCGTCGTTGTAATAACGGTCCCGTGTTTCTATTTAAAAACGGTAATTTGCATTATTTGACCGTTATTGGATGTCTTATTTGGCGTAGTGAGGTGTCACTCGGTCGAGTAGGGGGCACTCTATCTAGTACGTCGGTTTTACGGGTTGTTTCGCCGGGTTTTGATAACAACGTGAGAATGTTATATAAAGTTATTTTATCAATTCCTTTTTACTTTTTCACTGTTTCTAAACAATTTTGTAATACCCTAACTATCCGGCCATGATGATTGGAGTGTTACCATCTCGGTTTCCCTAGGTAGTGTTTCAAAACTTCGATAAAAGAACATTTTATAAATAAACATAATGTTTAATGATTACATTAACGTAAAGAAATGAATGAAAGTACAACTCATGACATCTATACTCTTCTAATCAACTAGACTCGTCTCGTGACTCATCAAGCTCTTCCCGTCTCCCGCGTGCTATCCAAACAACCTGTAGTTAACCTACTCCCCATATGACCAAAGGATGTCATATGGATCGACACATGCCACCCCAAAAGAGATAGGTGACAATGACATAGACGCACAAGCGTCAGCTTCAAAAAATAATGTGTGACAGACTCGAGTGTGTGAATATACAACATGATTATGATATGGATGACACACTATCAAATTACCACCACAACGGTACCGGGACACGCCCTGTAATACTGTGGTTTTCTATGTTTATGGGTACTCTATCGAGTGTGGCTTACTCTGTCGAGTAAGTATGTTTTTACGCAAAACAGTAGTTTGCCTGATGGGTACTCGATCGAGTACGTGTGGCACTCGATTGAGTAAGGGGCACTCGATCGAGTGTGTCACTTACTCGATCGATTAAGTGTGTTTTATGGGTGATTTTGACGGGTTTTGTTAATAATGCGGGAATGGTATATAAGACCTTCGTCACTTTTATTAAAACACTTTTCAAAACCTAAAACACACAAGAGAAGATTAAGAGTTACGTTCTTTCATCCTCGCCGCATTATTAGCAAATCCCGGAGCTAGGAGTGTCGGTTTTCATCATTATTTACACCTTTGTGATCCGTGCGTCGTGGGTAAGCTCTACATATCATTTTTATATCGTTTGGTTAATGTTGGTTAAACCCTAATTGGGGGGTTTTGAGGAGTATTGTTGATGTTAGATTGTGATGGTATGATTGTATGTTTGATAGGAAGTAATTTCTGTGAAGGACGATGTTGATTAGCTGATTGTGACGATCTTGGTGATTGCTGTTCCAGGTAGGGTTTCCCTACTCAGTATTAATTACATGATGTGTTTGGTGGTTTCATTGTGATTATTGTTAAAGTATATTGTTGGTGGTTGTGACGGTTGTTGGTTATATTGTTGGTTGTACTGTTGATTAATATCATTGGTTGTTGTTGTATCTGTTTGTGGTCTTCGAGGTGCATCCCTGGCTGAGTGGAGTCACTTGCGGGAGTGGATTCACGCCCTTGATTCGCCTTCTGTGGAACCCGCCACAGAAGGGATGTGCACATTAATGAACATGGGTTTATCGCTCGATGGAGATGAGCGAGGCTTAGGTGGGAACGGCTGCGGTCCCCCACTGGCGGTGTGAAGTATCTGTTGCGATGGGTACTCTGGCAGGGCTACACACTTTAGTGTGTAGTCAGTTGTGTGGAGATTGATTATAGAGTTTGGAGGATTGTTGTGTTGTTGAGCTGTTTGTGTACTTGTTCCGTTGTGGCTTTGTATTGTGTAATTAGTACTGACCCCGTTTAAATGTTTTAAAACTGTGGTGATCCATTCGGGAGTGGTGAGCAGTTATTGAGCCGGTATGAGACGATGCGTATGGGATAGCTGGGATGAGTCACCACGTTGTAGTTTAGTAGTCTTCCGCTGTGTCTGACGCTTGATAGTATTTTGACAGTAGACAGTTTTGATAACTTGTATTTCTTTTTAACAGTTTTGGTATTGGCATGTAATCACGTTAAACACTATTTACCTTTAAGTATATTTCGTTATTGTCTTATGATTATCATTGCCTCGAGAAACTGAGATGGTGATGTTCTCATACCTTAAGTGGTCCTGGTAAGGCACTTAGAGTATGGGGGTGTCACACGCCCAGACATACCGACAACCACAATGGTACCGAGACACGCCCAGACATACCAACAACCACAAACAGGTACCGGGACACGCCCAGACATACCGGGTCCGGAAGCCAGCTGGATCCCCTACCAGACGTCGTGTCTCAACCGCACGAGTCCCTCTGTAACTCAAGCCATTAATGTGCACATCCCTCTTGGAGTGGAAGCTCCAAGAGGCGACCCGAGCGTGAGATGGTCTCCTAACCGCCTCACGTCTCCATAATAACAAGTAAGCCACCAAGTCCTCTGACACACAAGACTATACAATAAATGCAAGATACCGTATAACATGCAAATTACCGACTCATTCAATGCAAATGAATGACATATGATTCATTAAACAATTAGACAAATCATTAAAAATGAGTAGGATAAACCTACCTTTTAGCAAATCTCCATAAGCGATCCGAATAAAATAATCTTCCACAAAAACCATCACCTAAATGTTAATTAATTAAATATAATTAATTACTAAATAATCTAATCTAATTAAATACGAATTAATTAATTAAATAAAACTCGTCTTAAGCTATTTAAAACCCGACTCAAAACTCACACCTGAACTCCCTTCTAGAACCGACGACCGCTGCCACCCACCACCGACTACTGCCATCGTGGGCCACCACCACCAGCCACAGTGGTTCCCACGATAGCCATGAAGAAGTACCACCATAACATCACGGCACAACCCCACTTACACAACACACATCGACAACCTCCCTCCTTGCCACCACCAACCACCACGGCTGACACACGCCACCACCGTGGTCTCCGCCTGACCACAGTGGACCCAACCACCAACCCAAAACACGTCATCCACCATAATAACAGCCGACACAATAACAACAACCAACATGACTTGAACCACCAACCTGTGCTCCCCTCTTTGCAGCCCATTTTCGACCACCTACACCGCCCATTCCGCCACCCAAGACCACCACTACACTCCCCACTCAACCCATGACACACCTACCCAAACCCCAGCCCTAGCCAATCACGATTTGGTGGTCAAAAACCCGTCTTAAGACGGTCGCATAAAACAACAACAACCAATAACATATTCGGTCAAACCCCTAATTTGGGTGGCCAGCGGGGTCAAGGGGTGGTCAACGGTGGTCTATGGCGGGTCAAGGTCGAGGCGGGTTAATTAAAATAATATATAAACTAGTGATACGGTCTTACCTTACGAACTCGAGGTGGAGGGACGGAATCTCCATTTTCTCTTCCTTTTTCTCTCTACCTCTCATCTCTCATGTTTGTAGATTTTGTGGGATTACAAAAGGATAAGGGTTTGGGTGGATAAGTAGGGTATATATAAGGTGAGGTGGAAGTAAATAAGGTGAGTATAGTATATGTATATTATACATATATCGTATTACGTATTATTATTATTATCGTTGCAACTTATTATTATTATTATTATATTATTTCGTCTCATAAATAACCCGTATAAAATATGACATAATATTATTTATAAAATTATAAAATACGGAGTATTACAATCTTCCCCCCTTAAAAAGAACTTCGTCCCCGATGTTCATCTCACTCTCTCCTTTCCATAAATCTCATGCATTCTCTCGCACCTCACATGTCTATCAACCGTACACACTCTTTCAAAACATCACACTCATCCCAAAGTTCTTCTCTCAATTCTCACTACTTTTTGTACTTTCTCTTTCCTAAATTTCTGAATTATTACATCTACTCCCCCTAAAAGAGAACTTCGTCCCGAATTTCGACTATCAAACATCAAACTGTGGTCTCATACGCTCGTTGCTAAATTCCACAAATGACTATGTTTCAGGTTCAATACACTCTCTTACCTATTGCAAATCCATTATCAAATCTCGTATCGTCTTATGCCATTGCTATAATCCTAATCTAGAAACCTCTCTATAAGTCTCTTTACGGGTACCCCTACGAGCCTCCTAAATAAAGGTCAAGCGCTAGGTCTAATCCACAGTTCGAAATTCTATTCTCGTAGATAACTTCTAACTCACGTCGGCTATATGAATACGTATTTATCACGAGGTATTACTTGATTATTACTACGTATCTATATCACGTCAATCCTCATACCTTAACAAGTATGCACATCAAAACACCAACTATGCGGATTCTAGGTACAATCAACTAATGTAAAATTCTTATAATGTGACTCAACCATGTTCCACATTCCCATTCATCATTAATACCTCCGCTTATACGGAAGGCCACAATCACTATCATGTAATGACCACTAGGCGACATATGACTTGCATTTCCATCTTACTTGTACACAACAAAATAATTTACATCTCAATTAATACGCATCAAACGAGGTTATCACATCATTCTTGTCATCCAATTATACATGTCAATTAACAATTTTTATTTGAATTTTACTCTTAAATAGAAAAACTACCCAATATGGTCAAACGTAAATAATCCGCAAAATATCACTCATATAAGGTTCACATGTTCATCCAACACAAGTCAACTAACATAAACCGCGATATAAGAGTATACGCCCAATAATTGGGTCAAGTATGAACAAAACAAGGGTCAAAGCAGACCACCCGATCGAATATAGGCGGCCACTCGGCCGAGTAGGTGACCACTCGGTCAAGTGCATGGTGCACTCGGCCGAGTGTCACCTGGGCATGAGGTTTTGACTCTTAAACTTATTTCCAAGCTTTCCTATTTCATCACACAATGCTAACAGACGAACTCTTGGCCCTAAGGCCATCATTCTACCTCCTCAAATGGACACTACAACTCGATCACGATGTACACTATGGGCGCTTCACTCGACCATTGGGAGGCAACTTTAGAAACCACATCTATACTATCACTGATGGGCCAAAACTTACCAACTACTCTCACTTCTCATGCATGCATACCTAAATTAAACGGTTATCCTATATAACATCAACGATAAACTGGCTTAACAACACAATTTACCGCTCCCCGAAAACCGACTTTCAAAGAACAACCATCAATTATCATATCACACCTGTACACTAATTTTCAAATAGTTTCGTCATTCACTTCTTACTACGGCTTTTACTAGACATCTTGTACCCTCAAATCTCATTGATCACCTCAAATTCCATCTAATTGTTGGAGTTAGTGTCCTCCACAATAATGCGTTTACATAATAAATCTCATTAAAGGAATATCATCAGATATTTAATAATTTGATCCTCGTCAGTTGATTAACGTAAATCGATAACGGTTGGCTGACTAGAGTTTGCAGTTATTGTCGTGAGACGGCGGTGATCAACTGACCCCTTTCGGTCACACCTAAAGGAAAGAACCCCAATTGACAACTAATTAATTGTATGAGATACAATTTATTTAGTCCCTTGATTTATAGACTAAAAGGTTAGTCAATTATTTTTAGAGAGATTTCGAGTTGCGAACTCGAGACACGGCAGTTATTATTTAATTATGCGATAATTGAATAATAAATTTTGGGAGACGGGTTTTAGTTAATTAATTGTTAATTCACTAAAATTGTACTAATTGATTAATGTGATTAATATTAGTACCTAAATAATATGTGTAGCAGTACACGTATATTTACGGAGTGATTTGAACGAATTAATTATGGAAGTATTTAAACATGAAACGATGTTTAAAATAAAATTACACGTATTTGTGCGACAAATATAAGAACCAATATGGACCCGTAAATGGGCAAGTGGACCGTGTAAAATAGAGTTGTGGATGATTAGGAACATAATCAATTCACCTTACTTTATTTTCTTCCATAAGTTATCTTATAATGATTTTGCATGTGATGTAAGATTAAAAAAATATAAGACAATTTGAACACTCCACCTCTCCCTCACTCCACCGGTTTTTCCCTCTCCTTATAGACCAATTTTTGTTCATTTTTTGTATGCTTGCTCATTTCATTTTGCATGTGAACAACAATTGGTCTTCCTCTCTCTAAAATAATTATACATATTTACTAAGAAGTTAGTAATCAAATATTATTACTAAGAGTGTTAGTAATATTACAAATATTATCAAGGGAATTTTTTAACAAGTTTCTAGTAAAATACTTGTTAGATTTTTGGGTTGAGTTCTTGGGTGCACATTGTAAGGACATCTTCTCTTTGAAGATTTGTTAGGAGGATCATCATTTTATTATAAGCTCAAGAAAAATAAAGGTAGGAGATCTTGATTGTGCCCATATTACCATAAAAATCTATGTAAGGAAATTGTTTTTCCTTAACTTTCATTTTTATGCTTTTATATTTGCATGCATGTTACATAGATCACTAAAATGATAAATTATGAGATAATTTAATTTTTATTAGAGAGTCTAATATGGATCTATGATCTTTCAAGTGGTATCAGAGCTTAAGCTTGTAATTTGCATGTTGATTTTAAGCATATTAATGAATTATGAGATAATTTATAAAAACTCAAAAAATGTGTTAGAAGAGGTTTTAGCACGAAATTTTTGGGGCATGCATATCTACTGATCTCAAAAGATTTGTGGTTAAGGTTGGTGATTTATGAAGTTATTTTGCTATTTTTAATGATTTTTGGTAGAAAACCGAGTCAAAATGCCGTATTTTAGTTAAAATTTGACTAAAGATAGTTAAAAGTTGATTCGGTCTATGGAATTTTTATGGTATTTCATGCATATTTTCTAATAATTGTATGCAAAAGGTCGAAGGTTGGTTTGAATTTTTTGCATGTTTATTGATTTTATGAGATAAAAGTCGATAAAAGTGAAATAAATTAATCATAATTTCGAAACAATTGATTCTGCCCTTGATAAATTTATGTACATTTGAAAATATTATTTAAATGTTAAAAGTGAATTTTAAAATGCGTTTTCACCATTTTTTGATGTTTATTGGTTTTAGTGGTTAAAAACCGATAAATATCGATACTTTTCTTCATAAATTCTATCCGGATTTTTGGGGCAATTTTTTTTACATTTTGGTGTTCTTGGGAGTGTTCCAGAATACTCAAAATTTTTGTTTCATTTTTGGGTAATGTTTCAATTATTTTGGATTTTTACTTAAAAATTATGATTTTACCGATTAAATTAGCAAAATATCACCAAATCAAACTAATTATTCATCATAAAATTAGCGAGGACTAATTTTGAGGGTTCAAAACAGTTTGGACAATTAGTTTGGATTTAAATGAGATTTAAGAGTTGATTAATTATTTTTACATGTTAAAAATTGATTAAATCCACAAAACCCGAGATGGATACCAACGATTGATGGATAGGGCAATTTTGGCATCATTTTACAGCATTTTAAGCATATTTATTTAAGTTGAATGAATGATAGTCATTTATTTAAAGTATTTATCTTGTTGTACCTAGTATGGCCTAGTTTAATTTTAATCGTTATTACCCGAAATGAATGGGAATATCGATTTGTTTGTAATTAAATACGATCTCCTATCGTCGGTTTGTAATTAATTAACAGTTTTATTTATTTTATTAATTAATGTATAATAGGAATAGCTATGTAATTCAATTGTAATAGTTATTCTTACTGGCGCTTCCAAAAGACGGATTACATCGAGACGGAGTCTATTTTTGGAAGGTGTTCCAAATCCCACAAGAAGGAGCCACTTATGGAATGAAGAGGCAAGGGACCAAAGAGTTTGGTTTTCGAAATGTAATAGACTAGTTTTTATTAACTAGGTGGCCATACTAGGATTTATTCATATGCTTAATTGTTTGCTTGTTTTTATTTCCGTGCATGCCAAAATCGCCATTCACATGCATTTTATTTTCGCGGTTGTCAATTCACGTCATTTACATTCACCGACTTAGTTCACTTATAGGGAATTTATGACTAAATTGACAAGATCTCTCACATAACTAAAATTGAGATTAGCCTTACCAATTAGTAACACGTATGAATCTCTTGTTCATTAGAGCCACGCTCGCCCAAGCGGGGTGTTCTCTTTTACCTTGGGTAAGTAGGGTGGTAAACGGTTATCACATCCTAAAATTGGTTGGACTCAACGGGATATAAGACGGTCTTGTGTTCCGGGGCTAGTAGATGAATTTAAGGAAATTCGTTGACCAAGAGTTCTAGAGGTAGAATTAGTCAACGTGACTTACCGAATTTACACAATTATGGGATGTTTCGCCCAAGCGATGCTCATTTTTGTTTAATATTTGGGTCTTGAAATCATTTATATAATTTAGTGGGAGATCATTATATAAATGCTAAAACTTGTTAAACATGTTTTCACAAGTAATTTTTAAAACAATGGATGTTAATTTTTCCTTTTTGTTGTAGCATTTTAATTCGCAATGGCAACTTCGTCAACTCCATCGACTACTTCACTAGGCAAAGATTCGTGGCTAAGGCCCGTAATGGACAAATGTATCTTAAAAGATGACGGTAGTAACTTTCTTGAATAGGAATCCAACATCAAAAGTGTCGCGTTGTCCAACAATGTGCTCACTTACTTGACCGATGCTCCTCCTATCGAGCCCGGTCCAAGGGCTTCAACGGCGGTGAGGACCGCCTATGATGACCATGTGAGGATGTCGAATGATATCAAGAATGTGTTGATATGGTCAATGTCCCCAAAACGCAAGCTATCATGCATTTCTTTAAATGCGTATGAGATATTCACTCGTATGATCACTATGTTTTCACACACACCTAAAGTCCGTCAATACGATGCGGCGGCACGCTTCTTTGAAGCTAAGCTTGAAGGGGCCAAAAGGTTGGTCCCCATGTACTCAAAATGGTCGAATATGTTGACATCCTAGAGCGTCTAGGGTGTAACATTCCTAAGACTCTTGTGGTGGATCGTATCCTCCACTCACTTCCCGCCAAGTTTGCCCACTTTAGGGTAAACTACAACATGAATGACATGGATAAGAGTTATCATGAAATTCATGCACTCCTCACCTAAGCGGAGAGGGATATGGAAGCTAGTGGGAGTGAAAAAAGGAGATGTTTAAACCATGAAGTTAAAGAACATGTCCCTTGGAGTTAAGAAAGGAAAAGGGAAGGAAAAGTCCCAATTCAAGAAATCGTCAAAGAAACATGACAAGGGAAAGAGGAAGGTCGTTGAGAATGGCAATCCCAAGGCAAAAAGTGTCAAACTCTCCGAGGCCGAATGTTTCCATTGTAATGGAAAGGGGCATTATAGGAGGAGTTGTCCCAAATACTTAGAGGATCTCAAGGAAGGGCGTGTGACGCCTATTGGTATGATTTCCTCTCTCTATGTGATAGACGTTAATTATGCTTGTACTTCCACTTGGGTACTTGATACCGGATTTGGCACTCACCTTTGTAATCATTTGCAGGGTTTAAGGGACGTGCAAGCACTAGCAAAAGGTGATGTGGATCTCCGCATGGGCAATGGAGCTAGAGTAGCCGCCGTTTCCATGGGGACCTATGTGCTCACTTTAGCTAGTGGTCTAGAGTTGTATTTAAATAAGTGTTATTTTGTACTAACTTTAACCAAGAACATCATCTCCATTTCCGCGTTAGACGCGGAAGGCTTTTGTTTTATGATTAAGGACAAGTGTTGTACTTTTTCTTCAAATGATGTGGTTTATGGCAAGGCCATTTCAATTGGAGGCATTTATGTTTTAAATGATGTTAATGACGTTTATCATGTGGAAACTAAAAAGCTCAAAACGGGTGATCCAAACGAATCCTACCTTTGGCATTGTCGTTTAGGCCACATAAACGAAAGACGCATTAAGAGACTTGCTTCATCAAAAATGCTCAAACCATTTGGTTTCGAATCTTATGGTACATGCGAGTCTTGCCTTCTAGGCAAGATGACTCGTGCACCTTTTGCGGGAAAAGGGACACGAGCTAGTGAGATTTTGGCTCTCATACATACGGATGTGTGTGGACCATTAACCATCACTGCTAGAGGAGGTTTTCATTACTTCATTACTTTTACTGATGACTTAAGTAGATATGGGTATGTCTACTTAATGAAGAACAAGAGTGAAGCCTCTGACAAGTTCAAAGAATTCCAAAATGAAGTAGAGAACCAATTGGATAAAAAGATTAAGACCCTATGGTCCGACCGTGGTGGTGAGTATCTAAATATTGAATTTGATTTACACCTAAAAGATTGTGGTATAGTATCACAATGGACTCCTCCTGGAACACCACAATTAAATGGTGTGGCCGAAAGGAGAAACCGGACTTTACTAGATATGGTTCGGTCTATGATGAGTCTAACTGAGCTTCCTAGTTCATTTTGGGGTTTTGCCCTCTTGTCTGCAGTATTTTCACTAAATCGAAGCCCGACTAAAGCGGCCGATAAGACTCCATATGAGATATGGACAGGGAAAGTCCCTCATTTGTCATTCATGCGTATTTGGGGTTGCGAAGCGTACGTTAAGATCAAGTCTGACAATAAGCTTGCACCAGTGTCGACAAATGTCTTTTTGTAGGATATCCAAGGGAAACACGTGGCTATTACTTCTACAATAAACACGAGAACAAAGTGTTTGTGGCTCATGATGCTGTCTTCCTAGAAAAGGAGTTTATTTCTAGGAGACAGAGTGGGAGAAAATTTGAACTTGAAGAAGTTCGAGATCCACAAACCGAGAATGAGGTAGAGGATAACGTGGAGGATAGCATTCCCTCTTCCTTTGAAACGGTAATTGTTCCTAGAAAGTCAAGTAGGATTTATAATCCACCTGATCGCTACCTTGGTAACATCGAAGAGGATGGTGTTTTGTTACTTTTGGAAAGTGATGAACCCACTACCAACAAATCGGCCATGTCTAGTCCCGACTCCTCGCTTTGGCTAGAAGCCATGCGATCCAAAATGGATTCCATGTACGAGAACCAAGTATGGGACTTGGTGGATTTACCTGAGGGAGTGCGACCCCTTCAATGTAAATGGATATATAAAATTAAGCTCGACGTGGATAAACATGTAGATGTTAACAAAGCTAGATTGGTGGCAAAAGGTTTCACCCAAGTTCATGGTTTACACTATGACGAAACCTTCGCTCCAGTCGCTATGCTCCGGTCCATTAGGATAATCTTAGCGGTTGCCGCATTTCATGATTATGAGATTTGGCAAATGGATGTCAAAACCGCCCCTTGAATGGGATTCTAGAAGAAGAGGTGTACATGATACAGCCTGAAGGTTTTATGGATACATCTAACCCTAAGAAGGTGTGTAAGCTTAAAAGGTCAATCTATGGTCTTTAGCAAGCATCTAGGAGTTGGAATCATCGCTTTGATCATCTTATTAAACAATACGGTTTCACTAGAAGTGTGGAAGAACCATGTTTATACATGAAGTTTAGTGGGAGTAAGGTTGCATTCCTTGTCCTATATGTGGATGACATATTGCTCATTGGGAATGATGTTCCATCGCTCACTTCCATTAAGGAGTGGCTAGGGAAACACTTCCAGATGAAGGACTTGGGAGAGGCACAACGAATCTTGGGTATCCGGATCTATAGAGATAGGTCCAAGAGGATACTAGCATTGAGTCAAGAAGCTTATATTAACAAAGTTCTTGACCGGTTCAATATGAAAGACTCCAAGAGAGGATTTCTACCTATGGGCCAAGGGATTACTTTGAGCAAGTCATAGTCTCCCTCCACCCCTAAGAAAATTGAACACATGAAGACCGTCCCTTATGCTTCCGCTGTTGGGTTTATCATGTATGCTATGATTTGCACTCGTCCCGACGTTGCGTATGCCTTGAGCATGACAAGTCGTTATCAAGACAAGCCTGGTGAGAGTCACTGGATAGCCATAAAGAACATCCTTAAGTACTTGAGAAGGACTAAGGATTCGTTCTTAGTGTTTGGAGGAGAAACTGAGTTGCGTGTAAGAGGTTACACGGACGCAAGTTTCCAAACCGATCGGGATGACATTAAATCCCAATCCGGCTATGTGTTTTTGCTAAATGAAGGAGCTGTTTGCTGGAAGAGCTTCAAGCAAAGCGTTACTGCGGATTTTACAACAGAGGCTGAGTACCTTGCAGCGTGTGAGGTTGCGAATGAAGCTGTTTGGATTAGGTAATTCATGGAGGGGCTAGGAGTAGTCCATTCCGCCAAAGATCCTATCACTCTATATTGTGATAATAGTGGAGCTATTTTTCAAGCCAAAGAGCCGAAGTCTGGTAACAAATCTAGACACATTGAAAGGAAATACCATGTAATTAGAGATTATGTGGAAAGGAAGGAAATTGACATTTGTAAGGTTGGGACAGATGATAATATTGTTGATCCTTTAACCAAGCCTTTATCAAAGTCTAAGCATGATAGTCATGTTGTCGCAATAGGATTGAGACGAGTACCAAATTTTCTTTAGATTATGGATATGTAATAATTGGATAGTGTATCTTTTATTATATATATGATAATCACATTCATTGTTTTCGCATTCATTCTTTTATGAATCTTTTATTTAGTGTGACTAAATTTTAATACCTTGTTTATCTGAATAAGTTGTGGAGACAATGTTGAACACTATTCAAGTGAATAAGATGAACATTGTATTTTGTCCCTAGTCACTTAATGAGGTGACGTCTCGGAGTGACTAGATTGTAAGTCGATTGATGGTTGTTCAACACCATAAGGTCATACGTGATGACTAGTCGATTACATAGGCAGAGTGTGTGACACTTTGCCGGACAGTGACCATTTAGAGAGTCCCTAAGTTCTATTATAGACGCCTGGTCGTGGCGGGGATCTCTAAGATGTTCTAATGAGTCGATTCTTTTGACCGAGACTATTATCCGAGCAAGTGCAGTTTCCGAGTGACTTTGGTTTTTGTCCTAGGTCGTGCCGTGAAAGGAGGCCAAAAGGGCATTTACTAGGTCATGGTGATCTGTATTGTGCAATAAGATAGATAGGGCATACAGGAATTGTCCACCCACGTTGGGTAAACTATATCTCAAGGCCACTCGAGGAGTTAATGACTACAAATGCGTGGCCACGCTCGGAAGTAATCTGTGAGAGATTTTTCCGGTCAGGTAGTCACACTCCCGATCGAGAAAACCACTCGCGATATGTTGGTGTGCAAGTGCGACCTGAAAAACACCTTGCATTGAGTGGGAGATTAAAACGGATAAGATAATGGGTAGTGCACACCTTGTTAAGTGTCCTGGAGTTAGTGTCCTCCACAATAGTGTGTTTACATAATAAATCTCATTAAAGGAATATCATCAGATATTTAATTATTTGATCCTCGTCAGTTGATTAACGTAAATTGATAACGGTTGGCTGACTAGAGTTTGACGTTATTGTCGTGAGACGGCGGTGATCAACTGACCCCTTTCGGTCACACCTAAAGGAACGAACCCCAATTGACAACTAATTAATTGTATGAGATACAATTTATTTAGTCCCTTGATTTATAGACTAAAAGGTTAGTCGATTATTTTTAGAGAGATTTCGAGTTGTGAACTCGAGACACGGCAGTTATTATTTAATTATGCGATAATTGAATAATAAATTTTGGGAGACGGGTTTTAGTTAATTAATTGTTAATTCACTAAAATTGTACTAATTGATTAATGTGATTAATATTAGTACGTAAATAATATGTGTAGCAGTACACGTATATTTACGGAGTGATTTGAACGAATTAATTATGGAAGTATTTAAACATGAAACGATGTTTAAAATAAAATTACACGTATTTGTGCGACAAATATAAGAACCAATATGGACCCGTAAATGGGCAAGTGGACCGTGTAAAATAGAGTTGTTGATGATTAGGAACATAATCATTTCACCTTACTTTATTTTCTTCCATAAATTATCTTATAATGATTTTGCATGCGATGTAAGATTAAAAACATATAAGACAATTTGAACACTCCACCTCTCCCTCACTCCACCGGTTTTTTCCCCTCCTTATAGACCAATTTTTGTTCATTTTTTGTATGCTTGCTCATTTTATTTTGCATGTGAACAACAATTGGTCTTCCTCTCTCTAAAATAATTATACATCTTTACTAAGAAGTTAGTAATCAAATATTATTACTAAGATTGTTAGTAATATTACAAATATTATCAAGGGAATTTTTTAGCGAGTTTCTAGTAAAATACTTGTTAGATTTTTGGGTTGAGTTCTTGGGTGCACATGGTAAGGAGATCTTCTCTTTGAAGATTTGTTAGGAGGATCATCCTTTTATTATAAGCTCAAGAACAATCAAGGTAGGAGATCTTGATTGTGCCCATATTACCATAAAGATCTATGTAAGGAAATTGTTTTTCCTTAACTTTCATTTTTATGCTTTTATATTTGCATGCATGTTACATAGATCACTAAAATGAAAAATTATGAGATAATTTAATTTTTATTAGAGAGTCTAATATGGATCTATGATCTTTCACTAATAACCTCTTATATTCCTATTTCATAAATTCTTCTTACCATCTTTCAATTCTCGTCAATCCTTGAATTCAATTTACATATTCCCACAACTATGAACAGCCCAAATTATCACTTTAATCTACCCTTAGGTATCTCAATTGTTTTCTCACTATTCCACCATTCAAATCTTATTTATTTATCACCCAAATTTTCAAGCCACATACAATGATAATATCTCTTAACATGCAACCTAAACCTCACTCACTATCCGTAAGTTCAGTCAATCAACAACCATTCGACCTAGATCACACGTCACTCATTATCCACAAATTACCTCACACAATCCTCTTACTCAATTCAAGACTCCTTACGCAAGCTAAGTCACCTTCTTGTATTCCCAATTTCCGACACAAATCACATATAAAAGCACACCCAACTTCTCCTTTTAATCTACTAAACACACTCATAACTTTGGATCACCAAAATAATAGCTCCTTAATCAGAAAACAACACTACTTAGCATGAAAGATTTCTTCTTCAAAAGTCAATGGTCATGTTACGTTCTCATATCTCTAAATTTATACTCTACATTGGTAACATATGCTTATAAACACTCATTTCCATTCACTATTCCTTTACTCACAATATTTTCATCACTATTTAACCAATTCCTATTTAATCTCTAGCACATCATACATGTAACTCTTTACTTGGCTCAAATCCACATCCATTGAGCAACTTACCATAACCCATGTCTCCCGCTCCTAACTCTCAAGATAATCTATTTACTCCTTGCACATTATTAGTAACCTCCCCCCCTCCCCCCTCCTCTTTTTTTCCTTCATAAACTCATAAACTCACTCCCATTACACATCCTTTACAACACAACCATATATGCCTACACGACTTTACTCATCAAGACCATACAACCCAGACGGTAAATAAAGCATTGACACACATATATAAGCAAACATCACACTATTAACGAAGATTGCAACACTACAAGACAAGGAAACCATGTTTTAAATATGAAGATTTAAAATTAATCATATACCCTATGGTATAAAAAACATTTAGCAAGATTTTGAGATAAGATTCCCAAATTAAGGCAATGCATAGCATTATGAACAAAATTGAAGTCTTATTACTCAATTAAATCAAGAAAATTTTAAAAATGAGATTTTCAAATTCTAAGAACATACCCAACGTTGTTAAACAACATTTGGATCAAAATGATACTATATCAACAAAGACCAAGTACCAACAAAAAATTACTTCACAATTGAGAGCACAACCGAAATTATTCCCTTTGAGATGAAATTTCAAAACATTTTGGGCAACATTTTAAAAATGAAATTTTGATTCAAAATGATACATGCCATTACTAACAAAGATGGTGCCTCATTAGTAAATTGAACTAAGCTTCCAACACGAAAACTCAATTTTCTGAATGAACATTTAAGTTTCAGAAATTTTGGAACACGATTTTCAAAACAAACTTTCAAAGGTACGGCAAAAGTTAGCAACAACCAAACTTGTGGTCCTTGTTAAACAATTAACCAAATAACAAATATAAAATCGAATTATTGACTCAAAAACATATAGTTTCGAGTTCATAAAAGAAATTTTGGGTAAAATTCATCATGAAATTTCATATTTGACATCGTAAATATAAAAAAGGTGATTAATACCATAAATCGAACAAAATGTGTCATTAATTGACAATATTTAAAGTTATTAGCATAGATTTATACAAAACCAAATTGGAAGAATATGAGGAAGGAAAGCGTCACTTGCAAGATAAAATTAGCCAATTTAAAGGCTAAAAATTAGAGTAAAAACTTGAATTCAAGCAATAAACAATCAACAATGAAGTCTTATAAGAAAAAATGATTTTAAATGGAGGAATAAAGAGATAAAATAAGGCAATAACACAATTTTTGCGAAATTCACAACCCAGAAGTTGGCAGTCGGTCGAGTGCTAAATCCACTCGGTCGAGTCCCTTCTCCACTCGCTCAAGTGACTCACTTCCAGAAATTTTCAAGTTTCTGGAAATTGGTCCACTCGGTCGAGCGACTGGTACTCGCTCAAGTACTAGCCCGTACTCGGCTGGGTGCCTCTCTATGGTTTGCAATTTTCGACTAGCGATTACTTCTTATACTAGCGACCACTTTACTAACAACTATTACTAATCTTGCTCTAACTATAGCATTAATGAAATCCAAACAATTATGCGGTATTGAAATGCTAAAAGACGGGGCTATTGCCCCTCACAGACTAACACGTAACAACCATTTTCAAAACGTGTTATACACATTACTCTTTTCATGCAATTTTCACATATTAACTTGTACTAAATGAATAACTACATTATGTAAGGATACTATCTCAACTATGCAAATTATAGCTTCAAAATGTTGGAGTTAGTGTCCTCCACAGTAGTGCGTTAACATAATAAATCTCATTAATAGAATATTATCAGATATTTAATTATTTGATCCTCGTAAGTTGATTAACGTAAATCGATAACGGTTGGCTGACTAGAGTTTGACGTTATTGTCGTGAGACGGCGGTGATCAACTGACCCCTTTCAGTCACACCTAAAGGAACGAACCCCAATTGATAACTAATTAATTGTATGAGATACAATTTGTTTATTCCCTTGATTTATAGACTAAGAGGTTAGTCGATTATTATTAGAGAGATTTCGAGTTGCGAACTTGAGGAGCGACAGTTATTATTTAATTATGCGATAATTAAATAATAAGTTTTGGGAAACGGGTTTTAGTTAATTAACTGTTAATTTACTAAAATTGTACTAATTGATTAATGTGATTAATATTAGTACGTAAATAATATGTGTAGTGGTACACGTATATTTACGGAGTGTATTGGACGAATTAATTATGGAAGTATTTAAACATGATACGATGTTTAAAATGAAAATTACGCGGATTTGTCCGACAAATATAAAAACCAACATGGACCCGTATATGGTCATGTGGACCGTGTAAAATAAGTGTAATGGATGATTACTCACATAATCATTTTACCTTATTTTGTATACTACCATAATATATATCTTATACTACATTTTGCATGTGATGTAAGATAAAATTATAAGACAAAAAAATTGTCCACTTGAGCACATTCCACCCGCCACTTCCATTTCCCCTTCTACACTCCATATATTTGTTCATTTGTTCACTCTACCTCTCTTACACACACTTCACTTATTTGCATGTGAACATCTTCTTCCATCTCTCTACAATAATTCTCTAGTATACATTATTAATATTACTAAGAAAAGTTAGTGATATTACTAATATTATTATCAAGGGTTCATATTAACAAGTTACTAGTTCATACTTGTTAGTATTTTTGGGTTGTTCTTGGGTGCAACTTGAAGGAGACTTTCTAGTTGAAGGTTTTTCAAGGAGGATCATCCACATCATTTTAGCTCAAGAACAAACTAGTAAGGTGAACTAGTTTGTGCCCATTTTACCAAATATTCAATGTAAGGAAATTGTTTTTCCTTATACTTTCTTTTTATGATTTCATATTAGCATGCATGTTACATAGATCACATAAACAACAATTTATGAGATAAATTTATTTTATTAGAGAGTCTAATATGGATCTATGATCTTTCAAGTGGTATCAGAGCTTAGGCTTGTAATTTGCATGTTGATTTTAAGCATTTTAATGAATTATCAGATAATTAGTAAAAACTCAAAAATTGTGTTGGAAGAGGTTTTAGCACGAAATTTTTGGGACATGCATACCTACTGATCTCAAAAGGTTTGTGGAATTTTTTGCTGATTTGTGAAGTAATTTTGCTAATTTTAATGATTTTTGGTAGAAAACCGAGTCAAAATGTCGCATTTTAGTGAAAAATTGACTAAAATTATTTAAATGTTGATTCGGTGCATGGATTTTTTATGGTAGTTTATGCATGTTTTATACTGATTTTATGCAAAAGGTTGAAGGTTGGTTCGGATTTTTGCATGTTTATTGATTTTTGAGTAAAAAGTCGATAAAAGTCCAATTAATTAATCATAATTTTGAAATTTTTGATTCTGCACATGATAAATTTATGTACATTTAAGAATATTATTTAAATGTCAAAAGTGATTTTGCATGTGTGTTTTCACTTTGTTTTGATGTTTATTGGTTTTAGTGGTTAAAAACCGATAAATATCGATCTTTTTCTTCACAAAATTTATCCGGAATTTTTGGGCAATTTTTCTGACGTTTTGGTGTTCTTGGGAGTGTTCCAGAATACTAAAAATTTTTGGTTTCAATTTTTGGGTATTTTTTCAATTATTTTGGATTTTTACTTAAATATTATGATTTTATCGATTAAATTAGCAAATTATCACCAAATCAAACTAATAATTTGTCATAAAATTAGTGAGGACTAATTTTGAGGTTCAAAACAGTTTGGACAATTAGTTTGGACTTAAATGAGATTTAAGAGTTAATTATTGATTTTTACATGTTAAAAATCGATTAAATCCACAAAACCCGAGATGGACACCAATGAATGATAGGTAGGGCGATTTTGGCATCATATTTACAGCATTTTAAGCATATTTATTTAAGTTGAATGAATGATTGTCATTTATTTAAAGTATTTATCTTTTTGTACCTAGTATGGCCTAGTTAATTTTAATCGTTATTACCCGAAATGAATGGGAATATCGATTTGTTTGTAATTAAATACGATCTCGAATCTTCGGTTTGTAATTAATTAATAATTTTATTCATTTTTTATTAATTAATGTATAACAGGAATAGCTATGTAATTCATTTGTAATAGTTATTTTACCGGCGTTTCCAAAAGACGGATTACAACGAGACGGAGTCTATTTTTGGAAGGTGTTCCAAATCCCACAAGGAAGAGCCACTTTTGGAATGAAGAGGCAAGGGATCAAGGAGTTGGTTTCCGAAATATAATAGACTAGTTTTTATTAACTAGGTGGCCATACTAGGATTTATTCATATACTTACATGTTTGCTTGTTTTATTTTTCGCGCATGCCAAAATCGCCATTCACATGCATTTTGTTTTTCGCGGTTGTCAATTCACGTCATTTACATTCACCGAATTAATTCACTTATAAGGAATTTATGACTAAATTGACAAGATCTCTCACATAACTAAAATTGAGATTAACCTTACCAATTAGCAACACCTATGAATCTCTTGTTCATTAGAGCCACGCTCGCCCAAGCGGGGTGTTCTCTTTTTACCTTGGGTAAGTAGGGTGGTAAGCGGTTATCACACGCCAATATTGGTTGTACTCAACGGGATATAAGACGGTCTTGTGTTCCGGGGCTAGTAGATGAATTTGAGGAAATTTGTCGACCAAGAGTTCTAGAGGTAGAATTAGTCAACGTGACTTACCGAATTTACGCAATTATGGGATGTTTCGCCCAAGCGATGCTCATTTTTGTTTAATATTTGGGTCTTGGAATCATTTATATAATTTTAGGGAGATCATTATATAAATGCTAAAACTTGCTAAACATGTTTTTACAAGTAATTTTTTAAAACAATGAATGTTAATTTTTCCTTTTTGTTGTAGCATTTTAATTCGCAATGGCAACTTCATCAACTTCATCGACTACTTCACTAGGCAAAGTGATACCGTCGTTTTAGTATCAAAAATAATATTTATAAAACCAAATTACTAATAGGTAGTAATAAGGGTCGATCCGCAGGGAGGCAAGATATCTGTTTTAACGGTTCGCTTATTTGTTCACAAAATGGGGGTTTTAAGTTTGTTTTCTAAACTACGAGATTTAAGGGAGAGAAATAGAGAAGAGCAGGGGAAGAGAGAAATATGCTAGGAGTCGGTCTGCCGTGGCAACTAAACTATCGGGTCAACTGAGTCGATCTAATTAATTGATAAGAAAAGCGTGGTCGTCACCTTTCGGTCCTTAAACCTACGATTATACCCTTTCGGTCTCTAATCGCTCTAGGGTCTCCCTAATTTAGCTTTCACCCTAGTTAGGTATCACCTATTGTAATTAAGCAAGCCTTCCCTTCCAATCTTTCGATCTAGGTCGGGGGTAACTAAATTGATCGGTCTCCTGCATGCATTCATTCAACCTAATCACAATTAAAATGCTTAATACAATTCTTATCGCAAAACCAATCTAATCAAGACGATCCTAACATATTGCTACCACGGCTTCCCTAATCCTAACATATCAAAGGGGATTAGCTACGCATAATTAAATAACGAAGCATAAAAGAAGAATTTAAGGGAAGAGAATACCAATTGAATTAATAGCAAAAGTTGAATCCGCGAAATAAAGGAAGGAGGGTCGAAACTGGAGAGAAGCTCCAGTCCCGTCTAATCTCCCCTCTAATCCTGGCGTGCAAGCCTTATTTATAGTAAAAACATAACATAATAAAACCTAATTAACGAAACAGGCCAAGCCCGTCTGGCATTTCTGCTCGATCGAGTAGCTAGGGCTCTCGATCGAGTGATTATCTTCAGCATTCCTCTCGATCGAGATCTTGAGTTACTCGATCGAGAGACTCTTCCTTGGCCATCCTTCGATCGAGCACAGGACAGCTCGATCGAGGTCTTCTTGACTTCTAAACCTCTCGATCGAGCATAGCAAGAGCTCGATCGAGGACCTCCTCTTGGTTCCAGCTTGTGACGACTTCCAACTTGGCTTTGACTTGATTATAGGACGGTTTTACGCTTCCCAATGCTCGAGTTAGTAGCTCCGACTCCTCCATCTCCTAAATGTGCATGCTTAGAACAGTTTTGGCCGGTTTCCGCTACTTCACAGCTTGTAACTACAAAATAGCAATAGAAGTACAAAGTAGCATATTCGGGGCATAAAGCGACGTAATATCACTTAAATGACATAGAAATGCGTGCATAGATGGACCGTAAAGTCTATATAAAATGCACGCATCAAACTTCCCCAAACAAAACCTTTGCTTGTCCTCAAGCAATACTAAATGCAGCTATATGGACCTAATGGAAAGGAGTAAACCTCAGAGCTAGCTATAAGTCAATGCCAAACCGTTTAATGCACAATTCAACCATCGCAAAGCTCAACACATAAGTGAACAAAATTTATGCATATCTTGAAAATAAATTGGACGTTCGACCTTGCAAGACTCATAAAAATTGGACTCTCCTGGGTCACTCTTCTCTCAACAAGCAAATGGTAAGCAAATATATATGTGAAAGAGAGAAGAAGGAATAGTCGCTCACCTAGACTACGACCTACATAATCATGCTTGCAATATAATATGATAGATAATTCTAGCTACCGTACACACGCATACCACCGTTCAAGGACTATCACGTGCCGAACAATTGCAAAAATATGGGAATGTGAGGCTAATTGGTAAGAAAGGGTAAAATAATTATGGGAATGTGAAGGTAAAAAGCCGAGCTAGAACCTAACCAAAACCATAAATAAACGCATTCCGCTCTTCCAATCATCAAAAATAAGATCATTGCCTTTATACGATTGGGCAATTACAACACAATTCCACCAATATCCACCTCGTACAATATAAATAAGCATAGGAGGTGTGTCAACAAAATTTCCAGCCACTTATTATTTTTCTTTTTTTCTGATTTTCTTTTCATTCATTTCTTTCTCTTTTTTTTTTCAATTTTTTTTTTCTGGCTGACACAAGGGACTCCCTCTCGATCGAGCTGAATGAGCTCTCGATCAAGAGGATACCAACTCAAAGTCACTCGATCGTGCACTTTGCTCACTCGATCGAGTGCTCACCTATTCCATCTCCTCGATCGAACAACAAGACCATTCGATCGAGGGCATTTAAGACCAAAACTGGCTCGATCGAGTAAAAACATCTCTCGATCGAGCACTCCCAACAGCACACTCCTGCAATTCTCATGATTACGCACTCCAACAGTGCAGAAACGAGCCAAAACTGCTATATTTCAACAAATTCCTCTACTACTACCTAGCTCGGCACAATGGTAGGCTAAGTATGGGATGTAGTTAAGGGAAACTGGTAGATATGGCTTATAGTGGAGTTAAATGGGGTAAAATGAGAAAGGGGAAAATGCAAAAGTCCTCCAAACACGTGATACCGACCACAAACCAATGCGTGCAGGCAATAAGCAATTAAATATCATACTTGTGCAATTTAATGTTACATGACATGCAAGGAGTAACTACTCACAATTCTACATGAAATTGGTCATGAATGACACCAATTTATTAGGCTCTAATCCCCAGAAATTATAAGTAGGTTGCCAAAGTTCTAAGTCAAGTCTAATTGTCCAAAATATTTTACAAGACGAAATTCGAGAAATCACTTTTGTTTTGCAAATTGAATCGTGAAAGTGCAAGGAATAGCAAAAATTTGACTTAAAGTGCAAAATCATCATTGTAAATACTCCAATCCGACTCGACTATATGCAAAAATAAATGTGATATTTTTGATTTTTGAAAAAAAAAATTAATTTTTATGTGTTTTTTTTTGAATAAAAAAAAAACAATGCATACGGAAATAAACGTGGTACCAGGAATGCAGTAAAAACAATATGCAGACAGATATGGATGCATAACCTCCCCAAACCAAACTGTACAATGTCCCCATTGTACAAAGCAAAGGAAAAGAAATGCAAACTAAAGAGGGAAGTCGGAAACTTACAAGATTGCGCGCACCACGAACTTCCCCAAACCGAACCAGAATGTGAGGTGCTCGATCGAAAAGGAGTCCAGCAGGATACTAGTCGATCAATCGTTCCGTCAGGGAAGGGCACTCGATCGAGAAAATGAAAGTGGTCGATCGAGTGATTCGTCATAGGGGCTGCTCGGTCGAGTAGAACAGGCACTCGATCGAGTGATTCAGGTGACTTTGTCGTTCGATCGAGTAAGTAGAGACTCGATCGAATCCTTTGTCGCATCAGCAAGCGACAAAACAGCGTAGTTGTACTTGCAATCAGCTAGTAACGTCCCAAAAATACGACCAAAACCAAGTCGAAATTGTTTGCGGTCCATCGATCACAAAGCTAATTATTAAGCATACTAAACGAAATGAAATAAAAAGTCTTTAAAAGTTCAAATAAAAACAGTAAAATGCAACGGCTTCTAACTGAATGCAGTTATTTCAGCCATTAAGAGCTTCATCACCGTCCTCCATAGCACAGCAGCGGAAAGACAGCGGCCTATCAAAGTATCCATCACGACTTTATCAGCCCTTTGTCGTGCTTTCTTCTTGCGGGGGATAGAGTCTTTAAATCCTCCTCCCGGGTCTTCAAACCTATCAAGGCCTGTATAAGAAAAAACAAAGCGATGTCCCTCCAACTCGCTCCCGTATAGGGGCGGAGGCGTCAAATCAACAGCAGAATATGATTCAACGGAAGGTAAAGAATTAACCGTATGGAAATCAATAAAAGGAATGATAGTACCTTCTATTGAAAGGAACGATCTGCGTTTACCTTCTCATCGCTAGTCGGGACAGAATCGGGTGATAAACCATCATTTGTCCGCGCAGCTCATCGTGGTCGATCGAACAATTGGGTCACTCGATCGAACTCCCTCTTCACCAGAAAGTACTCGATCGACCAGAACATCACTCGACCGAGTACTTCCCATGTCCAAACAACTCGATCGAGTAGATTTAGTTAATCGATCGATCACTTCCTCCTCGAAATCGGTCGATCGAGTACTTTGAACCTCTCGATCGACCTCTTCCTCTGCTGTGTCATCCGATCGAATGTATAGTCTTTCGCGATCGAACTTGTCATATGCAGCAACGTTAAAGACCTCCTCTAAATCCGAGTCGTACATAACATCATCTGGCTCGGTTGTAACTTGAGCGAATTGATGCATAAGACCCTTTATCGAATCATTTCTTGATTCTTCAACTTGCTGCAACTGAAGAGTTAATGTCGCTATTAACGACTTCAATTCATCAATCCCGTCATCAATGACAGCAGGAGGGGAGTGTTGTTGTTGTGGCGGCGAAAAAGAATAGGAGGGCTCGTGGAAGCCTCGTTGATAGTACGGATGCGGTGGTGCATAACTGCGAGGTGGGGACGAAACATAGTGACTTTGTTTATACTGTCGATAAGCATAAACTTGGTCACCATCTGCAAGGCAGTGAACTGCATCGTGTCCCATAGTACCGCATCTCTCACAAAATACCTCCTGAAGCATCGCCATAGGACCTGTAGGACCTATCAAAACAACACTAGCAAGGAGATAAGAACTGCCTCAGGGAATAAAATTTCCTGAGACGGAAGGGAAATAAACGAAACAAGAAAAACAGATAGGACAATTGCCTCCCCGGCAACGGCGCCAAAATTTGATACCGTCGTTTAAGTATCAAAAATAATATTTATAAAACCAAATTACTAATAGGTAGTAATAAGGGTCGATCCGCAGGGAGGCAAGATATCTGTTTTAACGGTTCGCTTATTTGGTCCCAAAATGGGGGTTTTAAGTTTGTTTTCTAAACTACGAGATTTAAGGGAGAGAAATAGAGAAGAGCAGGGGAAGAGAGAAATATGCTAGGAGTCGGTATGTCGTGGCAACTAAACTATCGGGTCAACTGAGTCGATCTAATTAATTGATAAGAAAAGCGTGGTCGTCACCTTTCGGTCCTTAAACCTACGATTATACCCTTTCGGTCTCTAATCGCTCTAGGGTCTCCCTAATTTAGCTTTCGCCCTAGTTAGGTATCACCTATTATAATTAAGCAAGCCTTCCCTTCCAATCTTTTGATCTAGGTCGGGGGTAACTAAATTGATCGGTCTCCTGCATGCATTCATTCAACCTAATCACAATTAAAATGCTTAATACAATTCTTATGGCAAAACCAATCTAATCAAGACGATCCTAACATATTGCTACCACGGCTTCCCTAATCCTAACATATCAAAGGGGATTAGGTACGCATAATTAAATAACGAAGCATAAAAGAAGAATTTAAGGGAAGAGAATACCAATTGAATTAATAGCAAAAGTTGAATCCGCGAAATAAAGGAAGGAGGGTCGAAACTGGAGAGAAGCTCCAGTCCCGTCTAATCTCCCCTCTAATACTGGCGTGCAAGCCTTATTTATAGTAAAAACATAACATAATAAAACCTAATTAACGAAACAGGCCAAGCCCGTCAGGCATTTCTGCTCGATCGAGCAGCTAGGGCTCTCGATCGAGTGATTATCCTCAGCATTCCTCTCGAACGAGATCTTGAGTTACTCGATCGAGAGACTCTTCCTTGGCCATCCTTCGATCTAGCACAAGACAGCTCGATCGAGGTCTTCTTGACTTCTAAACCTCTCGATCGAGCATAGCAAGAGCTCGATCGAGGACCTCCTCTTGGTTCCAGCTTGTGACGACTTCCAACTTGGCTTTGACTTTATTATAGGACGGTTTCACGCTTCCCAATGCTCGAGTTAGTAGCTCCGACTCCTCCATCTCCTAAATGTGCATGCTTAGAACAGTTTTGGCCGGTTTCCGCTACTTCACAGCTTGTACCTACAAAATAGCAATAGAAGTACAAAGTAGCATATTCGGGGCATAAAGCGACGTAATATCACTTAAATGACATAGAAATGCGTGCATAGATGGACCGTAAAGTCTATATAAAATGCACGCATCACAAAGATTCATGGCTAAGGTCCGTAATGGACAAATGTATTTTAAAAGATGGCGGTAGTAACTTTCTTGAATGGGAATCCAACATCAAAACCGCCTATGATGACTATGTGAGGATGTTGAATGATATCAAGAATGTGTTGATATGGTCAATATCGCCAAAGCTTAAGCTATCATGCATTTCTTTAAATGCTTACGAGATATTCACTCGTATGATCACTATGTTTTCACAAACACCTAAAGTCCATCAATACGATGCGGCGGCACGCTTCTTTGAAGCTAAGCTTGAGAGGGGCCAAAAGGTTGGTCCCCATGTACTAAAAAAGGTTGAATATGTGGACATCCTAGAGCGTCTAGGGTGTAAGATTCCTAAGACTCGTGTGGTGGATCGTATCCTTCACTCACTCCCCACAAAGTTTGCCCACTTTAGGGTAAACTACAACATGAATGACATTAATAAGAGTTACCATGAAATTCATGCACTCCTCACCCAAGCGGAGAGGGATATGGAGGCTAGTGGGAGTGAAAAGGGAGATGTTTTAACCATGAAGTTAAAGAACATGTCTCTTGGAGTTAAGAAAGGAAAAGGGAAAGAAAAGTCCCAATTCAAGAAATCGTCAAAGAAACATGACAAGGGAAAGGGGAAGGCCGTTGAGAATGGCAATCCCAAGGCAAAAAGTGTCAAGCTCTCCGAGGCCGAATGTTTCCATTGTAATGGAAAGGGGCATTATAGGAGGAGTTGTCCCAAATACTTGGAGGATCTCATGGAAGGGCTTGTGATGCCTATTGGTATGATTTCCTCTCTCTATGTGATAGACGTTAATTATGCTTGTACTTCAACTTGGATACTTAATACCGGATGTGGCTCTCACCTTTGTAACCATTTGCAGGGTATAAGGGACGTGCAAGCACTAGCAAAAGGTGATGTGGATCTCCGCATGGGCAATGGAGCTAGAGTAGCCGCCGTTGCCGTAGGGACCTATGTGCTCACTTTAGCTAGTGGTTTAGAGTTGTATTTAAATAAGTGTTATTTTTTACCAACTTTAACTAAGAACATCATCTCCATTTCCGCGTTAGACGCGGAACGCTTTTGTTTTATGCTTAAGGACAAGTGTTGTACTTTTTCTTTAAATGATGTGGTTTATGCCAAGCCCATTTTAATTGGAGGCATTTATGTTTTAAATTATGTTAATGACGTTTATCATATGGAAACTAAAAAGCTCAAAAAGCGTGATCCAAACGAATCCTACCTTTGGCATTGTCGTTTAGGCCACATAAACGAAAGACGCATTAAGAGACTTGCTTCATCAAAAGTGCTCAAACCATTTGGTTTCGAATCTTATGGTACATGCGAGTCTTGCCTTTTAGGCAAGATGACTCGTGCACCTTTTGCGGGAAAAGGGACACGAGCTAGTGAGGTTTTGGCTCTCATACACACGGATGTGTGTGGACCATTAACCATCACCGCTAGAGGAGGTTTTCACTACTTCATTACTTTTACTGATGTCTTAAGTAGATATGGGTATGTCTACTTAATGAAGAACAAGAGTGAAGCCTTTGACAAGTTCAAAGAGTTTCAAAAAGAAGTAGAGAACCAATTGGATAAAAAGATAAAGACTCTACGGTCCGACCGTGGTGGTGAGTATCTAAATATTGAATTTGATTCACACCTAAAAGATTGTGGTATAGTATCACAGTGGACTCCTCCTGGCACACCGCAACTAAATGGTGTGGCCGAAAGGAGAAACCGAACTTTACTTGATATGGTTCGGTCAATGATGAGTCTAACTGAGCTTCCTAGTCCATTTTGGGGTTTTGCACTCTTGTCTGCAGTATTTTCACTAAATCGAAGCCCGAATAAAGCGGCCGATAAGACTCCATATGAGATATGGACAGGGAAAGTCCCTTATTTGTCATTCATGCGTATTTGGGGTTGCGAAGCGTACGTTAAGATCAAGTCTGACAATAAGCTTTCACCCAGGTCAGACAAATGTCTTTTTGTAGGATATCCAAGTGAAACACGTGGCTATTACTTCTACAATAAACACGAGAACAAAGTGTTTGTGGCTCGTGATGTTGTCTTCCTAGAAAAGGAATTTATTTCTAGGAGACAGAGTGGGAGAAAATTTGAACTTGAAGAAGTTCGAGAGCCACAAATCGAGAATGAGGTAGAGGAGAACGTGGAGGATTGCATTCCCTCTTCCTCTGAAACGGTAATTATTCCTAGAAAGTCAAGTAGAATTTCTAATCCACCTGATCGCTACCTTGGTAACATCGAAGAGGATGGTGTTTTGTTACTTCTTGAAAGTAATGAACCCACTACCTACAAATCGGCCATGTCTAGTCCCGACTCCTCGCTTTGGCTAGAAGCCATGCGGTCCGAAATGGATTCCATGTACGAGAACCAAGTATGGGACTTGGTGGATTTACCTGAGGGAGTGCGACCTCTTCAGTGTAAATGGATATACAAAATTAAACTCGGCGTGGATAAACATGTGGATGTTTACAAAGCTAGATTGGTGGCAAAAGATTTCACCCAAGTTCATGGTTTACACTATGACGAAACCTTCGCTCCTGTCGCTATGCTTAGGTCCATTAGGATAATCTTAGCGGTTGCCGCATTTCATGATTATGAGATTTGGCAAATGGATGTGAAAACCGCCTTCTTGAATGGGATTCTAGAAGAAGAGGTGTACATGATACAACCCGAAGGTTTTGTGGATACATCTAACCCTAAGAAGGTGTGTAAGCTCAAGAAGTCCATTTATGGTCTTAAGCAAGCATCTAGGAGTTGGAATCATCGCTTTGATCATGTCATTAAACAATACGGTTTCACTAGAAGTGTGGAAGAACCGTGTTTATACATGAAGTTTAGTGGGAGTAAGGTTGTATTCCTTGTCCTATATGTGGATGACATATTGCTCATTGGGAATGACATTCCATCGCTCACTTCCGTTAAGGAGTGGCTAGGGAAACACTTCCAAATGAAGGACTTGGGAGAGGCACAACGAATCTTAGGTATCCGGATCTATAGGGATAGGTCCAAGAGGATACTAACATTGAGTCAAGAAGCTTATATTGACAAAGTTCTTGACCGGTTCAATATGAAAGACTCCAAGAGAGGATTTCTACCTATGGGCCAAGGGATTACTTTGAGCAAGTCACAGTCTCCCTCTACCCCTAAGGAAATTGAACACATGAAGACCGTCCCTTATGCTTCCGCTGTTGGGTCTATCATGTATGCTATGATTTGCACTCGTCCCGACGTTGCGTATGCCTTGAGCATGACAAGTCGGTATCAAGCCAAGTCTGGTGAGAGTCACTGGATAGCCGTAAAGAACATTCTTAAGTACTTGAGAAGAACTAAGGATTCGTTCTTTGTGTTTGGAGGAGAAACTGAGTTTTGTGTAAGAGGTTACACGGATGCAAGTTTTCAAACCGATCGGGATGACATGAAATCCCAATCCGGCTACGTGTTTATGCTAAATGGAGGAGCTGTTTGCTGGAAGAGCTTCAAGCAAAGTGTTACTGCGGATTCTACAACAGAGGCTGAGTACCTTGTAGCGTCTGAGGCTGCCAAGGAAGCTGTTTTGATTAGGCAATTCATGGAGGGGCTAGGAGTAGTCCATTCCGCCAAAGATCCTATCACTCTATATTGTGATAACAATGGAGCTATTTTTCAAGCCAAAGAGCCTAAGTCTAGTAACAAATCTAGACACATTGAAAGGAAATACCATGTAATTAGAGATTATGTGGAAAGGAAGGAAATTGACATTTGTAAGGTTGGGACAGATGACAACATTGCTGATCCTTTAACCAAGCCTTTATCAAAGGCTAAGCATGATGGTCATGTCGTCTCAATGGGATTGAGACGAGTACCAGATTTTCTTTAGATTATGGATATTTAATAATTGGATAGTGTATCTTTTATTATATATATGATAATCATATTCATTGTTTTCGTATTCATTCTTTTATGAATTTTTTATTTAGTGTGACTAAATTTTAATACCTTGTTTATCTGAATAAGTTGTGGAGACAATGTTGAACACTATTCAAGTGAATAAGATGAACATTGTATTTTGTCCCTAGTCACTTAATGAGGTGACGTCTCGGAGTGACTAGATTATAAGTCGATTGATGGTTGTTCAACACCATAAGGTCATATGTGATGACTGGTCGATTACATAGGCAGAGTGTGTGACACTTTGCCGGACAGTGACCATTTAGAGAGTCCCTAAGTTCTATTATAGACGCCTGGTCGTGGCGGGGATCTCTAAGATGTTCTAATGAGTCGATTCTTTTGACTGGAGACTATTATCTGAGCAGGTGCAGTTTCCGAGTGACTTTGGTTTTGTCCTAGGTTGTGCCGTGAAAGGAGGCCAAAAGAGCATTTACTAGGTCATGGTGAGTTGTATTGAGCAATAGGATAGATAGGGTATACAGGAATTGTCCACCCACGTTGGGTAACTATATCTCAAGGCCACTCGAGGAGTTAATGACTACAAATGCGTGGCCACGATCAGAAGTAATCTGTGAGAGATTTTTCCGGTCAGGTAGTCACACTCCCGATCGAGAAAACCACTCGCGATGTGGTCATGTGCAAGTGCGACCTGAAAGACACCTTGCATTGAGTGGGAGATTAAAACGGACAATAGAATTGGTAGCGCACACCTTGTGTCGGACAAGTGGGAGATTGTTGGAGTTTGTGTCCTCCACAATAGTGCATTAACATAATAAATCTCATTAATAGAATATCATCAGATATTTAATTATTTGATCCTCGTCAGTTGATTAACTTAAATCGATAACGGTTGGCTGACTAGAGTTTGACGTTATTGTCGTGAGACAGCGGTGATCAACTGACCCTTTCGGTCACACCTAAAGGAACGAACCTCAATTGATAACTAATTAATTGTATGAGATACAATTTGTTTAGTCCCTTGATTTATAGACTAAGAGGTTAGTCGATTATTATTAGAGAGATTTCGAGTTGCGAACTCGAGGAGCGGCAGTTATTATTTAATTATGCGATAATTAAATAATAAGTTTTGGGAAACGGGTTTTAGTTAATTAACTGTTAATTTACTAAAATTGTACTAATTGATTAATGTGATTAATATTAGTACGTAAATAATATGTGTAGTGGTACACGTATATTTACGGAGTGTATTGGGACGAATTAATTATGGAAGTATTTAAACATGATACGATGTTTAAAATGAAAATTACGCGGATTTGTGCGACAAATATAAAAACCAACATGGACCCGTATATGGTCATGTGGACCGTGTAAAATAAGTGTAATGGATGATTACTCACATAATCATTTTACCTTATTTTGTATACAACCATAATATATATCTTATACTACATTTTGCATGTGATGTAAGATAAAATTATAAGACAAAAAAATTGTCCACTTGAGCACATTCCACCCGCCACTTACATTTCCCCTTCTACACTCCATATATTTGTTCATTTGTTCACTCTACCTCTCTTACACACACTTCACTTATTTGCATGTGAACATCTTCTTCCATCTCTCTACAATAATTCTCTAGTATACATTATTAATTTTACTAAGAAAAGTTAGTGATATTACTAATATTATTATCAAGGGTTCATATTAACAAGTTACTAGTTCATACTTGTTAGTATTTTTGGGTTGTTCTTGGGTGCAACTTGAAGGAGACTTTCTAGTTGAAGGTTTTTCAAGGAGGATCATCCACATCATTTTAGCTCAAGAACAAACTAGTAAGGTGAACTAGTTTGTGCCCATTTTACCAAATATTCAATGTAAGGAAATTGTTTTTCCTTATACTTTCTTTTTATGCTTTCATATAAGCATGCATGTTACATAGATCACATAAACAACAATTTATGAGATAAATTTATTTTATTAGAGAGTCTAATATGGATCTATGATCTTTCACAAAACTCATCATATTTAAGCACGCAACGGTCATACAAGTAAATTCACTTCACATGAAACGATCCTCTACTCATATCACATACACCTCATTCAAGTAAACATTTCTATTGCATCATTTCAACTATCGCATATTATCATATGTCAATGAAAGGTTATATCAAGCAAGACAAGAAATCTATGAACTCGTATCAACATATACAAAACCACGTCATGCGATAACTTGCCAACTTAACATTGCACATATGAAATCACACAACATTCCACTTCACATTTCCCGACTCATAACCACCCACTTAGTGACCAACCAAAACAATAGGATCTAGTTTTGAAACGAGGGATCCTACTCACCCAAAACTCACCTCCTATTGCACTTAAGTCGGGTTTATTTTATTAGAAACTCCTAGATTCATTTTGGTTCATTAGTTTAGGTTCCAAAATCGTCGCTCTAAAACAACTTTGTAACACCCCAACTATCCGGCCAAGATGATTGGCGCGTTACCATCTCGGTTTCCCGAGGTAGTGTTTCAAAACTTCGATAAAAAAACATTTTATAAATAAACATAATGTTTAATGATTACATAAACGTAAAGAAATGAATGAAATTACATCTCATGACATCTATAGTCTTCTAATCAACTAGACTCGTCTCGTGACTTGACACGGCTGTCGCAACCCTATCAAAAATAAAACCAACTGGCTCTACTAATGCAGCAGAGATAAGTCGGGTATCGTATCAACATGGAGGCGGTCACTACCTACTTGTTATTCGGTCTGTCTAAGGTCACAAAACGGGGGGTTTGAGTTGAATAAACTAAACTAATAAAAGCAAGGGTAGAGAGAAAATAAAGAGAGAGATGCCAAGATGTCGGGTTACCATGGTAATACACAAATCAACTAGAGAAGAGGTCAGTCGGTCTGATGTGAGAAGGGTAAAGGAAAGGTCTTTTCGGTCCTCTATCCGCCCTAAAATACAACTAGCTTAGCTTCCACCCACAAAATTGAGTTGCATGCATTCAACTAAACGATTATAATTATATTGTTAAAGAAACCATTGTCACATTAAATCTCCTAAACCAACTATCGCATCATTGCTATACTACCATGGCTCCCCTAATCTTAGCATTAAGGGATTAGCTAAGCATAACAAATGAAACAAGAACGAGAAATAAGACAAGAATAAGCATGATGAAGAAATGAGCAAAAGAGAATTAAAATAAACGAGAGAAGAAAGGTTACAAAGAATTAGATCCAGAAAAATAGCAGAGCAAAACAACCGTCTGAAAAAGGGTCCAAAAGGAGAAGAGAAAAGAGAGAGATTAGAGAGAGTCTAAACCTAATGACATCCTTCCTATTTATAGGAAAGATAATTTTTGACCTAAGATACATAACAAGATACGAAAATCTTGCGTCAGATAGAAAAGTACTCGATCGAGGACTTTAGAACTCCTCAATCGCGTAACTCCAAGCAAAAACCTCTCGATCGAGGACATTAGGTACATGATCGAACACTATCAAAAAGGCACCATTCGATCTAGGACATTAGGTATTTGATTGAACAAGATAGTACACGATCGAGTAATTTCCCTCGCACAATTTCTACTTCGCGCACTGAATTTCAAACGGCCGCCATTTCTTCGTTACTTAGTCAAACTGAGCGTTTCCGGTGGAGTTGGAAAGATAAGAGAACAATATTTCATATCCAATTGGAATCACCTAAAAATCAGTTGTAAAACTCGAGATATGGCTCTTCAAAGTAGGCACCAGTGATATAAAGCTCTTCCTTTGCTCGCCTAGCTACCTTACTTCTATGCGCATCTCAAAATAGTAGTCTCCAAGCTTCGACTCAACTCATCTCCTAAATGCATGCATAGGGGCATGTTTTAAGCTTTATTACGCTTCTTTTAGGTCTATTCTTGCAAATAATACAAGAGAAACAAAAGTAGACAATTCGGGGGACATTTGTAGCTAAACTCTACTAAATATGCTTAGGAATGCGTGCAAATGAAGTACAAAATGCCTATATAAAATACACGCATCAAATCTCCCCAAAGAAAACCTTTGCTTGTCCCCAAGCAAACTATATGCAAAACTAATGGAACAGAAAAGAAAACTCAGAGTTAGCTACAAATTGTCCACTTAAACCAATTTAATGCAGCAAACTAATACTTATAGCAAAAATGTCAAATGCAAACGAGTTATAAGATGTTTATAACAAAGCTGAACCGTAGACCTTGCAAGACCTTTGATAATGGACTCTCACGGGTCACTCTTCTCTCATGAAGCAAAGGGTAAGCATATGAATGTAAGAGAAGAAGAAAATAGTCGCTCACCTAAACTACGACCCACAAAGACATGCATGCAACTAAAATGATAGACAATTCTAATCACCATACATACATTCCAACCAATCAATGTCTGTGACAGCCGAGGGCTTACAAAATTTATGGGAAAGTGAGGCAATGGGTAAGAAAAAGGCAAAACAATTATGGGATTGTGAGGTAATAGTCAAGTTAGCTACCTAACGAAACCATACTAACCAACATCCGATTCTCAACCAATTAGAAAATTAAGCACAAGCGCCCTTCATTTGGCACAAAGAATCACTAACCAAAACAACAACTCCTCATAAAATATAGATAAAACATAGGAGCAAAACCGTCTCATCAATCTCTTTTTTTCTTTTTTTCTTTTTCTTCATTCGGGTTCTTTTCTGATTTTTTTTTTCTTTTTCGAACCCTTTTTTTCAACCCTTTTTTTCTTTCAACTTTTCATCCTGCTTCTCATATATTACCAACTCCAAATCATACAATACAAACCAAACTCGGCACGATGAATTATATACCGCAGAAACATACACTAAACTAGCTTGACAAGGCAGACTAAATTTGGGTGTAGTTAAGGGTCAAAAGGCAAAATTGGCTAAAGTGGAGTTTATGGGTAAAAATGGAAGAAAAGTAAATATAAGCACCTCCATGCATGTGACACCAACCACTAACCCGAATGTATGCAGGCAATAAGCAATTGAATTTCATACTTGTGCAAATTAATGTAACATGTTATGCAAGGAGTAACTACTCACAATCCTACATGAACTGGTCATAAATGACACTAGTTTATAAGGCTCTAAATCTTAGAAACTATAAGTAGTTTGCCAACATTACAGGTCAAGTCTATTCGTTCAGCTAAAGTATAACATAAACTCGTAGATATGCAACAAGACAAAGCTAATAAGATATTAATTTACTGCAAGGCTTAAGCAAAATGACTAAATGTAGTGCAATTTCATCATTGAAATCTACCGTTCCGACTCAACCTATATGCTAAAATAAACGTGAAATTTTTGAATTTTCATAAGTTTTTGTATTTTTTCAATTTTTGAAAACTAAAGATAATGCATACAAAAATTAAACGTGACAACAGAAATATAATAAGAGAAATATGCAGACTCAGATATGGATGCATATACCTCCCCAAACCAAACTGTACAATAACCTCATTGTACTCAAAAATAGGGAAAGGAAATGCAAACTAAAAAGGAGAGAGTGTAGATGCGGAAAACTCACAAGAACACGCAAAGTAGGGACCTCCCTAAACCAGCCAGCAACATGGGAGGTCGCTAAAAAGCCAACTCGATCGGAAGAATATAGTACTCGATCGAGGAAAAGGGGCTGCAACAGTGGTCGATAGAGGAGAAATGGTTACTCGATCGAAATGTCCTTTTCTGTGGGTGCTCGATCGAGGAAAAGGAGTGCTCGATCGAAGGGCTCAAGCACTCGATCGAGTGAAAAGAATGCTCGATCGAGTGATACTTGCAGACAAATAACGACCAAAAACCAATCCTAAATCGTTCACTGTCTATGGTTCGAAAACCAATTATTACACACACAACAAAAATTAAAATGTAAATCAACTAAAAATTTAAACACCGGGTTACCTCCCGGATAGCGCTAGTTTCAGACAGGTCGACCATCTTTTTTTCATCCAGCTGCTCCAGTTAGGCACAATCAAAGCAACTCAAAGCTCTCAACATGAGATCATAAATCTGTGCGTGTGCTACACAAGAGCATAAGTAGCATCAAAATAGAAAAGGAGCATATGAAAGCAATCTAAAATGCCGTTTCAGCCTAACAAATTTCCAATGACAAATATGGTGAAACATTATAAACTTATTTGTCCAACCGGGAGGGAGTGAAGTATTGAGGCATAAAGCATAAGTCATATGAGGTAGTTCACTAATAGTCATAACAATAATTATGCAATTATCTTTAATTACCCCAGGTCGATTGCTCCTAACATCGGAATCATTGATAAAAGAATATATTACCTCTATCGTGCTAGGAATATTCCCGGACTCAGCTACCTTCTCATTCCCCTCTTGTGTGGGTTCTATCCCGTATATTGCAGCCTCCAGGGCGTCCAGCTCGGCTTTCCAAATATGGGATTCCCCATAACCATTGTCTTCTTCAAAATCGTCATCCGAAAGGGACCTAGATGACATATCATTGCTCTCTATGGCCATTATGTTCGATCGAGCAAAGATGGTACTCGATCGAGAACTTTCCTCCTGAATGTTACTCGATCGAACAAAAAAAGCCGTTCTATCGAGCTCTTCCTCAGTTATCCATTCGATCGAGCACTGTAGCCAGTTCGATCGAGTTGTTGTTGCTTCTCTGAGTGCCTAAAGTTCGACTTGGAAGCTAACTGAGCTATTTCAGACTCAAGTTCCATGATTTGAGCTTCCATAGATCTATTGTCTTCTTGCAGTTGAAGTGCAATTGCCTTCACTAAAGACTTCAATTCAGCAATCTCTTCTTTTTGTTTATAAGGAGGAGCTTGTTGTTGCGATGGCCAAACGAATGGAGGCTTTTGATAGCCTCGTTTCTGAAGCGGATGTGGCGGCACATATGCAAAGAGTTGACTAGCTTGTCTACGCTGCCTGAATGCATAGACTTCATCGTTCCTCGCCAAGCAGATAACAACTTCATGCCCAGCAGCTCCACATCTCTCACAGTGCACCACTTGTTGCGCCATAGGATAGAACATAGGTGGAAGATCAAAGGTACTCAAGCCTTCCCTTTGATGATATTTTACCTAGATCTGCTTAGGTAGGACCTATCAAAATAGCACTAGAGTAAAATATAAGAACTGCCCCAAGGAATAAATTCCTTGAGGGTAAAGACAGACAAAAAAAAAACAAGTAAATAAAATAGTTGCCTCCCCGGCAACGGCGCCAAAATTTGACACGACTGTCCCAACCCTATCAAAAATAAAACCAACTGGCTCTACTAATGCAGCAGAGGTAAGTCGGGTATCGTATCGACAGGGAGGCGGTCACTACCTACTTGTTATTCGGTCTGTCTAAGGTCACAAAACGAGGGGGGGGGGGGGTTTGAGTTGAATAAAATAAACTAAACTAAACTATTAAAAGCAAGGGTAGAGAGAAAATAAAGAGAGAGATGCCAGGATGTCGAGTTACCATGGTATTACACAAATCAGCTAGAGAAGATGTCAGTCTGTCTGATGTGAGAAGGGTAAAGGAAAGGTCCTTCCGGTCCGCTATCTGCCCTAAAATACAACTAGCTTAGCTTCCACCCTCACTGGTGTAGTCTATTGCTCATAACAGGTCTATTCATTCCAATTTTCTGATCTAGGTCTGAACTTAACCAGATTAACTAATTCAGTTGCATACATTCAACTAAACGATTATAATTATGTTGTTAATGAAACAATTCTCACATTAAATCTCCTAAACCAACTATCGCATCATTGCTATACTACCATGGCTCCCCTAATCCTAACATTAAGGGATTAGCTAAGCATAAAAAATGAGCAAAAGACAAGAATAAGCATGATGAAGAAATGAGCAAAAGAGAATTAAAATAAAAGAGAGAAGAAAGGTTACAAAGAATTAGATCCGGAAAAATAGCAGAGCAAACCAACCGTCTGAAAGAGGGTCCAAAAGGAGAGACAAAAGAGAAAGATTAGAGAGAGTCTACACCTAATGATGTCCATCCTATTTATAGGAAAGATAGTTATTTGACCTAAGATACATAACAAGATACAAAAATCTTGCGTCAGATAGAAAAGTACTCGATCGAGGACTTTAGAACTCCTCGATCGAGTAACTCCTAGAAAAAACCTCTCGATCGAGGACATTAGTTACTCGATCGAACACTATCAAAAAGGCACCATTCGATCGAGGACATTAGGTACTCGATCGAACAAGATAGTACTCGATCGAGTAATTTTTAGCGCACAATTTCTACTTCGCGCACTGAATTTTAAACGGCCGCCATTTCTTCGTTACTTGGTCAAACAGAGCGTTTTTCGGTGACGTTGGAAAGCTAAGGGGACAAGCTTTCGTATCCAATTGGAATCACCTGAAAATCAGTTATAGAACGCGAGATATGGCTCTTCAAAGTAGTCACCAGTGATATGAAACTCTTCCTTTGCTCGCCTAGCTACTTTACTTCTATGCGCATCTCAAAATAGTAGTCTCCAAGCTCCGACTTAACTCATCTCCTGAATGCATGCCTAGGGATAGGTTTTAAGCTTGATTACGCTTCCTTCAGGTCAATCTTGCAAATAATACAAGAGAAACCAAAGTAGACAATTCGGGGGACATTTGTAGCTAAACACTACTAAATATGCTTAAGAATGCGTGCAAATGAAGTACAAAATGCCGATATAAAATGCACGCATAATGACTCATCAAGGTCGTCCCATCTCCGGCGTGCTATCCAATCAACCTGTACTTAACCTGCTCCGCATATGACCAAAGGATGTCATATGGATCTACACAGGCCACCCCAAAAGAGATAGGTGATAATGACACATACGCACAAACGTCAGGTTCAATAAATAAAGTGTGACAGACTCGAGTGTGTGAATATGCAACATGATTATGATATGGATAACACACTATCAAATTACCACCACCACGGTACCGGGACACGCCCAGACATACCGACAACCACACTGGTACCGGGACACGCCCAGACATACCAACAACCATAAACAGGTACCGGGACACGCCCAGACGTACCGGGTCCGGAAGCCAACCGGATCCCCAGCCAGAAATCGTGTCTCAACCACACGAGTCCCTCCGTAACTCAAGCCAGTAATGTGCACATCCTTCTTGGACTGGGAAGCTCCAAGAGGCGACCCGAGCGTGAGACGGTCTCCCAACCACCTCACGTCTCCATAATAACAAGTAAGCCACCAAGTCCTCCGACACACAAGACAATATAATAAATGCAAGATATCGTATAACATGCCAATTACCGACTCATTCAATGCAAATGAATGATATATTTAACAATTAGACATATTATTAAAACTGAGTAGAATAAACCTACCTTTTAGCAAAACTCCAAAAGCGATCCGATAAAATAATCTTCCACAAACACCGACCTAAAAATAATTAGTTAAATATAATAAATTACTAACTAATCTAATCTAATTAAATATGAATTAAATAATTAAATAAAACTCGTCTTAAGCTATTTAAAACCCGACTCAAAACTCACAACCGAACTCCATTCTAGAACTGATGACCGCTGACACCCACCACCCACTATTGACACCGTGGGCCACCACCATCGACCACGGTGGTTCCCACGGCAACCAACAACAAGCACCACCACAACACCACGGCACAACCCCACTTACACAACACACACACGCACAACCTACCTCCTTGCCACCACCAACCACCACGGCTGCCACCAGCCACCACTGTGGTCTCCCCCTGACCACGGTGGACCCAACCACCAACCCAAAACACGTCATCCACCACAATAACAGCCGACATAACAACAACAACAACCAACACGACTTGAACCACCAACCCGTGCTCCCCTCTTTGCTGCCCATTTTCGACCACCTAAACCATCCATTCCGCCACCCAAGACCACCACTACACTCTCCCCTCAACCCACGAGACAACTACGCAAATCCCAGCCTTAGCCAGTCACGATTTGGTGGTAAAAACCCCGTCTTAAGATGGTCGCATAAAACAACAACAACAACAACAACCAATAAAATATTCGGTCAAAACCCTAATTTTGTTGGTCAACGGTGGTCTATGGCGGGTCAAAGTCGAGGCGGGTTAATTAAAATAATATATAATCTTGTGAGACGGTCTTACCTTACGAACTTGAGGCGGAGGGACGGAATCTCCATTTTATCTTCCTTTTTCTCTCATCCTCTCATCTCTCATGTTTGTGGATTTTGTGGGATTACAAAAGGATAAGGGTTGGAGTGGATAAGGTAAGGTATATATAAGGTGAGGTGGAAGTATATAAGGTGAGTATAGTATATGTATATTATACATGTATAGTATTACGTATTGTTATTATCGTTGCAACTTATTATTATTATATTATTATTATTTCGTCTCATAAATAACCCATATAAAATATGACATAATATTATTTATATAATTATAAAATACGGAGTATTACAAATTTACAGACGAAAAAAGTTACGTAACTTCCCCTTTTCTCATTTCTATCAAATCCTAAGGGCTACAGTTGCCGGATCGTTGAGTTCTTTACGCTGTTGGGCCATCGCATCGTGGTTAAGATTCTAGTATGATTTTTATGTCGTTTCATTGATTTTAGTTGAAACCCTAATTGGGTATTTTGGTGGTTTTGGGAGTATTGTGGTTGTTAGATAGTAATTATATGATTGTGTGATTATAGAAGGTGATTTCATAGAAGAGCGGTTTTGAATAGCTGATTGTGAAGATCTTGGTGATTGCCTTTCCAGGTAGGGTTTCCCTACTCGGTTATTGATTACATTGTATTTGATGGTTGATTGTTGTTGGTTGTTTACTGTTCTTGATCATATCGTGTTTGAATTGGTGATTGGTAATTGTTGGTGTATAGCTGGTTGATTGTGTTTGTCGGTGGTTCGCGAGGCGTGTCTTCGGCTGAGTGGAGTCACTTGCGGGAGTGGCTTCATGCCCTTGATTCACACCTTGTGGTTCCCGTCACAAGAGGGATGTGCACATTAAGAAACTTGGGTTTTCGCTCGGAGTTGATGAGTGGGAATTTGGTGGGAACGGCTGTGGTCCCCCACTGGCGGTGTGGAATACCTGTTGCGATGGATATTCTGGAAGGGCTACACACTTTAGTGTCTAGTCAGGTGTGTGGAGATGTGACGGAGTTGGGTGATCTTATATATTGTTGTCGTGCTTATCTTGTATTTTGTAATCAATAACTGATCCCGTTAATTGTTTTAAAAACTGTGGTGATCCATTCGCGAATGGTGAGCAATTATTGAGCAGGTATGAGATGGATTGCACGAGGGATAGCTTGGATGGAGTCACCACGTGTCACTAGAGTATTCCACTGTGTCATAGAACTTATATTTATTTAGTTGGTTTGATATTTTGAAACAAATGTATTTCATTTTGCTGTCTTGGGATTTTGGTTATGTAATCACTTAAACTCATTTAATTAAGTTTGTTCTTTTATGGTCAATTTGATATAAATTGCCTCGTGTAACCGAGGTCGTAGCACTTCCATGTATTAGTTGGTCTTGGTAAGGCACCTTGGTGTATGGGGGTATTAAGAAGTGGTATCGGAACGATGATTTTGGAACCCGTAACTAATGAACCTAATGAACTTTGTGAGTCAAAGTAAAATGAACCCGGGTAGGAGTTCTTAGGAGCTAATTCAAAGGCTTGGGAGACGTTCTAAAGTCGCAAACTCGCCTATGTGTTGAACCGGACACTATGGGATATCATGGGATCGCTATGTGTTTACTATTGTTGATGTGCATAGGTTGGATGAATATGTTAGATGAATATGTGGTATGATGGATGAATTAGTGGGAAAAGGTGAATAATCGTTGCATGATAATATGATTCATGGTTAAGCATGTTGTATGATGGAAGTGATTTTACAATGTTGTTATGTTAGTAATATGTGAATAGGGGATTTGATGTTACATATTTATAATTTTGTTTACGTAAAGTTTTAAAAGCATGTGGGTAGTTGTGGACAAGGGCCACAGGCCGGTCTGTGGATTTGGGCCACCTACCGATCTGCGGTCACAAGCCACCTGCACGCCAAGCCAATCTGTGGACATGCAGCGGTCTTTTGAAAGCAAAGCTCGGTGATGTAAAAATGCTTTTGACCGGATCGTTTTAGATCGGTCGGTTTCGTCTCGGTGAATGTCTCGAAACGATACAGAGATTTTCGGAGTCGCCACCAAGAATTTATGGGATGCCTGGAAGCCGTTCGAATCCACTTTATACCTAGGTCAACCAAGGCCAAAAAGCGGTGTTTGACATAGGTACTAAAGATAAGGACTCGTCCCCCTTTTAGCATTCTATGCCTAAAATGACTCTCGTGCGCCCAAGATAAGGCCATCAACTATCCAAAGGTTCTGAGTAAGGGGTGAGGGTACGTATTGGGAAGCCCTTTAATCGGACACCAAATCCCGCCCGCGTTAGCGACCTCTACTGATCGATCGTGGTTGTTTAAGTGCAAAAGTTGATAAAACGGTGTAAATGCATGAATGCACATCCGAAAGTTTTAACATAACATGTGAATAGTTTCTAAGTCGGTTGTTTATGCATGTACTAAGAAATTGGTGTCAAATTTGGATTTAGATTGATTTGCATGCGAAAAAGGAAATTAAACATCCATTTACCAAGTTTGGGTTATGATGCTTAACACGATCCATTTATTTGAAAAAGTGTGTTTCAAAGACAAAGTTTGAAATGCAAACTCGTCAATCTGATCCGTCACGTATTCGGATAAACCGTAATCGGGATCGTCCTAGACAAGTACCAGAATGGGACAGAACAGTGCCAGACAGCCCCATTGGGGCGCGAGCCTATTGGCGAGGGAAGGGCTCTGCCCAGGTTTTGAAATATGAAAACAGACGGCCTCTTGGGGCGCGAGCCATGAGCCGACCTAAGGGGGCGTCTCCTTGTTGTTGAAAAGGTTGTTTAAAACCGTTTTTTGTGATTAATGATTGCAAATATGATTTGCATGACTCGGAATAATTACTATTGTGTTAGTAATATTCGTCGTCGGATTTGCATGTTTTAAAAGCATAGTAAAATGTGTAAAAGGGAAATGTTTTATTTGAACTAATTATGCTAAGTTCAATTATTTGTAATTAGTCAAGTTTGTCACCATACTCGGATTAAACCGACATGGTATAAAGAACCAAGGATGATTATGAATTATGACTAATATATTTACAAATGTAAACAAATGAGAAAAATGCTAAGTAAAATAAAAAGGGGGTTAAAATACCCTTTAATTTTTAATTAACCAATAATATCATCGAGCCACGGAATAAACCGTCATGGTATAAAGAACCAAGGATGACTTTTGTAATGGTCAAAATATGTTTATCATAAAAATGAATTAAAATGGTAAATAAAAGAAAAGGAATTTCTTTAAAATGTAATTAACCAATTAACATCACCGAGTCACGGATTAAACCGTCATGGTATATAGAACCAAGGGTGATTATAATTTATGGCTAAAAAGTTTGTCATAAAAATGAATTAAAACATTAGAAATGGTAAAAAATGATTGCAAATAAGAAAGAAATAAAGAGGAAAGACGAGAACAAACACGGATGAGTCTGACCCGATAACCCACAAGAGGCGCGAGCCTCTTTGCATAGCAAAGGGCTTCTATCTCGGGCCAAAACTCGGTTTTGGCTCGTCTAACCTATATTTGAATCGTGTTATGCATTGTTCATGCACATAAACTCATAAAAACAGTAAAGACATGAAATAAATGAGTTGTTTACACCCTCAAACTTACGTGTATTGATGTTTGCGAAGTAGACGACTTTAGAGACGGTTTTCTCGTTGTGACTAATCGCGATCAAAGAAGTTTAAAAAGGTGCCTTAAAAAAAGATTTAGTTTTTAAAATGATTTGAAAATATGTTAATTAAAACATGTTGATTGATGAATTGAGTTGGTAAAATGGGTAGGTCGAATGCACGGCGACGGTACTAAACAAAATGTGCAAGGCTTGTGTTTACGATCGGTAGGTCGTAAACACGTGTCGATTTTGTGACTTAGGAAGTCGGGTCAAGAAGTTTAAGGGAGAAGGAAGGGGCGGACTTTCACGTGAGTTTTATGGGTTGTGAAGGGTGGTATTTATAGAGAAATGTGGGGAGGTAGGTTGGTTGTGTTTGCTTATAGGCTAAGCAGACACCCTAAAGAGGCGCGAGCTACCTTGAGATACAAGTGGGTGTATTGTCCCTTTCAATTTGGACGTGGCCTTTGCTCCATCCATTGTTTGGTTTGTGGTATTTAAATGAGATATCGTGTAACAATATGGGCATCTAATAAGATTATTTTGTGTGTTACTTGGGGTAGGTGTTTTGTGCGCTTGACTCGGGTTTGACCCGTGTGAGTCGGGATTTGAATTTCGAGTCGGTTTTTGGCTCGGTGTCGGTTTTGACTCTAATTAGGGTCATTTTAATGGAAATGACATGATAAAGACATTCATGGCATTATTTTTGACATTCGAGATTTGGGTTGACTCGGGTTGACTCAGGTTGACTCGAGTTGCGGGTTTCTGAGTCGGTTTTGGGTCTGAAGACGGTTTTAACTCTAAATAGGGTCGTTTTAATGGAAATGACATGATAAAGACATTCATGGCATTATTTTTGACATTCGAGATTTAGGTTGACTCGGGTTGACTCAGGTTGACTTGAGTTGCAGGTTTCTGGGTCGGTTTTGGGCCCAAAGACGGTTTTAACTCTAAATAGTATTATTTTAATGCAAATGAAGTTAGAAAACTTTTGAAATAATTTTTCATATCCGAGTAGTGCATTAAACCGTCTCATATATAGCCAATCCACGCACGCATATCAAAAACACGTTATAGTCCGATCATCATCGGATGGTTTTTGGAAGGTGCGGATACTGGGTATCTACAGAGTCCCCACGTTGACTGAGGCTTGGACAGGGTGAAAGTCAAAGTATGGTCTCAAGTTCAATCGAAGATTACAACCTGAAGACCATTGCGACTTCGAGGCGACTCAAAAGGGTTTGAGCCAAGGACCTGCCGTCGGGAAGGGCGACGCCAAGGCGACTCGAGGGTACGAGCCAAAGACCTATCGTCGGGAACAGTTTAGAGTCTTTAGACTTTCAATTCGGGTCGTTTAAAGTCCATTAGACTACTTATAAAGGCTTGCCAGCCATAAGAAGGAATCATACCTGAGGCATCTTCGGGATACGTCCTTGAATCATTTGCGCGCAAAGGCTCGCCAGCAGGTGTTGAAGGTGGTGCGTTTTGAGGCTCGCCAGCCATAGGAAGTAGTCATACCTGAGGCATCTTCGGGATATGTCCTTGAGTCGTATCTTGTGTGCGTACAAAGGCTCGCCAGCTGTGATATGGAGTCGTACCCGAGGCATCTTCGGGATACGTCCTTGAGTTGTACCTTGTTTACGGACAAAGGCTCGCCAGCTTGTGAAAAGGAGTCGTACCTCAGGCATCTTCGGGATATGTCCTTGAATTGCTTCTTGTGTGCGTGCAAAGGCTCGCTAGCTATGTTGAAGGTGCGTTTTAAGGCTCGTCAGCCATGTTAAAGGTGCGCTCTGAGGCTCGCCAGCCATGGATGGTCGAATGATTGACTGTGGGAAATAGCCTGAAACATCGGGCTTAGTCCAAGATATTATCTGGTAATGACTTTCAACCAAGTTGACGTTGATAGGTTCGGCTAGGGAGCGACGTACTCCATCTTGATGGAGTCCTAAATGAACACCGTGGGGATAAATCATCGAAGCAAGGCTCTCTGGAAAACCATTTAGGGAAAGTTCTGCGTCAGGATCATGAATGATGTTGTGATGATCTTTGAAAGACCTATGTGACATCCATTTGAAAATCGGCACTTGCTGGGGAGTTAGAAACTTCTCAGGACTCGCCGGGGATATGAGTTGCTGCACGTCGGGAGGTAGCGTATGCCACGTAATCGACGGGGTTAAAGCCCTTGGACTTGATGGCTCGGGGGTTGTTGAGAAGAACCAAGTACGCAGTTGGAGTGCATTTTTCTTCTCAAGATTACCTGCATGGTTAGTGACCACACAAATCCGCAGTCGCATAGACAAGCAAGTTGAATGCAAGCAAATAAGCACGTAAGCACATAAGCATGTGAGCAGTTAACATATAAGTAACTAGCATGTAATGTCTCACGCGAAGGGAGATAGAAGTTTTGAATGTTGTGAAGCTTAAAGACGAGTCGTGTTACTCGTAGATCCGTGATTTAATAGATTGCAGACACGTGACCATCGCGACATTGACTCACACGGACACATATCGACAGACTGACAGACAGACGGTCGTGAACGTGATGTAGACTTAGTGTTGACACGACACGGGGTGACTCTGACAGACTCTTCACATGTGTGTAAAACTACTTAGCCAAGAAAAGGTGACAACACGTATCAAATCCATGAGGTAGAAAGTCCGCTCGGCTGGGGAACACAAATTGATTATCTTCTCCAGACACATTTACCTTCGCTTGCTTGTTTGAGATCCCTCCCTGAGGCATGATGATTCGGAGAGCGGAACCAAGACCTTGCCATCGTCCGAACCGAGCACTAGGCTATGGGCGATTTTATTTTGGACTGAAGTTGAGACTCAAAAGATGTTTGAGGATAAAGGACGGGTGACATCTCGAAACAGAAGCCTCAGAGTGTGAAGGTGGGAATTTGACAAAATAAGGAATGGGTGACGTCTTAAGGAAGAGGCCCCCAGTAAATAAATATAAGTTTAATTTTTGTGGCTGGGTGGGCTGCTTTTGAGGATTGATGTTGATGGTTGAGATTGAAATGGGTGTGCGGTTGTGTCCTTGTTGGGGGACTGCCTACGTATTCGCGTGTTTGCGAAATCAAAACAGATCGTAGTTCTGAGCTGGTTTTCGAGGATTGAAAATTGGAAATGTTGTGGAAGGAGTATATGATTGTGCCCTTGTAATAGGACTGCCTACGTATTCGCGTGTGTGCGAAATCAAACCAGATCGTAGTTCTGAGTGTGTGTGCAATGGGTTGCAAATTGAAGGTTTAAAAATTGAATGTGTGTGGGGATGTGGTTGTGCCCTTGTAATAGGACTGCCTACGTATTCGCGTGTTTGCGAAATCAAACCAGATCGTAGTTATGCATGTGTGTTTTGATAATTGATTTTGAGATGTATGGTTGTGTCCTTGAATGACTGCCTACGTATTCACGTGAAGTGAAATCAAACCAGATCGTAGTTCTGAATGTGTTTTGATAATTGATTTTGAGGTGTATGGTTGTGTCCTTAAAGGACTGCCTACGTATTCACGTGAATTGAAATCAAACCAGATCGTAGTTCTGAATGTGTTTTGTTAATTTATTTTGAGGTGTATGGTTGTGTCCTTGAATGACTGCCTACGTATTCACGTGGAGTGAAATCAAACCAGATCGTAGTTCTGAATGTGTGCCTAAGCGAGTTGTTAGGACCTTAAAGTGTGAGGGTCACGACGGTAAAGTCTGTTTTGTGACTCGTCTGAATGTGTGCCTAAGCGAGTTGTTAGGACCTTAAAGTGTGAGGGTCACGACGGTAAACTCCGTTTGGTGACTCGTTTGAATGTGTGCATAAGCAAGTTGTTAGGACCTTAAAGTGTAAGGGTCACGACGGTAAACTCTGTTTGGTGACTCGAGATATTGATTTGAGATAATTCCTCCTTGATCATGAATCGAAGAGGTGTAATTTGTGAAAATGTTCCTTATCATGTGAGCACACTAAAGAGTGGACCCTAAGGGTAGCAAAGCATTCGAGGACTCCGTATCTGGGTCAGGGTGAAAATGGCTTCGACATTATGGAATGTGGAGCTTGGCAATAATGGGTTTGTTTGACAGATAAAAATCTTGAGTTGAGGGTCACGACGGTAAATTCCGTTTGGTGACTCGAAAGTTGATTGGAGAGAAATCCCACTTGATCATGAATCAAAGAGGCATAGTTTGTGAAAACGTTTCTTGTTACGTGAGCACACTAAAAAGTGGACTCTAAGAAAGCAATGGGCATGCACCGTTCCAAGGAGCAATGTTTTTTGAAGACCCTGTATCTGAGTCGGGGTGGAAATGGCTTCGGCATTTTGGAATGTGAAGCTTGGTAATAAAAGGTTTGTTTGACAGATAAAAATCTGGAGTTTGTATTTTGTGGCATTTAGGCCGGTGGGTTACGACTTGTAATGTGGTGTGGAATGGGGTCTCCGGCTTGATGTGGCCTGAGCATGAAATGGTTGGTAAATAAAAATGTGGGATCAGAATCCCATGTCCGGACCTTAAAGGTTAAGGTGTGGTATTACGAGCTTGAGGGAAATCCTCATAAGCCTAGATATGTCTCCCTGTAGCAGTCTCTAGAAGGACTTAGGGGTGAAGCAGTTTTGATTATAATCTTGAGGGGAATCCCTAGGATCCTAGATAGGTTTCCCTGTAGTAGTCTTTAGAAGGACTTAGGGGTGAAGTAGTTTTGGTTATGATCTTGAGGGGAATCCCCAGGATCCTTGATAGGTCTCCCTGTAACAGTCTCTGGAAGGACTGAATGGTGAAGCAGTGTTGGGTTTGTTGTTAGTTGACGAGTCTTGAGCTCTTGTTTTAGCTTTTTGACATTAGGTTTTGGTATTTTTGTTATTTGTACTTGTTGGTCCTGGAGTTTGGAGAGAAGAAACGTTGGTCATGGGCTTTGGACTTGTTGGTCCTGGGCTTGGTGTTTTGGACTAACTTGTTTGGTGTTTTGGACTTGTTGGTCCGGGATTTTGTGTGGCTTTGGACTTGTTGGTCCTGGACTTGGTATTTTGGACATACTGGTCCGAGATTTTGTGTGTTGGATGTTTTCTTTGGATTTTGGCCTTTTTGAGAAAAGGGTTTCAATCTTGTTTTGTTTTGATTTTGGCTTGGGTCTTGGCCTTCGCCTGAGTAGCTTTTGGCTATGGTTTTTGCTTTGATTTTTGCTTTGGCTTTGGCCTTGAGTGAATTGCTTTTGGCTTTGGTTTTTGCTTTGACTTTCACTTTGGCTTTGGCCTAGAGTGAATTGCTTTTGGCTTTGGTTTTTGCTTTGGCCTTGTACTTTGGCTTTGGGGAATGAATATTGGCTTGGGCCTTCGATTTTGGCCTTTCGCTTTGGCTTCGGGTGAATGGATATTGGATTAGGCCTTTGATTTTGGCCTTTCTCTTTGGATTTGCTTTGGATATATTGGTTTTTTTGCCGTCCTTCATTCGAGGAAGGTGGAGGTGCAGACAGGGATGTACCCGTTGGTGAGAGGTTGATATTTGGTGATGGGATGTTTTTGTGGGGAATGGGCTTGCCTTCCGTCATTGATCATGAACAAGGAGATGTTCTGGTTTGTTATCTAGGTTCGTCGTAGGATCCCTTTGATTGAGAGTTCGTTCTAGATCGGGTGCTAATGAAACGTTTCTATTGCCAGACATGGAATAAGTAAAGAGAATGGACACGGAGTTTCGAGTCCTCTGTTTACTCGGTACGGAACGTCACTCGAGTGTACTCACGTTGAATTGGAACATATTGTTTGTTTTAAATCAATTCTCAAATCAATTCTTGTTGTCAACGGGAAATGGTAAAGAGGAGAATATATGATACTTGAAAATCGTGCTTTTATTTAGATAAATAAGAGGTTAGCACATACTCGATGAATACATGTGACTCATGGGGACAGCCCCCAGGTGTCATCTAGGAATAAAAGGACAGTCACTAGGATAGACATGAGAAAGCCTAAGACTCGGATTCAGACTAGGACTCAATCGTAGATACGAACTCCTAATCATCGCTTTCCTCCTCGAAGGTCTCTTTCGCGGCATCCAGCGGCTTGAATGTCTGGTCTTGAGCATTGACCCACTTGAGCACTTCACTGTCGTTGTTGGGAATGATATGAGGACAATAGTCCATGAGGCTTTCATCTCCTTTGCAGAAAGAGATGTTCATTAAGGTTGTTTTTATCACTTGGTTGGCATAGGGATGAAGCTATCAGTTCATGGTTGTTGATCATATTTTGAATAACATGTTTCAGTTTGAAGCATGTTTCAGTGTCATGACCTTTTCCTTGATGATATTGGCAATAGGCACTGTCGTCCCAGAAACGGGTTTTCCTGCATTCAGACGGGTCAGGAGTGGGCCTAATTGGTTGTAGTTTCCCTTCACTCATGAGCTTTTGTAGGGCTGCGGCATAGGTTGTGTTGAGTCTAGTGAATGTCCTTTGAGAACATTCAACCTTGCTGTTTGAATTGAGACATTCAGGAGGATTGTCTTGACTGAGAGGTGCAATTATGATATTTCCAGCTTCAATCATATCTTGAATGGCATGCTTGAGTTTGAAACATGTTTCGGTGTCGTGGCCCTTGCCTTGATGGTATTGGCAATAGGCATTACCATCCCATGATCGGGCTCTTTTGTGTTCGGGTTTCTCCGGAGTCGGACTAATGGGTTGGAGCATTCCTTCTGAAGCAAGTATCTCCAGAGCGGTGCCATATGTTATTCCTAGATCTGTGAATACCCTTTGATGTTTTCCCATGGTTCCAACATTGGTATTTTTTGGGATGTTTTTGTGAGTTTTTTTTGGTCAATCCTGGGCGGAAAAAGGATTTGGTTGTTGTCAATGGGAAGTTTTGGGGATGTTGCTTGGTATTTTGAAGGGGATTTTGATGAGGCAATTTCATGTTCTTTGTTGGTGGGTTCATGGGTGTCCGAACCATTAGATGATTCCTCATTTTCAGCAGTTGTTGGTTGGTGAACGGAGGGTTGGTTTTCTCCTTGATGGCAGGTTCATTTTCGGTACTACCAAACCTCTTCTCCAAATTAGCTACCCGAGTGTTTAAATCATCGATAGCCACTTGTAGCTTTGAGAATATGTTGTTGATGGAGACAGAGAGCATCATTGTAGCGCTTTGTATGTCATCCTCATCAATTGCATGGATTTTATCATCGTCAGGAGAGATGAGGTGAGAGTAGTCTAGAAAAGATTCCCGACTGTGCTCAATAGGGTTTTCAGGATGGTTGTTCTTATTGTTTGTTGAGGGAGGTTTTGGTAATTCATTGTTTTCAATCATATCAAGGATGGCGCCTTTTAGGGGGAGACACATCTCAGTGTCATGTCCGCGACCTTGGTGATATTGGCAAAAGAGGTTTCCATCCCATCTTCGACCTCGCTTGTTTGGTAGAGAGTCTGGAGTTGGACCAATTGGTTTGAGTTTTCCTTTGGAGATTAGCCTTTCCAAGGCTGTGGCATAAGGCATACCCAAATCGGGGAAAGACCTATGAGGTCGTCTGGTTTTGGTTGGTGGAGCACCTAAAGAATTGGCTTCGGTGGTTTTGGTAGCCCTCCAACTAAGGTTGGTTTTGTCATTGGCATGTAGTCGTCTTTCAAGGAGCTTAACCCTTTGCTCAATATCAGAAGAGGCAAAATTCCCGGTTATCAGTTTGTCCTCAACTTGGGAGAGACGAGTGCTCAAGTTTTCCACGGTAGCTAAGATTCGAAGGACCATGTTGTTGGTTTCAGTAGAAGTCATGGCGGCTGAAGGTTGATCAGCTTCTTGAGTTTCTTCTTGACGATCGACGGCACCCAAGGGATTCCTATTTGACATAACGATAGGCGTTATAACTTGTCTTGGCAGGGGATTGCACAAACAAAGGTAAGTGCAACACATATGCATAAAAGGCAGTTTTGTTGTGGAGACGCGACGATGTGACTAGGTTATGAGTTCATTAAATATTGTGAATGACCTTCTGTGTTTGAACTCTTGGTGTATGACTTGAATTTAGACTCGAGTGTCGACTTTGGCATAGTGATGCCTAGACAGAAGACTTCTTACGAGATTTAGAGGTGTGTTGCTGGCGTAACGCCATTGGATAAGACATGTACGCAAACTTCACCTTTGACCCGTAATGTAGGGGAAAGACGGGTTTAAGACCCGAGAGATGTTGACTATGCTAAGGCCATTGAAGATGTCTCGACAACTAGGCGACACGACCTCGACCAAAAGGTAGGTACTAACTTCGGCGGAGACTCGACGTTATCTAGACGACTTGACTTGAAATCGACTGGACTCTAATCGACTCGAGGCTGAATCAGAAAGGTGGACTGAAGTTTTCGAAAAAAAGAAATTTTCAAAAGATTCGTTTATCGCCTTATGGACGGCTTCAGAAGAGTAGGGATCTTTAGAAGGTCGGCCAGTTGAAAGGGTTGTCTTAGGTTTGTTTTCAAAAGACGATTTAAGTTGAAATTGCGGCGGCTCTGAAAACAATGTGTTGTTTCCGAAGACGGTTTTTGAAATTCCGAATCACGGATTTGAAAATCGAGAATTGAAATTTGAAAACGGTTAAATTCATTTTCAAAGATTTGATTTTGAATTTGAAATTTAAAAACGGTTAAAGTTGTTTTCAAATGGTTGATTTTGAATTTGAAATTTGAAAACGATTAAATTTGTTTTCAAATATTTGATTTTAATTTGAAATATGAAAACGGTTAAATTTGTTTTCAAAGATTTGAAATTGGGTTTGAAATTTGAAAACTGTTAAATTTGCTTTCAAATGATTTGAAATTGGATTTGAAATTTGAAAACGGTTGAATTTGTTTTTAATGGATTGAAATCGGAAATTATGAGGATTAATTCGTCATTACGATGGGTTAGAAAACCGTTTTAACCTTTAAAAGACGGTATGCAAATCGAAAATTGTGAGAATTGAAATCATCATTACGACGGCTCAGGAAAGCCAAATTTGATTTAGAAAACGAGATTTGAAATTTGGAAAGTTGCACGGGTTGAAATCGTCATTACGGCAGTTTGAAAAACGTTTCTGTTTAAAAATTGATTTCGAATTTTGAAAATTCGAGGATAGAATTTGTCATTTTGACGGCGGAAAAGGGCGCTTTGAGAATGCAACGGTCGGCGAGGGACCGAGGTTTAAAACGGTCATGATGACGACGTAAAAGGGTATTTTGAAATGGTTTTTGAAAACCAAGGTTTGAAAATCGTCATTACGACGGCATAAAAAGGTGTATTTGAAATGGTTATAAAAACCGGGTTTTGAAAATCGTCATTATGACGCCGTAAAAAGGTATTTTGAAACGGTTGTAAAAACCAGGTTTGAAAATCGCCATTACGACGGCATAGAAAGGCGTGTTGAAATGGTTGTAGAAAACCGGGTTTGAAAATCGTCATTACGATGGCATAAAAAGGTGTTTTGAAACGGTTGTAAAACCGAGTTTGAAAATCGTCATTACGACGGCCTATAAAGGCGTGTTGTTTGAAATGCAACGGTCGGCGAAAGACCGAGTTTTGAAACCATTATAACGGCGCAAAAGTGTGTTTTTGAAAGTTTGAAAATGACACGGAAGGACTTATGATCACATAGCACATAAGCACTCACAGTTGCATAATGCTGACACGGTTTTTGGCTTAAAAGGGTGGGTTACACACCAAGCAATCAAACCCCGATTTTCGAGAGGGATACCAATCCAAACAAAATGTGTAAGAAGGGTGCCCTAGCCTCGTGCTCGAAGGTGATGAAAGCTCTTTAACGAAACAGAAATGTTAACGTCAATGGTATGCTTGACTCAATCGGGATTCAAAACGCGGGGATGAGAAAACTCACGCCGACGGGACGAGCCAATTGGTCGATAAAGGTTAGGTTGTGGGCCCGGACAAGGAACCTGAATTATGACCGTATATCAATTAATGCACTTTTAACCACGACCTCGTTCGAGTTTCACCTCTAAGGATCACAAAGACACAAGTGTCGTAGTTCTCCCCAGCGGAGTCGCCAATTTGTGGATGTGGGCCACGGGCCGGTCTGTGGATTTGGGCCACCTACCGATCTGCGGTCACCGGCCACCTGCACGCCAAGCCAATCTATGGACATGAAGCGGTCTTTTGAAAGCCACGCTCGGTGACGTAAAAATGCTTTCGACCGGATCGTTTTAGATCGGTCGGTTTCGTCTAGGTGAAGGTCTCGAAATGATACAGAGATGTTCGGAGTCGCCGCCACGCATTTATGGGATGCCTAGAACCTGTTCGAATCCACTTTATACCTAGGTCAACCAAAGCAAAAAAGCGGTGTTTGACATAAGTACTAAAGATAAGGACTCGTCCTACTTTTAGCATTCTATGCCTAAAATGACTCTCGTGCGCCCTGGATAAGGCCATCCACTATCCAAAGGTTCTGAGTAAGGGGTGAGGATACGTATTGGGAAGCCCTTTAATCGGACACCAAATCCTGCCCGCATTAGCGGCCTCTACTGCTCGATCGTGGTTGTCTAAGTGCAAAAGTTTATAAAACGGTGTAAATGCATGAATGCACATCCGAAAGTTTTATCCTAACATGTGAATAGTTTCTAAGTTGGTTGTTTATGCATGTACCAAGAAATTGGTGTCAAAGTTGGATTTAGATTTATTTGCATGCAAAAACGGAAATTAAACATCCATTTACCAAGTTTGGGTTATGATGCTTAACACGATCCATTTATTTGAAAAAGTGTATTTAAAAGACAAAGTATGAAATGCAAACTCGTCAATCTGATCCGTCACGTATTCGGATAAACCGTAATCGGGATCGTCTTAGACAAGTACCAAAATGGGACAGAATAGTGCCAGGCAGCCCCATTGGGGCGCGAGCCTATTGGCGAGGGAAGGGCTCTGCCCAGGTTTTGAAATATGAAAACATACGGCCTCTTGGGGCGCGAGCCATGAGCCGAGCTAAGGGGGCGTCTCCTTGTTGTTGAAAAGGTTGATTAAAACCGTTTTTTGTGATTAATGATTGCAAATATGATTTGCATGACTCGGTATAATTACTATTGTGTTAGTAATTTCGTCGGATTTGCATGTTTGAAAAGCATAGTAAAATGTGTAAAAGGGAAATGTTTGATTTGAACTAATTATGCTAAGTTCAATTATTTGTAATTAGTCAAGTTTGTCACCGTACTCGGATTAAACCGACATGGTATAAAGAACCAAGGATGATTATGAATTATGACTAATATATTTACAAATGTAAACAAATGAGAAAAATGCTAAGTAAAATAAAAAGGGGGTTAAAATACCCTTTAATTTTTAATTAACCAATAATATCATCGAGCCACGGAATAAACCGTCATGGTATAAAGAACCAAGGATGACTTTTGTAATGGTCAAAATATGTTTATCATAAAAATGAAGTAAAATGGTAAATAAAAGAAAAGGAATTCCTTTAAAATATAATTAACCAATTAACATCACCGAGTCACGGATTAAACCGTCATGGTATATGGAACCAAGGGTGATTATAATTTATGGCTAAAAACTTTGTCATAAAAATGAATTAAAACATTTATAATGGTAAAAACCGATTAAAAATAAGAAAGAAATAAAGAGGAAAGACGAGAACAAACACGGATGAGTCTGACCCGATAACCCACAAGAGGCGCGAGCCTCTTTGCATAGCAAAGGGCTTCTGTCTCGGGCCAAAACTCGGTTTTGGCTCGTCTAACCTATATTTGAATCGTGTTATGCATTGTTCATGCACATAAACTCATAAAAACAGTAAAGACATGAAATAAATGATTTGTTTACACCCTCAAACTTACGTGTATTGATGTTTGTGAAGTAGACGACTTTAGAGACGGTTTTCTCGTTGTGATTAATCGCGATCAAGGAAGTTTAAAAAGGTGCCTTAAAAAAGGATTTAGTTTTGAAAATGATCTGAAAATATGTTAATTAAAACATGTTGATTGATGAACTGAGTTGGTCAAATGGGTCGGTCGAATGCATGGCGACGGTACCAAACAAAATGTGTAAGGCTTGTGTTTACGATCGGTAGGTCGTAAACACGTGTCGATTTTGCGACTTAGGAAGTCGGGTCTAGAAGTTTAAGGGAGAAGGAAGGGGGGGACTCTCGCGTGAGTTTTATGGGGTGTGAAGGGTGGTATTTATAGAGAAATGTGGGGAGGTAGGTCGGTTGTGTTTGCTTAGAGGCTAAGCAGACACCCTAAAGAGGCGCGAGCTACCTTGAGATACAAGTGGGTGTATTGTCCCTTTCGATTTGGACGTGGCCTTTGCTCCATCCATTGTTTGGTTTGTGGTATTCAAATGAGATGTCGTGTAACAATATGGGAATCTAATAAGATGATTTTGGGTGTTACTTAGGGTAGGTGTTTTGTGTGCTTGACTTTGGGTTTGACCCGTGTGAGTCGGGATTTGAATTTCGAGTCGGTTTTTGGCTCGGTGTCGGTTTTGACTCTAATTAGGGTCATTTTAATGGAAATGACATGATAAATACATTTATGGCATTATTTTTGACATTTGAGATTTGGGTTGACTCGGGCTGACTCAGGTTGACTCGAGTTGCGAGTTTCTGAGTCGGTTTTGGGTCCGAAGACGGTTTTAACTCTAAATAGGGTCGTTTTAATGGAAATGACATGATAAAGACATTCATGGCATTATTTTTGACATTCGGGATTTGGGTTGACTCGGGTTGACTCAGGTTGACTCGAGTTGCGGGTTTCTGGGTCGGTTTTGGGTCCGAAGACGGTTTTAACTCTAAATAGTGTTATTTTAATGCAAATGAAGTTAGAAAACTTTTGAAATCATTTTTCATATCCGAGTAGTGCATGAACCGTCTCATATATAGCCAATCCACGCACGCATATCAAAAACACGTTATAGTCCGATCATCATCGGGTGGTTTTTGGAAGGTGCAGATACTGGGTATCTACAGTAGTACATGATTGATAAGTTGAATAATATATGTGCATGATGGATGTTGTTGTTTGGCTTTTGTAGATAATAACATGTGGGTTAGGGATACTGGTTTTGTGAGTATTGAGTTGTTTTTGTTTACTTTGTTGTTGTTTAAGTTTATTGGAAGAAATAATCAAGTAGTTATGTTTAAGTTTATTGGAAGAAAGAATCAAGTAGTTATGTTGTCCGATTATAGAGAAGTTGTCTTAAAACTGTTATAAATTGAGATGCATAAATGATATTAATGTTATTCCACTTGGAGGTGATAGCTTGTTCTTTTCGGATTCTAACGATAGGTCACGCGCCCAAAACGACCAAGAAACGAGTGAGATATGACCGTTTTACGAAAATTGAACAGTGTTGAGAACTGCGTAGGGTACTCGATCGAGTGGCCCTTACTCGATTGAGTACTCCTCTTGTTACTCGATCAAGTAGCCCTGGTAATTTTTTGTGCATGCTTCTGACCTTCACCTATTCGATCGAGTAGGCTGTACTCGATATAGTAACCCCTGTTTTGGATCATATGCTTACCTTTTGACTGCGTCGCATATCATGTTTAATGTTAAAGGTGTTCTTTTGCTTCTTATGCATTGTTTTAAGTATGTGTTGGTTCTGATGCATAAGTTACCATATCTTATGATGTAAGGAGTAGCACCTTATTCTTGGAATATGTGTCCTCCGACAATAATGCGATCACAATTGTCAATCATATTGATCACATATTTAAATCTCATTACAAGAATACGAAAGGGATGATACATTACATAAATAGTCAACTGGTCCACACATATCGGTAATGATTGGCTGGCTAGAGTTTGACATTACTGTCGTGCGACGGTGGTGATCAGTTGATCCCTTGAGGTCACACCTAAAGGACGATTCCCTTAATTGAAAAGGTTAATTAATTGTATGTCGATACAGATTAGTTAATTCCTTAAAATTGAACAAATTATTATCATAAGAGAGAAAATGACATCTTATTATAATGTGATTAAATAAGAAATTATTTAGTAATTTAAGAAGTTATATTACTAAAATTAATCGGTGTTTGCGAAACACGCGAGATGATAATGATAAGTTAGTTATAATTACAAGATGTTGTGAATTATACTAACTTGTATTTAAATGACCATTTTATGAGAAAGTAATTTTGAATTACTAGTCAATTTGTTAAATGTGATTTATTTAATTTATAAATGATATTTAATTTGTTAAATATGCATTTTAAATTAAAACATGACATAAGACATGTCACATGTCACATGACATACAATTGTACAATTGACAAAAATAAAATGGACTCCATATTACACATCTTGACCGAAATTTTGAGGGTTGTGTGAGAAGACTTTGTCTTATTCATTTGTCTAAAATGCTTGATAGTGACATGACTATGCAAAAGACTTACACATTTTTGTCTTATGAAGACAAAAAGGAAAAAGGAAAAGGGTCCTAATGACTCCCCCACCCACCGGTTTTTAGGTGTAAGATTGAGAGATTTTTCTCTCAATTTTTCCATTATTCTCATGTTTTATGATAAACAATAAACTTCTCTCTCTTGTTCTTCATAAAATCAAGTTTTATGATTCAAATTTGTTCAAATCAATCACTAATAATACTAGTAGTAGTATATGAGTATTAGTAACCGATTTTAAGGTAAACCACATTACAAATATCTAGTACATATTATTTTGTGGGATTTTGGGATAGTCTTGGGTGCTACTTATTGGAGGGCTTCTATTTTGAAGTCATGAATGTTCATCCATTATTGGAAGCTCAAGAACTAACAAGAAGGAGATCTTGTTGGTGCCCATAAGACCGAAATCATATAGTAAGAACAATGATATCTTCTCTACTTTTGTTCATGTTTGCATGCATAAGATCTAGAATTTATTTTATGATAAAAAAAATTGTTTCATATATGAATATGAAAATTAATGAGATTAATAATTTCTACAAGCGGTATCAAGAGCCTTAGGTTGTTTGCATGCAAATCGGTTATTGTTTTTCCGAGTTATAAGATTAACAAACAAAACTTATAAATTTGTGTTTATTATGATATATCATGAAATTTATTATGCATGTTAAAGTTTCTGGTCCTAAAATGTTTTAGGATATTTTGGTTTAATTTATGGATTTTATTGTTCATTTTATATTATAATGGCATTAAAATGTGATTTTTAAGATAAAAATGTCATTTTTGGACGAAAAATAGCTAAACTTCGATTTTTCCAGTGGTTTTTGGATATGTTTTCACATATATTATCTTTAGATGACCTGTAAATTTTCATAATTTTATGAGTTGTTATGCTCGAAATATGGATTTTTCATGTTAAATTCGAATTTAAATGAGAAAATAGGTTAATATGAGATAAATTTCGAATCTGAGTATAGAAATTTAGTATGTTGTCACATGACATTTTACAAGATGTGTGTAAAATATTGGGCTATAATGAAGTCTTTATGCATGATTTATGAATTTTTGATGAAAAATCACATAAATAGTGATTTTAATTAGTAAAATTGCTAAACCATACTTCATGACTAAGTAAAAATGTCACATGTTGCATTTTATCATATCAGATCTAAAATTGAAAAGTTGATAAAAATAATTATTCTCATATTTTTATGATTATAAATGATAAATCCGATAAACAACAACATTGTTTTTCTCGATAAATTTCAAAAATTTTAACCTAAGTTTTTGGACATTATCAGTGTCATGGTATTTTTCCAGAATGTTCATGAGTTTAAAATTTTGAATTTTGAATTTATTTGAAATTTTTTTGATTTATTTGGAGTTTATGGCATTTTGTTGTAATTTTGAGTCCATTAATGAACAATTTTTAAAAATATAAGTTAATTATTGTCAATATATTAGTGGAGACTAATTTTGAGTCCTAAGTTTATTAGGGTAATTAACTTGTGCATAAATATGATTTTATGTAATTTATTGTGATTTTAAAAGGTTGAATCACGCAAATCCGTAAAAACCGTTTAATATACGATATTGGCTCCTTAAAGGCGATTTAGCATAAAATTGGGCATGTTCATACATATTATAATGCTGCATTTTATTTATGATTGTCATAATTTTATTTTATGTAATTTTATTTTTTGTAATTTTACTTAGTATGGGCTTAGTTTTTAATTGGTATTGCCCGAAATGTATGGGAATATCGATTCGGTTGTAATTTATTGTGATCTCGTATCACCGTTTTGTAATTTAATAGATTTATTTTATTTTAATTAAAAATGTATAATAGGAAATTATGTAATTTGTTATGTAATTTATTTATTCCGGAGTACCTTGAAGACGGTGTCACTCAAGAAGGTGATCCATTAAAGAAAGTGTTGCCTTGAAATGCGTGCCAAGACCGAAGTTCAAGGGACCAAAGGGGTTGTCTTCCGAATTTGTAATAGTTTATTAGATTTACTAATTTAGGAAGGCCATACTAGGATTTTATTTATGCTTTGCATTTTATTTATATGTCGCATGCATCGCTAAATCGCCATAACTAAAACAAGCATTATCATTAAATCGAGTATATCGACCGTGTCAATTACAATTATCGTAGTTCACCGCTTTAGTTCACTTAAAACGTGATAGATAATAAATTGACATGACCTCTCGCTAAAAGTAAACAATTGAGACTTAGCCTTACCAAAAAGTAGAAACCATGAAAACCTATTTCGTGAGGGAGTGCACTCGGCTTTATCGGGGTACAAACCTTGTTACGTAGGGGAAGTGGGTGATAAATGTCTACCCACCGAATTTATAAAGATGAGGGTTGTTTTCGGCTTTACCGATGCCCAAGTTGATGTAAATTTGGATCATGGACACATTTATTCGAAATTTGGGTTGAACTCAACGAAAGTATTCTCGACGGTTGCCGGATGTGTTTCGGGCTAAAGATAAATAATTAATGTAATTTTATCGACCAAGAGTTCTAAAAGTAGAATCGATTAAAGTGTTAATCCACCGAGTTATATTTATAAGGGTTGTATTCGGCTTTACCGATGCCTAAGTTAATATGAATTTGGGTCTTGGAATCATTTATCATAGTTGGGTAGAGGTCACTATGTAAATGCTTTACTTGTTATTTACAAGTATTAATAAAATGATAAATGTTAAGTTTTCCACTATTCCGTTATCATATTATTCTATTTCTTTACCACAATTCATATACGGTATCATTTCGATTTTTAATTCAAATCTCCATTAAAACATCGTAACTAAAGAAAAATATGAATTTTCTTCTAAAACCTCGAATTATCCGTTGTAAGGATCTCTTGTGAAGAGTATAGATGGAAGTTATTCGTGATCAAAAGAGTTTTTGATTCTTGACTAACATATCTACTTTCAATGAATTGTTTCTCATATGCTTAATTGAGTTAAGTACTTTGAAACGTTAAATCATTTTGGTAACTAGATTTGTTGGAAATCAAAATTGACCAAAATACCGCAACCACTTCAATGAAAGTTTTAAGACTAAAACAATTGAATTGAAGAGTAGTCTTCATAAGATTCAAATTTGCTTCTCTAAAGTAAAGATTCATTGAATTGAGTGGGAGCATTCTCTTAAACCGTTAAGAAAATGATAAGGTTTTTAAAGAAGTAAAATTAGAATGGAATTGATACAAGGTAATGTTAAAAGTAAAGTTATTGAGAATAACGATACTAAACCTATCAATCCCAACCGATATAGTTTCCACTGTCTTAAATGTTGGACACTAGAAAGGAAACTACCCCAAATTATTGAAGAATCAACAAGTTAGTTGTGGGACATCTAATGGGACCTTCTTCTTTAAATGTTTATTTGATTAACATAAATTTTGCTAGTACTACTTCGTCAATATTAGAAACCAGTGGAGGTTTTCATCATTGTATTCGATACATAAGATGATTATAATATGACGACTAGCATCAAATAATGTCGAGAGATAGAGTCATTGTGTACTCAATGTAGTTTTTGGGTTTATAGTTGTACTTAATTACTATTAAGTGCATAAACTCTAAATAAGAATATAAACTTGTTAAGATACAAAAGAGGTTTCACTTTTGTGACTCTATACACCACGTTTTGATGTATGGCTAGCCCATTATCAAGGTGATTATATTCTAAACCAAACTAGAATGATATATCATGTAGATGATGCAAGACTCAAATTGGTAACCCAAGATTGAACCTTAGATTCTGGAATGATGAACGCAAAGAGTTATTGAGTACTCTTGAAACCATTAGATCTTATGGTATATGCGTATCTTGTATTCAAAGCAAGATGTCTCGTGTCTTTTGGTTGAAAAGGAGATCGAGGTTGTAAATCATTGATCCAAAATAGGTTGATCATTTTCTTTTACCAATAATTTAGGTTGACACTAATGTGTTCATTTAATAAGGTAAATAGAGAAATCTTTGAAGAAGTTCAAGGAGTTCAAAGAATCACGATTTAGTCGTGATGGGATTATCAAAGTGAAGACTTTGATATAAGCCAAAGGAAATGTGATATAGTATCACAAATTAATCTCTCTTATGACGCATTATGGGATAATGTGTGGTTGGATAAAGAAATCAAACGATATTCGATATGGTTTGGACATCAATCAAGTTACTTTGAGTTACTTGATCCTTTTGGGGATTTTATCATTTTGTCTAAATTACTTTTCCACTAAATCTAAAACAAATCATATGAGATATGAAATGGTAGGGTACCATGTTTGTAAGTTTTTCAAAAGAAACAAATGCTCATTTTTCCCTTTCAATTATCACGAGTACAACGGGTTTGCGGCTCGTGAAGCTGTCTTTCTAAAATACAAGTTTATTTCTAGAAGACAGAGTGGAAGAAATTATTCAAGAGCCACAAAGAGCCACAAAGAATGATTTGTCGCAAGAAACTGGTCTTTCTTGGCTACATGAGACGTTTTGTGTAAGACGTTGTTTCTTGGCTACATGAGACGTTTTGTGTAAGACGTTGTTTCTTCAAAACCTAGGAGGTTAAAGTCATCACTTGTTGAAGATGATGAATTTGACTTACTTTTAGAAAGGAAAGAGCTTGCAACTTACAAAGAAATTGTTTGATTCAAGTTGATTACTTCTGGAAAGTAATGAACATATGACTTACATGAGAGTGTTTAAGTCACAACTCAATACAAGGCTTAGAGCCATTAAAATCCGAAATAAAAAGCTTGATTAGTGTCAACGGGTTTTGCACTAATAAAGAGAGATTTCAAAGCTTGATTGGTTGCAAAGGGTTTTGCACTAGTTGAAATGCTTAAGTCTATTTGGATCTTCTTAGGTATTGTGTTTCATTATGATGATATACATATAGCGAGTGAAATTTAAAACCCACTTCTTAAATTAGAAGGAATGTATTCAATACATGTCTTGAGTTTTGTAGATTCTTGCCATCCTAAGATAATGTGAAACTTAAGGGAGGGTCTTAAGTAGGACATCAATGAGTTGGAATCAACATTTTGATCATGTGATGAAACTTTTCTCAATAAGTTGAGAAGTTATGTTTATACATGAAGATTGGTGGGAGTTACAGAAATTTTAATTAGTCTAATATATGGATGACATATTGATCATTGGGAATGATTTACATCTTAATATCTGGATTTATGGAGATAAATCCACATGATATTAGCGTCAAATTAGAAGTCTTATGTTGATAAGATTCATGACTAAGTTCAATCAAATTGAACATATTTGATTGATTCCCTTTGCTTCATTTTGCCGAATCAATTAAATGAGTAATGATGTATAACACTTCATATACTTTGAGTATGATGAATTGTTTCAAATCGAATTTAAGTAATAGTTACCAAGTAAGCCATAAAAATTACCCTTAAGTGCTTGCAGAAGCATTAAGGATGTAATGCAAAGTGTTTTTGATGCAATTTTGTGTAAGGGTGTTACACAAGTGACAATTGACAATTGATATTGCGCATGGTTTCCGACAAAACCATAATCAAAACACATTAGGATGGTTAAGATACCATTGTGGCTATGTTATTTAAGAAATAGATTTTCTAGAATCGTTCTAGGCAATAAAGAACAATGAGAAATATTTACAATGGAAATTGAGTACACTTGCAATCATGGGATGTGCAAGAAGGATGAGTCCCGCACACTGTGAAAACAGTGGGAGCTATTCTAAGGGCAGAGGGCCTATGTCTTGATTGGATCTCGACACGTACTCAAAAAGTTTTGTAATGCAAATGTATACATTACAAAGGAAAACGAGTATGTAGTAAGGTTGAGTTAGGTACAAGAAGTTGATAAAACCTACTAACCAAAGCCTTTTCATAGGCTTAACATGATGAGTCATGTCATTTCAATTGGATTGAGATTAATAACTACATAAAAGATCAAATTAGATTATAGAATATGAAATAGTAATCAGGTATTGACTATTCATATATGATAATCACATTTGTCGTTCGAGTTTTTAATCTAAAAACTCCTTTTATACTTTGTTACATCCAAACGGGTTGTGGAGACAATATTGAACCCCGTTAAAGTGAACTAGGATTAACATGGTATTTGCCCATAGTCACTTGTATGAGGTGACGTCTCGAAGTGACTAGAGTGTGATGCGATTGATGGCAAGTTCAGTGCCATACAGTCATGTGAGATGACTAGTCGATCACATAGGCAGACTGTTAGGAACACCTTGTCGGGCAGTGACCGCTTATAGAGTTCTGGCAAATTTATATAGCCTGGTCGTGGCGAGAGCTACTATAGTATTCTAATGAGTCGATTCTTTTGACTAAAGACTGTTCGCTTAAGGTGGCACAGTTTCAGATTAACTTTGATTTGTGTTACTACGACCTTCGTAAATGGGGTCAAATGGGCATATTTTGGGTTATGATGGCTGTGGCTAGTCGAAGGGAATAAGTGCGATAGGAATTGTCCACCCCTTTGTCAGGGTTAAAACAATATCTCAGGGCCACTCGAGGAGTAATGAACTGGAAATGCGTGGCCACGCTCGGAAGGTATCTATCGTAGATAACTCCGGTCAATCGGTTATTCTCCAGATCGAGGAAACCACTCTCGATATGATCACTTGCAAGTACGACCCGAAAGACACCTTGCAATGAGTTGGAGATAGTAATAGGACAAGAGAATTGGTGACGCACACTTGTCGAGGACAAGTGGGAGATTGTTGGAATATGTGTCCTCCGACAATAATGTGATCACAATTGTCGATCATATTGATCATATATTTAAATCTTATTACAAGAATACGAAAGGGATGATACAATACATATATAGTCTACTGGTCCACACATATCGGTAATGGTTGGCTGGCTAGAGTTTGACATTACTGTCGTGCAACGGTGGTGATCAGTTGATCCCTTGAGGTCACACCTAAAGGACGATTCCCTTAATTAAAAAGGTTAATTAATTGTATGTCGATACAGATTAGTTAATTCCTTAAAATTGAACAAATTATTATCATAAGAGAGAAAATGACATCTTATTATAATGTGATTAAATAAGATTTTATTTAGTAATTTAAGAAGTTATATTACTAAAATTAATCGGTGTTTGCGAAACACGCGAGATGAGAATGATAAGTTAGTTATAATTACAAGATATTGTGAATTATACTAACTTGTATTTAAATGACCATTTTATGAGAAAATAATTTTGAATTACTAGTCAATTTGTTAAATGTGATTTATTTAATTTATAAATGATATTTAATTTGTTAAATATGCATTTTAAATTAAAACATGACATAAGACATGTCACATGTCACATGACATACAATTGTACAATTGACAAAAATAAAATGGACTCCATATTACATATCTTGACCGAAATTTTGAGGGTTGTGTGAGAAGACTTTGTCTTATTCATTTGTCTAAAATGTTTGATAGTGACATGACTATGCAAAAGACTTACACATTTTTGTCTTGTGAAGACAAAAAGGAAAAAGGAAAAGGGTGCTAATGACTCCCCCACCCACCGGTTTTTAGGTGTAAGATTGCGAGATTTTTCTCTCAATTTTTCCATTATTCTCATGTTTTATGATAAACAATAAACTTCTCTCTCTTGTTCTTCATAAAATCAAGTTTTATGAATCAAATTTGTTCAAATCAATCACTAATAATACTAGTAGTAGTATATGAGTATTAGTAACCGATTTTAAGGTAAACCACATTACAAATATCTAGTACATATTATTTTGTGGGATTTTGGGATAGTCTTGGGTGCTACTTATAGGAGGGCTTCTATTTTGAAGTCATGAATGTTCATCCATTATTGGAAGCTCAAGAACTAACAAGAAGGAGATCTTGTTGGTGCCCATAAGACCGAAATCATATAGTAAGAACAATGATTTCTTCTCTACTTTTGTTCATGTTTGCATGCATAAGATCTAGAATTTATTTTATGACAAAATAAATTGTTTCATATATGAATATGTAAATTAATGAGATTAATAATTTCCTACACTTATGATGGGTATGAGTTTGGTGGGGAGGACATGAGTTATATGTGGTTGTGATGGATAATGGAAAAGGGAAAGGGAAGATTGATGAGCATATCGAGGAAGGGAGCGTGTTTTGTGAGATGTGGTGAGTGATATAGTCGCGTGTTGAGTAATGTAAAAGTAAGTGAATATGGATAAGGGGTGATATTAGTTTATGGAACGTGAGACTAAAAAGGTTGAGATGAGGGATGCGAATAGTAGCAAATAGGGATGTGTAACTATTTATGGAGAGAGATGGTTAGGATTAGGTTGGTTAAGGATATATGTGATAGAAGGTCATTATAGAGGGATGAAAATGAATGGTGTATAGTGAGATCGAGTTATGCCGCAATGTGTAGGTAGTGGCCGAGTTTGGGAATTTGTATCATCAAGAGGTGAAACTAGTGCGTGATTTCCTTGGGCAATTAACGGTATGATATGAATTTTGGTTTTCTGGAGGCAAAAAAAAAAATTGAAGAGTAAACGTTGATAGTGTGAACTGATTGGTGGTAAGTGTGGGTGAGTAACATGATGAGAGAGGGTCCATGGTAATAAAAGAGTGAGAAGGTAACGCCATGAATTAGTGGATTTTGAGTTTTGAAGCAATGAGAAGGTAACCGGATCAATAAAGAGTTGGTTAATAGGAATAAGGAGTTGAATTGTTCATTGATTTTGTCGAGTGTAAAAGGAAACACTACGCAAAATAAAACATCCAATAACGGTCAAATAATGCAATTACCGTTTTTAAATAGAAATCCGTGACCGTTATTGCAATGACGGTTGTTAAATATATACCACGGTTGTACAAATAACACGCGACCGTTATATAACATCAAGAACCGTTATAAAATCTTTTAAGAAACCGTTGTTAAATCTTAAGAATAGTTTCAAATCCGTTGTCGTAGTTTATTATTGACAACGTCTTATCGTTCCAAAACCGTTGTTAAATATTATATATGATAACGGTTCATTTCGTTATCTTATTTAATTGAATGTCAAAATTTAACAACGGCTTTATTGCGTGCAAAACCGTTGTTATATTCATCTGTTGACAACGGTATGTAACTGTTAACTATTTATATTGATGAAATTTTGTCAACGGTTCTGCTTAAATAAACCATTGTAAAAGTTTTGAACTCGACAACGGTTATCGTTCGTTATCTTATATTTTTGGCGGTTTGAATGGGAGGGAAAATATGTCAACGGTTATTTATCTAAATAAAACCGTTGTCAATTAATTGTTTCCAACGGGTTGTTATTAACCATTATCGTTTTTAATTTTTTTTTAAATGATTATAGCATGTTCTAGAATTTCTTTGAAATGCTATTTTTCAATGATGTTTATAGCATTCTTTGAAATGCTATTTTTTTCTTGCTGAAAAATAGCATTCCAAAGAACGTGCAAATGCAAAAATTCAATCCTGTATCAAAATATTACACCCCGCAATCAATTAAACCCAGTTTAGAAACAGTACAAACAAGATGATCAACAGCCAAAACACAACTGCTATTGAGAAAACAAAAGAAACCAATACACAATGGATCTATATATACACACTCGTACATAAAGCATGAGAAAACTATTGAGACTCCGCTAATGAAACAACATAACTGGCCCACATATTTCTCATCTGGTTTATGTCCTCTAGCGAATATTCTGGGGCTTTGTTGAGTATATATGGAAACTACAATTCAAAATATACATAATCAAAATAGATATAATACATGGAAGTATACAGAAATTGAACTCAATTTACATCTGAAATAGTTTTTAAATCACACTAACCCGTATCGGAATGGTAGATAGTTTTCTGTTGATAATCTCCCACATGGACTGGCAAACGTAAAAGGCGCATTGTTTGTCGTCTGGTGCTTTAGGAGACTATTATATGAATCAAACACAAATAAGCTGAATTAGATAATCAACCTCTTGCATAAACATTAATTAAATGATACGAGTAATTATTAAGAATACACTTAATAATGGCATGATAAAATTGGGAACAGCGTCGCTTTTATATTTCCCAAGTGGAGATAATCTTTTTTTTGCTTCAAAAACACTAAATCATAAATATACACACATGCCATTATTATTTGCATATATATGTCTCAAGTCATAAAATAACAAATGACATTATTGAAGGTTGTAAACTTGTTCAGTTATAATCCTTACACAACTGTGAGAGGGTTTGCCTTCACGAGAGTCAATCCAGTACACTGTTTTTGTTTCCACTTGGATTGCCAGTAGAACCCAATGCTTCCTATTCAATTTGGGACATTGAACTGTCAGTTCATTTACACGCATTTAAGCATGTTAATAATAAATTTATAGAACCGTGATTCATTACAATAATCACGTACTATACATACATATTCTCATTGTAGGGGGCAAGCCACAGTTTTTTGGACGACATCAACCGATGAGCGATACTATTGATTTGTTCTTCGTATGAAATTCTATGCAAAGAGAACGCCTTATGACTCAAGAATCCGTAGGCGTGAATTGGAAACTTCCACTCAGCGATCTGATTATTCAGGTACCTATTATGCCACATGGAATGAAAAATGTTATTGTAATTGATAATTTTAACAAACATCATTATTCGTAAATAGAAATGACTAAATAGTTTATTAATAAAACTTACTTCATCCAAATCAAAATGTGAACAGCATCTAAATTGTCAAGGTCGACAAATTCTATCAGTTGCTTTGGGTCCAGTACGGCTATATCAGCTGCGCTCATAATTTCCTCTTCAATGTTAATCATGACTACATCCCCTCTAGGTGACTTCTTTACTAGCCAGGTTGTGCAAAGCCATCAGCGAAGCAGTTTTCATTTTTTTTCTTATATTCACACGATTCATAATAAGAATCATAAGCAGGCTTGACTACAACAACTTCCGTTGACTTAGTAGTAATTGCTTTAGCTGCTGCCATGGCTTTGCTTAACTTCTGCAAATGTAAAGATTAAAGTACTTACGATGTGTTAATATTCGTACCCTAATATATTTAAAGAACAAGTAATAATTAACTTCTGCGTATAGGTACCTCGGGGATGACAACATTAATTAGGTTGTGAGGCCATTGCATATAAGAGCTAAGGGCTTCTTTCAAATAAGTGATCTCCTTATTAGGAAATGGTACTTTTACTTCCCCATACTCGTCTTTATATAATTGGGACACTTCCACTTTACTACAATTGTGACGAAGGGGTATACCATGAACCTTAACTTGTTGAAGCCGGTCGTAAGCGAACACGTATCCCCTGGCAACAACAACTTTCTGTTTCCCCTGTAAATAGAACAGACGACAAGCCGCCTTGCAATCGCCCTTCACGACAGCTTTAATCAATTAGTACACATACATTCACTACCTTTAATAAATTTCATAAGTAAAAAACGTGTACTGAGATGAATAATTTTAAACTATCAGCTATTACCTTTTTCGGTGTAGAGAAGAACGTCTGATTATCAACTACCTCTATCTGTTCCTGTATCATGGCCTTCCTGGCTTCCTCTTCCACTTCAACTGCCTGATATCGATCCTCGGCTCCCACCTGAGTCTCCTTTGCCATTTCCTTCTCCCTTGCCATGTCCTCCTCGGCTTCCTTCTGTGCATTAACACTTGTCCATATAACACGTACTGATTTTCCAAATCATATAACAAATTGTATATATATAAGACATAAATATTATTACCTCTTTTTCCTCCTCCTCCTCCTTCTCCTTCTCCTCCTCCTCCTTCTCCTCCTCCTCCTTCTCCTCCTCCTCCTCTGCTTCCTTTATGACTTCTTGAACCATATCCAACTCTTTTTCTTATGGCTTTTCCCCAGTTTATAACATTCTCATCATCAACCTGGCTATTTTATGTAGCTGTGTAGTAGAAATTAATGTCAGCATATATAGTTATAAATTACGTTGGTTCAAATACAGTATTTATAGATTACCTTCTTGGAATCATCACCACTTCGAGTAGTTTTCCCAAAATACTTAGTGATACCAACATGCGTTGATACCCCTCTCACACGACCTGGATGCTCTGCTTTGCCGATTGCCCTAGTAAGAATGTCATCACGTCCTTCAGGCTTCCATTTTCCTTCCTGTACCTCCTTCTCACAGATCCTCTACATACACATAAAACCATTAAGCAACTGACAATTATATAACTCCGACTACCAGTGGTAGGAGTGACATATTTATTCAAACTTACAATTTTCTCTTTGATGACCTTATGATATTCAGTTTCCGTCTTTCCATTCTTAGGAGTTTGACCTTCCACCCAAGCGTCGTGACGACTGAATTTTCCAAGCTTTGCCTACAATTCATTCATCACATTGATATCCTCTCAAAATATGTATGATTACTATGAACATATATAACATTCATCACCTAATAGTCTAATACTATAAGAATTATGTAATTACAAGTTTCTTCTTAATCAATCTATAACCACCTCGGGAGCCGGATATAAAGACGGTCTTTTTCTTTGAAATGTTCGCCTTGTTCCTCTCACTCATAGCCTTCATCAAATAAATTGTCTCAAGAAACGTAAGCATGACAAAACACTAAACTAAGTATACTTCTTTACTTATTATTATTAAGTTACCTTAAACTTGTCAGATTGCCTATAAGCGATATAGCTATCCTAATGGTGTTGACTGACATACGGATGCTTGTTTGTTGGTGGGTTCTTGTTCATCTGCCCGGTTTCCTTGTTGAACAAGTGCTTCTCAGCAATCTTTAACTTCCAAGAACTGAGGGCTTCCCCTGTCTTTTTTTAGGTACTTATCATACTTTTCAGGGACAAAGTAAGCTAACTGCATATATGATGAGCATAGTTGGTACAAGTGTTTCGGCTAATACACATATCAAGTAGTAACTTAATTTTAGCAAAAACATTTATTATTGTATATACATACCTTTATTCTGTTTATTAGCATGGTGTTCCGTATTTTACTCAGTTCATTGATACGCGGCGTACCGAGAGGCACATACTGTCTTACACAACAACCAATCCAACTCGCAAAATACCCGGCATACTCACCGTATGGCAGTCCTGTATCTTTATCCCATTGTAAAGGATTAGGTATCTTTGAATTTATTGCTTCTAGGGAAACCCTGTGGCGCATTCGACCCGCAGTGTGATGCAAATTATTATCGTCACCTGAGTCGTCGCCTGACGCATTTCCATCGTTTCTTTTCCGCTTTTGGACCATATCTAAAGCAGAAATTAATAAACAAATAATAACAATGCATACTTATAAAAACAAACAAATATACCGAGAGGAGGGTTTATTACGTCTTTAAAGAGGAGAATCCGGATTGATCTGGCGGCGACAATGGCGATGATGACGATGACTGCGACGGCGATGGGGTAGGCTGGTGGTTGAGGGGAAGCTCAATGTTTGAGGATATTATGTGGGGGAGGGGAAGCTCAGAGTATAAATGTGTGAATAATACAACACTTACAAGACCTAGTTTATTGGAAAGTAATAAATACGGTATAAGAGAAACCGTTGTATTTTGTTCCCAAACAGACAACGGTTTTGTGTGAAACCATAATTGATTAGCACTATCTACAACGGGTTAGAAATAACCGTTGTCTGTAATATTTTTATGTTGTTTGATTTTTCCGCCAAGAAATAAAGCATCATTTTTCTATACATAACAACGGCCTGAACCGTTATAACTGTATACGTCCTGAACAACGGTTTGGGTATAACCGTTTTATTTTATATTTCATTGTGTTTGATTTTACCGCCAAGAAATAAAGCATCATTTGGTATATGCCAGCTAATTACAATATGTTTCTTAGAAAATCTTGCTTATTTCCATTAATTTAAAGGATTACAAGTTTACACATAAAAAGTACAAACTACCACCATACATAATAAACTAGGTAAATAACAATTAGAAGAAGAAATTTGACAATTAACTTAAGTCATGCCTCATTATTTTTGAGTTCTACGATATCCATGGTTAACTTCTTGCATTCTTCTTTTGTCTTCAATATTTCACAGTCATTTCCCCGCTTCGATTCTTCAAATGGATATACTATACTTCTCACTTGAGTAATCTCGATATCCATGCTCTTTTTCTCATTCACTAACCTATTTATAACCTTCCTCTGCCACCCAGTCATTGGTTCATCAACCGACTTGAAGTAATTGCATCCACACATTTTAGTCTCGGGATTATAGAATTTGCAAGTAAGAAACTTTCTTCCCGGATTTTGCAAATTCCAAGAAGTTCGCAATGCTGCCGGAACTGAGCAATTACATGTCCCTGTTGAAATAGGGGAAGAAGAAGAGCTACCCCTTGACATAATTTGACTAGTAAGAGAGAGAGAGAGAGAGAGAGAGAGAGAGAGAGAGAGATGAAGAAATAAAGAAAGAAAGAAGGTTATTTAAAATAATGTTATTCAACAATTGTATAATTTAACACGGTTCTTATAACAACTGTTGTAATTATCTTATTAATATCTTCCAATTTCCATTTATTTTTAGAGATGTTTGTGATCTAACACGGTTTTTATGCACTACCGTAGTCATTATATTATATGTTATTGTTTCATTCATCTGTCTGTTCGCAAGTTATTTAAAATCTATGTTAATTAGCATTTGCATGTAATATAGAGTAGAACAATATATTAAAACGAGCATATTATACAATGGCGTAAAAAAACAGTACAACAAGGGGAAAAAATGGAAACCCAATAAAAAATAAAAAAACCACAAAACAAACAGCTAACTAATTAGTACATTAATCAAACACCCTAACAGGAGTTTGACTAGGAGGTGGGTACTGAGGATAAACATGATTATAAATCAAGCGTACTACATCGCCATCAAGACGGGGATCAAAATGAGGCACTTCTTCTTCTTCCCATGATTTCGGTATATTAATAAAATTGTACGGAATGATTCTTCTCATCAGATGAGCATCCTCAGCGGTGGCAACCCATAAGTGAGGCCCAGCGTGAACATAACGATCCTTAGAGCCGTCGCTATAATAGTCACTTTTGCCCCTTTGATGGTCACGTGATGCATACCTTGCAGCAAGTTGTTTTGCTTGGCTAAAATCGTCAAGACCATCCCCTCGAAACACGATCAAAGCATATACAAGAAACCCACGACCAGAAATCCAAGCCGGGTAGATTTCCCTAACATTTGAAAACCCATTCTCAATGAGGATGTCCCTTAATGGGTTAAGAGACTTAGAAGCTGGATTCCCAGCAGTATCGCGTATGACTGGGAGAATGTGAATTATGCACGTAATCATGTTGATATAGCGGGTTACCGATTGCTGAGGAGGTGCGACTGCGGATGATGAAGACGACGACATTCTTTAAATTATGATATGTATGTATATGTAGATTATTTAAAAAGTGAAGTAGAAAGGTTAGTAATAATAAAGTGATTCTTATTGTTACTGGAAATGTGATGCTATTTATAGTATAGTAAAGCTATAATTAATTGGATCAATTTCATCCATACGTTACATTCAAACTTGTATTAATTGTGCATACATGCATGAGGTGAATAATGGTCAAATAAACAATAATAATAGGGCATGCATTGGTAAAACCACAAACTTTTCAGCTTTCACAGTGGATCTGTATTTACAACGGGTTATAAGAAAAACCGTTGTTTATTTGTATAATATGACAATGGATTTACAATAACCGTTGTTGATATATGAAATATGATAACGGCTTAACAAAGAACCGTTATCATTTTGTGTTATACATACGGTCAAACAATCAATACTGCAACTTTGAATCAGAAAAAGTAAAAATTACAGGGCATGCATTAGTCAAATCACAAACACTAGAAAATCACAGATAATTAAACAATTTTTTTTAAACGGGTTCTGTCCAACCGTTGTTGATATATGTAATATGATAATGGCTTAAAAAAGATCCGTTATCATTTTGTGTTATGCATATGGTCAAACACGCGATACTGCAACTTTGAATAAGAAAAAGTAAAAATTACAAGGCATGCATTAGTCAAATCAATACCGTTGTGTTTTTTATTCATTGGACAACGGTTTTTTTATCATCGTTTTGTTGCTACTAATTGGACAACGGTTTTTTGATAATCGTTGTGTTTTTTGTGACACCCCGCGATAACGCGGAAAATATAACTTATAAATTCAAGCGGAAATTAGGAAATTTTTGAAACATTTAAAATTTAAAGCGCGGGTTCATTAAAATCTAAAATATTAATAAAGAATGCAGAAATAAAGATTAAATTATACAAACGTGATAGTCAAGGTGAGGGAAAATATATCCCTCGAATGACAAAAACAATAAAAGGTGAGTCTAAGCAATCCTAGTAAACCGACTACAAGGACAAAGTGCTCGCTAGCTCACACATGTCTTCACCCCATATATGCACCAACTAGTACCTGTCATTCATGTAAACATGAACGCCACAGTCAGTGGGAAGTAACTCAAGGTTCTCCCAGCCACAAAATGTCGAAACGAATATAACAAAGAACTAAAACATGTAACTCATGTAAGATACTTACAAAAGATATGAATATCAAGTTTATAATTAAACATGACAATTAAATGAGATAGAACAAGAAAGACCAACCTTAGCATAATAAAGATTCAACTATTCATGTGAGACCATCAAATAATATGAAAGACAAGAATACGATCATTCATGCAAAAGCACGCATTTCAAGGAATTACAACATAGATATGAGATTAGAATCCGAATCATGTGAAGCAGTTAAGTAAGGGATGAACTAATGCAAATTACAAGAATAGAAACCGTAGCCATTAATTGGAAAACCACTTAGCAAACATTGTACGGGATGTGGCTACTAATGTCACATTCATACTTATGGCTTGCATCTCACCATAAGAACGGATGAGAACATCAATCCCGATGATCATATCGCAACTAGAGGGCTTATAGCTCACCTCTAGTATCGGATAGGACCAAGACAAACAACACAAGGCATAACTCTTGCCTTGAAGAACAAATACCAATATCTATAACCAAGAAAGACCTTTACTACTCATATATAAATATATAGTTCCCCTGGTAGGACGACAATGGTACTCCCAAGACTCAGTCCTAGTCTAACTATGGCCAGACTCTCAGGGCAGAATGGTCCCCGATTCGACATGCGGCATAACAGTCCGCATCAAAGACTCGATCGACAGAACGGAAGTCGAGCACCCACAATCGGCAGAACATTCGGAAAGAGGCGGAATAAGCATAAATTAACCACCTCCCGGCAAAACGGCACGAGAGCGGTGTAAACCAATAATTGGCAGAATGGCACAAGTAAGGCGTAAGGATATGAGGTAAACCCACAATCGGCAGGACAGTCCGAAAGAGGCGTAAAGACAAGTCAAGCAAAAAGGTATAGCATAAAGGCATTATCAAACGAATACGACTCAATCAAGCGATAGGAATCAACTTGGAAAGAGACTAATAATGTAATGAGCCGATGATAATCAAAGTAAGACATTTCATGCCAAATTATATTCATAAACATGAAAAAGTAACCCATTTCTTCAATATTTGTCACTTGATTAAGAACATAAATAAATAGTAACGGACCATTTATAATAATATTTTTCATACTTGAAACATATAAAATAAACATTTCATTTCATAATTATACGTGCTGGTTAAATAAAATAAATAAAATATAACAAGTGGTAATGGATAGTTTACGTCATGCAAAATTTACGGGTTAAAATGGAAACCCACACAAGTGACTTCTTTATGAGCCTACTACCAAGCATGAGGTTGGCCCAAATCATTTAATCATATAAGTCCAACAAAGTAGACAAAGTGAACCCAACTAATGCTTTGTGGGGAACCCAAAAATTATAAGCTAGTGAGTCCAAAGAGTAAGCAAGCATAGGTCCACAATATATTAATCATCACAAGAGGATTTTCAAGGCAAAAAAAAAAAAAAAAAGAAAGAAGAAGGTGAGGGAGAGCACGGCTCTCCCACCGTGACTTCCACCCGACACAACCTAGCCATGACCTCGCCATGGCCAGCCACTGCTACCCACGGCCAGCCCCGTAGCCGCGGCCAAACACAACCCCACACGCCACCATTCAACCGCATAAATCAGCCCTCCAATCAGGGAGTAAAATAGTCCTAAATATGGTATAAAACAGGGCACCAGCAGTCCCAAAACCCGAGTTTTCCAAGCGGCAAAACCGAGTGTACAGGTGACGACATCGATATGAGGAAATCGAGCACGAAAACAGTCCCCAAGGGCTGCTTTACCCGTCCCAAAACAGAGATCAAAACAGCCCCAGGCACGGTTATGAACACGGATTCCAGCAGTCATTTCGGTTCAAGATCAAGACGGAAATAAGAGGCAACGTGAGACAGAAATAGACACATCTATACATGAATAACCCCGCACATTTTACCAAGATGAAACCCATATGTACTCAAAGCTTACCACTAAGAAATCAATGACTCATCCTCCTTGGAAGATATCCATTCTTTTGGCGGCTTAAAATCAAATCGTTTTACGTGACGGACATCGAAAGATTGAGCAATTCTACAGCCGCATTTAATCATTCAAATTTTACTTTTGTTAGATGTTGCTGCTAACTCAAGAAGACCAGAAAACACAGCCATTTACTCGAAAAGAAAAGCAACGGCCTAAACCCAAAAATCACCATATCCGACTACATTATGAGGACTAAGCCATGAAACACCCAAATAAACTAACCACAAGCATCACAAAATCAACCCCATACATGAGGGACACAGTAAAGATTTAAACTTGATGATAAACAAAGAAGAAACCGGGTAGGAAGGGCAAGTCTCCCGATATTTTTTCGAGTAACCTATCACCGTTACCTTTTTTGCTCTCCTTAAACGTCCAATGAATCGCCCAAGGATGACCCTAAACACAAAAATGGAAGAACTTAGTCTGAAATCCGAATCCTTGTAAGACTGTCGTTTTGAAATAGGTGGAAAGTCGGCACCTTTCTTACCTAGAAAGAAGGAGGAAGGAAAGAGGAAGAGAATGGTACAAAAATTAAGGAAAAAGGGTGAGAAATGGAGTCGAAATCTGGGTTTTAAGGTCACGAAAATGGTGTATGTGTCTTACTGTTTGGTTGTTGTTGTTGCAGGTGAGTTTTCGAAAAAAAGAGGAGAAGGGTGTCAGGTGGAGACGTGGAGTGAGGGAGGGAGTATATAATAATAATAATAATAATAATAATAATAATAATAATAATAATAATAATAATAATAATAATAATAATAATAATAATAATAATAATAATAATAATAATAATAATAATAATAATAATAATAATAATAATAATAATAATAATAATAATAATAATAATAATAATAATAATAATAATAATAATAATAATAATAATAATAATAAAAAAAAATAATAATAATATGAAAACTTTAGAGAGATGAACTTTCTCTCTCTATAACCGTTTCCTCTGTAATTCGACGCCATTGCTACACCTTCTTCCACATCCATGGCGAGGGGAAGAGATCGCCCACCAAAGATTCGTCCACCAATAGGATCCTCTCACTCCACCGATCCCGTTGATATCGATTTGGTGTGTAATTCTGTCAACTCTTTCGAATCCCCAAATTGAACTTCTCTTTCTCTAAATGATCTTATTGTTGATGCGATTCATACTTCTGTGATTAAACCTAAATCAGTGTTAATTCGTAGTGTAAATCACCGCAATACTGCTATAAACTCTGCTAAACGGAATAATTTCTTGATAAATAATACTTCTGAAGGTCATTTAGGTGCATCCATGGTAGAAAAATCTACTTCTGATGTTCCTACTCCTGTAATTTCTCCTCAAAATGTCCCTGTTGTTGTAGTTCCTACTACCTCTACTGTGATTAATTCTGATGTTTCTGCTTTTGCACTTTCTCCTCAAAATGTCCCAGTAGTTGTAATTCCTGCAACTTCTACTGTGATTGCTCCTACTACTGTTGCTTCTGTAGTAACTGTTTCTGGTGCTGCATCTGGGGAGGGTAAAACACTTTCTGAACCAGCTCCTAAGTGGTTAGAGGTTGTTAAACCTAAAAACCAGGTTGGAATGAGCTTATATCTACATCACATGAACCCTAAAACAAATGAAATTGAGGTTCAACTGGAAAATTTTCAGGAGGAACTCAAAATTTGGCAGTTCACTCTCATGGGTCATGTGATAGGGCTCAAACCAAAACTAGACCAAATGATTGCATATGTGGATAAAAATCGGGGGCCATTGCTAAACCAAGTAGTCCAATATTTTAAAAAGGGGTGGTTTAGTTTCGGGTTTTCTCCGAGGAGGACATGAATAATGTGTTAAACAAAGGGCCATGGAAAGTGGGTTCTAATTCCCTTATCCTAAAACAATGGTCACCATCTTTTCTACGAGTCATGGAGAAGGTCTCTACTATTCCAATCTGGGTTATCTTCCCGACCCGGATCCTTATCTTTGGCCTTCTTTGTCCTTAGCAAAATGGCTAGCAAAATTGGTAGACCCATGTTTGCTGATATTCCAACTACTTGCAAAGCTAAGCTCTCATTTGCTAGAGTATTGGTTGAGGCTGATATTTCCTCACCCTTGCCTGATCTTGTCACTTTGAATACCTCATTTGGGCCATCTGAACAAAGAATTGACTATGAATGGATTCCACACTATTGCACTGAATGCGGAAAAATGGGACACCAGGTGAAATTCTGTAACAAAGGAAAGCCTACTGGGTCTAAAAAGCCTCAGAAAATGATCTATAAACCTAAATCTATTGCTCCTAAACCTTGTCTGCTAGGTGGTAGCTCAGTGGTTCAGACTAACAGTAATATTGCCCCATTTAAGGCCTCAACCTCGGCCCGGCAACCTCTAATCATCTGTTTCTGCTGTAAAGCATCTAGAATGCAGCATGAAGGATAGGGTGATGGAGTCTTAAATAGCCATAAAGAAAGACAAATCACCCCTGTCACAAGACCAGCCTGATTCTACTCAGATGGAAACCCACAACAGGTTCTCAGTACTGGATACCACTGAAAATAATGAGATTGATGCTTCAACTGCTGATCAAAATGTGATTACTGGCCCCTACCTGCTAGATGATAATTCAGTTGTTCAGGGAGGGGAGGGTGCTTCCCTAGCTTCCTCCTCTTCTCTGACCCCTGAAATGTCTCACAAGTGAAGTAAAGGGGCACAAGTGCCTGAACCTCAAATAGTCTTGAAGAGAGGTTCTTCATCTATTACTCAAGAAACTGCTTTGCTGAAAAAGGGTGAATCTGTTCTCCTAGTTACTCCAGCTACTGCACACAATTTGGCCATTGAACCTTCACTGCTAGGTGTCCATTCAGTTGTTCCTGGGGAAGAGACTGTCACTCGGACCGGGTCCGCAGGCTCGAATGTCTTGGACTAGGCCTGCAGCTGCCCAATCCTGTGACAGCTCTCTCCTCTCTGAATACTGAATTACACTCAGGATGCAGGAAGGATGATAGGATGCTTGAGTCTCAAATAGCCTTAAAGAGAGCCTCTGCATCTGATTCCCATTATGCCCTTGATCTTTGGACAAGCCACCGTAGCTCATGATCCCGAGCTCGGTGCGGTTGCTTTTAACATTTTGCACATTAAGGAAGAGCTTAATAGGGGGATGGCAAAAGGGGACCTTGATCCTAATATTCACCAATGAAAATTGCTTCCTGGAATATTAGGGGAGGAAATGACCCTCTCAAACAAAAAGAAATATTGGATCTGATTAGGGACTACAAATTGGATATTTGGGGAGTCTTGGAGACCAGAATAAGGAAGAATAAAGCAGCTAAAATCATAACAAATAAGTTCCATGCTTATAATGTCATTTGCAATTACTCAGCACATATAAATGGGCGAATTTGGTTGATCTGGAGGCCCAGCACTGTTACCATTACCCCCTTGATCATTCATGCTCAATTCATTCATTGTGCTGTTTCCCATCATGCTACTTGCCAAAATTTTCATCTGACCATAGTCTATGCTAGCAATAATGCTAGGGTCAGAAATGATCCCTGGGCAAATTTACTTAATCTTAGCTCTACTGCTAATAGTTGTATAGTGCTTGGTGATTTTAATGTTGTTCGTGATGCTCTTGAGAGGGTAAGCAAGACTCCTCCTTTCCTGGCTGATATTTTAGATTTCAACTATTGTCTCCTCAAATGTGGACTGGATGATATCAACAGTACTGGATGTGATATGACCTGGACTAATAATCAAGATATTGAGACTCTAGTCTGGTCAAAATTAGATCGAGCTTTAGCTAACACTCAATGGATGGCTCAATTCCCAGCTACTGCTGCTCACTTTCACCCCTCTGGTATTTCTGGCCACTCTCCTGGCATTGTCACTTTTTTTTAGGACAAGCATGTGGGGCCTCGTTCAGTTTCCTCAACTGCTGGGTTGATCACCCTAATTACCATGATTATGTTCTAAAAGCTTGGCAAACTCCTGTACATGGCTCAAAATCTTTTACTTTATTCAGCAAGCTTAAGCATGTTAGAACACAGATGAGAGTCTTACATAAGCAGAGTTTTACTCAAATTCAACAAAGAGTAAGGGAATGCAAAGAGGCCCTTCTTGAATGTCAAAGACAAATACAAGCCAATTTTCACATGCCTGACCTTTATGTTCAAGAGAAGCTCCTTCTGGATACCTATATGAAGCTCAAAAGAGCTGAGGGTAGCATCATCCAGCAAAAAGCAAAAGTTCACCATATATCCTATTGTGATTCTTCTTCTAAGTACTTCTTTGCCAGGATTCATCAAAAGGAAGCACCAACAAATTATTGGACAAATTGGAGATAAAGATGGCCATGACAGGGTAGGTCTTGAAAATGTTGTCTTGGGTTTCATTGATTATTACCAGCATCTGTTAGGCTCCTCTACTACTACTCGGCCTATTGATATTCATTATATTCAGCAAGGCTCTTGTGTTCCAGCCGAGGACTTTGATTTCTTGACAAAGCCTGTGACTGATGCAGAGATTAGAGCCGCTGTGTTTAGCATTGGCTCTGATGGGTTGTCTTCTGCTTGTTTCAAGGCTTCTTGGGATTTGGTGGGCCCTGATTTTTGCACTGCTGTGCATGCCTACTTTAAAAATGGTAGACTCAGCAAGCAGGCCAATGCAACTCTCATCACTCTAATTCAAAAGAAAAAGGTTAGCAGTACTTTCATGGATTTTAGACCTATATCCTGCTACACTACCTTTTACAAAGCTATTAGTAAGGTTCTCTCTTCTCGACTACAAGCCATTCTTCCTAAAATCATTGGACCTGAATAACCTACATTCATTAAAGGGAGGAACATCCATAAAAACATCATGATGTCCCAATCTCTGGTACAAGGTTATGGCAGGAAATATCTGACCCCTAGATGCTTGATTAAAGTTGACATTAGGAAGGCATTTGATTCTCTTCAGTGGTCTTTTATACAGGACATATTAAAAGCTTTAAAATTCCCTAAGGTGTTTGTGAGCTGGATAATGGGGTGTATCACCAGCTCTTGGTTCTCCCTAAAAATTAATGGATCTGTTCATGGTTTTTTTCAAGGGAAGAGTGGGCTCAGGCAAGGGGACCCTCTCTCTCCCTATATTTGTGTGCTTCCTATGGAAGTACTGTCCAGATACCTTAGGAAGCTCTGTGTTTATCCTAATGTTTCCTATCACCTTAAGTGCACAAAGCTTGGGCTCACTCATCTTATGTTTGCTGATAACTTGATGATATTCACTAGGGGTGATGTCCCCTCTGTTTTTGCTTTGTTCTGGCTGTCCTTCGAACTTCTCTGCTTGGTATGGACTCTATACAAACACTGAAAAAACTGAAATTTACGTTGGTGGAGTATCTGATGCTATTAAACAGCAAATCCTTCAGGACACCGGCTTCTCTCGAAGGTAGCTTTCCTTTCAAGTATCTGGGATGCCCCTTAATATCCTGCCAGGCTTCTGTGAACAGTTATGGGGTCTTTGATCAATAAAATTCAATCTTTCCTTCAACACTGGGCTACCAGATTCTTCTCCTATGCTGGGAAAATCCAGCTAATAAATTCTGTTATCTTTGGTCTCACCAACTTTTGGTGTGCCACTGCTCTCCTTCCTAAGAACATCATTAAAAATCTAAACAAACTCTACAAGGATATTTTCTGGTTTATTGAGGCTGGTCAGAGGAGACTGATTTTCAAAAGCTGGAAAAGCATTTGCTATCCTTGGCAAGAGGGAGGATTTATTATCAGAGAACTTTTATCCTGGAATAAAGCCCTACTGGCAAAGTGGATCTGGATACTTGAAGTTAAAAAAAAGTGGTCTCTGGTATGACTGGATGCAAGCTTATTATCTCAACAATGACTCCATTTGGACCTTGCAAAGTAAAAGTCACTATACTGAGAGTTTCAGGAGTCTTCTTATCATTAGAGATGAAATTCTTGCTAAATCTGGTTCTATAACTACTGCTATTTCCCTAATTAGCTCCTGGTTACATAGTGGGAAATTCAGCATTGGTCAGGCTTATTCATGGTTCAGGAACTTTCTCCCTAAGCTTCACTGGACTACATCTTTGCATCATCAATTTATTATACCAAGCCACAGGATTATCACTTCTCTTGCTCTTCAACAGAAGTTGGCCACTCTTGATAACCTTGCAGGGAAAGGATTGCACATTATTAATCGATGTATTCTCTGCAAGCAGGACAATGAAACCCATGCTCATCTATTCTTTAACTGTGCTTTTTCCAAACAGATATGGGAGGGTATTCAGAGTTGGTTGAAAATCTCTGGACGAAGCTCGGATGCTCAAACTGAACTCCTCTGGAGCTCTGATAGAAGGCATACTAGACATTGGAAGAATGGCTGGATGAGAGCTAGTATTGCTGCTACATGCTACTATCTGTGGGATGAAAGGAACTCTCGTGTGTTCACATGATTTGAACGAACTTCTAAACAACTGCTACATGTCATTAGAGTCACTGTTAGTAGTCGTGTTCTAAGCAAAATCTCTTGCTTACATTATGAGATGGCTACGAGTAAACTAAATCTTGTATAGGTTTAGTGTAGCTATAGGGGATATTGCTTTGTTTGGAGACTTGTCCTTTCTCTTTCCCTACATAGATGAATAAGAATGGACTATACTTCCTTGCAAAAAAAAAAAAAAAAAGAATAATAATAATAATAACAATGTAGAGGGTAAGAGAGTAGGTGAGGGTGTTGTCGAGTTTTGATTGGTCCAAGATTAAACCTAGCCTTACAAGTAAATTGTGACGGTCTTATACTAGACGAGAAAATGTCTCAAGTCCATATTAACTTAAGACGGAAAACTATTATTATTACTGTCACTATTATTACTATCCGACTAAAATACGTATTTTATATAAACAAGCTTATAAAAATGCAACCTTTATAAAAATTATCTTTAAAACGAGATTAATTCAATTAAATAATTTAAAATATAAAATAAAGTAATTGAACGGTTAAATAATTTATAAATGTCAAAATGAGAAATTCGCGGGTGTTACAATCACCCCACCTTTTAAAAAGTTTCGTCCTCGAAACTTGAAAGTAGAAATGAAAGGTTATAAAAATAAAACCGGAATTTTGAAATCGGTAAACATTAAAAAGGTTACTTCTTGTAAGAATCAAAAATTCCTTCAAAAATTTCTTTCTTTGTAATTCCTTTAGTTGTAACATTAAAAAGGTTAACGGAAAAACGCAAAGGACGGAGCTCTTTCTTTCTTCTTATTGCTGATATTTTACATCTTTGTAATTCCTTTAGTTCGGTTATTTGGTCTCACACGAGTCGGATAAACAATACGGTAGCTCATGCTTTAGCTCATATCTTTCCTAGGGTAGCTGGCAAAACCATGTGGTCGAATGTTTTACCTCCTGTTGCGGATTCTGCAGCAGCCTTTGATTTATCATTAATGAATTAATACCCTTCGGGGTCTTTCCCTAAAAAAAAAAAAAAAAAAAAAAATTCCTTCGAAATTTTCAAGTAGAATTTTTTCCAACCTAACCAGATTTTCATCAAAGGAACGGAAATGCTCTCGTTGCGCATTCAAGAACATCAACATTCCAAATCAAAGGTAAGGTCAAATACCAAATCATTTACAGAAATCCGAAATCAAAATACTTCCACAAACATTTATAGAGAGTTTTCAAAAGTATAAGTCTCCTTCATGGAACGAAATTGCTCTTGTCGTGCACACAAGAACGCTAACTTTCCAAGTCAAAGCTCAGTTTAAAGCAAAATCATTCGCCGACAAGCGTAGAACAAGTTATCAGACGTCTCCAATAACGAATTCTAACATCATATCAACGTTAAAACCAAATGAAAATGGTAATCCACTCAAATTTTTCTTTCGCAAAAGCCAAATGAAAATTAAAAGATTCATGGTTAAACCCACAAACGAGTCAAGTTCTCGAAAATGTAACAATAAATTTTGACAAAGAAATCGTAAATAGATCAAAGTTAGTTAGAAATTGAGCAAAATTAAAAAGCAACTCGGGTTTTGTAATTAAAAATAATGGTAAAGGAGTCTATACACTCGGCGAACAAAAAGTGAACTAAATCATGTTTTCATTTTCAAACCTTTTAAATAGGTAAAGTTTTGTAAAAGTAACATAAATTTTTAACAACGAACCAAAAATGGTAGCTTGAATGTTTAGAAGTTGTACGAAATGAAAAGTAACTTAGATATCATAAAAACAAAGTACGCTTAGAGGATCCAAACTTAACTAACAAAAGAGCTATGATGAACTTCCTAGGGGTAAGAATTGAAGTAAAATCAACAAGGATGTTAAAGATAGAGTTTTATAGGTTACCAGCATCAAATTTAAAGGAGGAGCATGAGGAAGCGAGGAAGAGAGGTATGAACGGTAACGCTTATGGTCAAGGAAGAAGGGAAATTAGACAACAAGGAGACGCCAGGTACTCAAATCTCAAACACTACATCATCCCAAACGGTTTTGAAAACTTCCTAATAAAAATCAATCTCACAACCACATTAATTCCAAGGATTTCTTCAAAACACTTATGTTACTTCATTTTAAGCTATTCCATGAAACAAGGTACTTCACTATAAATGTGATTTCACCACTCCAAATCCTCAGACATCTACAAACAACCTCCACGAGATCAAGGTCAAAACTTCTAACAAAGTTATGCTCATATCCAACTAGTGTCAACCATGAGTTTCTTAAAATGGTAAAACTCTCAATCAAAAATCCAAATTCAAAAGTTCTTTTGCATATTCTATCATCCCAAGGAGATCTTATTATACTCTCGAAACCTAAAGCATAGATGGTGACATTCTCCAAGTTACGAGACAACCACCCAAAACATCTAGCTCATCTCAGCTCAACATCTATCGATCCTAACTTATAATTACATCCGAAGAACCTTGGCTACTAATCCTCATTACCGCAAAGTGAATACCCAAATGAGATTCCAAAACTAGCAACAACTCTCGCCTAACATGGTTCTTAGGTAATCATCACAACACTCACAAAAGTATACCGACCATGCTAACCTCAAGCTCAACTCAAACTTCCAAGTAACACTTTCATCACCAATGACCAACAACGTCCTAGAGGTGTTTCCTCCGAAGCTCTCATTATAAACTATACTCCATGTCAAAACCCCAAGCAGCAATACTCGAGTTACCAAGTTCTCAAATTCCAAGTATAAACAACAAGGCCAAGTTCCATAATCTTAGTATCATAGGCAACTCACACTTAACACACATAATTCCATCGATCAATTATACTCACTTTACCAAGGGACTAGGTATAAGAATCACCAAGCATGTCTCACCACACTAGCTAAGTCTTTCCAACATCACAACCTCTCAAAACCAGGGTTATGGGTCAACCACAAACTAACTCCTCAAAAGTCAAATTCTTCAACCAAAGTTAACATTCCACAAAAGAAGGAGAACTATCTACAAGGCATCAATGGAGGATTAGCGAGGAACAAAGGACAAGTTGGGAGGATACAAGAGTAGCTTCCAAGGTAAAAGAAAATAGAGTTTAGAAGAAGGAATAAGCATCAAGAAGTAAAAGAACAAGGCAAGGTACACAAGAACGAGGAAGAAGAAGTAGAAGCATTCTCCGAAGGTTGAACAAATCTTCAATTCCCGGCAATAGGCACCAAGACTTGATCTCCACATAGGTAAGCTCACGGTCATCGATCCACGAGCACAAAGATAATTGACAATCAACAAACATGTTAGAACCTACCACGAAGCATACACAAAGAGACTACCAACTTAGGTCCTTATTTCTACCCATCTCTCACTCATTATTCAAGGTCAAGTTCAAATTTAATTTGAGGTACACAAGTGTGCGTCGGGAGCAACATAGGCTCTGATACCAACTGTGACACCCCGCGATAACGCGGAAAATATAACTTATAAATTCAAACTTTTAAAATTTAAAGCGCGGGTTCATTAAAATCTAAAACATTAATACAAAATGCGGAAATAAAGATTAAATTATACAAACGTGATAGGCAAGGTGAGGGAAAATATATCCCTCGAATGACAAAAACAATAAAAGGTGAGTCTAAGCAATCCTAGTAAACCGACTACAAGGACAAAGTGCTCGCTAGCTCACACATGTCTTCACCCCATATATGCACCAACTAGTACCTGTCATTCATGTAAACATGAACGCCACAGTCAGTGGGAAGTAACTCAAGGTTCTCCCAGCCACAAAATGTCGAAACGAATATAACAAAGAACTAAAACATGTAACTCATGTAAGATACTTACAAAAGATATGAATATCAAGTTTATAATTAAACATGACAATTAAATGAGATAGAACAAGAAAGACCAACCTTAGCATAATAAAGATTCAACTATTCATGTGAGACCATCAAATAATATGAAAGACAAGAATACGATCATTCATGCAAAAGCACGCATTTCAAGGAATTACAACATAGATATGAGATTAGAATCCGAATCATGTGAAGCAGTTAAGTAAGGGATGAACTAATGCAAATTACAAGAATAGAAACCGTAGCCATTAATTGGAAAACCACTTAGCAAACATTGTACGGGATGTGGCTACTAATGTCACATTCATACTTATGGCTTGCATCTCACCATAAGAACGGATGAGAACATCAATCCCGATGATCATATCGCAACTAGAGGGCTTATAGCTCACCTCTAGTATCGGATAGGACCAAGACAAACAACACAAGGCATAACTCTTGCCTTGAAGAACAAATACCAATATCTATAACCAAGAAAGACCTTTACTACTCATATATAAATATATAGTTCCCCTGGTAGGACGACAATGGTACTCCCAAGACTCAGTCCTAGTCTAACTATGGCCAGACTCTCAGGGCAGAATGGTCCCCGATTCGACATGCGGCATAACAGTCCGCATCAAAGACTCGATCGACAGAACGGAAGTCGAGCACCCACAATCGGCAGAACATTCGGAAAGAGGCGGAATAAGCATAAATTAACCACCTCCCGGCAAAACGGCACGAGAGCGGTGTAAACCAATAATTGGCAGAATGGCACAAGTAAGGCGTAAGGATATGAGGTAAACCCACAATCGGCAGGACAGTCCGAAAGAGGCGTAAAGACAAGTCAAGCAAAAAGGTATAGCATAAAGGCATTATCAAACGAATACGACTCAATCAAGCGATAGGAATCAACTTGGAAAGAGACTAATAATGTAATGAGCCGATGATAATCAAAGTAAGACATTTCATGCCAAATTATATTCATAAACATGAAAAAGTAACCCATTTCTTCAATATTTGTCACTTGATTAAGAACATAAATAAATAGTAACGGACCATTTATAATAATATTTTTCATACTTGAAACATATAAAATAAACATTTCATTTCATAATTATACGTGCTGGTTAAATAAAATAAATAAAATATAACAAGTGGTAATGGATAGTTTACGTCATGCAAAATTTACGGGTTAAAATGGAAACCCACACAAGTGACTTCTTTATGAGCCTACTACCAAGCATGAGGTTGGCCCAAATCATTTAATCATATAAGTCCAACAAAGTAGACAAAGTGAACCCAACTAATGCGTTGTGGGGAACCCAAAAATTATAAGCTAGTGAGTCCAAAGAGTAAGCAAGCATAGGTCCACAATATATTAATCATCACAAGAGGATTTTCAAGGCAAAAAAAAAAAGAAAGAAGAAGGTGAGGGGAGAGCACGGCTCTCCCACCGTGACTTCCAGCCCGACACAACCTAGCCATGACAGCCTCTGCCATGGCCACTGCTACCCACGGCCAGCCCCGTAGCCGCGGCCAAACACAACCCCACACGCCACCATTCAACCGCATAAATCAGCCCTCCAATCAGGGAGTAAAATAGTCCTAAATATGGTATAAAACAGGGCACCAGCAGTCCCAAAACCCGAGTTTTCCAAGCGGCAAAACCGAGTGTACAGGTGACGACATCGATATGAGGAAATCGAGCACGAAAACAGTCCCCAAGGGCTGCTTTACCCGTCCCAAAACAGAGATCAAAACAGCCCCAGGCACGGTTATGAACACGGATTCCAGCAGTCATTTCGGTTCAAGATCAAGACGGAAATAAGAGGCAACGTGAGACAGAAATAGACACATCTATACATGAATAACCCCGCACATTTTACCAAGATGAAACCCATATGTACTCAAAGCTTACCACTAAGAAATCAATGACTCATCCTCCTTGGAAGATATCCATTCTTTTGGCGGCTTAAAATCAAATCGTTTTACGTGACGGACATCGAAAGATTGAGCAATTCTACAGCCGCATTTAATCATTCAAATTTTACTTTTGTTAGATGTTGCTGCTAACTCAAGAAGACCAGAAAAACACACCATTTACTCGAAAAAGAAAAGCAACGGCCTAAACCCAAAAATCACCATATCCGACTACATTATGAGGACTAAGCCATGAAACACCCAAATAAACTAACCACAAGCATCACAAAATCAACCCCATACATGAGGGACACAAAGAAAGATTTAAACTTGATGATAAACAAAGAAGAAACCGGGTAGGAAGGGCAAGTCTCCGATATTTTTCGAGTAACCTATCACCGTTACCTTTTTTGCTCTCCTTAAACGTCCAATGAATCGCCCAAGGATGACCCTAAACACAAAAATGGAAGAACTTAGTCTGAAATCCGAATCCTTGTAAGACTGTCGTTTTGAAATAGGTGGAAAGTCGGCACCTTTCTTACCTAGAAAGAAGGAGGAAGGAAAGAGGAAGAGAATGGTACAAAAATTAAGGAAAAAGGGTGAGAAATGGAGTCGAAATCTGGGTTTTAAGGTCACGAAAATGGTGTATGTGTCTTCTTGTTTGGTCGTTGTTGTTGTTGCGGTGAGTTTCGAAAAAAAAGAGGAGAAGGGTGTCGGTGGAGACGTGGAGTGAGGGAGGGAGTATATAATAATAATAATAATAATAATAATAATAATAATAATAATAATAATAATAATAATAATAATAATAATAATAATAATAATAATAATAATAATAATAATAATAATAATAATAATAATAATAATAATAATAATAATAATAATAATAATAATAATAATAATAATAATAATAAAAAATAATAATAATAATATGAAAACTTTAGAGAGATGAACTTTCTCTCTCTATAACCGTTTCCTCTGTAATTCGACGCCATTGCTACACCTTCTTCCACATCCATGGCGAGGGGAAGAGATCGCCCACCAAAGATTCGTCCACCAATAGGATCCTCTCACCCACCGATCCGTTGATATCGATTTGGTGTGTAATTCGTCAACTCTTTCGAATCCCCAAATTGCACTTCTCTTTCTCTAAATGATCTTATTGTTGATGCGATTCATACTTCTGTGATTAAACCTAAATCAGTGTTAATTCGTAGTGTAAATCACCGCAACATCGTTTATAAAACTCGCTAAACGGAATAATTCCTTGATAAATAATACTTCTGAAGGTCATTTAGGTGCATCCATGGTAGAAAAATCTACTTCTGATGTTCCTACTCCTGTAATTTCTCCTCAAAATGTCCCTGTTGTTGTAGTTCCTACTACCTCTACTGTGATTAATTCTGATGTTTCTGCTTTTGCACTTTCTCCTCAAAATGTCCCAGTAGTTGTAATTCCTGCAACTTCTACTGTGATTGCTCCTACTACTGTTGCTTCTGTAGTAACTGTTTCTGGTGCTGCATCTGGGGAGGGTAAAACACTTTCTGAACCAGCTCCTAAGTGGTTAGAGGTTGTTAAACCTAAAAACCAGGTTGGAATGAGCTTATATCTACATCACATGAACCCTAAAACAAATGAAATTGAGGTTCAACTGGAAAATTTTCAGGAGGAACTCAAAATTTGGCAGTTCACTCTCATGGGTCATGTGATAGGGCTCAAACCAAAACTAGACCAAATGATTGCATATGTGGATAAAAACTGGGGGCCATTGCTAAACCAGTAGTCCAATATTTTAAAAAGGGGTGGTTTAGTTTCAGGTTTTCTACTGAGGAGGACATGAATAATGTGTTAAACAAAGGGCCATGGAAAGTGGGTTCTAATTCCCTTATCCTAAAACAATGGTCACCATCTTTTTCTACAGTCATGGAGAAGGTCTCTACTATTCCAATCTGGGTTATCTTCCCTGACCTGGATCCTTATCTTTGGCCTTCTGCTGTCCTTAGCAAAATGGCTAGCAAAATTGGTAGACCCATGTTTGCTGATATTCCAACTACTTGCAAAGCTAAGCTCTCATTTGCTAGAGTATTGGTTGAGGCTGATATTTCCTCACCCTTGCCTGATCTTGTCACTTTGAATACCTCATTTGGGCCATCTGAACAAAGAATTGACTATGAATGGATTCCACACTATTGCACTGAATGTGGAAAAATGGGACACCAGGTGAAATTCTGTAACAAAGGAAAGCCTACTGGGTCTAAAAAGCCTCAGAAAATGATCTATAAACCTAAATCTATTGCTCCTAAACCTTGTCTGCTAGGTGGTAGCTCAGTGGTTCAGACTAACAGTAATATTGCCCCATTTAAGGCCTCAACCTCTGGCCTGGCAACCTCTAATCAGTCTGTTTCTGCTGTAAAGCATCTAGAATGCAGCATGAAGGATAGGGTGATGGAGTCTTAAATAGCCATAAAGAAAGACAAATCACCCCTGTCACAAGACCAGCCTGATTCTACTCAGATGGAAACCCACAACAGGTTCTCAGTACTGGATACCACTGAAAATAATGAGATTGATGCTTCAACTGCTGATCAAAATGTGATTACTGCCCCCTACCTGCTAGATGATAATTCAGTTGTTCAGGGAGGGGAGGGTGCTTCCCTAGCTTCCTCCTCTTCTCTGACCCCTGAAATGTCTCACAAGTGAAGTAAAGGGGCACAAGTGCCTGAACCTCAAATAGTCTTGAAGAGAGGTTCTTCATCTATTACTCAAGAAACTGCTTTGCTGAAAAAGGGTGAATCTGTTCTCCTAGTTACTCCAGCTACTGCACACAATTTGGCCATTGAACCTTCACTGCTAGGTGTCCATTCAGTTGTTCCTGGGGAAGAGACTGTCACTCTGACTGGGTCTGCAGGCTCAGAATGTCTTGGACTAGGCCTGCAGCTGCCCAATCCTGTGACAGCTCTCTCCTCTCTGAATACTGAATTACACTCAGGATGCAGGAAGGATGATAGGATGCTTGAGTCTCAAATAGCCTTAAAGAGAGCCTCTGCATCTGATTCCCATTATGCCCTTGATACTGGACAAGCCACTGTAGCTCATGATCCTGAGCTCAGTGCAGTTGCTTTTAACATTTTGCACATTAAGGAAGAGCTTAATAGGGGGATGGCAAAAGGGGACCTTGATCCTAATATTCACCAATGAAAATTGCTTCCTGGAATATTAGGGGAGGAAATGACCCTCTCAAACAAAAAGAAATATTGGATCTGATTAGGGACTACAAATTGGATATTCTGGGAGTCTTGGAGACCAGAATAAGGAAGAATAAAGCAGCTAAAATCATAACAAATAAGTTCCATGCTTATAATGTCATTTGCAATTACTCAGCACATATAAATGGGCGAATTTGGTTGATCTGGAGGCCCAGCACTGTTACCATTACCCCCTTGATCATTCATGCTCAATTCATTCATTGTGCTGTTTCCCATCATGCTACTTGCCAAAATTTTCATCTGACCATAGTCTATGCTAGCAATAATGCTAGGGTCAGAAATGATCCCTGGGCAAATTTACTTAATCTTAGCTCTACTGCTAATAGTTGTATAGTGCTTGGTGATTTTAATGTTGTTCGTGATGCTCTTGAGAGGGTAAGCAAGACTCCTCCTTTCCTGGCTGATATTTTAGATTTCAACTATTGTCTCCTCAAATGTGGACTGGATGATATCAACAGTACTGGATGTGATATGACCTGGACTAATAATCAAGATATTGAGACTCTAGTCTGGTCAAAATTAGATCGAGCTTTAGCTAACACTCAATGGATGGCTCAATTCCCAGCTACTGCTGCTCACTTTCACCCCTCTGGTATTTCTGGCCACTCTCCTGGCATTGTCACTTTTTTTTAGGACAAGCATGTGGGGCCTCGTTCAGTTTCCTCAACTGCTGGGTTGATCACCCTAATTACCATGATTATGTTCTAAAAGCTTGGCAAACTCCTGTACATGGCTCAAAATCTTTTACTTTATTCAGCAAGCTTAAGCATGTTAGAACACAGATGAGAGTCTTACATAAGCAGAGTTTTACTCAAATTCAACAAAGAGTAAGGGAATGCAAAGAGGCCCTTCTTGAATGTCAAAGACAAATACAAGCCAATTTTCACATGCCTGACCTTTATGTTCAAGAGAAGCTCCTTCTGGATACCTATATGAAGCTCAAAAGAGCTGAGGGTAGCATCATCCAGCAAAAAGCAAAAGTTCACCATATATCCTATTGTGATTCTTCTTCTAAGTACTTCTTTGCCAGGATTCATCAAAAGGAAGCACCAACAAATTATTGGACAAATTGGAGATAAAGATGGCCATGACAGGGTAGGTCTTGAAAATGTTGTCTTGGGTTTCATTGATTATTACCAGCATCTGTTAGGCTCCTCTACTACTACTCGGCCTATTGATATTCATTATATTCAGCAAGGCTCTTGTGTTCCAGCCGAGGACTTTGATTTCTTGACAAAGCCTGTGATGATGAGAGATTAGAGCCAGCTGTGTTTAGCATTGGCTCTGATGGGTTGTCTTCTGCTTGTTTCAAGGCTTCTTGGGATTTGGTGGGCCCTGATTTTTGCACTGCTGTGCATGCCTACTTTAAAAATGGTAGACTCAGCAAGCAGGCTTATGCAACTCTCATCACTCTAATTCAAAAGAAAAAGGTTAGCAGTACTTTCATGGATTTTAGACCAATATCCTGCTGCACTACCTTTTACAAAGCTATTAGTAAGGTTCTCTCTTCTCGACTACAAGCCATTCTTCCTAAAATCATTGGACCTGAATAACCTACATTCATTAAAGGGAGGAACATCCATAAAAACATCATGATGTCCCAATCTCTGGTACAAGGTTATGGCAGGAAATATCTGACCCCTAGATGCTTGATTAAAGTTGACATTAGGAAGGCATTTGATTCTCTTCAGTGGTCTTTTATACAGGACATATTAAAAGCTTTAAAATTCCCTAAGGTGTTTGTGAGCTGGATAATGGGGTGTATCACCAGCTCTTGGTTCTACCTAAAAATTAATGGATCTGTTCATGGTTTTTTTCAAGGGAAGAGTGGGCTCAGGCAAGGGGACCCTCTCTCTCCCTATATTTGTGTGCTTCCTATGGAAGTACTGTCCAGATACCTTAGGAAGCTCTGTGTTTATCCTAATGTTTCCTATCACCTTAAGTGCACAAAGCTTGGGCTCACTCATCTTATGTTTGCTGATAACTTGATGATATTCACTAGGGGTGATGTCCCCTCTGTTTTTGCTGTTCTGGCTGTCCTTCAGAACTTCTCTGCTTGGTATGGACTCTATACAAACACTGAAAAAACTGAAATTTACGTTGGTGGAGTATCTGATGCTATTAAACAGCAAATCCTTCAGGACACTGGCTTCTCTGAAGGTAGCTTTCCTTTCAAGTATCTGGGACTGCCCCTTAATACTGCCAGGCTTACTGTGAACAGTTATGGGGTGCTGATCAATAAAATTCAATCTTTCCTTCAACACTGGGCTACCAGATTCTTCTCCTATGCTGGGAAAATCCAGCTAATAAATTCTGTTATCTTTGGTCTCACCAACTTTTGGTGTGCCACTGCTCTCCTTCCTAAGAACATCATTAAAAATCTAAACAAACTCTACAAGGATATTTTCTGGTTTATTGAGGCTGGTCAGAGGAGACTGATTTTCAAAAGCTGGAAAAGCATTTGCTATCCTTGGCAAGAGGGAGGATTTATTATCAGAGAACTTTTATCCTGGAATAAAGCCCTACTGGCAAAGTGGATCTGGATACTTGAAGTTAAAAAAAAGTGGTCTCTGGTATGACTGGATGCAAGCTTATTATCTCAACAATGACTCCATTTGGACCTTGCAAAGTAAAAGTCACTATACTGAGAGTTTCAGGAGTCTTCTTATCATTAGAGATGAAATTCTTGCTAAATCTGGTTCTATAACTACTGCTATTTCCCTAATTAGCTCCTGGTTACATAGTGGGAAATTCAGCATTGGTCAGGCTTATTCATGGTTCAGGAACTTTCTCCCTAAGCTTCACTGGACTACAGCTTTGCATCATCAATTTATTATACCAAGCCACAGGATTATCACTTCTCTTGCTCTTCAACAGAAGTTGGCCACTCTTGATAACCTTGCAGGGAAAGGATTGCACATTATTAATCGATGTATTCTCTGCAAGCAGGACAATGAAACCCATGCTCATCTATTCTTTAACTGTGCTTTTTCCAAACAGATATGGGAGGGTATTCAGAGTTGGTTGAAAATCTCTGGACGAAGCTCGGATGCTCAAACTGAACTCCTCTGGAGCTCTGATAGAAGGCATACTAGACATTGGAAGAATGGCTGGATGAGAGCTAGTATTGCTGCTACATGCTACTATCTGTGGGATGAAAGGAACTCTCGTGTGTTCACATGATTTGAACGAACTTCTAAACAACTGCTACATGTCATTAGAGTCACTGTTAGTAGTCGTGTTCTAAGCAAAATCTCTTGCTTACATTATGAGATGGCTACGAGTAAACTAAATCTTGTATAGGTTTAGTGTAGCTATAGGGGATATTGCTTTGTTTGGAGACTTGTCCTTTCTCTTTCCCTACATAGATGAATAAGAATGGACTATACTTCCTTGCAAAAAAAAAAAAAAAAGAATAATAATAATAATAACAATGTAGAGGGTAAGAGAGTAGGTGAGGGTGTTGTCGAGTTTTGATTGGTCCAAGATTAAACCTAGCCTTACAAGTAAATTGTGACGGTCTTATACTAGACGAGAAAATGTCTCAAGTCCATATTAACTTAAGACGGAAAACTATTATTATTACTGTCACTATTATTACTATCCGACTAAAATACGTATTTTATATAAACAAGCTTATAAAAATGCAACCTTTATAAAAATTATCTTTAAAACGAGATTAATTCAATTAAATAATTTAAAATATAAAATAAAGTAATTGAACGGTTAAATAATTTATAAATGTCAAAATGAGAAATTCGCGGGTGTTACAATCACCCCACCTTTTAAAAAGTTTCGTCCTCGAAACTTGAAAGTAGAAATGAAAGGTTATAAAAATAAAACCGGAATTTTGAAATCGGTAAACATTAAAAAGGTTACTTCTTGTAAGAATCAAAAATTCCTTCAAAAATTTCTTTCTTTGTAATTCCTTTAGTTGTAACATTAAAAAGGTTAACGGAAAAACGCAAAGGACGGAGCTCTTTCTTTCTTCTTATTGCTGATATTTTACATCTTTGTAATTCCTTTAGTTCGGTTATTTGGTCTCACACGAGTCGGATAAACAATACGGTAGCTCATGCTTTAGCTCATATCTTTCCTAGGGTAGCTGGCAAAACCATGTGGTCGAATGTTTTACCTCCTGTTGCGGATTCTGCAGCAGCCTTTGATTTATCATTAATGAATTAATACCCTTCGGGGTCTTTCCCTAAAAAAAAAAAAAAAAAAAAATTCCTTGAAATTTTCAAGTAGAATTTTTTCCAACCTAACCAGATTTTCATCAAAGGAACGGAAATGCTCTCGTTGCGCATTCAAGAACATCAACATTCCAAATCAAAGGTAAGGTCAAATACCAAATCATTTACAGAAATCCGAAATCAAAATACTTCCACAAACATTTATAGAGAGTTTTCAAAAGTATAAGTCTCCTTCATGGAACGAAATTGCTCTTGTCGTGCACACAAGAACGCTAACTTTCCAAGTCAAAGCTCAGTTTAAAGCAAAATCATTCGCCGACAAGCGTAGAACAAGTTATCAGACGTCTCCAATAACGAATTCTAACATCATATCAACGTTAAAACCAAATGAAAATGGTAATCCACTCAAATTTTTCTTTCGCAAAAGCCAAATGAAAATTAAAAGATTCATGGTTAAACCCACAAACGAGTCAAGTTCTCGAAAATGTAACAATAAATTTTGACAAAGAAATCGTAAATAGATCAAAGTTAGTTAGAAATTGAGCAAAATTAAAAAGCAACTCGGGTTTTGTAATTAAAAATAATGGTAAAGGAGTCTATACACTCGGCGAACAAAAAGTGAACTAAATCATGTTTTCATTTTCAAACCTTTTAAATAGGTAAAGTTTTGTAAAAGTAACATAAATTTTTAACAACGAACCAAAAATGGTAGCTTGAATGTTTAGAAGTTGTACGAAATGAAAAGTAACTTAGATATCATAAAAACAAAGTACGCTTAGAGGATCCAAACTTAACTAACAAAAGAGCTATGATGAACTTCCTAGGGGTAAGAATTGAAGTAAAATCAACAAGGATGTTAAAGATAGAGTTTTATAGGTTACAAAGCATCAAATTTAAAGGAGGAGCATGAGGAAGCGAGGAAGAGAGGTATGAACGGTAACGCTTATGGTCAAGGAAGAAGGGAAATTAGACAACAAGGAGACGCTGTGTACTCAAATCTCAAACACTACATCATCCCAAACGGTTTTGAAAACTTCCTAATAAAAATCAATCTCACAACCACATTAATTCCAAGGATTTCTTCAAAACACTTATGTTACTTCATTTTAAGCTATTCCATGAAACAAGGTACTTCACTATAAATGTGATTTCACCACTCCAAATCCTCAGACATCTACAAACAACCTCCACGAGATCAAGGTCAAAACTTCTAACAAAGTTATGCTCATATCCAACTAGTGTCAACCATGAGTTTCTTAAAATGGTAAAACTCTCAATCAAAAATCCAAATTCAAAAGTTCTTTTGCATATTCTATCATCCCAAGGAGATCTTATTATACTCTCGAAACCTAAAGCATAGATGGTGACATTCTCCAAGTTACGAGACAACCACCCAAAACATCTAGCTCATCTCACTTCAACATCTATCGATCCTAACTTATAATTACATCCGAAGAACCTTGGCTACTAATCCTCATTACCGCAAAGTGAATACCCAAATGAGATTCCAAAACTAGCAACAACTCTCGCCTAACATGGTTCTTAGGTAATCATCACAACACTCACAAAAGTATACCGACCATGCTAACCTCAAGCTCAACTCAAACTTCCAAGTAACACTTTCATCACCAATGACCAACAACATCCTAGAGGTGTTTCCTCCGAAGCTCTCATTATAAACTATACTCCATGTCAAAACCCCAAGCAGCAATACTCGAGTTACCAAGTTCTCAAATTCCAAGTATAAACAACAAGGCCAAGTTCCATAATCTTAGTATCATAGGCAACTCACACTTAACACACATAATTCCATCGATCAATTATACTCACTTTACCAAGGGACTAGGTATAAGAATCACCAAGCATGTCTCACCACACTAGCTAAGTCTTTCCAACATCACAACCTCTCAAAACCAGGGTTATGGGTCAACCACAAACTAACTCCTCAAAAGTCAAATTCTTCAACCAAAGTTAACATTCCACAAAAGAAGGAGAACTATCTACAAGGCATCAATGGAGGATTAGCGAGGAACAAAGGACAAGTTGGGAGGATACAAGAGTAGCTTCCAAGGTAAAAGAAAATAGAGTTTAGAAGAAGGAATAAGCATCAAGAAGTAAAAGAACAAGGCAAGGTACACAAGAACGAGGAAGAAGAAGTAGAAGCATTCTCCGAAGGTTGAACAAATCTTCAATTCCCGGCAATAGGCACCAAGACTTGATCTCCACATAGGTAAGCTCACGGTCATCGATCCACGAGCACAAAGATAATTGACAATCAACAAACATGTTAGAACCTACCACGAAGCATACACAAAGAGACTACCAACTTAGGTCCTTATTTCTACCCATCTCTCACTCATTATTCAAGGTCAAGTTCAAATTTAATTTGAGGTACACAAGTGTGCGTCGGGAGCAACATAGGCTCTGATACCAACTGTGACACCCCGCGATAACGCGGAAAATATAACTTATAAATTCAAACTTTTAAAATTTAAAGCGCGGGTTCATTAAAATCTAAAACATTAATACAAAATGCGGAAATAAAGATTAAATTATACAAACGTGATAGGCAAGGTGAGGGAAAATATATCCCTCGAATGACAAAAACAATAAAAGGTGAGTCTAAGCAATCCTAGTAAACCGACTACAAGGCCAAAGTGCTCGCTAGCTCACATATGTCTTCACCCCATATATGCACCAACTAGTACCTGTCATTCATGTAAATATGAACGCCATAGTCAGTAAGGAGTAACTCAAGGTTCTCCCAGCCAGAAAATGTCGAAACGAATATAACAAAGAACTAAAACAGGTAAGTCATGCAAGATACTTACAAAAGATATGAATATCAAGTTTATAATTCAACATGGCAATTAAATGAGATATAAAAAGAAAGACCAACCTTAGCATAATAAAGATTCAACTATTCATGTGAGACCGTCAAATAATATGAAAGACAAGAATACGATCATTCATGCAAAAGCACGCATTTCAAGGAATTACAACATAGATATGAGATTAGAATCCGAATCATGTGAAGCAATTAAGTAAGGGATCAACCAATGCAAATTACAAGAATAGAAACCGTAGCCATTAATTGGAAAACCACTTAGCAAACATTGTACGGGACGTGGCTACTAATGTTACATTCATACTTATGGCTTGTATTTCACCATAAGAACGGATGAGAACATCAATCCCGACGATCATATCACAACTAGAGGGCTTATAGCTCACCTCTAGTATCGGATAGGACCAAGACAAACAACACAAGGCATAACTCTTGCCTTGAAGAACAAATACCAATATCTATAACCAAGAAAGACCTTTACTACTCATATATCAATATATAGTTCCCCTGGTAGGACGACAATGGTACTCCCAAGACTCAGTCCTAGTCTAAATCTGGCCAGACTCTCAGGGCAGAACGGTCCCCGATTCGACATGCGGCAGAACAGTCCGCATCCAAGACTCGATTGACAGAACGGAAGTCGAGTACCCACAATCGGCAGAACAGTCCGAAAGAGGCGGAATAAGCATAAATTAAACACCTCCCGACAGAATGGCACGAGAGCGGTGTAAACCAATACTTGGCAGAACGGCACAAGTAAGGCGTAAAGATATGAGCTAAACTCACAATCGGCAGGACAGTCCGAAAGAGGCGTAAAGACAAGTCAAGCAAAAAGGTATAGCATAAAGGAATTATCAAACGAATACGACTTAACCAAGCGATAGGAATCAACCTGGAAAGAGACTAATAATGTAATGAGCCGATGATAATCCAAATAAGACATTTCATTGCCAAATTATATTCATAAACATGAATAAGTAACCCATTTCTTCAATATTTGTCACTTGATTAAGAACATAAATAAATAGTAACGGACCATTTATTATAATATTTTTCATACTTGAAACATATAAAATCAACATTTCATTTCATAATTATACGTGGCGGTTAAATAAAATAAATAAAATATAACAAGTGGTAATGGATAGTTTACGTCATGCAAAATTTACGGGTTAAAATGGAAACCCACACAAGTGACTTCTTTATGAGCCTACTACCAAGCATGAGGTTGGCCCAAATCATTTAATCATATAAGTCCAACAAAGTAGACAAAGTGAACCCAACTAATGCTTTGTGGTGAACCCAAAAATTATAAGCTAGTGAGTCCAAAGAGTAAGCAAGCATAGGTCCACAATATATTAATCATCACAAGAGGATTTTCAAGGCAAAACAAAAAAAAGAAAGAAGAAGGTGAGAGGAGAGCACGGCTCTCCCACCGTGACTTTCAGCCCGACACAACCTAGCCATGACAGCCACTGCCATGGCCACTTCTACCCACGGCCATCCCCGTAGCCGCGGCCAAACACAACCCCACACGCCACCATTCAACCGCATAAATCAGCCCTCCAATCAGGGAGTAAAATAGTCCTAAATATGGTATAAAACAGGGCACCAACAGTCCCAAAACCCGAGTTTTCCAAGCGGCAAAACCTAGTGTATAGGTGACGACATTGATATGAGGAAATCGAGCACGAAAATAGTCCCCAAGGGCTGCTTTACCCGTCCCAAAACAGAGATCAAAACAGCCCCAGGCACGGTTATGAACACGGATTCCAGCAGTCATTTCGGTTCAAGCTCAAGACGGAAATAAGAGGCAACGTGAGACGGAAATAGACACATCTATACATGAATAACCCCGCACATTTTACCAAGATGAAACCCATACTGCACTCAAAGCTTACCACTAAAAAATCTGTGACTCATTCTCCTTGGAAGATATCCATTCTTTTGGCGGCTTAAAATCAAATCGTTTTACGTGATGGACATCGAAAGATTGAGCAATTCTACAGCCGCATTTAATCATTCGATTTTTACTTTTGTTAGATGTTGCTGCTAACTCAAGAAGACCAGAAAACACAGCCATTTACTCGAAAAGAAAAGCAACGGCCTAAACCCAAAAATCACCATATCCGACTACATTATGAGGACTAAGCCATGAAACACCCAAATAAACTAACCACAAGAATCACAAAATCAACCCCATACATGAGGGACACGGTAAAGATTTAAACTTGACGATAAACAAAGAAGAACCCGGGTAGGAAGGGCGAGTCTCCCGACATTTTGTCGAGTAACCTATCACCGTTACCTTTTTTGCTCTCCTTAAACGTCCAAGGAATCGCCCAAGGATGACCCTAAACACAAAAATCGAAGAACTTAGTCTGAAATCCGAATCCTTGTAAGACTGTCGTTTTGAAATAGGTGGAAAGTCGGCACCTTTCTTACCTAGAAAGAAGGAGGAAGGAAAGAGGAAGAGAATGGTACAAAAATTAAGGAAAAAGGGTGAGAAATAGAGTCGAAATCTGGGTTTTAAGGTCACGAAAATGGTGTATGTGTCTTACTGTTTAGCTGTTGTTGTTGCAGGTGAGTTTTCGAAAAAAATAGGAGAAGGGTGTTAGGTGGAGACGTGGAGTGAGGGAGGGAGTATATAATAATAATAATAATAATAATAATAATAATAATAATAATAATAATAATAATAATAATAATAGTAATAATAATAATAATAATAATAATAATAATAAGAATAAAAATAAAAATAAAAATAATAATAATAATAATAATAATAATAATAATAATAATAATAATAATAATAATAATAATAATAATAATAATAATAATAATAATAATAATAATAATAATAATAATAATAATAATAATAATAATAATAATAATAATAATAATAATAATAATAATAATAATAATAATAATAATAATAATAATAATAATAATAATAATAATAATAATAATAATAATAATAATAATAATAATAATAATAATAATAATAATAATAATAATAATAATTGTTTCGGGTGTAATTCCGGAGCAGGATTGTGACCACTTAAGCTTGTAGAATGATGTTGTAGGTCGTCTCTTCCTTTCACTCTCTCATGTAAAGATGAACAAACTGAGGGCTCGGCTTGGTACCGAGCGTACTCACTCCGACGCTCAAGTCAGTAAACTTAGAGAGATAAGTTGTGTGTTAACTTGGCAAAGTATATTGTAGAGAGATAAGGGAGTTTATACCAGATTAAGATGATTTTCGGATCCTTTTCTCAATGAGAGAAGTGGAGTATTTATAGACTTTCACCTTTTGTCACGTAGTGGCCAAGTGGCTAGCAGGTGGAAAGACTGTTTTACCCTCGACTGAGGGACCCATGACAGACCGGCAGGCCTGGTTGACTCTATGCCGAGGGGACTGGATGTGAGTACGCGGATATGCCTCTCGGCCGGCTAGTTGCCGAGCCGAGACCAGTGATGTAACCGGCTGTGCTTCGTCGGTTAGGGTCTGTTAATATCTTTGACTTGCTGTCTTTTGGCTTTGACCTTGCTCAATATGTTGACTCGGTCAACGGGTGCAGAATATGCCCCATCAATTTGCCCCCAGCGTAGTCTATGTCGTGGTATGGACCTTCGATGAGTGTTGAGCGTATTCTGTTCAGGCCGTCCATATCCCCCCTCCACATGGTTGTGTAATGGACATCGAATGTGGAAAAGAAAATGGCGCTGGCCGAGACCAAGGTTGGGAGTGCTGTGTGCTTTTGATTGCCCCCGGCCGGTGCTGCCAAGCTTGGTTGATCAGCTGGCCGTTAGAAAGTAGATACCAAGTAGCGTGTCGAAGAAGACTTGTCACTGTATGTCGATTGACATTCTGTGGCTGCATGCTTGACACGTGGCCTGGTGCTGATTGGTGGACGCTTCATGGGCTTAATGTTGTAATTTTTTGTTGTTCCTTCTTTTTGGTTAAACTTTGGTAGGTTGTGTTTAGGCTATCCCTATGGGGACGGCCGTCGACTTTGTTTTGCCTTACTTGTAAACATTTTTAATAAAATTTGTCTATTTGCCTTTGGCTTGGCCGAGGCTTTGATCTCATCCTCCATTCAGTTGTCTTTTTACGTTTTTAAACATATTGAGCGCTTTTTCGTTTTTACCTTTGGCTTGGCCGAGGCAGTTAGATTGCGTATCTCAACTCTACTTAAACGTTTTTAGCATCTTGGTCGTGTCCCTTGCTGCACCTGAACAGGCCGAGGTAGCAAGGTTCACGTTTCCCAATCTGCTTAGCAACATGTTGGCATGTCGGTCGCTTTCTCCTCCACTCCCGGCTTTGACCGAGGCGGTCAGATTTGCGCTTCCCAACTGCTATTGTAAACATGTTAGTATATCGGTCGTTTCCCCAGCACTCCCGGCTTTGGCCGAGGCAATCGAAATTACGGCTCGACTGCATTCGTATCTATAGACATATTGATCGCTTCCTCTGCCACTCCCGGATTGGCCGAGGCGATCGATTTGCGTTTCTCAACCGTACTTATACGTTCTTAAGCATGTTGGTCGCTTTCGCGAGTATCAATCGCCATTGTAGTTTGCCGGCTTTGGCGTGGCGTCTACTAGTGATGCCGGCTTTGGCCGTGGCGTCTACTTTGGTACGACTACGGAGGGGACAAGCATTTCGATGGAAAACTTGGATCACTCTTCATAAGATATAATCACGCGTTGGGGTGCCCACAACGGTCTCGGACACCTCCGCCGCTATACGAAATACTTCCTAAGGTTGTCTGTGTTCCAGTGGCTCATTAGAGGGACTCCCTCCCATGTCATCGGGTATGTCCCTCGGCCTCATTTCTTCAACCACCCTGTAGGGTCCTTCCGATTGGCCGTCATTTTACCATGGATGTTTCCTTTGTTTGTTGCGGCCGACTTTCTCAGGACTAGATCTCCTACTCTTAAGTCCCTTTTGTGGACCCTACGGTTGTATGCTCTTCTCATTCGGTTTTGATATACTGTTAAGTTGAGCCGTGCCGTATCTCGGCTTTCTTCGACAGTGTCTAGGGAGGCTCTCGTGCCTTCTTCATTTTTAGTCGGGTTAAAGGTTTGCGTTCGAATGTCGGCACACCGCTTCAATCGGCGGGACGGCCTCGGCACCGATAGACTAGGTGGAATGGACTGTACCCTGTTGCTTCTTTCTCCGTGGTTCGAAGTGACCACAGGACGCCGGGTAGTTCATCAGCCCATCTTCCCTTTAGATTTTCAACCTTCTTTTTCCACCCGTTCAGTATTATTTTATTAGCTGCCTCCGCCTGCCCGTTGCTCTGAGGGTGGCAGACGGAGGAGTATGCAAATTTGATACCGAGCTCCTCCAACCAATTCATCACCATGTCGCTCCAAAACCCTCGGTCGTGGTCAAATACAATGACTTGGGGTAACCCAAAACGAGCTATGACGTTCTCCCAAATCACCTTCCTTATGGCCGCCGTGGTCTTGGCAGGTACCGCGACAGCCTCGACCCATTTGGTGAAGTAGTCAACGGCGACAATCAGGTACTTCCTTCCTCCAGAGGCCGTCGGAAAGGGTCCTAATAAATCCATCCCCCATTGTGCAAATGGTAGGGGACTAAGTACTGGTTGCAGGTCTCGGGAAGGTGCGTGTATTACCGGAGCATGCATCTGACAATTCTTGCACTTCTGGGTTTTTGCCCTGGAATCTTTCAGCATGGTAGGCCAGAAGTAGCCGGCTCGGAGAGCTTTGTGGGCTAGCGTTCTCGCCCCCATGTGATGTCCGCAGATGCCTTCGTGAATCTCTGTCAGTATGAGCTCCGCGTCGGCTGGCCCGACACATTTCAAGAGTGGTCTTATTACGGACCTTCTGTATAATTCTCCTTCGAACACTAAGTACCTTGCAGCGATCCTTCTTATCTTCTGAGGCCTGAGGATCCTTTTGCTCTGATACCACTTTGTAACACCCCCATTTATTCAGGAGTCTTTAGCTAGACATCCTAAGTAAATGAGAGCGTTACCATCTCGGTTTCCCGAGGTAGTGATTAACAAAGTACAACAAACCAAAGTACTTTAAATTAAAACTTTAGTGAATACATGTTTATTAAAATTTAACTAACTAAAACTTAATAATAAATATTTACAACTCGCAGCGGAAATGAGTAAAGTAATATAATTGTTCTATGTGATCTAGACTTAAACTACGGTCCAAGTCAAGTTGTCATCCCAATGCTCCCGAGTCAGCTAATCTTTAGTACCTGACAAATCTGCTCCCCATAAAACGGTTCCCCGCAGTGTTCACGAATACACGGTCAACCGCGAGGTTGAGTAGGAATAAATACTAACAAAAAAAACATACGATAACAATCCAATTTTCCTTTTTACATTGCACAATCCCCTGACAACGTGCTCCTTCCTTTTACTTAGCACACTTAAGCCAAGTTCTACTCGTTACACTAATCATCCCGCCAATCCCGGGCGACCTCAACCCGAAGGTGAGTAAACACACACTACATTACCAAAAGGTAATGTCCGCCTCAACATATAGTTGAGTAATATCCACCAGATGGCCCGCAGACCAACTGGGCCCGCCGAGTAAACACGATAAATATTATCCGCTTAATAAATCTGTTCAATAAAGTAAATGATTAACAAAGTACAACAAACCAAAGTACTTTAAGTTAAAACTTTAGTGAATACATGTTTATTACAATTTAACTAACTAAAACTTAATAATAAATATTTACAACTCGCATTTTGAAATGAGTAAAGTAATATAATTGTTATATGTGATCTAGACTTCAACTACGGTGCAAGTCAAGCTCTCATCCCAATGCTCCCGAGTCAGCTAATCTTTAGTACCTGTCAAATCTGCTCCCCATAAAAGAGTTCACCGCAGGTGTTCACGAATACACAAAGTCAACCGCGAGGTTGAGTAGAATAAATACTAACAACAAAAACATACGATAACAATCCAATTTTCCTTTTTACATTGCACAACCTCCTGACTGAAGGAAAAGTAGATCTATATATACTAACATACTCATATATGTCATAAAATTAATTTGTCATAAAATTAAAGATGGATCTTATGCATGCAAACTAAAAAGGTAAGAGAAGAAATCATTTTCTCACCATAATAATTTCGGTCATATTGGGCACTAACAAGATCTCCTTCTTGTTAGTTCTTGAGCTTTCCATTAATGGATGAACATTCTTGACTTCAAATTAGAAGCCCTCCAATTAGTTGCACCCAAGACAATCCCTTAAACCCACAAATAAACATGTACAAGATGTTTGTAATGTAGTTTACCTTAAAATCTATTACTAATACTCATATACTACTTCTAGTAATCTTAGTAATTCATATGAACAATTTGAATCAAATACTCATCTTTTTGATGAAGATTAAGGAGAGAGAAGAGAGAATATTCATGAACATTTTGCATGTTAATTGAATGGTAGTGTAAGAAAAAAAAAAAAGAACCAACACTACTCAATTAAGAGGGAGTGTCACGGTTGGAAGAGCCTAAATTGGCATCATTTCTTTTTCTTTTATTCTTCTCAAAAATAGTAGGTGTGTAAGATGTGTAAGACTAGTTGTAGGTAGGCATCATTATGTTTATTTTATCAAATAAAATAAAACAACCAAAACCCACTAACACACCCTTCATTTTCGGTCCATATACATAAAATGGACTACCATTTTATTTTGTCAATTTGTCATTTGTCACACAATATGTCACATGTAGTATGCTACATGTTATTAATTAATTTTAATGCATATTTATCACATAAATATCATTTCATGAATTAATTAAATTGCATACAACAAATTTACTAGTGATACTTGATCACATAAATAAAATGGGTCATATAGTTATAATTCACAACTTCTTGTAATTATAATTAACCATTCATTCTTATCTTTATTGTTTCTCAAACAATAGATAATTTTAGCAACAAAGCATTTTATTACTAAAATAATCTTATTTAATCCCATTACAATAAGATATCAATATTCTCTCTCTCACAAATCGAATTGTTCAATTTTAAAGAATTAATTAATCTGTATCGGTATACAACTAATTAACCTTTTCAATTAAGAGAATCTTCCTTTAGGTGTGACCTCAAGGGATCAACTGATCACCACCGTCGCACGACAGTAATGTCAAACTCTAGCCAGCCAATCATTACCGATATGTGTGGACCAGTTGACTATATATGTAATGTATCATCCCTTCCGTATTCTTGGCATGAGATTTAATAATGATATTTAAATCATGTGATCGCACTATTGTTGAGGACACATTTCCCAACACTGACAACGTGCTCCTCCCTTTTACTTAGCACACTTAAGCGAAGTTCTACTCGTTACACTAATCATCCCGCCAATCCCGGCCGGGCAAACAACCAACCCGAAGGTGAGTAAACACACACTACATTACCAAAAGGTAATGTTTGCCTCAACATATAGTTGAGTAATATCCACCAGATGGCCTGCAGACAAATCTGGGGCCTACCTCGAGTAAACACGATAAATATCGTCTGCCAGAATAAATCTGTTCAACCACTCCACATTACTATAAGTAATGTCTGCCAGAATAAATCAGTTAATACTAAAACAATACTCCACCACAATATAACCAACATATACAATATAATTCTCCCTTCCAACATTTTCAATGATATCAACCGACAAAATTCTCATATGATCAATTCATTTTAATAAAAGCCATCCAATAAACCAAATATTATCGAGTAAGAGTTGAGTAGGATTTATCCCTACCTGATAAGCAATTCCAATTAAGCAGCTCAAGCAATCCAATAAATAAAGCAATCTGATCCGATTATAATTCTTCACAACCGTCACCTAATCAAAATATTATAATTCAATTCAATTATTTATTTATTCCTTTTATTTAACTATTCAAACTAATTATTTATTTTAATTATTAAAGGTTTACAATAACTAAAAACCCGATTCAATTATAACCCGAGTATCCCAAAATAGTCAATTAAAAACCCGTTCACAAAACACACAAACACCACCCAATACACGGTTTAGAAACCGTTACCAACAGCCCTCATAAAACCCACTAAACACGACACCACAAGCCACCACGACCACCCCTAGTTCCGCCACCTCCTAGCCCACACCACGACGAGCACCCACGACCAAAACCACCAGCCAACCCGCCACCAGCAGCTCCCAAAACACTCTGCCCTAACAGTCCTCTTCAAACCGACACAACCAACACCACTCCCTCACTCACCACCTTACACCACCACCACGACCACCAGTGGCCACCACCGTGGTCTCCCTTGACCCACGGTGGTCCCACCACTGACCACGACCACTCACGGTAGCCCACAACCTCCCAGAAATGACACCAACAACCCCTCAAACCCTTCCTCCTATTCAGCGATTTACGGCCACCACCAGCACCAACCAGCACCAACAACCCTTCCAACACCACCAACCTAGCCGACTACCTTCCCCCATCACAACCCTACCATGCCCAGGTCAAGACTCGGCTGAATAAGGGTTCAATTACTCCCTACAACCCCCACGACCTAAACCCGTAACCCCTCTGACCAGCCACCTTTAACCGCCCCAAAAACCACCCTAGCAAAGTCAACGACTGTCAAATAAGGTCAGGTCAGAATCTCGGCAATCCAAGGTTTCCCTAGGTCCAAATTTCAAGTCCTATGGTGGTCTATAGATGTCATACTGTCGTCTTAAAGATGCTTGCACAATTAAGTATAAAATCGATTTAGGATGAGTAATTACCTCGAGTCGATTAATTGGTTTTTGTTAATTCCTTCTTCTTCCGTCTCCTAAAGTTCCTCCTCTTAATTTGTGATTTATTTCTCAGATTTAACATGGCATTTATAGTGTAAGATTAGAGAGAAAGCGAGGTCAATTAGGAAACTATTACAATTTACCTTATTCTAATTAGTATAGGAATTGCCATTACTATTATATTATTATTATTATTATTATTATTATTATTATTATTATTATTATTATTATTATTATTATTATTATTATTATTATTATTATTATTATTATTATTATTATTATTATTATTATTATTATTATTATTATTATTATTATTATTATTATTATTATTATTATTATTATTATTATTATTATTATCATATATTATTAATCTTACCATAACTAGGATTTCCTCATACAATATTTACTAATTTATTATTGCCATAACTTTATTACTATTATTAATATAATTATTATTACCTTTATATATTATTATTTCCATATTCTATTATTATTAATTCCCGATACAAATCCCGATCACACCCATAATAGATGAACCATAAATTAGGCCCAACTAACAATGGTACACGGCCCAATGCTAAATATTAACGAAACCCAATTCCCGACTTGGATACTTAATTTATTATTTAATTAACGTCTTATTGTAATTATTATTAGAAACATCCTTAATTAATTATCAAATGACATAAATTATTCTCATAAATTATTATCAAAATAACGGGTATTACAGTCTTCTCCCCTTAAAATGAACTTCGTCCCGAAGTTCGCCCACAAGTTCTACCACAACACTTATAAACATCCTAAGTTCAATATTGTTCATTTGTTAGGCCTGAGGATCCTTTTGCTCTGATACCACTTTGTAACACCCCCATTTATTCAGGAGTCTTTAGCTAGACATCCTAAGTAAATGAGAGCGTTACCATCTCGGTTTCCCGAGGTAATTAACAAAGTACAACAAACCAAAGTACTTTAAATTAAAACTTTAGTGAATACATGTTTATTACAATTTAACTAACTAAAACTTAATAATAAATATTTACAACTCGCAGCGCAAATGAGTAAAGTAATATAATTGTTCTATGTGATCTAGACTTAAACTACGGTCCAAGTCAAGTTGTCATCCCAATGCTCCCGAGTCAGCTAATCTTTAGTACCTGTCAAATCTGCTCCCCATAAAACGGTTCACCGCAGGTGTTCACGAATACACAGTCAACCGCGAGGTTGAGTAGGAATAAATACTAACAACAAAAACATACGATAACAGTCCAATTTTCCTTTTTACATTGCACAACCTCCTGACTGAAGGAAAAGTAGATCTATATATACTAACATACTCATATATGTCATAAAATTAATTTGTCATAAAATTAAAGATGGATCTTATGCATGGAAACTAAAAAGGTAAGAGAAGAAATCATTTTCTCACCATAATAATTTCGGTCATATTGGGCACTAACAAGATCTCCTTCTTGTTAGTTCTTGAGCTTTCCATTAATGGATGAACATTCTTGACTTCAAATTAGAAGCCCTCCAATTAGTTGCACCCAAGACAATCCCTTAAACCCACAAATAAACATGTACTAGATGTTTGTAATGTAGTTTACCTTAAAATCTATTACTAATACTCATATACTACTTCTAGTAATCTTAGTAATTCATATGAACAATTTGAATCAAATACTATTCTTTTTGATGAAGATTAAGGAGAGAGAAGAGAGAATATTCATGAACATTTTGCATGTTAATTGAATGGTAGTGTAAGAAAAAAAAAACCAACACTACTCAATTATGAGGGAGTGTCACGGTTGGAAAAGCCTAAATTGGCATCATTTCTTTTTCTTTTACTCTTCTCAAAAATAGTAGGTGTGTAAGATGTGTAAGACTAGTTGTAGGTAGGCATCATTATGTTTATTTTATCAAATAAAATAAAACAACCAAAACCCACTAACACACCCTTCATTTTCAGTCCATATACATAAAATGGACTACCATTTTATTTTGTCAATTTGTCATTTGTCACACAATATGTCACATGTAGTATGCTACATGTTATTAATTAATTTTAATGCATATTTATCACATAAATATCATTTCATGAATTAATTAAATTACATACAACAAATTTACTAGTGATACTTGATCACATAAATAAAATGGGTCATATAGTTATAATTCACAACTTCTTGTAATTATAATTAACCATTCATTCTTATCTTTATTGTTTCTCAAACAATAGATAATTTTAGCAACAAATCATTTTATTACTAAAATAATCTTATTTAATTCCATTATAATAAGATATCAATATTCTCTCTCTCACAAATCGAATTGTTCAATTTTAAGGAATTAATTAATCTGTATCGGTATACAACTAATTAACCTTTTCAATTAAGGGAATCTTCCTTTAGGTGTGACCTCAAGGGATCAACTGATCACCACCGTCGCACGACAGTAATGTCAAACTCTAGCCAGCCAATCATTACCGATATGTGTGGACCAGTTGACTATATATCTAATGTATCATCCCTTCCGTATTCTTGGCATGAGATTTAATAATGATATTTAAATCATGTGATCGCACTATTGTTGAGGACACATTTCCCAACACTGACAACGTGCTCCTCCCTTTTACTTAGCACACTTAAGCGAAGTTCTACTCGTTACACTATTCATCCCGCCAATCCCTGGCCGGGGCAGCCTCAACCCGAAGGTGAGTAAACACACACTACATTACCAAAAGGTAATGTCTGCCTCAACATATAGTTGAGTAATATCCACCAGATGGCCTGCAGACAAATCTGGGGCCTACCTCGAGTAAACACGATAAATATCGTCTGCCAGAATAAATCTGTTCAACCACTCCACATTACTATAAGTAATGTCTGCCAGAATAAATCAGTTAATACTAAAACAATACTCCACCACAATATAACCAACATATACAATATAATTCTCCCTTCCAACATTTTCAATGATATCAACCGACAAAATTCTCATATGATCAATTCATTTTAATAAAAGCCATCCAATAAACCAAATATTATCGAGTAAGAGTTGAGTAGGATTTATCCCTACCTGATAAGCAATTCCAATTAAGCAGCTCAAGCAATCCAATAAATAAAGCAATCTGATCCGATTATAATTCTTCACAACCGTCACCTAATCAAACTATTATAATTCAATTCAATTATTTATTTATTCCTTTTATTTAACTATTCAAACTAATTATTTATTTTAATTATTAAAGGTTTACGATAACTAAAAACCCGATTCAATTATAACCCGAGTATCCCAAAATAGTCAATTAAAAACCCGTTCACAAAACACACAAACACCACCCAATACACGGTTTAGAAACCGTTACCAACACCCCTCAGAAAACCCACTAAACACGACACCACAAGCCACCACGACCACCCCTAGTTCCGCCACCTCCTAGCCCACACCACGACGAGAACCCACGACCAAAACCACCAGCCAACCCGCCACCAACAGCTCCCAAAACACTCTGCCCTAACAGTCCTCTTCAAACCGACACAACCAACACCACTCCCTCACTCACCACCTTACACCACCACCACGACCACCAGTGGCCACCACCGTGGTCTCCCTTGACTCACGGTGGTCCCACCACTGACCACGACCACTCATGGTAGCCCACAACCTCCCAGAAACGACACCAACAACCCCTCAAACCCTTCCCCCTATTCAGCGATTTACGGCCACCACCAGCACCAACCAGCACCAACCACCCTTCCAACACCACCAACCTAGCCGACTACCTTCCCCCATCACAACCCTACCATGCCCAGGTCAAGACTTGGCTGAATAAGGGTTCAATTACTCCCTACAACCCCCACGACCTAAACCCGTAACCCCTTTGACCAGCCACCTTTAACCGCCCCAAAAACCACCCTAGCAAAGTCAACGACTGTCAAATAAGGTCAGGTCAGAATCTCGGCAATCCAAGGTTTCCCTAGGTCCAAATTTCAAGTCCTATGGTGGTCTATAGATGTCATACTGTCGTCTTAAAGATGCTTGCACAATTAAGTATAAAATCGATTTAGGATGAGTAGTTACCTCGAGTCGATTAATTGGTTTTTGTTAATTCCTTCTTCTTCCGTCTCCTAAAGTTCCTCCTCTTAATTTGTGATTTATTTCTCAGATTTAACATGGCATTTATAGTGTAAGATTAGAGAGAAAGCGAGGTCAATTAGGAAACTATTACAATTTACCTTATTCTAATTAGTATAGGAATTGCCATTACTATTATATTATTATTATTATTATTATTATTATTATTATTATTATTATTATTATTATTATTATTATTATTATTATTATTATTATTATTATTATTATTATTATTATTATTATTATTATTATTATTATTATTATTATTATTATTATTATTATTATTATTATTATTATTATTATTATTATTATCATATATTATTAATCTTACCATAACTAGGATTTCCTCATACAATATTTACTAATTTATTATTGCCATAACTTTATTAATATTATTAATATAATTATTATTACCTTTATATATTTTTATTTCCATATTATATTATTATTAATTCCCGATACAAATCCCGATCACACCCATACTAGATGAACCATAAATTAGGCCCAACTAACAATGGCACACGGCCCAATGCTAAATATTAGCGAAACCCAATTCCCGACTTGGATACTTAATTTATTATTTAATTAACGTCTTATTGTAATTATTATTAGAAACGTCCTTAATTAATTATCAAATGACATAAATTATTCTCATAAATTATTATCAAAATAACGGGTATTACTGGCCTCTCCTCCTTAAAATGAACTTCGTCCGAAGTTCGCCCACAACTTCTACCACAACACTTATAAACATCCTAAGTTCAATATTGTTCATTTGTTAGGCCGAGGATCCTTTTTGCTCGATACCACTTTGTAACACCCCCATTTATTCAGGAGTCTTTAGCTAGACATCCTAAGTAAATGAGAGCGTTACCATCTCGGTTTCCCGAGGTAGTGATTAACAAAGTACAACAAACCAAAGTACTTTAAATTAAAACTTTAGTGAATACATGTTTATTACAATTTAACTAACTAAAACTTAATAATAAATATTTACAACTCGCAGCGGAAATGAGTAAAGTAATATAATTGTTCTATGTGATCTAGACTTAAACTACGGTCCAAGTCAAGTTGTCATCCCAATGCTCCCGAGTCAGCTAATCTTTAGTACCTGTCAAATCTGCTCCCCATAAAACGGTTCACCGCAGGTGTTCACGAATACACAGTCAACCGCGAGGTTGAGTAGGAATAAATACTAACAACAAAAACATACGATAACAATCCAATTTTCCTTTTTACATTGCACAACCTCCTGACTGAAGGAAAAGTAGATCTATATATACTAACATACTCATATATGTCATAAAATTAATTTGTCATAAAATTAAAGATGGATCTTATGCATGCAAACTAAAAAGGTAAGAGAAGAAATCATTTTCTCACCATAATAATTTCGGTCATATTGGGCACTAACAAGATCTCCTTCTTGTTAGTTCTTGAGCTTTCCATTAATGGATGAACATTCTTGACTTCAAATTAGAAGCCCTCCAATTAGTTGCACCCAAGACAATCCCTTAAACCCACAAATAAACATGTACTAGATGTTTGTAATGTAGTTTACCTTAAAATCTATTACTAATACTCATATACTACTTCTAGTAATCTTAGTAATTCATATGAACAATTTGAATCAAATACTATTCTTTTTGATGAAGATTAAGGAGAGAGAAGAGAGAATATTCATGAACATTTTGCATGTTAATTGAATGGTAGTGTAAGAAAAAAAAACCAACACTACTCAATTATGAGGGAGTGTCACGGTTGGAAGAGCCTAAATTGGCATCATTTCTTTTTCTTTTACTCTTCTCAAAAATAGTAGGTGTGTAAGATGTGTAAGACTAGTTTTAGGTAGGCATCATTATGTTTATTTTATCAAATAAAATAAAACAACCAAAATCCACTAACACACCCTTCATTTTCGGTCCATATACATAAAAGGGACTACCATTTTATTTTGTCAATTTGTCATTTGTCACACAATATGTCACATGTAGTATGCTACATGTTATTAATTAATTTTAATGCATATTTATCACATAAATATCATTTCATGAATTAATTAAATTGCATACAACAAATTTACTAGTGATACTTGATCACATAAATAAAATGGGTCATATAGTTATAATTCACAACTTCTTGTAATTATAATTAACCATTCATTCTAATCTTTATTTTTTCTCAAACAATAGATAATTTTAGCAACAAAGCATTTTATTACTAAAATAATCTTATTTAATCCCATTACAATAAGATATCAATATTCTCTCTCTCACAAATCGAATTGTTCAATTTTAAGGAATTAATTAATCTGTATCGGTATACAACTAATTAACCTTTTCAATTAAGGGAATCTTCCTTTAGGTGTGACCTCAAGGGATCAACTGATCACCACCGTCGCACGACGTAATGTCAAACTCTAGCTTGACCAATCATTACCGATATGTGTGGACCGTTGACTATATATGTAATGTATCATCCCTTCCGTATTCTTGGCATGAGATTTAATAATGATATTTAAATCATGTGATCGCACTATTGTTGAGGACACATTTCCCAACACTGACAACGTGCTCCTCCCTTTTACTTAGCACACTTAAGCGAAGTTCTACTCGTTACACTAATCATCCCGCCAATCCCCCGGCCGGGCAAACCTCAACCCGAAAGTGAGTAAACACACACTACATTACCAAAAGGTAATGTCCGCCTCAACATATAGTTGAGTAATATCCACCAGGATGGCCCGAGACAAATCGGGACCTACCTCGAGTAAACACGATAAATATCGCCGCGAGTAATAAATCTGTTCAACCACTCCACATTACTATAAGTAATGTCCGCTCTTTAATAAATCGATTAATACTAAAACAATACTCCACCACAATATAACCAACATATACAATATAATTCTCCCTTCCAACATTTTCAATGATATCAACCGACAAAATTCTCATATGATCAATTCATTTTAATAAAAGCCATCCAATAAACCAAATATTATCGAGTAAGAGTTGAGTAGGATTTATCCCTACCTGATAAGCAATTCCAATTAAGCAGCTCAAGCAATCCAATAAATAAAGCAATCTGATCCGATTATAATTCTTCACAACCGTCACCTAATCAAAATATTATAATTCAATTCAATTATTTATTTATTCCTTTTATTTAACTATTCAAACTAATTATTTATTTTAATTATTAAAGGTTTACGATAACTAAAAACCCGATTCAATTATAACCCGAGTATCCCAAAATAGTCAATTAAAAACCCGTTCACAAAACACACAAACACCACCCAATACACGGTTTAGAAACCGTTACCAACACCCCTCATAAAACCCACTAAACACGACACCACAAGCCACCACGACCACCCCTAGTTCCGCCACCTCCTAGCCCACAACACGACGAGCACCCACGACCAAAACCACCAGCCAACCCGCCACCAGCAGCTCCCAAAACACTCTGCCCTAACAGTCCTCTTCAAACCGACACAACCAACACCACTCCCTCACTCACCACCTTACACCACCACCACGACCACCAGTGGCCACCACCGTGGTCTCCCTTGACCCACGGTGGTCCCACCACTGACCACGACCACTCACGGTAGCCCACAACCTCCCAGAAACGACACCAACAACCCCTCAAACCCTTCCCCCTATTCAGCGATTTACGGCCACCACCAGCACCAACCAGCACCAACCACCCTTCCAACACCACCAACCTAGCCGACTACCTTCCCCCATCACAACCCTACCATGCCCAGGTCAAGACTCGGCTGAATAAGGGTTCAATTACTCCCTACAACCCCCACGACCTAAACCCGTAACCCCTCTGACCAGCCACCTTTAACCGCCCCAAAAACCACCCTAGCAAAGTCAACGACTGTCAAATAAGGTAAGGTTTCCCTAGGTCCAAATTTCAAGTCCTATGGTGGTCTATAGATGTCATACTGTCGTCTTAAAGATGCTTGCACAATTAAGTATAAAATCGATTTAGGATGAGTAGTTACCTCGAGTCGATTAATTGGTTTTTGTTAATTCCTAATTCTTCCGTCTCCTAAAGTTCCTCCTCTTAATTTGTGATTTATTTCTCAGATTTAACATGGCATTTATAGTGTAAGATTAGAGAGAAAGCGAGGTCAATTAGGAAACTATTACAATTTACCTTATTCTAATTAGTATAGGAATTGCCATTACTATTATATTATTATTATTATTATTATTATTATTATTATTATTATTATTATTATTATTATTATTATTATTATTATTATTATTATTATTATTATTATTATTATTATTATTATTATTAATTATTATTATTATTATTATTATTATTATTATTATTATTATTATTATTATTATTATTATTATTATTATTATTATTATTATTATTATTATTATTATTATTATTATTATTATTATTATTATTATTATTATTATTATTATTATTATTATTATTATTATTATTATCATATATTATTAATCTTACCATAACTAGGATTTCCTCATACAATATTTACCAATTTATTATTGCCATAACTTTATTACTATTATTAATATAATTATTATTACCTTTATATATTATTATTTCCATATTATATTATTATTAATTCCCGATACAAATCCCGATCACACCCATACTAGATGAACCATAAATTAGGCCCAACTAACAATGGCACACGGCCCAATGCTAAATATTAGCGAAACCCAATTCCCGACTTGGATACTTAATTTATTATTTAATTAATGTCTTATTGTAATTATTATTAGAAACGTCCTTAATTAATTATCAAATGACATAAATTATTCTCATAAATTATTATCAAAATAACGGGTATTACAGTCTTCTCCCCATAAAATGAACTTCGTCCCGAAGTTCGCCCACAACTTCTACCACAACACTTATAAACATCCTAAGTTCAATATTGTTCATTTGTTAGGCCTGAGGATCCTTTTGCTCTGATACCACTTTGTAACACCCCCATTTATTTAGGAGTCTTTAGCTAGACATCCTAAGTAAATTAGAGCGTTACCATCTCGGTTTCCCGAGGTAGTGATCAGCAAAGTACAACAAACCAAAGTACTTTAAATTAAAACTTTAGTGAATACATGTTTATTACAATTTAACTAACTAAAACTTAATAATAAATATTTACAACTCGCAGCGGAAATGAGTAAAGTAATATAATTGTTCTATGTGATCTAGACTTAAACTACGGTCCAAGTCAAGTTGTCATCCCAATGCTCCCGAGTCAGCTAATCTTTAGTACCTGTCAAATCTGCTCCCCATAAAACGGTTCACCGCAGGTGTTCACGAATACACAGTCAACCGCGAGGTTGAGTAGGAATAAATACTAACAACAAAAACATACGATAACAATCCAATTTTCCTTTTTACATTGCACAACCCCCTGACAACGTGCTCCTTCCTTTTACTTAGCACACTTAAGCGAAGTTCTACTCGTTACACTAATCATCCCGCCAATCCCTGGCCGGGGCAGCCTCAACCCGAAGGTGAGTAACCACACACTACATTACCAAAAGGTAATGTCTGCCTCAACATATAGTTGAGTAATATCCACCAGATGGCCTGCAGACCAATCTGGGGCCTGCCTCGAGTAAACACGATAAATATTGTCTGCCAGAATAAATCTGTTCAACAAAGTAAATGATTAACAAAGTACAACAAACCAAAGTACTTTAAGTTAAAACTTTAGTGAATACATGTTTATTACAATTTAACTAACTAAAACTTAATAATAAATATTTACAACTCGCAGCGGAAATGAGTAAAGTAATATAATTGTTATATGTGATCTAGACTTCAACTACGGTCCAAGTCAAGCTCTCATCCCAATGCTCCCGAGTCAGCTAATCTTTAGTACCTGTCAAATCTGCTCCCCATAAAAGAGTTCACCGCAGGTGTTCACGAATACACAGTCAACCGCGAGGTTGAGTAGGAATAAATACTAACAACAAAAACATACGATAACAATCCAATTTTCCTTTTTACATTGCACAACCTCCTGACTGAAGGAAAAGTAGATCTATATATACTAACATACTCATATATGTCATAAAATTAATTTGTCATAAAATTAAAGATGGATCTTATGCATGCAAACTAAAAAGGTGAGAGAAGAAATCATTTTCTCACCATAATAATTTCGGTCATATTGGGCACTAACAAGATCTCCTTCTTGTTAGTTCTTGAGCTTTCCATTAATGGATGAACATTCTTGACTTCAAATTAGAAGCCCTCCAATTAGTTGCACCCAAGACAATCCCTTAAACCCACAAATAAACATGTACTAGATGTTTGTAATGTAGTTTACCTTAAAATCTCTTACTAATACTCATATACTACTTCTAGTAATCTTAGTAATTCATATGAACAATTTGAATCAAATACTCATCTTTTTGATGAAGATTAAGGAGAGAGAAGAGAGAATATTCATGAACATTTTGCATGTTAATTGAATGGTAGTGTAAGAAAAAAAAAAGAACCAACACTACTCAATTAAGAGGGAGTGTCACGGTTGGAAGAGCCTAAATTGGCATCATTTCTTTTTCTTTACTCCTCTCAAAAATAGTAGGTGTGTAAGATGTGTAAGACTAGTTTTAGGTAGGCATCATTATGTTTATTTTATCAAATAAAATAAAACAACCAAAATCCACTAACACACCCTTCATTTTCGGTCCATATACATAAAATGGACTACCATTTTATTTTGTCAATTTGTCATTTGTCACACAATATGTCACATGTAGTATGCTACATGTTATTAATTAAATTTAATGCATATTTATCACATAAATATCATTTCATGAATTAATTAAATTGCATACAACAAATTTACTAGTGATACTTGATCACATAAATAAAATGGGTCATATAGTTATAATTCACAACTTCTTGTAATTATAATTAACCATTCATTCTTATCTTTATTGTTTCTCAAACAATAGATAATTTTCGCAACAAAGCATTTTATTACTAAAATAATCTTATTTAATCCCATTACAATAAGATATTAATATTCTCTCTCTCACAAATCGAATTGTTCAATTTTAAGGAATTAATTAATCTGTATCGGTATACAACTAATTAACCTTTTCAATTAAGGGAATCTTCCTTTAGGTGTGACCTCAAGGGATCAACTGATCACCACCGTCGCACGACAGTAATGTCAAACTCTAGCCAGCCAATCATTACCGATATGTGTGGACCAGTTGACTATATATGTAATGTATCATCCCTTCCGTATTCTTGGCATGAGATTTAATAATGATATTTAAATCATGTGATCGCACTATTGTTGAGGACACATTTCCCAACAATCTCCCACTTGTCCTCGACAAGTGTGCTTTACCAATTCTCTTGTCCTATTACTATCTCCCACTCAATGCAAGGTGTCTTTCGGGTCGTACTTGCAAGTGATCATATCGAGAGTGGTTTCCTCGATCTGGAGAATAATCGATTGACGGAATTTATCCACCATGGATACATTCCGAGCGTGGCCACGCATTTCCAGTTCATTACTCCTCGAGTGGCCCTGAGATATTGTTTTAACCCTGACAAGGGGGTGGATAATTCCTATCGCACTTATTCCCTTCGACTAGCCACAGCCATCATAACCCAAAATATGCCCATTTGACCCCATTTACGAAGGTCGTAGTAACACAAATCAAAGTTAATCTGAAACTGTGCCATCTTAGGCGAATAGTCTTTAGTCAAAAGAATCGACTCATAAGAATACTATAGTAGCTCTCGCCACGACCAGGCTTTATAAATTTGCCAGAACTCTATAAGCGGTCACTGCCCGACAAAGTGTTCCTAACAGTCTGCCTATGTGATCGACTAGTCATCTCACATGACTCTATGGCACTTGAACTTGCCATCAATCGCATCACACTCTAGTCACTTCGAGACGTCACCTCATACAAGTGACTATGGGCGAATACAATGCTAATCCGTGTTCACTTTAACGGGGTTCAATGTTGTCTCTACAACCCGTTTGGATGTAACAAAGTATAAAAGAAGAAGAAGAGTTTTAGAGTAAAACTCAAACGACAAATGCGATTATCCCATATGAATAGTCAATGCTTGATTACTACTTCATATTCTATAATCTAATTTGATCTTGTATGTAGTTGTTCATTACAATTTAATTGAAATGACATGACTTATCATGTTTAGCCTATGAGAAGGCTTTGGTCAGTAGGTTTTATCAACTTCTTGTACCTTACTCAACCTTACTACATACTTGTTTTCCTTTGTAATGTATACATTTGCATCACAAAACTCTCTGAGTACGTGTCGAGATTCAATCAAGACATAGGTCCTCTAGCCTAAGAATAGCTCCCCACTTTGTTTTCACGATTGTGCGAGATTCATCCTCTTGCACATCTCATGATTGCAAGTGTACTCAATTTCCATTGTAAACATTTCATATTGTTCTTTATTGCCTAGAACGATTCTAGAAAATCTACTTCTTAATTAACATTGCCACAATGGTATCTTAACCATCATGATGTGTTTTGATTATGGTTTTGTCGGAAACCATGCGCAATCTCAATTGTCAATTGTCACTTGTGTAACACCCTTACACAAAATTGCATCATAAACACTTTGCTTTACTTCCTTAATGCTTCTGCAAGCACTTAAGGGTAATCTTTATGGCTTACTTGGCAAAGATTACTAAAATTCGTTTTTGAAAACAATTCATCATACTCAAAGTATATGAAGTGTTATACATCATTTTCTATTTAATTGATTTGGCAGCGGAAGCAAATGAAATCAATCAAATATGTTCAACTTAATTGAACTTAGTCATGAATCTTATCAACACAGGACTTCTTATATGATGCTAATATCACGTGGATTTATCTACATAAATCTAGATATTAAAGATGTATTATATTTACTCCAAAAGTCTTAAATAATTCTTAATGATCAATATGTCATCCACATATCGGACTAATTAATATTTCTGTAACTCCCACTAAACTTCATGTATAAACACAACTTCTCGACTTATCGAGAAACGTTTTATCACATGATCAAAATATTGATTCTTACTCATTGATGTCCTACTTAAGACCCTCTCTTAAGTTTCACATTATCTTAGGATTGCAAGAATCTAATAAACTCATGACATGTATTGAATACATTCCTTCTTTGAAGAAGTGGGTTTTAGATTCACTTGCCATGTATCTCATAACCTCATTATGAAACACAATCCCTAAGAAGATCCAAATAGACTTAAGCATTTCAATTAGTGCAAAACCCTTTGCAACCAATCTTGCTTTGAAATATTAGTGCAACACCCTTTGTCACTAATCAAGCCTTTTATTTCGGATTCTCATGGCTCTAAGCCTTGTAATGAGTTGTGACTTAAACACTCTTATGTAAGTCATATGTTCATTACTTTCTAGAAGTAATCAACTTGAATCAAACAATTTCTTTTGTAAGTTATAAGCTCTTTACTTTCTTAAAAGTAGCATGAATTCATCATTTTTAACAAGTGACGAATTTAACCTCCTAGGTTTTGAAGAAACAATGTCTTACACAAAACGTCTCATGTAGCCAAGAAAGACCAGTTTCTTGCGACATAAAATCTTTGTGGCATTCTTTGTGGCTCTTGAATAATTTCTCCCACTGTGTCTTCTAGAAATAAACTTGTATTTTAGAAAGACAGCTTCACGAGCCGCAAACCCGTCGTTGTCGTGATAATTGAAAGGGAAAAATGAGAATCTGTTTCTTGTGAAAACTTACAAACATGGTACCCTTACCATTTCATATCTCATATGATTTGATTTAGTGGAAAAATAATTTAGACAAAATGATAAAATCCCCAAAAGGATCAAGTAACTCAAAGTAACTTGATTGAAGTTCAAACCATATCGAATAGCGTTTGATTTCTTATCTAATCACACATTATTCCATAATGTGTGCTAAGAGAGATTAACTTGTGATACTATATCACATTTTCTATGCCTTATATCAAAGTCTTCACTTTGATAATCCCATCACGACTAAATCGTGATTCCTTGAACTCTTTAAACTTCTTCAAAGATTTTTCTATTTACCTTATTAAGTGAACACATTAGCGTCAACTTAAATCGTTGGTAAAAGTAAATGATCAACCTATTTTGTATCAATGATTTATAACCTCGATCTCCTTTTCAACCAAAAGGCACGAGACATCTTGCTTTGAATACAAGATACGCATATACCATTAACAATCTAATGGTTTCAAGAGTACTCGATAACTCTTTGCGTTCATCATTCCAAAATTTAAGGTTTAATCTTGGGTTACCAATTTGAGTCTTGCATCATCTTCATGATATATCGTTCTAGTTTGGTTTAGAATATTATCACCTTGATAATGGGCTAGCCATATATCAAATCGTGGTGTAAAGGGTCACAAAAGTGAAACCTCTTTTGTATCTTAACAAGTATGTATTCTTATTTAGAGTTTATGTACTTAATCGTCACAATTAAGTACAACTCCAAACCCGGCAACTAGATTGAGTACACAATGACTCTATCTCTCGACATCATTGATGCTAGTCGTCATATTCTAATCATTCTATGTATCAAGTACAACGATGTAAACCACCACCGGTTTCTAATATTGACGAAGTGGTACTAGCAAAATTTATGCCAATCATATAAACATTTAAAGAAGAAGATCCTATTAGATGTCCCACAACTAATTTGTTGATTCTTCAATAATTTGGGGTAGTTTCCTTTCTAGTGTCCAACATTTAAGACAATGGAAACTTTATCGGTCGGAATTGATAGGTTTAGTATCGTCATTCTCAACAACTTTACCTTTAACATTACCTTGTATCAATTCCATTATTATCTTTACTTCTTGAACCTCGTCCTCATCTTAACGGTTTAAGAGAATGCTCCCACTTATTTCAATGAGTCTTTGCTTTGAGAAGCAAAATTGAATTCATGAAGATTACTCTTCATTTGTTCGTTTTAGTCTTAAAACTTTCATTGAAGTGGTTGCGTTATTTTGGTCAATTTTGATTTCCAATCTAGTTACCAAAATTTGAAACAATTCATTGTAAGTAGATGTGTTAGTCAAGAATCAAAAACCTGTTTGATAATGAATAACTTTTAATCTATACTCTTTACAAGAGATCCTTAACAATGGTTCATTTGAGGTTTTAGAAGAAAATTCAAATTTTGTCTTTTGTTACGATGTTTTAATGGAGATTTGAATCAAAAAACGAAATGATATCGTATATGAATTGTGGTAAAGAAATAGAACAATATGATAACGGAATAGTGGAAAACATAACATTTATCGTTTTATTAATACTTGTAAATAACAAGTAAAGCATTTACATAGTGACCTCTACCCAACTATGATAAATGATTCCAAGACCCAAATTCATATTAACTTGGGCACGGTGTGGCCGATAAAACCCTTATCAATATAACTCGGTGGATTAACGCTTTAATCGATTCTACTTTTAGAACTCTTGGTCGATAATATTACATTAACATTTATCTTTAGCCCAAAACACATTCAACAAGGGGACGGTGTGGCCGATGAAACCCTTATCGAAAAACTTTTGTTGAGTTCAATCCAAATTTCGAATAAATGTGTCCATGATCCAAACCCACATTAACTTGGGCACGGTGTGGCGATAAAACCCTCATCAACATGAATTCGGTGGATAGACATTTATCACCCACTTCCCCTACGTAACAAGGTTTGTACCCGGTGTGGCCGAGTGCACTCCCTCACGAAATAGGTTTTCATGGTTTCTACTATTTGGTAAGGCTAAGTCTCAATTGTTTATTTTAGCGAGAGGTCATGTCAATTTATTATCTATCACGTTTTAAGTGAACTAAAGCGGTGAACTACGATAATTTTAATTGACACGGTCGATAAACTCGATAAAATAAGGATGCATGTTTTAGTTATGGCGATTTAGCGATGCATGTGACATAAAATAAAATGCAAGCATAAAAATAAATAAATCCTAGTATGGCCTTTCCTAAAATAGAAAAACTATTTAACTATTACATATTCGGAAACCAACTCCATTGGTCCCTTGAACTTCGGTTGTGGCACGCATCTCGAGGTAACACCGTCTTTATGTATCGCCATTCTTGAAGAAATCCGTCTTTGGGAACTCCGGAATGAATAAAATTACATAATAAATTACATAATTTCCTATTATACATTTGTAACTAAAATAAAATAAATCTATTAAATTACAAAATGGTGATACGAGATCACAATAAAAGTACAACCGAATCGATATTCCCATACATTTCGGGAAATACCAATTAAAATCTAAGGCCATACTAAGTAAAATTACATAATTCAAAATTACATAAATTAAAATTATGACAATCATAAAGAAAAATGCAGCATTATAATATGTATGAACATGCCCAATTTTATGCTAAATCGCCTTTAAATAGCCAATATAGTATATTACTCGGTTTTTACGGATTTGCGTGATTTCAACATTTTACAATCACAAAAATTACATAAATTCATATTTATGCATAAGTTAATTACCCTAACCTCTTAGGACTCAAAATTTAGTCTTCACTAATAATTTGACCATAATTAACTCATTTTTATAAAATTGTTCATTAATGGACGAAAAATTACAAAAATAAGCTATAAACTTCAAAATAAATCACAAAATTTCAAATAAATTCAAATTTTGAAATTTAAACTCATGAACATTCTGGAAAAATACCATGACACTCATAATGTTCAAAAACTTAGGTTAAAAATTTCGAAATTTTTCCGGAAAAACAATGTTGCGGTTTATCGGTTTTAACTAAAATAATCATAAAAACATGGAAAAATTATATTCATTAACTTTTCAATTTTAGATCTGAAAAAGATAATAAAATGCAACATTGGACGTTTTTCCTTAGTCATAGATTATGTTTTATTAATTTTTCACTAATAATGTCACTATTTATGCTATTTTTCTTCAAAAATCCATAAATCATGCAAAAGGACTTCTTTATAGCCAATCATTTTACACACATCTTGTAAAATTTCATGTGACAACATATTAAATTTCTATGACCAGATTCGAAATTTAACTCATATTAACCTATTTTTCACCTAAATCCGAATTTAATAATGAAAAATCCATTTTTCGGGCATAACAAGTCCAAAAATTATGAAAATTTACAGGTTATCTCAAAATAATATATGTGACAACATATCCAAAAATCACTGGAAAATTCGAAGTATAGCTAATTTTAGACCGAAAATGACATTTTTACTCATAAAATCATATTTAAATGTCATTATTGTATAATATGAACAATAAAAATCCGTAAAATTAACCAAAATATCCTAAACCATTTTAGGACCAGAAATATTAACATGCATGAATTTATTTCGTGATATATCATAATAACACAAATTTTAAAAGTTTTATATGTTAATCTTTATAACTCGGAAAAACTTTTAACCGATTTGCATGCAAACAACCATGGCTCTGATACCGATTGAAGGAAAAGTAGATCTATATATACTAACATACTCATATATGTCATAAAATTAATTTGTCATAAAATTAAAGATGGATCTTATGCATGCAAACTAAAATGGTAAGAGAAGAAATCATTTTCTCACCATAATAATTTCGGTCATATTGGGCACTAACAAGATCTCCTTCTTGTTAGTTCTTGAGCTTTCCATTAATGGATGAACATTCTTGACTTCAAATTAGAAGCCCTCCAATTAGTTGCACCCAAGACAATCCCTTAAACCCACAAATAAACATGTACTAGATGTTTGTAATGTAGTTTACCTTAAAATCTATTACTAATACTCATATACTACTTCTAGTAATCTTAGTAATTCATATGAACAATTTGAATCAAATACTCATCTTTTTGATGAAGATTAAGGAGAGAGAAGAGAGAATATTCATGAACATTTTGCATGTTAATTGAATGGTAGTGTAAGAAAAAAAAAAAAGAACCAACACTACTCAATTAAGAGGGAGTGTCACGGTTGGAAGAGCCTAAATTGGCATCATTTCTTTTTCTTTTACTCTTCTCAAAAATAGTAGGTGTGTAAGATGTGTAAGACTAGTTGTAGGTAGGCATCATTATGTTTATTTTATCAAATAAAATAAAACAACCAAAACCCACTAACACACCCTTCATTTTCGGTCCATATACATAAAATGGACTACCATTTTATTTTGTCAATTTGTCATTTGTCACACAATATGTCACATGTAGTATGCTACATGTTATTAATAAATTTTAATGCATATTTATCACATAAATATCATTTCATGAATTAATTAAATTACATACAACAAATTTACTAGTGATACTTGATCACATAAATAAAATGGGTCATATATTTATAATTCACAACTTCTTGTAATTATAATTAACCATTCATTCTTATCTTTATTGTTTCTCAAACAATAGATAATTTTAGCAACAAAGCATTTTATTACTAAAATAATCTTATTTAATCCCATTACAATAAGATATCAATATTCTCTCTCTCACAAATCGAATTGTTCAATTTTAAGGAATTAATTAATCTGTATCGGTATACAACTAATTAACCTTTTCAATTAAGTGAATCTTCCTTTAGGTGTGACCTCAAGGGATCAATGATCACCACCGTAAACGACAAGAATAATGTCAAACTCTAGCCAGCCAATCATTACCGATATGTGTGGACCAGTTGACTATATATGTAATGTATCATCCCTTCCGTATTCTTGGCATGAGATTTAATAATGATATTTAAATCATGTGATCGCACTATTGTTGAGGACACATTTCCCAACACTGACAACGTGCTCCTCCCTTTTACTTAGCACACTTAAGCGAAGTTCTACTCGTTACACTAATCATCCCGCCAATCCATGGCCGGGGCAGCCTCAACCCGAAGGTGAGTAAACACACACTACATTACCAAAAGGTAATGTCTGCCTCAACATATAGTTCAGTAATATCCACCAGATGGCCTGCAGACAAATATGGGGCCTACCTCGAGTAAACACGATAAATATCGTCTGCCAGAATAAATCTGTTCAACCACTCCACATTACTATAAGTAATGTCTGCCAGAATAAATCAGTTAATACTAAAACAATACTCCACCACAATATAACCAACATATACAATATAATTCTCCCTTCCAACATTTTCAATGATATCAACCGACAAAATTCTCATATGATCAATTCATTTTAATAAAAGCCATCCAATAAACCAAATATTATCGAGTAAGAGTTGAGTAGGATTTATCCCTACCTGATAAGCAATTCCAATTAAGCAGCTCAAGCAATCCAATAAATAAAGCAATCTGATCCGATTATAATTCTTCACAACCGTCACCTAATCAAAATATTATAATTCAATTCAATTATTTATTTATTCCTTTTATTTAACTATTCAAACTAATTATTTATTTTAATTATTAAAGGTTTACGATAACTAAAAACCCGATTCAATTGAAACCCGAGTATCCCAAAATAGTCAATTAAAAACCCGTTCACAAAACACACAAACACCACCCAATACACGGTTTAGAAACCGTTACCAACACCCCTCATAAAACCCACTAAACACGACACCACAAGCCACCACGACCATCCCTAGTTCCGCCACCTCCTAGCCCAAACCACGACGAGCACCCACGACCAAAACCACCAGCCAACCCGCCACCAGCAGCTCCCAAAACACTCTGCCCTAACAGTCCTCTTCAAACCGACACAACCAACACCACTCCCTCACTCACCACCTTACACCACCACCACGACCACCAGTGGCCACCACCGTGGTCTCCCTTGACCCACGGTGGTCCCACCACTGACCACGACCACTCACGGTAGCCCACAACCTCCCAGAAACGACACCAACAACCCCTCAAACCCTTCCCCCTATTCAGCGATTTACGGCCACCACCAGCACCAACCAGCACCAACCACCCTTCCAACACCACCAACCTAGCCGACTACCTTCCCCCATCACAACCCTACCATGCCCAGGTCAAGACTCGGCTGAATAAGGGTTCAATTACTCCCTACAACCCCCACGACCTAAACCTGTAACCCCTCTGACCAGCCACCTTTAACCGCCCCAAAAACCACCCTAGCAAAGTCAACGACTGTCAAATAAGGTCAGGTCAAAATCTCGGCAATCCAAGGTTTCCCTAGGTCCAAATTTCAAGTCCTATGGTGGTCTATAGATGTCATACTGTCGTCTTAAAGATGCTTGCACAATTAAGTATAAAATCGATTTAGGATGAGTAGTTACCTCGAGTCGATTAATTGGTTTTTGTTAATTCCTTCTTCTTCCGTCTCTTAAAGTTCCTCCTCTTAATTTGTGATTTATTTCTCAGATTTAACATGGCTTTTATAGTGTAAGATTAGAGAGAAAGCGAGGTCAATTAGGAAACTATTACAATTTACCTTATTCTAATTAGTATAGGAATTGCCATTACTATTATTATTATTATTATTATTATTATTATTATTATTATTATTATTATTATTATTATTATTATTATTATTATTATTATTATTATTATTATTATTATTATTATTATTATTATTATTATTATTATTATTATTATTATTATTATTATTATTATTATTATTATTATTATTATTATTATTATTATTATTATTATTATTATTATTATTATTATTATTATTATTATTATTATTATTATTATTATTATTATTATTATTATTATTATTATTATTATTATTATTATTATTATTATTATTATTATTATTATTATTATTATTATTATTATTATTATTATTATTATTATTATTATTATTATTATTATTATTATTATTATTATTATTATTATATATTATTAATCTTACCATAACTAGGATTTCCTCATACAATATTTACTAATTTATTATTGCCATAACTTTATTACTATTATTAATATAATTATTATTACCTTTATATATTATTATTTCCATATTATATTATTATTAATTCCCGATACAAATCCCGATCACACCCATACTAGATGAACCATAAATTAGGCTCAACTAACAATGGCACACGGCCCAATGCTAAATATTAGCGAAACCCAATTCCCGACTTGGATACTTAATTTATTATTTAATTAACGTCTTATTGTAATTATTATTAGAAACGTCCTTAATTAATTATCAAATGACATAAATTATTCTCATAAATTATTATCAAAATAACGGGTATTACAGTCTTCTCCCCTTAAAATGAACTTCGTCCCGAAGTTCGCCCACAACTTCTACCATAACACTTATAAACATCCTCATAACTAAGCACCATCCAACGCAATCATCCATTTACGATTATCAATCACACCAATCTTATCACAAGGTATCACAAAAATAACTCAAAACATTCATAGTATTACACTATCTACCCGGACAATGATGTGCATCATGGCTTCGGGCGGTGCGCCCTCATCGAGTTTGGCGGAGGTGAGGAGCGAGAATGCTTTCGTCAGGCTCGCAAACTTGAGCGGGCATTCTATAACAATGACTCTTCGAGACTCTGGTTAGATCATGATGACCAGTGGGTAGGCCGATATTTATGGGTTGCGAATGAATCTGACCGTCTCCTACTACTTCCGATTCTGCACCGCCAAGGTCACATTGCCGAGCAGGGGACAATGCCATTGCAATGGGAAAACGACTGTGTGGATTGGCTGAAGGTGAAAGAGACATATATTGTGATATTGTCTCTGAATTCCAGAGGATAGGGTAACAAAAAACATATGCGGATTTTTTTCTTTAGCTTGATATTTTAATGTACTCCTAAAAATCTAAGTCATTATAATAAAAGTTTGATATTTTTCTGGTGATATTGTCTCTGAATTCTAGAGGATGGGGTAAAAAAAACATAAATAATTAAACTTTAATTCAAACCACCACCATAATCCAAATACAACTTACAATGCCAGATAATAATTAAAGACTTAATTATTAGAATCTGATGAAGTATTAGGATACTCATTATGAATTTCGGTATAGAGCAAGTCGTAGATCGGCCCTTCATTATCACCGGGAAGCGCAGGTGGAATGGCCTCTCTCTCCCATGACATAGGTACGGTGGCAAGAATGTGATGCTTCCTGCAATGTTTCAGCAGATGATGATCAAGATGGGTCGCAACCCATAGATAAGGGTCTTGTTGTTTATCATCCGAATAGAAGTCCTCTTTCCCCGCATCTTCCCCTGCAAATTTAGACCCTAATTTTCTTGCCTGACGAAAACTATCATGGCACTTGGCTTCGTCAAATACGATAAAAGCGAAGCCTATAAAACCTTGCTTGTTTGTAGACACAGGGTACACTTTTTTAACCGCGGTGAAACCGGATTTATGAGGAATTTGCGTCAACCACCCAAAATTAGGGTTTAAACCCTTTCCATTCACACCATAACGAACCGGGAGATTATGGAGAATGCAAGTAAAAGGCTGTGCGTAACGAGAATGTGATTGTAGCGCCGATACACCAGCCATATTTTTTTTAGAGAGAAATTTAGAAAGAAATTAAAGAGTAAATGTTTGATAATTTAGAAGTTGACCTAAAACATTATGATGACATATTTATAGAATTATTTTGGTCAAATTGAATATTATTGGTCAAATTGAATATTTATTAAAGTTCAGTTTTGAATGCAGTAATCAAATTGAAAAATCTAATCAAATACTGACAACGGTTGAATTGAAAAACTGTTATCTCAAAATAGAAAATAATAACGGTTACAAAAAATCCGTAGCTATAACATAACAACGGGTAACAAAAACCGTTGCTCGTGTTAATTTAGTAACGGTTTTCGAAATGCCGATATCTTAAACTGGTAACGGTTTTCTAATAACCGTTGATAAGAGTGATTCTATAACGAGTTTTTGGAAACCGTTAAATTTTTTTGACAACGGTTTGTTAAGAAGCCGTTGTAAAATTATAACAACAACGGTTTTCGAGGGAAACTGTTATTCCTATTAGCGCGGTCTAGGTTTCCGCCAATATTTGGAAAACGGTAGTCTAAGTGTCATTATTAAATGCATTAAACCGTTGTGATACGCTCCTTATTGATTGCCAGATTTGGCGTAGTGAAACGAATGAGGGAAGTAAACTAGGGGAATGTTGACTAGAGTTATGTGAAATAGAAGTGAGGAATCGTCGAGATGTATGATACTATCATGAGGGTGTGAGTTAATGCTTATATAAGAATTTCAAGAGGACATGTTAGCCATGAGTTTTGATGAATTAAGGGAATAAGAAGTTGGTAGGGTATTTGCACGATATGAAATTTTGGTGGGGAGTTAGGTGACGATACAATTAAGGATAGAATTGGAATGAATGTTGATGTAATTTTGTTGTTGGGTTTTATGTTCGTTATTTGGGATGTTAACCGAAATAGAAATGAGCTGTGATAATTAGAGTTGAGTGTAAGAGATTTGTTATACGAACAATGGTCGTATTGAGGTGTTGTCCGTAGTGGTTAAGAGTGATGATAGATAAGAAACATAGCCATTCTAAAGAGGTTGATTTGGTAGAGGCCGGATTGATATGTATGGTTGTGAGGCATTATAAGATGTCCTTATAGGAGGTGGTCGCTAGTGGCTGAGTATTAATGGTATGGTTACATTTGTTAGGAGGTGATAGTTATGCGAATGGGAGAATGTGATATGAGGGGTATACGAGTTAAACTCGGGCGAGAGGTAACCTTTATCCAGTGGTAACTTACGTCATCAGGATTGGTTAGGTAAATTCGATTATGGGTCTTTGATTTGTGTAAGTGTTTATGTGAGGTTCTAACCTCACGCGTGGTAGTATAATGCAATAGTCATGAAGCTGTTATCTGAATGTTCTCAAATATATGTTGGGTACGGTGGCCTAATGGGATGATATTCAAAAGTGATAATTTAGGTTATCTGGCATGGCTAGTTATACTTGTATATGTATTCATGATATATGTAAGTGATAGTGTGATGTTCCGACCTCATGAGCAATATTATGGATGACATTCGTAAGGTTATTATCTGTTTATTCCGTATGATTTGTTGCGTTGTGATCTAGTTGAGCGGTTTTAAGGAAGTTTTCTTGTCAAGGAAGTTGTACTGAGTCAGTGTATATGGGATTGTATAAGTTTCGATGATTATCGATGTGGTTGTTCTGCCTTGGGTGGCGATCTGGTCATGGTACTTCGTGTTGTGATGCGGGTACTTACGAGCTGCAGTGCGGCTGTTGGTGGCGGTGTTGCGATGTCGTCATCGGTTGTGGTGGAGAAGACGAGATATTTATGAGACAAGTTTTCGAAAATGTGTACCAGTTATATAGATTGTTGTTTTGTTTACTTCCGTTTCCTGTGAGTTTCGGTTAGGACATATAGACTGTTGTTTTGTTTATTAATGTTTCTTACTAGTTTTGGCTTGGAAGTGACGGTAGAGTATGATATAGAAGAGAGTTGCGTATGTTTCCGTTGTTGTCATGGTATAGTGATATTCTGTTGATGGGACAAAGTTGCAAGAGGTTATTGGAGTACTTTTGATCTTCTTTTAGAGGAGGCATTGGTTGACATAGTAATGGCAAGTGATTTGTGGAATATGTGTTGTACTGAACTGGAAGCTGCAGGTGGTTCATAATCTCTTATTGGGACAAGGAGTACAGGGTGTTGGAAATTAGTATCATGTTAAGTTATGGATGAGTTTGCGGTAATAAAAGAGAGAACTTGGGGATCTAGTGAGATTGTGTGTAACAATTTTGGATCGTGAGTTATGATTATGGAGATAAGTGTGTGTATAGAGGAGTATGTCGTTTTGCGGTAATGTTGAAGAGTTGGTGAAGTGGTTTTGTTGAGGATTTTATGGTATTGTTAGATAGAGTGCAGAATAATTTGAGGTATGAGAACTGTTAGAGAAAGAGAGCCCTGGATATAGTAATTGTTGTAGGTGTTGAGATTATAGTCGGTTATCGTTGACATTCGGTGGTGATGAGGATTATGGGAAGTATATCAAAGGATCTAGTATTAGTGGGTTACGAGGAGGTAACATTTATCTTAAGAGGATTAGAATGCAACAAAGCTGTACATGTTGCGGTATATTTGGATGTTTAAGCCTTGGTGTAGAATAATGGAGTTGTACATGTTGTACAAAGTTGTACATGTTGCAGTGCTTGTATTAATATGTCGTTTATGAGTGTAAGAATAATTCGATAGTGTTGACAGTTGGGTGATGATGTTTATGAGTGTGAGTAAATTTCGAGGACGAAGTTCTTTTTAAAGGTGGTAGATGTAACATTCCGTTTGGTGGTTGATCTTGCTTGGTGGATTGTCTTGATATTGGATTTTCTAGTGGATAATATGATAGTGAGACGGAGATAACGTCATTTGTGGATGGTATTCGGTAGTGTATGGAGTTAGTGTCGAGAAGCTATAATGTAGTTGATAGGATATCAAGAGCCATGTTGTGGAGGTAGGCATAGTTGGTGGAGTGAGTGTTAGGAGTTCCTGTTTTATAGGTTGTGTAATTCTACGGTTTTCTATGTCTATAGGTACTCTATCGAGTGGGGCTTACTCTGTCGAGTAAGTATGTTTGGTTTACGAAACAGTGTTATGACTGATGGGTACTCGATCAAGTAAGTTGGGGACTCGATCGAGTAAGTGTCACTCGATCGGGTAAGTTACTTACTTGATCGAGTAAGTTAGATTTACGGATTGTTTTGGTCGGGATTTGTTAATAACGCGTGATTCATATTTAAAGGTTTTCGTCACTTTATTCATCACTTTAATTATCTTTTCTAAAAACCTCGAAAGAGAGAAAACAAGTTACGTTGCTTTTATTCTTCGCGTTGCTATCAAATCCCAAGGGCTAAGGTTGTCGGATCGTCATGTTCTTTACGTCGTTGAGTTCTTCGTGTCGTGGGTAAGAACCTTGTATGATTTTATACCGTTTCGTTGATTTTGTTTAAAACCCTAATTGGGTGATTTGGGGGTTTTGGGAGTATTTTGATACTAGATGGTGATTTTATGATTGTGTATTTGATAGGAGATGATTTCATAGATGAACTTTGCTGATTAGCTGCTTTGTGACGATCTCGTGATTGCTTATTCCAGGTAGGGTTTCCCTACTCGGTTATTGGTTACATAATTGTGATGGTAATTGTGTTTATTGTTGATCTATAACATATTTGTTTTGTGTTGGAGTTGTTGTTGCATAATTGATAGTTTAATTGTTTGTGGTTCTTGAGGTGCGTCCTCGGTTGAGTGGAGTCACTTGCAGAAGTGGCTTCACGCCCTTGATTCGCCCTCTGTGGAACCCACCAGAGGAGGGGATGTGCACATTAAGGAACATGGGTTATCGCTCCCATGAGATGAGCGGGGCTTAGTTGGGTATGGCTACGGTCCCCCACTGGCGGGGCGGAATACCTGTTGCGATGGGTATTCTGGCAGGACTTCACACTTTTGTGTGTATTCAGGTGTGTGGAGTTGTGACGGAGTTTGGGTAATGTGTGTGTTGTATTTTATGTATTGTGTTTTGTGTAATCAGTAACTGACCCCGTTTAAATGTTTTTAATACTGTGGTAATCCATTCGGGGTGGTGAGAAGTTGTCTAGCAGGTATTCCAGGGATGCGCGCGGGATTAGCCGGGGATGGAGTCGCCACGAATTTGATAGTGGTCTTCCGCTGTGTCATCATAATACTTTTGTTACTTTAGTTGTAGTTTGGTTTTAGAACAGTTGTACTTTACTTTACAGTTGGTTTTGTTATGTAATCACTTAAACTTATCTATTAAAGTACATTCTTTTATGGTCTATTTGATATTCATTGCCTCGGGTAACAGAGATGGTAGAACTTTCATGCATTGGGTGGTCTTGGTAAGGCACCTTGGTGTATGGGGGTGTTACAAAGTGGTATCAGAGGGACGATTTGGGAACCTCTAACTAATGAACCGAATGAATCTAAAGAGTCAAAATAAAATGAACCCAGGTAGGAGTTGTTAGGAGCTAATGCAAAGGCTTTGAAGACGTCTTAAAGTCGCGATCTTGCCCTACAACTTTAAACCGGTCACTGTGGGGTGTCATGGGATCGCTATGTGTCTACTAATATTCTATTGCATATGTTGGATGAATATGTATATATGAATTTGTTGGATGAATGGTATGTGGTTGAATGGAGGATGTGGTGGAAAGGATGAAAGTAATCGTATATGGTAATATGATTCGTCGTTAAGCTACTTGTTTACTGTTATTTCATATGCATATGTTGGATAAACTGTATGATAGATGATTTAGTGGAAAAGGTGAAGTAATGTCGTTATAATGATTTCATGATTTAAGCATGGTTATATGGCGGAAGTGAATTTTTATAATGTTGTTATGCTAGAAACACATGAACGGATAATTTGATGTTATATATTATGTTGTTGTTCTTACGTAAAGTTATAGAATAAAAGCATGTGGGTAATACATGATTGACAAGTTGAATAATATATGTGCATGATGAATGTTGTTGCTTGGCTTTTGAAGATAGTAACATGTGGTTAGGGATACTGGTTTTATGAGCATTGAGTTGTTTTTGTTTACTTTGTTGTTATTTAAGTTGTTTGGAAGTAAAAATCAAATAGTTATGTTGTCCGATTACAGCAAAATTGTCTTTAAACTATTATAACTTGAGATGTATATATGATTTTGATGTGATTCCAATTGGCGGTGATAGCTTGTTCTTTTACGATTCTAACGATAGGTCACACGCCCAAAATGACAAAGAAACGAGTGAGATATGACCGTTTTACGAAAATTGGACAGTGCTGAGAAATGCGTAAGGGTACTCGATCGAGTGGCCCTTACTCGATCGAGTGTACCTCTTGTTACTCGATCGAGTAGCCCTGGTAATTCATTATATGTGCTTCTGACCTTCATCTACTCGATCGAGTAGGCTGTACTCGATATAGTGACCCCTGTTTTGGGTCATATGCTTATCTTTTCACCTCGTCGCATATCTTATTTAATTGAAAGGTGTCCTTTTGCTTCTTTATGCATTGTTTTACTGATGTGTTGGTCTTGATGCGTAAGTTACCCACTCTTATGATGTAAGTGAAGCACCTTATGGTGGTCATGAGTTTGGTGGGGAGGACCTGAGTTATATGTGGTTGTGATGGATGGTGGAAAAAGAAAAAGGGAGGTTAATGAGCTTATTGAGGCATGGAGCATGTTTTGTGAGATGTTTTGAGTGATATGATGGCGTGTTGAGTAATGTAAAATTAAGTGAATATGGGTAAGCGGGTGATGTCAGTTTATGGAACGTGAGAATGAAAAGACTGAAATGAGGGATGCAAATGGTGGTAACTTGGGATGTTTAAGGATTATGAAGGTAGTTATAACAGGGTTGGTTAAGAATATATGTAATGGAAATGTCGTTCTAGATAGATGGAAAAGGATGGTGTATAAAGAGCTTAGATTGAGTTATGTTGTAACGTGGATTTGTAGATAGTGAGTGAGTTTGGGGAATTTGGTTTATTAAGAGGTGAACCTAGTGTGTGATTTCCTTCGGCAATTAACGGTATGAAATGAGTTTTGGTTCCTAGAAAAATATAAAAAAAATTGGAGAATAAACTTTGCTTGTGTGGACGGATTGGTGACAAGTGTGAGGGATAACATGATGAGAGAAGATTCATGGTAAGAAAGAGTGATATGATACTGATATGAAATAAAGGGATTTGAGTTTTGGAGCAATGAGAAGATAACAGGAGCACTAAAGAGTTAGGTAGAAGGAATAAGGAGTTGAATTGTTAACTGATTTTGTCGAGTGTAAAAAGAAAAGAATGATGGGAGTAAACTAGGAGAATGTTGACTGGAGTTACGTGATATAGAAGGAATCTATGAGATGTATGATACTATCATGAGGATGAGAGTTAATGGTTATATAGGAGTTTCAGGATAACATGTTAGTCATGAGTTTCAAGAAATTAAGGGAGTACGAAGTTGGTAGAGTATCAGCACGATATGAGATTTTGGTGGAGAGTTAGATGATGATACAATTAAGGATAGTATTAGGAAGAATGTTGAGGTAAATTTCATTGGTGGATTTGATGTTCGTTATTTGAAATGTTAACCGAAGATAGGAAAGGAACTGTTATATTTAGAGGTGAGTGTAACAGATTTGTTATATGAACATTGGTGGTGTTGTGGTGTTGTCACTAGTGGTTAAGGGTGATGATAGATATGAAAGATAGAAATTCTAAAGAGGTTGATTTTGTAGAGGCCGGATTGATATGTACGGTTGTGAGGAAGTATAAGATGTGGTCATAGGAGGTGGTTGCTAGTAGTTGAGTATTAGCAGTATGGTTATATTTGGCAGGAGGTGATGGTTATGCGAATGGGAGAATGTGTTATGAGGGGCATACGAGTTAAGCTCGGGCGAGAGGTAAACTTTATCAGGTGGTAACTTACGTGATCAGGATTGACTAGTTGGATGTGATTATGGGTCTATGATGTGTATAAATGTTCGTGTGAGGTTCTGACCTCACGAGAAGTGGTATGGTGTGATAGTTATAAAGTTGTTATCTGAAGGTTCTGTAATATATGTTGGATACGATAACCTAATGGAATGATATTCAAAAAGTAATAATTTGAGTGATTTGGCATGGCTAGTTATACTTGTATGTTTATTCATGATATATGTTACTCCGTGAAAAAGGTATGGATGATATTCATGAGTTTCTTATCTGTTTATTCCGTGTAATATGTTGCGTTGTGATCTAGTAAAGCAGTTTTGAGTAGTTTTCTTGTCCGGAAGTTATACTGAGTCAGTGTTTATGGAAATTATGTAAGTTGCGATGACTATCGATGTGGCTGTTGTGCCTCGGGTGGTGATCCGGGAACGGTACTTCGTCTTGTGATGCAGGTATTTTCGCGCTGCGATGCAGTTGTTGGTGGCGGTGTTGCGATGCCGTCATCGGTTGTGGTGGAGTAGGAGGGATGGTTACGATACGAGTTTTCGAAAGTACATACCAGTTATACATAGATTGTTGCTTTGTTTACTGCTGTTTCCTGCTAGTTTTGGTTTGGACAGATAGACGGTTGTTTTGTTTATTAACGTTTCTTACCAGTTTCAGATTGGGAGTGAGGGTAGAGTATGGTATGGAAGAGAGTTGTATATGTTTCCGTTGTTGTCATGGTATAGTGATATCCAGTGGATGGGATACAGTTGCGAGAGGTTGTTGGAGTACTTGTGATCTTCTGTTAGTGGAGGCACTGGTTGACATAGTAATGGCAAGTGATTTGTGGAACATGTGTTGTACTGATCTGGAAGCTGCAGGTGGTTCATAATCTTTTATTGGGACAGTGAGTATATGGTGTTGAAAATTAGTATCATGTTAAGTTGTGGTAATAAAAGGGAGAACTTGAGGATCTAGTGAGAGTGTGTGTAACAATTGTGGATCGTGAATTGTGATTATGGAGGTAAGCGCATGTATAGAGGGGTATGTCATTTTGCGGTAATGTTGAAGAGTTGGTGTGGTGATTTTGCTGAGGATTTAATGGTATAGCTTGGATGGAGTGCAGAATGAGTTGAGGAAGGAGGACTGTTAGAGGAAGAGAGACCTTTTTATAGGAATGGTTGTAGGTGTTGAGGTTCTAGTCGGTTATCGTTGACATGCGATGGTGATGAGAATTTTGGGAAGTATAGCAAAGGACTTAGTATTAGTGGGTTACGAGGACGTAACACTTATCTTAAGAGGGGTAGGATGACACAGCTTGATGGTTGTACATGTTGCGGAATAATTGGAAGTTTGAGCCTTGACGTAGAATAAAGGATGGATTTGTATTGTGGTTGATATTGTTAAAAGGTGATGGTGGTGCTTGTAGTAGTGTGATGTTTAGGAGTGTGAGAATACTTCGATAGTGTTGACAGTTGGATGATGATGTTATGAGTGGGAGTAAACTTCGAGGACGAAGTTCCTTTTAAGGGTGGTAGAATGTAACACTCCGTTTGATGTTTATAAGTGTCTTGATATTGGATTTTCTAGTGGATAATATGTAGTGGGATGAAGTTAGCGACGTTGGTGGATGGTATTTGGAAGTGTATGGAGTTAGTGTCGACAGACTATGATGTGGTGGATACGATATCGTGAGCCATGTTGTGTAGGTAAGCATAGTTGGTGGAGTTGGTGTTAAGTGTTCACGTTTTATAGGTTGGGGTTTTGTTTTGAGGTCTTAGTTGCGTTGTTGTGTCTTGATCGAATTAGTATGTTTGTTTTGAGTATGGGTTGAACATCGAGGACGAATTTCCTTTTAAAGAGGGAAGACTGTAATACTAGGGTTTTCTATGTCTATGGGTACTTTATCGAGTGGGGCTTACTCTGTCGAGTAAGTATGTTTGGTTTATGAAACGGTGTTCTGACTGATGGGTACTCGATCGAGTAAGTTGGGGACTCGATCGAGTAAGTGTCACTCGATCGAGTAAATTACTTACTCAATCGAGTAAGTTAGTTTTACGGGTTGTTTTAGTCGGGATTTGTTAATAATGCGTGATTCATATTTAAAGGTTTCCGTCACTTTATTCATCACTTTTATCTTTTTTAAAAACCTCTAAAGAGAGAAAACAAGTTACGTTGCTTTTGTTCTTCGCGTTGCTATCAAATCCCAAGGGCTAAGGTTGTCGGATCGTTGTGTTCTTTACGCCATTGAGTTTGTCGTGTCGTGGGTAAGACCTTTGCATGATTTTTTTACCGTTTCGTTTATTTTGTTTAAAACCCTAATTAGGTGATTTGGGGGTTTTGGGAGTATTTTGATACTAGATGGTGATTGTATGATTGTGTATTTGATAGGAGGTGATTACGTAGTGGAACTTTGCTGATTAGCTGCTTTGTGACGATATCGTGATTACTTATTCAAGGTAGGGTTTCCCTACATGGTTATTGGTTTACATAATTGCGATGGTAATTGTGTTTATTGTTGATCTATAACATATTGGTTTGGTGTTGGAGTTGTTGTTACATAACTGATTGTGTAATTGTCTGTGGTTCTCGAGGTTCGTCCTCGGCTGAGTGGAATCACTTGCGGGAGTGGCTTCACGCCCTTGATTCGTCCTCTGTGGAACCTGCCACAGGAGGGGATGTGCACATTAAGGAACATGAGTTATCACTCAGATGGGATGAGTGGGGCTTAGGTTGGTACGGCTACAGTCCCCCACTGGCGGTGTGGAATACCTGTTGCAATAGGCATTCTGGCAGGACTACACACTTTAGTGTGTAGTCAGGTGTGTGGAGTTGTGACGGAGTTTGGGTAATGTGTTTGTTGTATCTTCTGTATTGTGTTTTGTGTAATCGGTTACTGACCCCGTTTAAATGTTTTAAAAACTGTGGTGATCAATTCAGAGGTAGTGAGTAGTTGTCTAGTAGGTATTCTAGGGATGCGCGCGGGATTAGCTGGGGATGGAGTCATCACGAATCTGATAGTGGTTTTCCGCTGTGTCATCATAATACTTTTGTTACTTTAGTTGTAGTTTGGTTTTAGAACAGTTGTACTTTACTTTACAGTCAGTTTTGTTATGTAATCACTTAAACTTATCTATGCTCTTTTATGGTCTATTTGATATTCATTGCCTTGGGTAACCGATATGGTTGCACTTTCATGCATTGGGTGGTCTTGATAAGGCACCTTGGTGTATGGGGGTGTTATAGGTTGGGTTTGAACTTCGGGGACGAAGTTCGTTTTTAAGGAGGGAAGACTATAATACTACGGTTTAATGTGTTGTTGGGTACTCTATCAAGTAAGGCTTACCCTGTCGAGTAAGTAAGTTTTGGCTTCGAAACAGTGTACTGCTGATGGGTACTCGATCGAGTAGGTGTCACTCGATCGAGTAGAGGCACTCGATTGAGTAAGTCAATTTTACGGGTTGTTTCGCCGGGTTTTGATAGCAACGTGAGAATGTTATATAAAGTTATTTTATCAATTCCTTTTTACTTTTTCACTATTTCTAAACAATTTACAAAAGTGAAAAGTTACATAACTTCCCCTTCTCTCATTGCTATCAAATCCTAAGGGCTAGAGTCGTCGGATCGTTGAGTTCTTTACGCCGTTGAGACCGTCGCATCGTGAGCAATATTCTAGTATGATTTTTATGTCGTTTCATTAATTTTAGTTGAAACCCTAATTGGGTATTTTGGGGGTTATGGGAGTACTGTGGTTGTTAGATAGTAATTATATGATTGTGTGATTATAGAAGGGGATTTCGTAGAAGAGCGGTTTTGAATAGCTGATTGTGATGATCTTGGTGATTGCCTTTCCAGGTAGGGTTCCCTACTCAGTTAATGGTTACACTGTATTTGATGGTTGATTTTTGTTGGTTGTTTACTGTTGTTGATCTTATCGTGTTGGAATTGGTGATTGGTAATTGTTGGTGTATAGCTTGTTGATTGCGTTTGTTTGTGGTTTGCGAGGCGCGTCCTCGGCTGAATGGAGTCACTTGCGGGAGTAGCTTCACGCTCTTGATTCGCCCTTTGTGATTCCCATCACAAGGCGGATGTGCAGATTAAGGAACTTGGGTTTTCGCTTGGAGTTGATGAGCGGGGATTTGATGGAAACGGCTGCGGTCCCCCACTAGCGGTGTGGAATATCTGTTGCGATGCATATTCTGGCAGGGCTACACACTTTAGTGTGTAGTCAGGTGTGTGGAGATGTGACGGAGTTGGGTGATCGTATATATTGTTGTCTGTTTATCTTGTATTGTGTAATCAGTAACTGGTCCCGTTAATTGTTTTAAAAACTGTGGTGATCTATTCGGGCATGGTAAGCAGTTATTGAGCAGGTATGAGATGGATTGCGTGAGGGATAGCTGGGATTGAGTCACTAGATGTCACTAGACTCTTCCGCTGTGTCGTAGATGTAATACCCGTCCTTTTAAGGACCCGTTGACCGACCTTGACCGTCCTTAGATACATGTATTGACCTTTGGAAACAGTACGAGCGATGTCTTATGACGGGGGTAAGCTATGTGTGTGTGGTACTCGATCTATTCGAGGTTACTCGATCGAGTAGCTTGGGAGCTCGATCGAGTAGGGGTCACTTGATCGAGTAAGTTAGTTACTCGATCGAGTAGCGTGTTTACAGCGAGGATTTATATATCGTGTTTTGAGAAACCGCAAATCATTCCCACCTCTCTTCCCTAAACCTAAATGTCGTCTCTCCTTCTTCCCTTCATTATAGTTTCTTCCATGGGAGCCTTTGAGGATGCTTGTGCCATAAGGAGGGGTTGTTTGAGTCGGGTAGCGGTATTGACGCCGGAATGCTATGCGTAGGTATATCATCGTCATCATCATCATTATCGTTGTTGATTTCACTTAGGGTTATAGTGGTTGTAATGGATGATTGTACAGTTCGTATAGGTGTATTACTTGGTTGATTGATGTCATGTGCTCGGACGTGGAATCGCTACGGTTGGCTAAATGTAGGTTCGCCTACTCAGTACTGTTGATTGTCTAGAGTGTCTTTTGATATGGTCTGGTTATAATGTCGGTATGGTTGATTGATTATTTTGGTGTTGTGTTGTTTTGTTTGTCGTTGTTGTGGTGCAGCTGACTGTGTTTATTTGTCTTTGGTTTTCGAGGTGGGTCCTCAGCTGAGTGGAGTCACTTGCGGGAGTGGCTTCAAGCCCGTAGTTCGCCCTCCGTGGAACCTGCCACGGGAGGGGATGTGCACATTAAGGGACATGGTTTTATCGCTCGGTATGATGAGCGAGGATTTGGTGGGTACGGCTGCGGTCCCCCACTGGCAAGGCTGGTCCAGTGGACAGTCGGTGATGGAGATTGGTTAGAGGAGATGTGATGTGTATGTTCTGTTATGCATGTGTTGTATCTGTGGTGGTTGGTGTGTTTCTTCAGTTACTGACCTTGTGTGGTTGTCTTGTTGTTTGTTTTTATTGTGTCTGCCGTGATCCCTTATGGTGAGCAGTCAGTCTTAGCAGGTTGTGATCTGGATGTCAGCTGAGTGCTTGGCGAGATGAGTCTTTCACGAGTACGGCAGAAGTAGCTTCCTAGTGGTCTTGAGTTGTATCTTTTATATGTCGGTAGTTTTGTTAATCACTTGTAATGTAACCTAAATGTTCTTTTATCGACATTTGATTATTACTGTCCTCGGGCAACCGAGATGGGATGCCCTTATAGCTAGCGAAGGTCTGGTTAAGGCTCCTTAGTATATGGGGGTGTCAGAAAGTGGTATCAAAACCAATATCGTGGAACCTGTAACAAATGAGCCTAATGTTCGTAGTGAGTCTAATAAAATGAACCTGGTGTATGTATATTGGGAGCCCCAGCTGATGCTAGATTTTGGGTGAGTAGGCGCCCTCATTTCAAGATCATGGCCCCATTATGCTTAAGCCAGTCACCGGGTATGGGAATGTTGAGGCGAAAAATTTGGTGCCTAGTGTGTATAATGATTGTGTTAGAAATGTTTGTGATGGAGTTTATATGGATGCTAGCATGTATAACTGTGATTAGACTGTGAAGGTCTATGGTTGAGTGGAAATGTGAATGCAAGTAATGGAAGTGGTAATATCTTTATAATACGTGACAGTGTGGTGAGATGTGGTGGTAGTGCTGCTTTCTAAAATCGTTCTGTGTGCAGTAGTATAAAGAAGTTGTGAGTCTTGTATGTGGTAATAATGGTAATTAGCAAGTTTTGATTTTTGTTGTAATGGTTATCAAAATAGTATGTGGTGAATGTGATAGATGAATGGTTGAATTCTTCCGCAATATGGTATAATTAAGTTGAGTAAGCTAGTTGATAATCGTTGTGTCATGGTCAAATTATTGGTAAGTTGGATGATAAAGAAAGGTTAAATGTTAGATGTATGTTTAGAGCGATATGATTAGAAGTTATTTTGTTGTAATCACAATTATATGATTAGAAGTAAAAGAAACGTGTTGAAAGTATGCATGAGAAAGCTAAAAGTTTAGTCTTTTGGTTGCGTAGTGGTTATTATAGAATGAATTGAAAGAGTTAAATGAAGTAATATGTTTGTTAGAAATGATATGATGTGCTTGTGTAGTAGTAATTCGTCGCGAATGAATTTAATAATCTGTGACGATTTCCGAATTTATTTTTGGAATCGACACGCGTTGCTGTTTTGCAGGAATCTTTAGTTAAACCCATAATTTCTGACCGTGTACCTAGCGTTACTTGACCGAGTACGAGTGCCTACTAGACCGAGTAGACCTCATTCGATCTAGTTTAGGAGTTATGAGATCGAAAAGTTGGATCTGCCAACGAAAAACTCAATCGAGCAACTCCAACTCGGATGAGTGGAGGCCACTCGATCGAGTAACATACTTACTCGATCGAGTAAGCTGCTACAGTACCGCTATATAACGGGGTCTTATACCCTTTTTCCTAATTCTTTTCTTCTTCATCCTTTATTCAACAAAACCCTAAAATCCATATACTTCTCTCTTGTGCCTCAATCCTTGTTGTTGGGTGTTTGAATCTTAGTGTTTTATTTGCTTAATTTGTTCTCTTTGCTTATCAATCAATCAAGGTATGAAGGCTTAACCTATTTTGATGTTTTTGATTAATTAGAAGCATGTAGGGTGTTGGTAATTGCTGAAAAATCGATTTATATGAGCCAAATCTTGCTTGCAATTGTTGAAATATGATCAAATTGCTTCAAATTTGCTGAATATTGTTGTTTGCTATGCAAAAATCGAAACAAATTGGAGGTTTATGTGACTCTAAATTTCTAGGGTTTGAGAATTTGAATAGAATTTTGATTGTCTTTTGTATGTAGAAAGGGAAAATTTGGGTAATGTATGTTATACATATCATGTTTAGAGTTGATTTTGATGATTCTCACTCAAAATTTTGTCTTAAAACTCCGTCTTAAAAGTGCCCCAACTTGAAATTCGTCTTACATTATTGTGAAATTTGATTATGTATGAAGTTGTTTTGAAGGTATAATTTCCAAAAGAGGTAGTAGTGATGTTAATTGATGTCGTACTTGTCAAAAATTTTTACAGCTGTAAGACCGTCTGAAGATACATTTCAGAGTTTTTACTTATAATTTCTGGATTGATGGTGAAAGTGTGTACTTAGTAGCTTTATTCCATGATCATACATGATTGTTTTACATGTTTTCAAATATATATGGTTTGTATATTTAAGTCATGTGTTGAAAACATATGCCGAGACCAACCGTGGGAACCCGTCACTGCAAGAGGGGGAGGGCTTCTGAGCCCGAGGTAGGAGAGGGAAGTGGACCTACGGTCCCAGTAGTACCCGAGTACCCGTCTGTAGTCTTTGTGGACGTCACACAAAGGGGTAATTTTGTTGCGTTACAGAAACGGAAGATGAGACCTACCCGTTGTATCGACACGACTCTTTAGACTGACTTGGGGATTAAGACCGATGTTAGGCATATCTTTGAGACTCTGGAGATGACTGGGTTATACCGACTCCAGAAACATTCTTATGCCTTCTTGACCCTTGAATTCATGAGTTCGTTTAAATACGATGCGGCGGAACAAAGTGTGGAGTTCCGCCTTATGAACACAAGTTTTCTGTTGACAATGGATATGTTTGCAACACATCTTGGCTTGGCTAAACCTGCCAAGGGAGCTCTCAGAGACATCCCGTCGGAGTCTGGGTTAGTAGCCTAATGCCTTGCTTCACCGGTAAACCAGCTCCTACTTCGAGTAACATGTTTATCAATGATATTCAACATGTCACTTTGAAGATCTTTCTCCGTGCTTTGACATGTCTGCTCTATGAGAGGAAGGATGTGAGTAAGCTAAACTTACATGAGTTGATGTTGCTAGTGTCTTATCTTAACCCTACCCGGTCACAGCCAGTTACCTTTAGTGCCCCTGCCTTTGTGTGTGCTACTTTAGCCCTTATGGCCTCGTCCGACACCCGATTCATGAGTTGTGGTGCCATTGCCACTCGGTTGGCAAAGAGGCTGACATCCTTTGAGGTCTTCTCGGCCTATACTCCTCTGACCACCACGGTACCTACCTTGGACCGAGAGTATTTCCTCGACCAAAAATGGTTAAGAACTTTGGGGGATGGTAGTTTGGCATGGAGAGTGTAGGGTATGAGTTGGATGCGGATACCAGCACTTCAACACCTACCTGTGACTGAGCCCTTACCACCGGCAGTGATAGCTGCCGATTCTGATGAGGAGGTGGAGGAGGTCCCACCGAGACAACTCTACCTCATAGATCCAGATATCTTGGAGGTGATGCCTGAGCCGAGGAAGGGGGAGAATGTGAGACCTGAGGATGCCCAGCCTATAATGAGGAAAGGACCACACCGAGTGAGGGAGAGGGTGGCTGAGACTCAGCCAGGGCAGCCGGAGCAGCCAGTGCCGCCACAGTACTAGTTTCCGGGTTACCCTTCTTTCTATAGCCCTGAGATGAGAGTGAGTGAGCTCACAGAGAGAGTGTCTTTTACCCTGACACTCCGGAACCTGCATGAGATAGCTTATGTACAGGGTATTGGGACGACGGGAGCTCAGCCGGTTTGGTGGAGAGGTGTAGGGGACGACAGTGGAGTCTTCCACTCTTATGGTGTCGATAGGTCTACTTGGGGAGAGCTTCAGTCGTACCCTTACGGTTGTTTGGCCCCTTGGCGCATGGGAGCAGGTGCTGGTGGAGGTGCAGGTCATGATGCGGCTGGAGCGGGCACATCTTGAGGCGGTGGCGGTGATGCGTTCATGGATGAGCAGCATGGGGAGTGATTATACTCGTTTTCCTTCTTCTTTTGTTTCATGGTTTGTAGTGGATATTATATTGGTTTTCAGATGGTACTTTATTGGATCTTTAGTTTGTATGGTCTGCCACAAGGCCGTACTTTGAGTATTTTTAGACTTGTTATGCAGGATTTTAGGGTCGGGAGAGCATCCCGACTCATGTTTATATGTTTGTTTAGTTTAACTTGGCGTTTATGGGACTTTTCGACCTGTGGAAACTCGATCGAGTGCCCCTCACTCAACCGAGTAGCTGCAGGTGTTACCTTAGAAGGTGTAATCTGATCTTGGCTTACTCGATCGAGTAGCTGATGAGCTCGATCGAGTAAGGCTAGCTCGATCGAGTGCCTGACCAACTCGATCGAGTGTCACTGTTACAAGAACTTTTCGAATTGAGAATTGTTTAAATCATCGTATCTTTGGATGTTATTATGTTAATCTCTATTGTGGGTGTTTAGTAACATTGCTTAGCTTCACCGTTGATTATATAATTGCGTGTGTTCGTAGTATAGGTATAGTTTTCAATGCTATGTATATGGGTCGGAACGATAAAACAACTTGTTGGAGGAACATAATGTGCGGTGGTGTTGTTCAAGTTGATTGTATATATATATATATATATATATATATATATATATATCTTTTGGGTCATGTGTACGTAATGTCAAGAAAGTACCGCTGCTGCCATGAGTCGAGTATGCATGTTGGTTAAGTTGCACAATTCTCAGTGGTATTTGTATAACGTTGTAGTCTATATCAAGTCAAATTGGACAAGTGGAATACAATGGTTATAATGTTGTAATATAATTAGTATGATAGTATAACAAATAATTGGTGACTTTGCTGCTAGTTCGTAAGAATATACCTTGCGGTGTGCTACCTAATTTCAGTGGTTTTCCGTTTATACGAGTTATAGTTGTGTAATGTCAAATAGTAGGTTATGTCAATATGGATCAAGGTTGTTTTGTGGTTTACGAGTAATGTCAAAATGATATAATATGTATCGGTTTGAGGGTCAGGGAAGTTGTTTGATGGTGAACTTCGGGGACGAAGTTCCTTTTAAGAGGGGAAGAGTAATGTCGCAAAAGAAAAAATGATGTAATTATAACAATTTTACAGTATTTTTGGTGGTATTTTAAAGTATGTAAACAATTGTTTGAGTAGCTTTATATGATTGTTTGGATAGTTTCATAGTAGTTATGTAGCAATTGAGTAAGAATTTATAATTGTTGAATAAAATAGCATGTTGTATACTTTATTTTTAGTAATTATTCGTTATGTTGGCTTGAGAATTTAATGTTATTAACAACAGTAGGATTGCCTTGGGCAGTATTGTGTAGTACGGTTAAAGTAATAGAGTATAATGAAACATATATGTTATATGAATCAGTAGCATGTGGTGATGAATCGATGGTAGGACTGTTGTTTTGTATGTTTCGAAATTGATAATCGTTGACAAGTGATGATGGAAGTATAGTCTGATATCTGTGTTGGTGTACGTCTGAATACTGCTATGTAGTAAGTGCAGGTGGTAGTAGAATTAATCGTTCATGTGTTTGGTATGCGTTCAGTGGTTCAAAGGGAAGTTTGTGATTAGCTGAGAGTCGTGTTGTGTATTGTGTGCTAAGGTGGATGATGATGATGTTTGATGGACATATGTAGTAGGATGGTATTTCTAAACAGCTATGTTGACCTGTGTCGGGTAAACGGTGGTGATGACCTTAGTTTCTTTGCCGTATGGTTCGGGTGGGGATGAGTCAAACTTCGGGGACGAAGTTCTTTTTAAGGGGGGAAGACTGTAATACCCGTCCTTTTAGGGACCTGTTGACCGACCATGACCGTCCTTAGATACATGTCTTGACCTTTGGAAACAGTACGAGCGATGTCTTATGACGGGGTAAGCTATGTGTGTGTGGTACTCGATCTAGTCAAGGTTACTCGATCGAGTAGCTTGGGAGCTCGATCGAGTAGGGGTCACTCGATCGAGTAAGTTAGTTACTCGATCAAGTAGCGTGTTTACAGCGAGGATTTATATATCGTGTTTTGAGAAACCTCAAATCATTTCCGCCTCTCTTCCCTAAACCTAAATGTCGCCTCTCCTTCTTCCCTTCACCATAGTTCCTTCCATGGGAGCCTTTGAGGATGCTTGTGCCATAGGGATGGGTTGCTTAAGTCGGGTAGCGGTCTTGATGCCGGAATGCTATGCGTAGGTATGTCATCGTCATCATCATCATTATCGTTGTTGTTTTCAGTTAGAGGTATAGTGGTTGTGATGGATGATTGTACTGTTCGTATAGGTGTATTACTTGGTTGATTGATATCATGTGCCCGGACGTGGAATCGCTACGGTTAGCTAAAGGTAGGTTCGTCTACTCAGTACTGTTGATTGTCTAGAGTGTCTTTTGATGTGGTCTGGTTATAGTGTCGGTATGGTTGATTGATTGTGGTAATTTGGTTGGTGTTGTGTTGTTTCGTTTGTCGTTGTTGTAGTGCAGCTGATTATGTTTGTTTGTCTTTGAATTTCGAGGTGCGTCCTCGGCTGAGTGGAGTCACTTAAGTGAGTGGCTTCACGCCCGTAGTTCGCCCTCCGTGGAACCCGCCACGGGAGGGGATGTGCACATTAAGGGACATGGGTTTATCTCTCGATATGATGAGCGGGGATTTGGTGGGTACGGTTGCGGTCCCCCACTGGCAGGGCTAGTCCAGTGGACAGTCGGTGATGGAGATTGGTTGGAGGAGATGTGATGTGTGTATGTTCTGTTGTGCCTGTGTTGTATCTGTGGTGGTTGGTGTGTTTCTTCAGTTACTGACCTTGTGTGGTTGTCTTGTTGTTTGTTTCAGTTGTGTCTGCCGTGATCCCTTATGGTGAGCAGTCAGTCTTAGCAGGTTGTGATCTGGATGTCAGCTGAGTGCTTGGCGGGATGAGTTTTTCACGAGTACGACAGAAGTAGCTCCCTAGTGGTCTTGAGTTGTATCTTTTATATGTCAGTAGTTTTCTTAATCACTTGTAATGTAACCTAAATGTTCTTTTATCGACATTTGATTATTAGTGTCCTCGGGCAACCGAGATGGGGATGCCCTTACACGCTAGGGAAGGTCTGGTTAAGGCTCCTTAGTATATGGGGGTGTTACTGTAGAAATTATATTTCTTTTTGGTTGGTTTGATATTTTGGAACAGATGTATTTCATTTTACAATTTCGGGATTTTGGTTATGTAATCACTTAAACTCATTTAATTAAGTATGTTCTTTTGTGGTCAATTTGATATACATTGCCTCAGGTAACCGAGATCGTAGCACTTCCATGCATTAGGTGGTTCTTGTAAGGCACCTTGGTGTATGGGGATGTTACATAACCCGTCGTTGACGCCCAAGTAACCGCCACTGACCGCCCTAAATCTGGGTTTGACCGAGTCTATACATGTTTATAATTGTTGTTGTGTGACCGTCTTAAGACGAGTTTTTACCCTCCCACTACACCAAATCTGGCAATCAATAAGGAGCGTATCACAACGGTTTAATGCATTTAATAATGATATTTAGGTTACCGTTTTCCAAATATTGGCGGAAACCTAGACCGCGATAATGAGAATAACGGTTTTCCCTCGAATATCGTTGTTATAATAATGTGACAATGGCTGCTTAACACACCGTTATCAAAAACGTTTTAACGGTTTCTAAAAGCTCGTTATAAAATCTCTCTTATCAACGATTGTTAGACAACCGTTACCAATTTAAGAAAACGACACTTCGAAAACCGTTGCTAAATTAACACCAACAATGGTTTGTGTTAGCCGTTGTTATGTTATAGATATGGGTTTCTTGTAACTGTTATCATTTTCTATTATGAAAGAATGGTTTTTCAATTCAACCGTTGTCACTATTTGATTAGATTTCTTAGTTTGACCACTGAATGCAACACTTTATCAGAACTTTAATAAAGATTCAATTTGACCAATAATATTCAATTTGACAAAAATAATTCTATAAATATGTCTTCATAATGTTTTAGGTCAAAATCTAAATTATCAAACATTTACTCTTTAATTTTCTCTAAATAATATATGGCTGGTGTATCGGAGCTACAATCACGTTCTCGTTATGGACAGCTTTTATCTGCATTCTCCATAATCTCCCGGTTCGTTATGATGTGAATGGAAAGCGTTTAAACCCTAATTTTGGGTGGTTGACTCAAATGCTTCATGACTCCGGTTTCACTGCGGTTAAAAAACTGTACCCTGTGTCTACAAACAAGCATGGTTTTGTAGGCTTCGCTTTTATCGAGTTTGACGAAGCCAACTGCCATGATAGTTTTCGGCAGGCAAGAAAATTAGGGGCTAGATTTGCGGGAGAAGATGCGGCCAAAGAGGACTTATATTCGGATGCTAGACAAAACGACCCTTATCTATGGGTTGAGACCCATGCTGATCATCTTCTGCTGAGACATTACATGAGGCATCACATTCTTGCCATCGTGCCTATGTCATGAGAGAAAGAGGCCATTCCACCTGCGCTCTCCGCTGATGATGAAGAGCCGATCTACGACTTGATCTATGCCGAAATTGGGCATGAAGATGGTATCGGTTCAAACTCGTCGTCAAAAGCTTACCAACCAAAACAATATTTATAACTTTACAAACTGCTCTTAGTAAAGAGGCAAGTAAAGGTCGGATCCCAAGGGACGGGTATTGATGTAGGATTTTCAATTGTAATTGGTCGTGTCTTAGGGTGTCACAATTTGGGTTAAGATAGGAGATCAACTAAACTAATCAACAATAAAAACAAAGTAATGTAAACAAGCAAGATGATTAAAATGAGATGTAAACAATTGATTAAAAGCACTAGGGTGTCATGGGTTCATAGGAGATTCATGAGAGTTGATCATACAAACATATTCTCAAGTTATAACCAAGTAATTATTGTTGTGATGGGATCGAGTTGGTGTATAAGCTTACAATCCCTAGGAAGGTATGGGTCCCGAAGCCGAATTGATTAGATTGTACAACACCTACAAGTCGACTTAATCCTTCCTATCCAACTATATGCATGGTCTAATGAGGCTCAAGATGGTGTATAAGCTTACAAGCCTCATTGAATAGATTGGTGAGGGGTAAAAAATGCAAGGATTCATAGGCTCGCATTTCATCAAACATAACATGTGCATAAGTTGGAATCACAACAAGCAAGCAAATAAGTTATGAAAATATATTAGATTAAGCATGAATCATTCCCCATGTTGGTTTCCCCTAATTCCCCATTAACCCTAGCGAAGGAAACTACTCACTCATCATCAAGTTTAACATGCGAACAAGGTTGTCAATCATATTAACAAGGCAAGACATGATGAATAAGTAAGAAAGATTAACAATAATTAAACAAGGATAAGAGAGAATTATACCTATGAAGATGATTCCGAATAATAAAGCAAAGAATAATAGAAGTACTTGATGATTGATGGAAGGTTGTCAATCCTCCAAATAAACCCAAATAATCTTCTAATTACCCAAAATAAATGAAGAACAATAGAGAAATTAAGGAAAGATTAAGTATTGAGATTTGTATTAAGAGTAGATTAAAAGTTGATTACAAGATTAAGGAATGATTAAAACTAGATTAGGAATTGATTACTAATTGATTACAACTTGATGCTAATCTAGGTAGTGCAATGGGGTATTTATACTAAAGATTAAGTACAAAAATTAGGGTTACTAAGGCCTTAAATGACTATTAAGTCCTTAAGAAAAGTTGAGGAAATGCTCCACTCGAAGGAAATGAGCATTTCCGTTTTGCTAGTCTCGCCACGATCAGTGCGTCTTGGGAAGTGGCACAGGCTCTCTGGGCGGTGATCCGAGTGGATATTCAGGGAGACGCTCGAATCCTTTAGCTGCAAGACGAGCGTCTTGTCTGCGGGTCGCTCGGATGGTGGTGGTTAGAGACGCTCGGATCGTGTGTGATCCGCTCGGATCCCACGGCAGACTGCTTCTCTTCTTTTCTTCCTTCATAATCCGCGAGGATCATTCCGGGGATGCAAGGATCCTTTCATCATTGCCCATTTCACTTTATTATCTACTTGGGCCTTCTAGTGATGTCTTCTCTTTGATGCTTGGTCAGTAGATGCGATCAATTTAGCTCCATTTCGTAAATGTAAGGTTAGCACTCCTTTCCTACCAAAGGGGACAAAACCTCAAAGAATATGCAAAATGGGAAACTAAAGATAGTAAATAACCCAATTATGCACTATAAAGCATAGGAACGAGGTTAATTCGGGGACTAAATGTGCTCAAATATGAGTCACATCAAACATCCCCAAATCGAACATTTGCTCGTCCCGAGTAAAGAGGTGACAAAAACTAGGACCTTTATTTAAACTAACCTACTAATATAGCCGATGTGAGACAATTAGCAGGTCTTACTCCGCCCCTTCAACTCACAACATGACAACCATGAGGTAGGATGCCTTCTTGCAAGGCAATGTGGGTCTTGCCAAAATGGCGATACATCCAAGCATTAAAGCACACAAAACAAGTAATGGATGCATCTACAAAAATGAATAGCCACTTTTCTCATCTAAGTGGCGGAAATTATCTATAAGGGCAACAATCTAAGGGTACACACTCCATTATAGATACAATTTATTCAAGTTACTAAGCCTAAGAGGATACCAATAAATCACCTCCAAGTTGTGTCAAGTTAGGGTACCTTTTTCCTCAATCGTTAAATGCTTTCGTCAAGAGTAGACTCCCTATGTTGTTAGAAACACTGGGGGATCGCGGAGTTCCCCTTCTTGCCTAGACAAGAAGAAGGGTCGTCCCCTCTCTACCATGCACAAAAGTGGATTCGATGGATAAAGGGATCATTAGATTTTTGAGTTTCATGTGGGAGTTTGCTTTTGTTGTTGTTTTCCCCCCAATTTTTTGTGGCATTTGACATTTGAGAACATTTTCATTTTGCCATTTCTTTGATGTTTGGCATTTCAATACTTGGCAATTTTCAACTTTTTGCATTTTCTTTTGAACATTTTCAAAGTCACCCCAATTAGTAACGAGGGTGCCTTATATTTGAAGCATAGGAGTTCTTCTTTTTGTACTCCTCTTTTCTTTGATGCAAATTGCAAACTTTTTATTTTCTTTTCATTTCTTGAACTCAAATTTTGAACAATTTTTGTGCCCATTCCCTTTTTGATGACAAAATGTGGTAGAATATGGATGATGGTTGCATGGTTTCAAGGGTCACCTTGGAATAAACGATAGCCAAGGGGTTATCACACCACAAGGTACTCTTGACTAGGCCTTAATCCATGGGTCAAAGGATACTAGCATGACACATCCTAGGGTGTTTTAGAAGTATTCTAACAGGAAAAGTCTCAAGAAGATAAAGTATCTACAACGGCCTATATACACTTGTCAAGTTTCCCAAATAGATGTTTTCACAAAAATTTTCCTAAATGCAACTATATGCCATGATGCAACTAACATTTATACAACCTAATGCATATGCTTCTACCAACTAGTATTCCATATAATCAAAATGCAATCCTACAATCACATTGTTTATACCGCATCAATCAAAATGAAGCCACATAGTCATTAACATAAAGAGGAAAAGGAGATTGGAAAGATCATACCATGCGGTCTTCAATATCCTCAAGTCTCGGATGGGGCGTAGTCGATCAATGTGAAAAACGATAGACAAACAAGCAAACAAGTATACAATATATACAATTCTAAACTATAAAGGAAATGAACATGTTTTTGTATTTTTCAAAAATTTTCAATTTTTATGGTTTTTATGATTATGAAATAAAAGACATGTTTTTCTATTTTTCAAAATGTTTCAATTTTTATCATTTTTGTTTTAAAAAGTCAAATTAGAATTTCCCATCCCTACACTAGTATGGGCATTGTCCTCAATGGCCAATACGATAGAAAATTTTGCAAGCTAATATGAGAATGCATGATTCCTATACTAAATGCAAACTATATGATATATAAAAAAGAATGAATGCATTCTAAACTATACTATATGATGCATGAATTTTGTTTGGTTGGAGAGCACAATTTAGATTAACTCCCAATGCTTATGCTTGAACTTCCCCAAACCAAATGAGACACTATTGCTAGTGTCAAAAATGGGAAAGTTCTTGCATAAAGATGCTATGCATGAAACTAAACTAAATTTGTCATTTTAGATTTTACATGTGGGAACAATAAAAGACACCTCAATGAGACCGACGTGGGAGTCCTTTAAGTGTTGCTAGGACTCAAACACATGATCAAGATAAAAATTTAAAAACAAGAGAAATGAACAAAGCTAAAGGAGGGGTAGGAAACTCACAATGCATTGTGGCATCCTCCAAAAAGCTTGCTAATCCTCAATTGTCGCTCATAGCGACATCACTTCCATCGCCATCATCATCATCATCATCTACCTCCATAGACCCGGAGGCTTCACCATCATCACTTGAACTTTGATCTTCTTCTTCCCGTTCTTCCTCAACTTCCTCTTCTTGTTCATCTTCTTCATCACTCTCAACAACAATCTTCTCATCACCCATGTTAGGAGCATTAGGAAAGAATACTTTCCTATCCGCCCTACTAGGCAAAGGACATGATGGGTCAAGAATTCCTTGTCTAGATAGGTGTAAGAGGGGCAGATATTGAGCTCTATAGGCATTGACTCGGTCTTCATAGGCTTGCTTATGCATGTGTTGCATTAATTGAGTCAAGTAATCCTTACCTACCTCAACATTTTCGGGTCGGAATTCTTGGTAGGTGAAGGGGTAGGGTGGAGTCACAATAGAGGAGGAGGGCTCAGCAATGGCCTATCTATGTTGTTGCATTATCAACTCGGCTTCATCGGAGAGTGGAAGAAGATAGTTTGGGCTTCGGACATTGAGTCGGCAAATCTTGTTTGGTAGAATGAAGGACTTGGCATCTTTGGTAAGCTACTCAAATTTGTTGTCAAGGTTGTCATTCTTGACCCAATGGAATTTGTGAACCATAGTGGCTAGATCAATAAGGTGGCCTCCCTTAACCGGCTTGTAAGTGTCATCTTTGTTGAAATTCCAGTTGAAGTGCTTTGCCAACCATGTTACCAATCCCCCATTTACTATAAAGGCCGCACCTTCCTTACCATGGTCAATTGTAAGCCACCTTTCGATTAAGAGTTGAAGAACATTGTATTTCTTGGTGAACTTCTTATCGACATTCAAGGTTGACTCAAGATAGATGAAATCAAGTTCGGTGAAATGATTAGTCCCCTTCCTAGCAATTAGAGTATTTCCCACAACCTTGTGCCATACCCTTATGCCCGGATGGTGGACATAAAGAGCACGACATTCATGGAATGATTCAAACTTTCTTCCGGTGATAGCTTTCCATAAAGGGGCGGGATCATATTTTGTTGAAGATTTCTTCTCATAAGTCGAGTCATTATCAAGACCGAACACCTTGCCAAACTCATTAAAGGACATCTTTCTATCCACATTCTCAAGACGTCATATTCTTTCGAGTCTCTACCTTTGTGACTTTTAATGAACTTATAAATTCCAAGGTGAGGGAGGGGTAGGTCAATTCTTGCATATCATATAATGTAAGCAACCCCATAGACTCAAAGAAGTTCTTGGTCCTTTCAAGGACACCCAATTTGGTCAAAGCATCTTGGCAAACAAACTTGGTGGGCAAAATCGATTTCTTAGCAAGAGACATAAAAGCTTTCCTATGAGAATCGGATGTGAAAGTTACCTCCGGATATTCTTGTAGTTGCTCAATAACCGAAATAGGAGTAGTAGCTTCCACCATAGGAGTAGGAGTTTCTTGAATTTCCACTCTTGCTTGTTGAACCACCAAAGCTTTGGAAGCTTGAAGAGCTTGTTGCCTCTTTGAAAGAGTTTTTTTTGGGGGTGCCTTATTTCCACCTTTAGTCCTTGCCATTGTTCTTCTCCTTGTTAAGAATGTATCAACAACCAATGATTTGCTTGAATTCTTCTAATATCCTTAAGCTGCAATGAATCCCAAATCGATTTAGAATTTTCGAAATTTGCTTATAACCCTAGAAAATCGATTCAATCTTTGAGGATTTTGATGTTTGAATGGCTTTTTGTTGATAAAGGAGTAATTTGAATGAGTTTTGAGGAAGTTTGGGTTTGATTTTGGGGAATTTGGTTGAAGAAATTGAGTTTTATGGATGAAGAGATTGAGGGTTTTGAATGTGTGTTTGTGTTTTGAAAAAAATGAAATGAAATGGGGAAGGAGATTTAAAATCCCGTGTTTTTATATATTAGCAGTAGGAGACGAGCGGCTTAGGCACGGGACGCTCAGATTATAGTTCAGTCAGCATAGGAATGTGAAACCCGTGTTGAGACGAGCGTCTTCTGGAGGAGACGAGCGGATTCTGGCTTGAGACGAGCAGATTGCTCTGGGGACGCTCGTTTTCATTGTCAGAGTAAAATCCCAAATTTTGATGTAACCAGGACGAGCGGATTCTCACTAAGACGAGCGTCTTTGGACTGAGACGAGCGGATTCTTGAGGAGACGCTCAGATTGTAGTTCAGTACCAATTTTTTCTTTTCAGCTCTGCCAGGACGAGCGTCTTACTGCCAGGACGCTCGGATTTCATCCAAGACGAGCGTGTTCCCATGGGGACGCTCGGATCACTCATGTACCTCACGGGTTCAGTTCCACTATGAAATAATAATCAGGCATTGACTATTCATATGTGATAATCGCATTTGTTGTTCGAGTTTTACTTTAAAACTCTTTTATTATACTTTGTTACATCCAAACGGGTTGTATGACGATACTGAACCCCGTTAAAGTGAACCCGGATTAACATAGTATTCGCCCATAGTCACTTGTATGAGGTGACGTCTCGAAGTGACTAGAGTGTGATGCGATTGATGGCAAGTTCAGTGCCATACAGTCATGTGAGATGACTAGTCGATCACATAGGCAGATAGTTAGGAACACCATGTCGGGCACTAACGCTTATAGAGTTCTGGCAAATTTATATAGCCTGGTCGTGGCGAGAGCTACTATAGTATTCTAATGAGTCGATTCTTCTGACTAAAGACTGTTCGCCTAAGATGGCACAGATTCAGATTAACTTTGATTTATGTTACTACGACCTTCGTAAATGGGGTCAAATGGGCATATTTTGGGTTATGATGGTTGTGGCTAGTCGAAGGGAATAGTGCGATAGGAATTGTCCAACCCCTTGTCAGGGTTATAACAATATCTCAGGGCCACTCGAGGAGTAATGAACTGGAAATGCGTGGCCACGCTCGGAAGGTATCTATGGTATATAATTCCGGTCAAATCAGTTATTCTCCAGATCGAGGAAACCACTCTCGATATGATCACTTGCAAGTACGACCCGAAAGACACCTTGCATTGAGTGGGAGATTGTAATAGGACAAGAGAATTGGTGACGCACACTTGTTGAGGACAAGTGGGAGATTGTTGGAGTGTCCCCGACAATAATGCGATCACAATTGTCGATCATGATGATCACATGTTTAAATCTCATTTTTAAACATTAATCGGTAACGATTGGCTTGCTAGAGTTTGACGTTACTGTCGTGGGACGGTGGTGGTCAGTTGATCCCTTAAGGTCACACCTAAAGGATGATGCCCTAATTTGTAAAGTTGATTAATTGTATGACGATACAAGTTGATCAATTCCTTAAAATTGAACAATTTATTAATGAGAGAGAATATTGATATCTTATTGTAATGGAATTAAATAAGATTTATTTTAGTAATAAAAATGCTTTATTACTAAAATTGCTTATTGTTTGAGAAACGATAGAGATAAGAATGAATGGTTAATTATAATTACAAGATGTTGTGAATTATAATTAAATGACCCATTTTATTTATGTGATCAAGTATCACTAGTCAATTTGTTGAATGTAATTTAATTAATTTATAAAATGATATTTATGTGATAAATATGCATTAAAATTAATTAATAACATGTAACATACTACATGTGACATATTGTGTGACAAATGACAAATTGACAAAATAAAATGGTAGTCCATTTTATGAATATGGATCGAAATAAAGAGGGTTTGGTGGATGGTGGTAGTTTATTTTAATAAGCTAAAATAACAAAATCATGACACTACTTACCTAGCCTTACATGCCTAAGGTTTAGATAAGAACAAAAGTAAAAAGGGAAGGACCATATATTGGTCCTCCACCTCCCCATAACCGTGCCCCCCTTTGGTCATTAGAGAACTTTTTTCTCTATTCATTCAACACATGGATGTTCATTCATTTCACATGCATCTTTCTCTCTACTCCTTCATCTTTTCTCTAAAACTTGAGAAATCTTGATTCAAATTGTTCAATCACATTACTAATATTATTAGTGTAATATATGAGTATTAGTAATCAATTTTAAGGTAAACTACTAAACAAATATCTAGCACATATTATTTAGTAGAGATATGGGATAATCTTGGGTGCAATCAAGAGGAGTGGCTTCTATACTTGAAGTCTTTGGAGGATCATCCTAACATATTGAAAGCTCAAGAACAAGTGAGGTGGGAGACTTCACTTGTGCCCAAATATCCGAAATATCAAATGTAAGGAACCGTTTTTCTCCTTACTCTTGTATTTGTTTTGCATGCATAAGATCCTTAAGTTTTTATGACTAAAACTTTAAACTAAAATATGTAATATTTAAAATATGATTTCCTTCAATCATGAGTTGATAAGAGCAACTCTCCTTCCTTCTTATCATGGCCAATGAGGCCTTCTTCATTACTTGTCATGAGTAAGCTTTTCAAGCTCTCATTCTTGTTGAAACTTTCTTGCTCTCCGGATAGAGCATCTTGAAGATTATCCACTTTCTTCTTCCATATGGGTGGTGATTCTTTACCCATAGCTTGTTCTTTGCATTGAGATGCCAACTTCTTCCTATCACTTTCTCGGCTATAATGATCAACCTTGAAACATGGCTCATGCAGTCGGGGAGCTCTCATTGTCTTGTCAAGATTAAAAGTGATTGTCTCATCCCCCACTTCAAGTGTGAGCTCTTAATGTTTCACATCAATTACCGCTCCTGCGGTGTGCAAGAAAGGTCTTCCTAGAATGATAGGAATGTTGGAATCCTCCTCCATGTCTACAATGACAAAGTCTACCGGGATGAAGAATTTGCCAATTCTTACGGGCACATCTTCCCATAACCCTAAAGGTATCTTTGTTGATCGATCCCCCATTTGAAGAGTAATATTGGTGCATTTAAGCTCTCCCATTACTAGCCTCTTGCACACCGAGTATGGCATGACACTTACACTTGCTCCAAGGTCACATAATGCTTTGTTGATTGTAGTGTCGCCAATGGTGCATGGAATAGAGAAGCTTCCCGGATCTTTGAGCTTTGGAGGGGAACTTCCTTGAAGAATAACACTACTCACTTTGGTGAAAGCAATAGTCTCTAGCTTCTGGATGGATTTCTTCTTGGTAAGAATGTCTTTCATGTACTTTGTATAGGCCGGAACATGATTGATCAATTCCGTGAATGGGATTGAGACTTCTAAGTTCTTCACAATTTCCATGAACTTTCCAAGTTGTTCATCAAACTTAGGCTTAGCTTGACGACTTGGAAATGGAAGTCTAGTCACAATAGGCTCTTTTTCTTTAGCCTTTTCTTCATTCTTCTTCTTTGAAACTTCATTGGTGGGTTCTTCTTCCTTAGAGGTCTTCACAACTCTTTCCTTGTCACTAACATCCACAATGTCTTCCTCAATTTGGTTCTTTGGCCCTTCATACCTTGTACCACTCCTCAAATGGATGGCACTCACCGACTCATGTCATGGGGGATTACTTTCAGGTGGTAATTACCCCTTTTGTCTTTGAGAGCTAGAAGATGCTAATTGAGATATTTGGGTTTCCAACATCTTTGTGCGAGCTAGTATGTTGTTGATGGTGATGTCTTTTGCTTGGCTATCTTTTTGCATTTGAGTGAAAAATTCTTGTTGGTTCTTTTGTATTTGGAGGGCCGTTTTTTGAACATCAAAGCTGTAGTCATTTGTTTGATTATAAGAGGGTTGATTTAGATAACTTTGGCTTTGATTGTAAAAGGGTCTTTGAGCTTGGTTTCTCATTGGAGGTGGGGTATATGTTGGTTGAGGGTTTTGAACATTTTGACTTTTGTATGAAAGATTGGGGTGGAATTTGGTGTTCTCATTATAATAGTTTGGATAAGGGGTGCCACTCTTATATGCTTGGAAATCATTCACTTGTTCACTTGTTCCCCTACATTCACTTTGGTCATGTCCCAAAGTTCCACAACTCTCACATACTCCACTTGGAATTGAGGATGATGCCACCATAGCATTAACATGTTGCTTGGGTGATTTAGAGGCCTCTTCAAGTTTAGCCATGGCCTTATCAAACTTCAAATTGATGGTGTCAATATGAGCACTTAGTTTAGCACCCAATTGTGTGATGGAATCTACCTCATGCTTTCCTCTTCTAGTAGCCTTTCGAGGTCTACTATATTGCAAATTATGAACCACCATTTCTTCAATTTTAGCCCATGTTTGATTGTCATCAACTTCGGTAAACATACCATTGGATCCCATATTGAGAATATTTCGGGAGTCTTCATAGAGACCGTTCCAAAATTGTTGCACAAGTAACCACTCGCTAAGTCCATGGTGTGGATAAGATCGACAAGTGTCCTTGAATATCTTTCATGCTTCGTACAAATATTCCTCATCTCTTTATTTGAAACCTGGTGATTTGGGCTCTCAACATGTTAGTCTTCTCCGGAGGATAGAATTTCTTGTAGAAAGCAAGTGCCAATTTTTTCAATGAATAAATACCAAGAGTAGCCTTGTCTAGGCTTTTCAACCATTGTTTCGTGGTACCAATCAAAGAAAAAGGAAATAGGACCCATCGGATTTGGTCTTGAGTAACTTCGGTTTGAGAAATCGCATCACAATAGTCACAAAGAGTCTCGATATGTGAGTGAGGGTCTTCACTAGGCATCCGCCAAAATTGACTTCTCTCAACTAGTTGTATGAATGCGGATTTGGCAATGAAATTACCGGTTAAATGTTGTGGTGTAGGAGTACCATTTGGTAGGTTCTCCTCGGTTGGTACGGAATGTGATGAGAATTAAGGCATTGTGGGTTGATTTTGTGGTGGGTTTGTATTGGGTTATCCTCTCCTTCTCTTGCAAAAGGGTTGGTAAACTCAATGTTATTTGGTTGAATATCCACAATTTCTCCAATACCTCTTAAAGTACCTCTAGCAAGTCTTCTATTGTTGGGCAAAGTTCTTTCAGTTTCAAGATCAATGGGTAACAAGTTACCTTGTGATCTCCTAGACATGCAAAATATCAAACAACTCGAAAACAATTAGAACAACCTTAAGGAGATTTATTTCCCCAAGGTAAAGAAAGACACAACTAAAAACAATTAATAAAAATCAAATCAAGTTAACACCGTCCCCGGCAGCGGCGCCACTTTTGGTATCGGTTCAAACTCGTCGTCAAAAGCTTACCAACCAAAACAATATTTATAACTTTACAAACTACTCCTAGTAAAGAGGCAAGTAAAGGTTGGATCCCAAGGGACGGGTATTGATGTAGGATTTTCAATTGTAATTGGTCGTGTCTTAGGGTGTCATAATTTGGGTTGAGATAGGAGATCAACTAAACAAATCAACAATAAAAACAAAGTAATGTAAAAAGCAGATGATTAAAATGAGATGTAAACAATTGATTAAAAGCATTAGGGTGTCATGGGTTTATAGGGGATTCATGGGAGTTGATCATACAAACATATTCTCAAGTTATAAGCTAGCAATTATTGTTGTGATGGGATCGAGTTGGTGTATAAGCTTACAATCCCTAGGAAGGTTTGGGTCCCGGAGCCGAATCGATTAGATTGTACAATACCTACAAGTTGACTTAATCCTTCCTATCCAACTATATGCATGGTCTAATGAGGCTCGAGTTGGTGTATAAGCTTACAAGCCTCACTGAAAAGATAGGTGATGGGTAAAAAATGCAAGGATTCATAGGCTCGCATTTCATCAAACATAACATGTGCTAAGTTGAAATCACAACAAGCAAGCAAATAAGTAATGAAAACATATTAGATTAAGCATGAATCATTCCCCATGTTGCTTTCCCCTAATTCCCCATTAACCCTAGCTAAGGAAACTACTCACTCATTATCAAGTTTAACATGCTAACAAGGTTTTCAATCATATTAACAAGGCAAAACATGATGAATAAGTAAGAAAGATTAACAATAATTAAACAAGGTTAAGAGAGAATTATACCTATGAAGATGATTCTGAATAATAAAGCAAAGAATAATAGAAGTACTTGATGATTGATGGAAGGTTGTCAATCCTCCAAATAAACCCAAATAATCTTCTAATTACCCAAAATAAATGAAGAACAATAGAGAAATTAAGGAAAGATTAAGTATTGAGATTTGTATTAAGACTAGATTAAAAATTGATTACAAGATTAAGCAATGATTAAAACTTGATTAAGAATTGATTACTAATTGATTACAACTTGATTCTAATCTAGGTAGTACAATGGGGTATTTATACTAAAGATTAAGTACAAAAATTAGGGTTACTAAGGGCTTAAATGACTATTAAGTCCTTAAGAAAAGTTGAGGAAATGCTCCTCTCGAAGGAAATGAGCATTTCTGTTTTGCTAGTCTCGCCACGATCCGTACGTCTTGGGAAGTGGCACGGGCTCTCTGGGCGGTGATCCGAGCGGATAGTCAGGGAGATGCTCGGATCCTTTAGCTGCAAGACGAGCGTCTTGTCTACGGGACGCTCAGATGGTGGTGGTTGGAGACGCTCGGATCGTGTGTGATCCGCTCGGATCGTGTGTGTTCCGCTCGGATCCCACGGCAGACTGCTTCTCTTCTTTTCTTCCTTCATAATCCACGAGGATCATTCCGGGGATGCAAGGATCCTTTCATCATTGCCCATTTCACTTTATTATCTACTTTGGCCTTCTAGTGATGTCTTCTCTTTGATGCTTGGTCATTAGATGCGATCAATTTAGCTCCATTTCGCCATGTAAATGTAAAGTTAGCACTCATTTCCTACCAAAAGGGACAAAACCTCATAGAATATGCAAAATGGGAAACTAAAGATAGTAAATGACCCAATTATGTACTATAAAGCATAGGAACGAGGTTAATTCGGGGACTAAATGTGCTCAAATATGAGTCACATTAGAAGACTATCCTAATACATCATCAAATTCTAATTAAGTCTTTAATTATTATCTGCCATTATGAGTTGTATTTGAATAATGGTGGTTTTTTGAATTAAAGTTTAATTATTTATGTTATTTGTTACATTTTTTGTTACCCCATCCTCTGGAATTCAGAGACAATATTACCAAAAAAATTCTTGTGTCCTCCGGGACTATGGTACTCCTTACACTCAAAGGCAATCCACCAAATAAAATATTATAATGACTAAGTTTCTACCTATAATAATAAAAATGAATAGAAAACATGTATATATAGAAAACACACACACACACACACACACACACACACACACACACACACACACACACACACACACACACACACACACACACACACACACACACACACACACACACACACACACACACACACACACACACACACACACATATATATATATATATATATATGAGTTTGTGTTGTATTGGAAACGGTATAATAAGATAATAAGAATTGGAACCGTTATAATAATAATAATAATAAGACAAAATGATAACGGTTATTTGTAGGGGTGTTCATTGGTCCGGGACCGGACCGGACCGGACCAAACTCTCTGGACCGAAGACCAAATAACGGTTAAGAGGTGGACCGAGGACCGGACCATATTAATATTGGTCCGGTCTGGTCCGGACCATAAAAACACGTGGACCGGACCGGACCAGACCAAATGGACCAAAGTGAACCAAATATTATTGTCATTGACATGTTTTAACATATAAAACTAGAACTCGAGAAGTTCGTAATGATCAAAATAAACAACATTATTTTCTTATGAGATTTAACAACATAATTACACATCTTATAATACGTGTAAACAAAGTAGAAAATAAAATCAATAATATTACAAATTTAAAAATTCTTTTATTACATAACTTCGGTCCATGGTCCGGTCCGCGGTCTATTCGGGTTGGTCCAGGACCGGACCGAAGATCAAAGTAGCGTAAATAGGTGGACCGTGGACCGGACCAAACAAAATTCGGTCCGGTCTGGTCCGGACTAAATGGTCCGGTCCGGTCTGGTCTTTGGTCCGGACCACTGAATGAACAGCCCTAGTTATTTGTTAAACCTTATCATATTACATTTATCAACAACGATTATTTTAAAGCCGTTGTCATATTACACCAATTAACAATGTGTTTTCTTAAAACCGTTGTAAACACAGATCCACTGCGAAAACTAAAAAGTTTGTGATTTTAGTTTACCAATGCATGCCCTATTATTATTGGTAATTTGACCATTATTCACCTCATGCATGCATGCATAATATAACAGTTCTTATAAGAACCGTCTTAGATTATGCAACTCTAAAAATAAATGAAATTTGAAAGGTATTAATAATAGAATGACTGATGGTGAACAAGTCATCTTTCTCGTCGTCGCCATCATTAATCTTTATAGCTTAAAAAAGGTAATCTCATTTTCATAGCTACTGGCTTATATATGGGTCGTACTTGGATGATTGATGGTGAAATTGGTTATCCCATTTATAATAATGGAATTGCTGAATTTTACAATTTCGTTAGTGAACATTTTCATCTCCACTCATCAATCCCCTGCCCTTGTAATAGATGTGGTAATATTAGTGTTTTGCCTATCCCAGATGTCAAAACACACTTAGAAAAGAATAGTTTCAGTATAGATTATAGACGTTGGATTTTTCATGGTGAATTAGAGGATGGGGATGGGGAATCTGATGTAGAGGTAAATAATCATACGCGTGAAGCTGCTGGTTTATATATAGAGGATTGCGGATATGATGTGTGTGTAAACAATCGTTCACCTACACCTGAAGTTGTTTTAGGTGAGAAGTTTGCTGAAGATGATCGATTCGATGATTTTGAAGCTACCGGTGAGGGGGAAATAAATGCTGATGATTTAGTTGAGAAGTTGAGTCAATCTGAAATGCCTTTATTTACTGGTCGCAAGAAGTATACCAAATCGCCCGCGGTGGTAAACTTATATAACCTGAAGGGGGAAAATGGGTGGAGTGATACGAGTTTTAATGATTTTCTAGCCTTCCTATGTGACATGCTTCCTGGCGGTAATGTTCTTCCAAGTCGAACATATGAGGCTAAAAAAATGACTAGAGAATTGGGAAAGAAATATGAGAAAATACATGCTTGTCCCAATGACTGCATATTGTACCGTAAAGATTATGAGAAATTATCATATTGTTCGCGCTGCTCTATATGGCGTTATAAGACTAGGGAAGGGATTTCAGCTAAGGTGTTGTGGTATTTTCCAATAATACCAAGATTCAAAAGGATTTATTTGAATGAAGAAGATGCAAGAATGTTGACTAGGCATAATAGTGGAAGGATTGAAGTTGGAAAGTTAAGACACCCAGCGGATGGTCAACATTGGAAAGAGTTTGACGCTAAATATCCTGATTTCGCCAAAGAAGCAAGGAACTTGCGTCTAGCGCTCTCCACAGATGGAATGAACCCTCATGGAAACATGAGAACCCAACACAGCACTTGGCCGGTTATGTTAGCCATCTATACTTTGCCCCCCGTGGGTTTTCATGAAACGGAAGTATCTGATGTTGTCTTTTTTTATATCTGGCCCTTGACAACCTGGAAATTACATAGATGTGTATTTGGAACCACTTAGATGATCTAAAGATTCTGTGGGAAAGAGGGATACCGGTGTTTGATGGTTATAAGAAGGAAAGTTTCAATCTGAGAGCTATGTTATTGTGTACAATAACTAATTTTCCGGCGTACAATGATCTTTCTAGACATACTGTACATTGGAAAGAGGCTTGCCCATTGTGTGTGAGGGATGTTGAATCAAAATATTTGAAGCATTCTCGCAAACATGTATACAGGGAAAATCGTCTATGGTTATGCCCTGATCATCATTATCGTCAGCATCAAAAGGCGTTCAATGGGTGTCCTGAGCAGCGTGGGAGTCCTCAAATTTTGAATGGTCATGCAGTGTATGAGAAAGTGAACGATATTGAGATAATGTATGAGAAGAAGGGACCTAAGTTATCTACTCGTAGTTATATAAAAAATCTATATTTTTTTACCAAACTTCCGTACTGGCGTGACCTCCCGGTTAGACATTGCCTAGATTTTATGCACATTGAAAAGAACGTTTATGATAATATAATCAATACTCTGTTGAATGTTTCGGGTAGGACAAAAGACAACAAGGCGGCTAGGGATGATATGGTTAAGATGGGTATTAGGCCCGAGCTGGCAACTAAAACAAAAGGAAATCGGACTTTTTTGCCGCCTACAGCTCATACTCTTTCAAAAAAAGAGAAAAAAGAGTTTTGCGAATGCTTGCATGGTATTTAGGTGCCAGAAGGCTATTCGTCTAATATTAGTGTTAGAAATCTATATCTCATAATACTCGACATATTCATATATGTTCCATTTAATTTAGTCATAAAATTAATTAGATCTTATGCATGCAAACATAAGTAAATATAGTGAAGAAATCATCATTCTTACATTGGAAATTTCGGATTATTGGGCACAAGTGAGTTCTCCTACTCACTTGTTCTTGAGCTCTCCTAATATGGATGAACAAAGGATTCAAGTATAGAATCACTCCCAAGGAATAATACCCATGATAACCTCTTAATAAAATTAATATTATTGATACTAGAACAATATTAATTTTGAATAAAATTGATCCAAAAATATTGTTTTTGGTCTCTTAATTTTCGGTTTAAGAGAAGGGAGAAGAAGAAGTAATTTATCTCTCTAAAACTCTATATCTTAGATGATGAATGAACAATAATCACTAGTTTGCATGTAGTGAATATTAGGTAAAAAGGAGCAAAAAACCCTTGGCCTTTTTCACTAGGAAAACCGGGTAGGAGGGGGTGGGTATGGCCAATACATGAGCTTCTATTCTTCCCAAGAATTATAGGCATCTAAGGCTATATGTTAGGTCTTATGATTATGCCTTCCACTTAAAGTTTATTAACACAAATAAGCCTAATATTCCCTCCTAATTTTCGGCACATATAGTGTAAAATGGAAAATCCATTTTACACATTATTTTGTCAATTTGTCACATGTAACATGTTTCATGACATTAGGTATATAAAAATGTATTTTTAACAATTAAAAATCAACATATTAATAAAATATGTCACTTATAAAGTTTACCTAGTAATTCATAATTACTTGTACCGTAATGGGATCCCGAGTCATAAACTACAACATTCTGTATTTATGATAATCAATTCATTCTGTTTCAATTGTTTCCGTAAACAATAATTTCATCTAAGTAATAAAACAATTCGATTACTTAGACCGTATCTTATTTAATCAAATTATAATGAGATACGTAAATATTACTTCCAAAATCGTCCGTCAATTTTAAGTAATTTAATTAACCCGTATCGTCATACGATCAATTAAATAATCAATTAAGAGTTTTACCCTTTAGGTATGACCTAAGGGGATCAACTGATCACCACCGTCGCACGACAGTAATGTCAAACTCTAGTCAGCCAATCATTACCGATATGTGTGGACCAGTTGACAGTAAACTATTACTTCCCACATGTATTCTTAAAATGAGATTTAAACATGTGATCATCATGATCGACAGTTGTGATCGCATTATTGTCGGAGGACACATATTCCAACAATCTCCCACTTGTCCTCGACAAGTGTGCGTCACCAATTCTCTTGTCCTATTACTATCTCTCACTCAATGCAAGGTGTCTTTCAGGTCGTACTTGCAAGTGATCATATCGAGAGTGGTTTCCTCGATCAGGAGAATAACTGATTGATCGGAATTATCCACCATGGATATCTTCCGAGCGTGGCCACGCATTTCCAGTTCATTGCTCCTCGAGTGGTCCTGAGATATTTTTATAACCATGACTAGGGGTGGACAATTCCTATCGCACTTATTCCCTTCGACTAGCCACAGCCATCATAACCCAAAATATGCCCATTTGACCACATTTACGAAGGTCGTAGTAAAACAAATCAAAGTTAATCTGAAACTGTGCCATCTTAGGCGAACAGTCTTTAGTCAAAAGAATCGACTCATTAGAATACTATAGTAGCTCTCGCCACGACCAGGCTATATAAATTTGCCAGAACTCTATAAGCGGTCATAAGGCCCGACAAGGTGTTCCCAACAGTCTGCCTATGTGATCGACTAGTCATCTCACATGATTTAATGGCACTTGAACTTGCCATCAATCGCATCACACTCTAGTCACTTCGAGACGTCACCTCTTGTAAGTAACTATGGGCGAATACAATGCTAATCCGTGTTCACTTTAACGGGGTTCAATTGTCTCTACAACCCGTTTGGATGTAACAAAGTATAAGGTGAGTTAATAATAATTCAAACGACAAACGTCGACATCAGATTCGGGTAGTCAATACCATATTACAACCTTGTGATGTATATCGAAAGTGTGTAAACACTAGTTGATTGCAATAGAAGTTTAATATACCAAGTGTCCATGTGTTCAAACTTCTTATATTGCATTTTCCTTTATATTCATGTTATCTTTCATAGCATGAACCTTACCAAGTATACATATAGGTTCTCAACCTAGGTTTGGGTTCTTTATCTTGAAAGAACTTTCTTATTGTTTATCACATAACCAACGAATTGTGGTGGATGATATAACTTGCACTGGTCAAGTGTTCTACCAACTCACAATGCACTAGGTATACGTTTTGTAGAGTCTTGCAACAATTGTCAAGATGATTAGCCTAGCACTTCTCATAAGTCCTAGCATATTAGAAAATATCAATTTTAAGTAACTTCTTACTTCAACTAAGTATTTTTCAAAGCTTCTTATTTCTCCTTTTAGCTTGAAAGGCTTAGGATTTTCATAAATCCTTACGTGTGATCGAACTTCAAAACGTGCAACCTCTTGGCACATAACAGAGTGTTCTGTCTATCACTGGAATCGCTCATTAATTCTCCTCGAGAATCATGACGATTCTTCAATGGCTTGCCTATGATTCATTATGCTCTTATGCATATGATTCATTATTGGACATGTGAATGATTATTCTAATGGCGGAAACATTAGTAACTAATAATCATGTGATCAACCATTCTTAGGTTCAATGAACGACCATGACTGCTAATGGCAATTCCATTTTCATTGACATGAATAACCTACGTTTCTCGTTGATTCGATGTGTATATCTCAATACCTATCCAACATCTCATGATGTGATTGGATTCATCATAGTCCATTTTCATCCAGAATTGAAAACTCAAATACTTCTTTGTGAAAGATAGTATCAGCTCGTCATTCTCAATGACTAATGAGTTATAAATTTTTACAAGATGATTGCTCCCACTAAATTCCATGTCTTCACATGATAATTTCCAACTCCCACTTAATTCCACATGTTTCGCAATTGACTACTCAATCGAAATATTTCAAGAATTGAAATATATTTTGCTTTGCCAAGTTATTAAGATAAAACCATATATGTTCTCAGCATATCCTTTCAAAATACCTATTTTGAAAAGGTTTCAATCTTAAACTTATGGAAAGAGATTTTAATCTCTAACTCATTCATTTTATAATGATGCGTAGCAATGTCATTATTTAAATGTGAATTTCATTTAATATACGTCCTTCTAAAAATACCCTTTTCTGGAAAGAGGTTTAACCATTTCATTTTCATAATGAAGTTAAGTAATGACACTAGCGTGGTTAACAATTAATTTAGCTTTTGTAGATATCGGCATATCTTTCTTTGCAACTTTTAGTGATAAATCACATTTTTTTTAAGGATGCAACTTTGTTTCATTTAGACTCTTAAATAAATATCAATTTTGAAACTATTGCTCAAAAGTCGCTCATAAACTAGCCAAATCTCTTGTTAAGACTTTACATTAGTCATTCTTCTTCCAAAATTTTCTTTTGGTCTCCTCGTGTAGTTATCTTGAGAACACATTCTTTTGATTACTTCACTTGGTCTCTTTTGTCGTGTAGATTTCATCTATTCGAGACCATAGATCTCATCTATTCATGTACACTATCTATATAGGTATACAAATCATTCTTTCTTGCGTAGATCTCATATACACAAGTACACAAATTTGCTTTGTATTCTTTGTGTCTTCATTTTTCTCCCCCTCTATCTTTAGAATAAATACACTAGAGATTCAAAGATAGCTTATGAGACACAAATAATGATTTTTTTTAAGTATAAGGAGGACTATCTCATAGGTTGACTAATAGTTTTAAATTTGATAAGTGTACTTGGTGATTGACATTCTTTTAAGAGAGTTCATCAACTCAATCATCATTTTATAATTGATCATACACAAGCCTTAAGCTTGTGGACATATAATGAATCCCATCATTATAGTTGTCTATTAGATCACTTTAAGTGGATGATCATATGTTTCTATGTGCAAGCATATATAGACGAATTTTTAGAATAAGAAAAATACGATAAAACGGGTGACTTGGGTTGCAAGCCAAGCCACCATAATCCAAAATACAACAATTGTTTAGAAAGGATCAAACATTTCCATGTCGAACACGGAAATCAAAAGGTTCTAAAAATCCAAAACATAAATTAAAATAAGACAATAAAAAGCCAAGCTTCATGGAAGTTACTCCTAGCTTCTTGATGGTTTCTCAAGCTTGCTTTTCCTTTCCCTTGTCCTTGCTTGGTGGAGGCCCTATTTACAATAAAAAGGGGATACATTATCACAACTTTGTATCACAATACCTTAGTTGAATTAGAAACATAAAAGAAAGGATAGTCATTTACCTACTGGAGTGATCTTTCCAGCTTTGATGTCACTAAGATACTTGGAACAATTCCTCTTCCAGTGTCCAACACCATTACAATAATGGCATTTGTCAAGAGGACCCTTCTTGGTCTTGGAAGTGCTAGCTTCAAAAGTCATAGCCTTGGTGAAAGTGGGAGCTTGCTTCTTACCCTTCTTCCCATTCTTTTTGAACTTCCCCTTGCTCTTGGTGCTTATGTTAAGCACATCCTTAGGTGGGTTAACATTTAACCCCATGTCTCTTTCGGCTTGCACAAGTAACTTGTGCAACTCTTCAAGAGACACGTCCTTGTCTTGCATGTTAAAATTCACCCGGAATTGAACATATGCCTTGACTTTGGATAAGGAGTGTAGAATTCTATCTACAATGAGCTCTTTGGGGATTTCAACCTTTTGAATCTTCAAAGTCTCGACTAGCTCCATCAATTTGAGCATGTGAGGGCTAACCTTTTGGCCCTCCTTAAAGTCGAGATCAAAGAATGCCGCGGCCGCCTCATATTGGACGATCCTCGGAGTTTGTGAAAACATTGTCACAAGCTTGGAATAGATTTCATTAGCGGTGCCCATTTTAAAGGCCCTTCTTTGGAGATCCGCCTCCATCGCAAAGATCAACACATTTTTTATTGCGGCGGACTCCTTGTGGTAAGCCTCATATGCTTCCCTAGTAGGGGCACTCGACCTAGCATTAGTTCGGGTGGAGAGGCCTCGGGGAGGTAACGAAGCTTGTCGTCACCTTGGGCGGCTAATTTGAGTTGGGCATCCCAATCGGAGAAATTTGACCCATTCTTTTCAAGTTTACAGCGATCCATGAAGGATCGGAGCCATGAAGTATTAGTGAGAGGTGTGGCGTTGGTGTTTGGAGTGGCCATTTGTTATGAGAAATAGATGCGATCTACAAAACGAAAATTGAAGGAATAAAACATATGTCGTTTTCTAAATAATAATACTCGTAAAAATTAATTTAAACAAGTTTTATTGCATTTATCTAGTGACCTCTACCCAACTTGATAAATGATTCCAAGATCCAAATTCATATTAACTTGGGCACGGTGTGGCCGATTCATCCCTTATCAATATAACTCGGTGGATTAATGCTTTAATCGATTCTACTTTTAGAACTCTTGGTCGATAAAAATTACATTAACATTTATCTTTAGCCCAAAACACATCCGACAAGGGCACGGTGTAGCCGATTCATCCCTTATCAATACTTTTGTTGAGTTCAACCCAAATTTCGAATAAATGTGTCCATGATCCAAATCCACATTAACTTGGGCACAGTGTAACCGATTCATCCCTTATCAACATGAATTCGGTGGATAGACATTTATAACCCACTTCCCCTACGTAACAAGGTTTGTACCCCGGTGTGGCCGAGTGCACTCCCTCACGAAATAGGTTTTCATGGTTTCTACTTTTTGGTAAGGCTAAGTCTCAATTGTTTATTTTAGCGAGAGGTCATGTCAATTTATTATCTATCACATTTTAAGTGAACTAAAGCGGTGAACTATGATAATTATAATTGACACGGTCGATAAACTCGATTAAAAGATGATGCATGTTTTAGTTATGGCGATTTAGCGATGCATGCGACATATAAATAAAATGCAAAGCATAAATTAAATCCTAGTATGGCCTTGCTAAAAATAGTAAATCTAATAAACTATTACATATTCGGAAACCAGCTCCATTGGTCCCTTGAACTTTGGTTTTGGCACGCATCTCGAGGTAACACCGTCTTTAATGGATCACCTTCTTGAGTGGCACCGTCTCCAAGGAACTTCGGAATAAATAAATTACATAACAAATTACATAATTTCCTATTATACATTTGTAATTAAAATAAAATAAATCTATTAAATTACAAAACGGTGATACGAGATCACAATAAATTACAACCGAATCGATATTCCCATACATTTCGGGTAATATCAATTAAAAACTAAGGCCATACTAAGTAAAATTACATAAAAAAAAAATTACATAAAAAAAAATTATGACAATCATAAAAAAATGCAGCATTATAATATGTATGAACATGCCCAATTTTATGCTAAATCGCCTTTAAGGAGCCAATATCGTATATTAAACGGTTTTTACGGATTTGCGTGATTCAACCTTTTAAAATCACAAAAATTACATAAAATCATATTTATGCACAAGTTAATTACCCTAACCAACTTAGGACTCAAAATTAGTCTCCACTAACATATTGACAATAATTAACTTATATTTCTTAAAATTGTTCATTAATGGACTCAAAATTACAATAAAATGCCATAAACTCCAAATAAATCACAAAAATTTCAAATAAATTCAAAATTTGAAATTTTAAACTCATAAACATTATGGAAAAATACCATGACACTCATAATGTTCAAAAAACTTAGGTTAGAAAATTTTGAAAATTATCGGGAAAAACAATGTTGTGGTTTATCGGATTTATCAATTATAATCATAAAAACATGAGAAAAATTATATTTATCAACTTTTCAATTTTAGATCTGAAATATATGATAAAATGCAACATGTGACGTTTTTCCTTAGTCATGAAGTATGTTTTAGCAATTATTCAGTAATTAAAGTCACTATTTATGCTATTTTTCATCAAAAATTCATAAATCATGCATAACGACTTCATTATAGCCTATTATTTTACACACATCTTGTAAAATTTCATGTGATAACATACTAAATTTCTATGATCAGATTCGAAATATTTCTCATATTAACCTATTTAATCATTTAAATTCGATTTTATCATGAAAAATCCATATTTCGAGCATAAGAACTCATAAAATTATGAAAATTTACAGGTCATCTAAATATAATATATTTGAAAACATATCCAAAAACCACTGGAAAAATCGAAGTTTAGCTAATTGTAGTCCGAAAATGACATTTTTATCATAAAATCACATTTTAATGCCATTATTATATAAAATGAACAATAAAAATCCATAAATTAACCAAAATATCCTAAATACATTTTAGGATCAGAAACGTTAACATACATAATTGATTTGGTGATATATCATAATAAACACAAATTTATAAGTTTTATATGTTAATCGTATAACTCAGAAAAACTATAACCGATTTGCATGCAAACAACCTAAGGCTCTGATACCACTTGTTAGAAATCTATATTTCATAATACTCGACATATTCTTATATGTTCCATTTAATTTAGTCATAAAATTAATTAGATCTTATGCATGCAAACATAAGTAAATATAGTGAAGAAATCATCATTCTTACATTGGAAATTTCGGATTATTGGGCACAAGTGAGTTCTCCTACTCACTTGTTCATGAGCTCTCCTAATATGGATGAACAAAGGATTCAAGTATAGAATCCCTTCCAAGGAATAATACCCAAGATAACCACTTAATAAAATTAATATTATTGATACTAGAACAATATTAATTTTGAATAAAATTGATCCAAAAATATTGTTTTTGTTCTCTTAATTTTCGGTTTAAGAGAAGGGAGAAGAAGAAGTAATTCATCTCTCTAAAACACTATATCTTAGATATGATGAATGAATAATAATCACTAGTTTGCATGTAGTGAATATTAGGTAAAAAAGAGCAAAAAATCCTTGGCCTTTTTCACTAGGAAAACCCGGTAGGAGGGGGTGGGTATGGCCAATGCATGAGCTTCTATTCTTCCCAAGAATTATAGGCATGTAAGGCTATATGTTAGGTCTTATGATTATGCCTTCCACTTAAAGATTATTATCACAAATAAGCCTAATAATCCCTCCTAATTTTCGGCACATATAGTGTAAAATGGAAAATCCATTTTATACATTATTTTGTCAATTTGTCACATGTAACTTGTTTCATGACATTAGGTATATAAAAATGTATTTTTAACAATTAAAAATCAACATATTAATAAAATATGTCACTTATAAAGTTTACCTAGTAATTCATAATTACTTGTACCGTAATGGGATCCCGAATCATAAATTACAACATTCTGTATTTATGATAATCAATTCATTCTGTTTCAATTGTTTCCGTAAACAATAATTTCATCTAAGTAATAAAACAATTCGATTACTTAGACCGTATCTTATTTAATCAAATTATAATGAGATACGTAAATATTACTTCCAAAATCGTCCGTCAATTTTAAGTAATTTAATTAACTCGTATCGTCATACGATCAATTAAATAATCAATTAAGAGTGTTACCCTTTAGGTATGACCTAAGGGGATCAACTGATCACCACCGTCGCATGACAGTAATGTCAACCTCTAGTCAGCCAATCATTACCGATATGTGTGGACCAGTTGACAGTAAAATATTACTTCTCACATGTATTCTTAAAATGAGATTTAAACATGTGATCATCATGATCGACAGTTGTGATCGCATTATTGTCGGAAGACACATATTCCAACAATTAGAAGCCTTGTTTTGTTGCAGGACCTAAAACTTACTGGTTTAAAGTCATGTGATTGTCATACATTGATGCAACAACTACTAGCAGTGGCCGTTCGTTCTATTCTACCTCCAAAGGTTTGACATGCTATAATTAGATTTTGTTATTTCTTCAAATCAATCAACAGTAAAGTTATTGATCCAGATGAAGCGAGAACTTTGCATGACATCCTCGTCACCAGTCTTTGTCAGTTTGAAATGTATTTTCCTCCCTCATTTTTCACTATCATGGTTCATTTGACTGTCCACCTAGTTCGGGAGGTTTTCTATCTCGGGCTAGTGTATTTGAGATATCAGTACCTATTTTAACTATTGATGAAAATTTACAAGGATTACACATCTAATAGGTATCGTCTATACGGGTGTATTACAGAGCGAGCAATTATCGATGAAGCTCTTTCAAATTGTTACGCGTACCTCTCCTTCGATGAGTTAATTGGAGCTCCTACGAATCGAAATAGTGTCTGGATCATTCGAAAAGATGTAAGGGGTCGTGTTTCCAAGGATATGTCATCTGACATGCGACATAGAGCTCATACATACGTTCTTTTTAAAGATGATTATGTCCAGCCTTACAGTATGGAACACCAACGCTACCTTAAGCGAAAATACCCTCATAAGAACGAAAGGTGGTATGCAAATGAGCATAACAAACAATTTAGTGACTAGTTTAAGGATAATTTTTACGATGATGACAACCCAATTCATGATTGCTCACCCAGCCTACGACATCTCGCTTTCGGTCCTGATGCTCGTGCAACTTTTTATAGTGGGTATGCGATCAATGGGTACACTTTCTACACCCGCATTCAAGATAAGGCGAGCATAATGCAAAATAGTGGAGTTTGCGTAGATTTTGAGGCAATATACTTTGCTAGTTCAAAGGATAAAAATCCTATTTTGGGTACAATGCAATATTATGGAGTTATTCAAGAGATATTGGTTTTAGACTACATGGATTTTAAGATACCTCTATTTCGGTGCAAGTGGGTTGACAACAACAATGGTGTTAGAAAGGATGATTTAAGATTCACATTAATAAATTTTGACAAGGTTGGAAACAAGGACGATCCTTTTATATTAGCGTCACCAGCAAAAAAAGTGTTTTATGTTACCGATCCTATGGATAAGAAATAGTCAGTTGTTCTATCTTGCCATCGCCGAATTCTAGGTGATGAAGACGTCGAATTTGAAGGACTTGATCACAGTGCTATATCGCAATTTGGTAATAATGTTGAAAATGTTAACATTCCAAACATATATACACGAGATGATCATGACGAAGGTATTTGGGTTAATGAAGAGACTAGCAAATCCAAAAAACGTTCCCGACAGCCGTGAAAATATCAGCAATCCAAACAAGATATTTTATGTCAGGTGTAATTATTGTCTTGCTGTTATATATCAAACTGCAGTTGTAAAATTTTTCTATTGTTGCAGCGGGCGGGTTATGGAAAAATCGTACCAAATGATGCTTTATTTCTTGGCGGTAAAATCAAACAAAATGAAATATAAAATACAACGGTTATACCTAAACCGTTGTTCAGAACATGTAAAGTTATAGCGGTTCAGGCCGTTGTTATCTATATAAAAATGATGCTTTTTTTCTTGGCTGTAAAATCAAACAAAATAAAAAGCATTAAGACAACGGTTATTTCTAACCCGTTTTAGATGATACTAATCAATAACGGTTTCAAACAAAACCATTGTCTGTTTGGAAGCAAAATACAACGGTTTTTCTTATATTGTGTTTATTAGTTTTCATTAACCAAGGTCTTGCAAGTGTTGTATTATTCACACATATATACTCCGAGCTTCCCCTCCCCCACATAATATCCTCAAACGCTGAGCTTCCCCTCAACCACTAGCCTACCCATCGTCGTCGCAGTCATCGCCATTGCCGCCGCCAAATCAAACCGGATTCTCCTCTTTAAAGAAGTAATAAACCCTCCTCTTTAGAGATTTGTTTGTTATTATACGTATTCATTGGTATTATTTGTTTATTAATGTATGCTTTAGATATGGTGGAAAAGCGGAAAAGAAATGATGGAAATACGTCAGGCGACAACTCAAGTGATGAGAATAATTTACAACACGTTGCGGGTCGAATGCGCCACAGGGTTTCCCTAGAAGCAATAAATTCAAAGATACCTAATCCTTTAGAATAGGATAAAGATACAGGGATGCCATATGGTGAGAATGCCGGATATTTTGCGAGTTGGATTGGTTGTTGTGTAAGACAGTATGTGCCTCTCGGTACGCCGCGTATCCGTGAATTGAGTAAAATATGGAACACCATGCTTATAAACAGAATAAAGGTATGTATATACAATAACAAATGCTTTAGCTGAAAATTAAGTTACTACTTGATATGTGTATTAGCCGAAACACTTGTACCAACTATGCTCATCATATATGCACTTAGCTTACGTTGTCCCCGAAACGTATGATAAGTACCTTAAAAAAACGACAGAGGAAGCCCTTAGATCTTGGAAGTTTAAGCTTGTTGAGAACCACTTGTTCAACAAGGAAACCGGGGAGATGAACAAGAAACCACCAAAAAAGAAGTAACCGTATGTGAGTCAGGACCATTGGGATAGCTATATCGCTTATAGGCAGTCTGAGAAGTTTAAGGTAACTTAATAATAATAAGTAAAGAAGTATATTTAGTTTAGTGTTTAGTCATGCTTACGTTTCTCGATAAAAATTATTTGATGAAGGCTATGAGTGAGAGGAACTAGACGAACATTTCAAAGAAAAAGACCGTCTATTACGGCTCCCGATTTGGTATAGATTGATTAAGACGAAACTTGTAAGTACATAATTCTTATAGTATTAGACTATTAGGTGTTTTAGTCGGATGTTATATATATTCATAGTAATCATACATATTTTGAGAGGATATCAATGTGATGAATGATTTGTAGGCAAAGTTTGGAAAATTCAGTCGTCACGACGCTTGGGTGGAAGGTCACACTCCTAAGAAAGAAAAGACGGAAACTGAATATGATAAGGACATCAAAGAGAAAATTATAAGTTTGACTTAATATGTCACTCCTACCACTGGTGGTCGGAGTTATATAATTGTGAGTTTAAATAAAATTTAGATGCGTAATGGTTTTTTGTGTATGTAGAGGATCTGTGAGAAGGAGGTACATGAAGGAAAATGGAAGCCTCTAGGACGTGATGACCTTCTTGCTAGAGCAATCGGCAAAGCAGAGCATCGAGGTCGTGTGAGAGGGGTATCGACTCATGTTGGTATCACTAAGTATTTTGGAAAAACTACTCGAAGGATGATGAGTGGTGATGATTCCAAGAAGGTAATCGTATAAATACTGTATTTGAACCAACGTAATTTATAACTATATATGCTGACATTAATTTTTACTACACAACTACAGAAAATGGCCAGGTTGATGCTGAGAATGTTGGAAACTGGGAAAAAGCCATCAGAGAAAGAGTTGGATATGGTTCAAGAAGTCATAAAGGAAGCACAGAAAGAGGAGGAGGAGGAGGAGGAGGAATAAGTGGTAATAATATTTATGTCTTATATATAGTGTGTTATATGATTTGGAAAATCAGTACGTGTTATATGGACAAGTGTTAATGTACAGAAGGAAGCAGAGGATGACATGGTAAGAGAGAAGTAAATGGCAAAGGAGACTGAGGTAGGAGCCGAGGATTGATATCAGGTAGTTGAAGATGAAGAGGAAGCCAGGAAGGCCATGACACAGGTTGAGGTGGAGGTAGTTGATGATCAGATGTTCTTCTCAACACCGAAAAAGGTAATAGCTGCTAGTTTATAATTATTTGTATCATACACGCTTTTTACTTATGAAATTTATTAAAGGTAGTGAATGTATGTGTACTAATTGATTAAGCTGTCTTGAAGGGCGATTGCAAGGTGGCTTGTCGTCTGTTCTATTTACAGGGGAAATAAAAAGTTGTTGTTGTCAGTGGATACGTGTTCGATTACGATCGGCTTCAACAAGTTAAGGTTCATGGTATACCCCTTCGTGAAAAATGCAGGAAAGTGGAAGTGTCTCAATTATATAAAGACGAGTATGGGATAGTAAAAGTAACATTTCCTAATGAGGAGGTTACTTATTTGAGAGAAGCCCTAAGCTCTTATGTGTAATGGCCTGACAACCTCATCAATGTTGTCATCCTCGAGGTACCTATATGCAGACGTTAATTATTACTTGTTCTTTAAATATATTAAGGTACGAATATTAACATATCGTAAGTACTTTAATCTTTACATTTGCAGAAGTTAAGCAAAGCCATGGCGACAGCTAAAGCAATTACTACCACGTCAACGGACAAAGTCAACGAAAGGACTATGTCTTCCCCAAAAACAAAACCACAGGACATACAATATAAGCCAGCTACTTGTGTTGAATTCAAGCCTACTTATGATTCTTATTATGAATTGTGTGCATATAAGAAAAAAAATGAAAACTACTTCGCTGAAGGCTTTGCACAACCTGGCTGTAAAGAGGTCACCTAGAGGGGATGTAGTCATGATTAACATTGAAGAGAAAATTATGGGCAAAGCGGATATAGCCGTACTGGACCCGAAGCAACTGATGGAATTTGTCGACCTTGACAATTTAGATGTTGTTCACATTTTGATTTGGATGAAGTAAGTTTTATTAATAAAACTATTTAGTCATTTCCATTTACGAATAATGATGTTTGTTTAAATTATCAATTACAAAAACATTCTTCGTTCCATGTGGCGTAATAGGTACATGAATAATCAGATCGCTGAGTGGAAGTTCCCAATTCAGGCCTACGGATTCTTGAGTCCTAAGGCGTTCTCTGTGGACAGAATTTCATACGAAGAACAAATCAATAGTATCGCTCGCCGGTTGATGTCGACAAAAAAACTATGGCCTGCCCCCTACAGTGAAAATATATATATGTATAGTACGTGATTATTATAATGAATCACGGTTCTATAAATTTATTATTAACATGCTTACATGCGTGTAAATGAACTAACAGTTCAATGTCCCAAATTGAATAGGAAGCATTGGGCGCTACTGGCAATCCAAGTGGAAATAAAAACTGTGTACTGGATTGACTCTCGCGAAGGCAAACCCTCTGACAGTATAGTAAAGATGATAACTGAGTAAGTTTACAACTTTCAATAATGTCATTTGTTATTGTATGACTTGAACCATATATATGCAAATAATAATGGCATGTTTTTATATTTATGAATTAGTGTTTTTGAAGCAAAAAAAAAGATTATGTCCATTTGGGAAATATGAAAGCAACACTGATCCTAATTTTATTACGTCATTAGTAAGTGTATTCTTAATAATTACTCATATCATTTAATTTATGTTTATGCGAGAGGTTGATTTTATAGTTCAGTTGATTTGTGTGTGATTTATATAATAGTCTCCTAAAGCACCAGACATCAAACAATGCGCCTTTTATGTTTGTTAGTCCATGTGGGAGGATATCAATGGAAAACTTTCTACCATTCCGATACGGGTTAGTGTGATTTAAAAACTATTTCAGACGTAAATTAAGTTCAATTCTGTATACTTCCATGTATTATATCTTTTTTTATTATGTATATTTTAAATTGTAGTTTCCATTAATAATCAACAAAGCCCCAGAATATTCGCCAGAGGACATCACCCAGTTAAGAAATATGTAGGCCAGTTATGTTGTTTCATTAGAGGAGTCTCAATAGTTTGATGATGCTTTATGTACGTGTGTATATATAGAGTTGTTGTGTATTGGCTTCTTTTGGATTTTTTGAGGAAGTTGTGTATTAGTTTTGATCATCCTGTTTGTACTGTTTTTAAACTGGGTTTAAATGATCATGAGGTGTAATATTTTGATGCAGGACTGAATTTTTCCAGTGCACAGCTGCTGGAAAACTATTTTTCAGCAGCTGCTGAAAAAATAGCATTTCAGCAGCTGCTAGAACAAGCTAAAATCATTTTTTTAAAACAATAATTAAAAACGATAACGGTTAAAAACAACCCGTTGCAAACAATTTTTTGACAACGGTTTTATTTAGATAAAAAACCATTGACATATTTTCCCTCCCATTCAAACCGCCAAAAATATAAGATAACGAACGATAACCGTTGTCGAATTCAAAACTAATACAACGGTTTATTTAAGCAGAACCATTGTCAAAGTTTCATCAATAAAAATAGATAACGGTTACATACCGTTATCAATAGATAAATATAACAACGGTTTTGCATGCAATATAGCTATTGTTAAATTTTGACATTCAATTAAATAAGATAACGAAATAAACCGTTATCATATATTAAATTTAACAACGGTTTTGGAACGATAAAACGTTGTCAATAGTAAACTACAACAATGGTTCTTGAGTTGTGATAATGGTATTATAGATCCATTATTGATGTTATATAACGGTCTCATGTTTGTACGAACGTGGTATATATTTAACAACCGTCGTTGCACTAACGATCCCGTGTTTCTATTTAAAAACGGTAATTGCATTTTCTGAGCGTTATTGAAGGTCTTATTTGGCGTAGTGTCCTTTTCATGATTGATCAGGGGTGGTGTTGGGTGGAGGTTGTCATAGGTCAAGTGGAGAGTCGGGTAGTGGTCAGAGGTGGTGGTTTGGGTGGCGGCAAGGTGGTTTAAATCAGGTTCAAAGGGGAGGAAACAGGTTGTGTGTTATGTCATGTGTTGTTCGTTGTTGGGGTTTTTGTGGTGGTTGTCGTGGTGGTTGTGTTTGTTATTAGACCATATTAGACTCATCATATGACAATAAAATTACTAGCTAATTTTATTTAATGGTCTAATCTAAATGCATGCAATAATTAATTGGTAGAAACTTCCTTACATTGAGAAATATGGCAATATAAGGGCACCACAAAGGTCTCCTACCTTTGTAGTTCTTGAGCTAAAAATTCAAAGGATGATCCTCCAAACTCTAAATCACCAACCTAGGTGATCTCCTTAGGATGCACCAAAGATTATCCCAAAATACTACTAAAATTACAAACTAGATAAAAGTAGTAGTAAACCTTATTTTTATTACTACAAATATTACTACTAATAATATTTGAGGTATATTATTATATGTGAATTTATTGATGATTAGAATCAACTTTTGATCAAGTTTTAAGAGAGGAAAAAGATGGAAAAATGGTCTCCTTTTTCTCTCTATTAAAACCAACCAAGACACACCAAAATAGACTAATTTTTTTACTTCAAAATTAACCCATGCAATTGTGTAAGATGAGGTATATATATGCCTCTCAAATGTAAACAAATGAGAGGAACATCTCATGTTCATTTTGTCAATATTATTGACATGTGGTGGTCTTAATACATACTCTAAAAAAACCGGTCCACATGTATCATTTGGTTCATTTCGATTTTCGACATTTGTCCCACAAATTCTTATCAGTCTTATATTTAATTATCTTATATAATTAAATATTAATTTGATTATTTAACACTTAAATAATACAAATTAATAACTAATGACTACTTAACTATATGTAGTAATTGAACCATTTTATCAATATAAAAATGTATCTTATGAACCCTTATTAGCTAATTTTACAACCTCTTGTAAATTTAAATAGCTAATTACCTTTACCTCAAAACTTATACACATATCGTATAAATTTAATTAATTAACCATTAATTATTAAATTTCAATTAACATTTATTAATTAATTATCGAATAATTAAATAATAAATCCTCTTGGCCCGAGTTCGTAACTCGTCATCAAATAATACATTCACTTGACTTATTAAAAGTAAATTAATACAAGGATTTAATTAATTTGTATCTCATACGAATAATTAGTTTTTCCATTTGGGCATCATCCTATAGGCGTGACCTAAAGGGATCAACTAATCACCACCGTCACACGACAGTAATGTCAAACTCTAGTCAGCCAATCATTACCGATTAACGATGACGAGCTGACAAATAAATAAATAAATCCCTGATATTCTTTTTACGAGATGTAATATGTAAACGCACTTATTGTGGAGGACACTACTCCAACAATCTCCCACTTGTCCGACAAAAGTGTGCGTTGCCAATTCGCTTGTCCAGTAATATCTCCCACTCAATGCAAGATGTCTTTAGGTCGTTCTTGCACGTGATCATATCATAAAGTGGTTTCCTCGATCAGGAGAATGACTGTCTGACCGGATAATCTACTATAGATCTCATCCGAGCGTGGCCACGCATTTCCAGTCACCTCTCCTCGAGTGGCCTTGAGATAAAATATGACATGGGTGGACAATCCTGTTGACCTATTTTCTTTGTTTGATGCAGATCACAATGACCGAGTAAATGCTCATTTGCTTCCTTTTACGGCGCGACTTAGAACAAAAACCAAAACCACCGGAAAACCGCACCAACTCAGACAAATAGTCACCAGTCTAAAGAATTGACTCGAATGAATAAATAGAAATCCTCGCCACGACCCACCAACAAAAAGACTCTATAAACGTTCACAGTCCGACAAATCGTCTCACAATCTGCCTATGTAATCGACCAGCCATCACTATGACCATATGACAGTTGAACTTGTCATCTATTGCCTTACAATCTAGTCACTCCGAGACGTCACCATATTAAGTAACTAAGGACAAAAATACAATTTTAATCCAGTTCACTTTAATAGGGTTCGACGTTGTCACTACAACCTATTTGGATAAAACAAAGTATTTAAATTCAGATATAAAAGTGAATACAATGATAAATGTAATTATCATATATGAAATAATAAATACAATATCTTAACTATTACATATCACATAATTTACAACAGTTCTGGCATTTGTCTCAATCCCATAGAAACTACATGACTATCAGGTTTAGCTTGAGAGAATGACTTGGTTAAAGGATCAGTGATGTTGTCAGTTGTCCCAACCTTACAGACTGTAATTTTCTTCCTTTCAATTAAATCTCTAATTACATGAAATTTTCTAAGTACATGTCTAGACTTGTTACTAGACTTGGGCTATTTTGCTTGAAAAATTGCCCCACTGCTATCACAATATAAAGTGATAGGATCCTCGGCGGTTGGAACTACTTTCAGTCCCTCTAAAATTGCCTAATCTAAACAGCTTCCTTTGCAGCTTCACAGGCTGCAATGTACTCAGCTTCCATTGTAGAATCAGCAGTCACAGACTCCTTAAAACTTCTCCAGCAAACCGCCCCTCCGTTCAACAAAAAGACAAAACCAGCCTGGGATTTCAAATCATCCATATCGGTTTGGAAACTGGCATCCGTATAACCTCTTATACGTAATTCAGGTTCTCCTCCAAACACTAAGAATGAATCCTTAGTCCTTCTCAAGTACTTCAGAATATTCTTGACGGCTATCCAGTGACTGTCACCTGGATTTTTCTAATAACTACTCGTCATACTCAAAGCATACGAGACGTGAGGACGAGAACACATCATAGTATACATGATCGATCCAACAGCGGAAGCATAGGGAATCGATTTCATGCGTTCAATATCCTTAGGCCCTGTAGGATACTGTGACTTACTCAAAGTAATCTCACTGCCTATAGGTAGAAAACCTCTCTTGGAGTTTTTCATATTGAATCGGTCAAGAATCTTATCGATATAGGCTTCTTGACTTAAAGCTAATATCCTTTTAGATCTATCCCTATAGATCCGGATACCCAAGATGCGCTGAGCTTCTCCCAAATCTTTCATTTGGAAGTGATTTCCTAACCACTTCTTGACAGAAGAAACCATATCTACATCATTCCCAATGAGTAATATGTCGTCCACATATAAAAGTAAGAAGACAACTCTACTCCCACTAAACTTCTTGTATAAACATGGTTCCTTAACACTTCGAGAAAAATCATTCTGTTTAATAACATGATCAAAACGATGATTCCAACTCCTACACGCTTGCTTAAGACCATAAATGGATCTCTTAAGTTTGCATACTCTGTTAGGATTTTTAGGATCCACAAAACCTTCAGGTTGTGTCATAAACACTTTCTCTTCCAGAAACCCGTTCAGAAAGGCGATTTTGACATCCATTTGCCATATCTCATAATCATGAAATGCAGCAATCGCTAACATTATCTAAACATATCTAAGCATAACAACTGGTGCAAAAGTCTCATCATAGTGTAAACCATGAACTTGGGTGAAACCTTTTGCCACCAATCTAGCTTTGTAGACATCTTTATGTCCATCCATGCCGATTTTAATCTTAAATATCCACTTACACTGAAGAGGTCGAACATCTTTAGGTAAGTCAACTAGGTCCCATACCTAATTATCGTACATGGAATCCATTTCGGATTGCATGGCCTCGAGCCATAGCTTAGAGTCAGAACTAGTAATAGCTGCTTTGTAGGTTTTAGGTTCATCACTTTCTAAAAGCAAAACCTCATAGTCACCATCTTCCTCGATAACGCCAAGGTATCTATCAGGCTGGTGACCCACCCTTCCTGACCTCCTAGGTTCAGAAGGAACCGATTCAGACGTAGAAGGAACATCTTCATGTACTGTCATTTCAGTTTGTGGCTCTTGAACTTCATCAAGTTCAGATTTTCTCCCACTCTGTCTTCTAGAAATAATCGCTTTTTCTAGAAAGACAGCTTCACGAGCCACAAACACTTTGCTCTCTTTAATATTGTAGAAGTAATATCCACAAGTTTCCTTAGGGTAGCCTACAAATATACATTTGTCAGAACGAGGTACAAGCTTATCGTCAGACTTGCTCTTGACATGAGCGTCACAACCCCATACTTTCATGTATTGCAAATTCGGGACCTTTCCTTTCCATATCTCATATGGAGTTTTGTCAGTTGCTTTAGTGGGACTTTGATTAAGTGAGTGTATAGCAGATAAAATGACATATCCCCAAAATGACTTAGGTAACTCAGTTTGACTCATCATTGATCGAACCATGTCTAATAAAGTTTGATTCCTCCTTTCAGCCACGCCATTCAGTTGTGGTGTGCCAGGAGGAGTTAACTGAGATACAATACCACAGTCTTTAAGATGATCCTTTTTATGCCCTGCAAGTGATTACACAAGTGAGAACCACAACCAGTGTCTAATACCCAAGTTGTATTTGAAGCATAATTTATATCTATCATAAAAGATTCGGTTGAGAATTACATGTTGGCTTCACAATGCCAGCTTTGATGTCATCCAAGTATTTTGAGCAATTACGCCTCCAATGTCCCTTGTTATTACAATAGTTACAAGTGTCTTTAAGAGGATTACGCTTCTTAGGTTTAGGCTTGGTAGAGCTATTCGCAATAGACTTACCTTTGCCCTCTACCTGTACGGGCTTCTTGCCTGCATTCCTCTTAAACTTCTTCTTCCCCTTCACATTAATCACAAGTACATCCCTCCTCGTACTCCCACTCAATCCCATGTCCTTCTCTGCTTGTACAAGCAGAGAATAGAACTCATGTCGACTTCTCTTCATGTTTGTCATATTATAATTTACTCTAAATTGGGTAAATCCTTTGACATGTGAGAGAGAGTGGAGTATTCGGTCTACCACAAGCTCATCAGAAATCTTGCATCCCAACCCATCTAGAGTTTCCATGTACTCAATCATTTTAAGTACGTGTGAACTCACGGGTTGTCCATCTTTAAGGTTAGTCTCAAAGAACGGACTGCGGTGTCATACTGGATTATCCTCGGGGCTTCAGAAAACATGGTAGAAAGCCTCGTGAACACCTCATGAGCATTGTGGGATTTGACGCATTGCCTTTGTAAGGGAGGATCCATTGCAAAAATCAAAACATTTTTTACAGCGGCAGATTCTCTTTGATATTCATTAAAAGCCTCCCTTACATCGGCAGTGGCCCTAGTACTAGGTGAAGGGGGAGAGGGATCGACTAGGTAGCATAATTTCCCATCACCTACGGCAGCTAATCGAAGTTGTTCTTCCCAATCTTTAAAATTACTACCGTCGGCTTTTAAAACATATTTGTCCATAAAAGAACGAAGCCATGAATCTTTAGATATAGTGGCGGTTTGACTAGTAGAAGCCATCGTGATTACTACAAGAGGAAATGAAAGGAAAATTAACATTTATCGTTTAATCATTTTACTTGTAAAACTATTTTATCAAGTTCCCATTTATATAATGATCTCCCACTGAATTATATAAATGATTCCAAGATCCATCTTTATATAAACACGGGCACGTTGGACCGATTCAACCCATATTTATATAAATTTGGTAAGTCAACAACTTTGACTGATTCTACAATTAGAACTCTTGGTCGACGGATTTTCTTAAAATCTATCTTTTAGCCCCAGAATAAATATGGGCACGGTTAGACTTGGCAAAACGGGTCAACGGGTCGGGTTCGGGTCGGGCCAATTCGGGTCAGGTCAATTCGGGTCTCTCGTTGAGTTCGGGTTAATTCGGGTCAGAACGGGTCTTTACGGGTTTCGTGTCTATTTCGGGTTTGTTGTCGGGTCTGTTTCGGGTCAAGCGGGTCGGATTGTTTTGGGTCGGGTCATTTTCGAGTCAATGAATAATAGAGAAATAGTCATTTCAAGTATTTTCTGTTCAATTAGAGTTATATTTTGTCGGGTCATTTTCGGGTTTAGTGGTTTCGGATCGGGTGATTTTCGGGTCGGGCCAGTACGGGTCAAGAAAGCTCGGGTCATGTTCGGGTCGGGTCGGGTCAATTCGGGTTTTCGGGTCACATTCGAGTGATGTAGTTCGGGCCACTTCGGGTATCAGGTCAGCTTTTTCGGGCCGGGTCAATCGGGTCGGGTTGCTTTTGCCAAGTCTAGGCACGGTGGACCGATTCAACCCATATTAATCCCGTTGAGTCCAACCAATTTTTACATCTAATAACTTTTATTACCCTACTAACCCAACGTAAAAAGAGTGTACCTCGGTGATTCGAACCTACCTCTAATGAAGAAGGGATTCATAGGTGCTATTATTTGGTAAGGCTAATCTCAATTTTTTATTTAAAGGTGAGAGATCTTATCAATTTAATTGTCTATCACTTTTAAGTGAACGAAATTGATGAATGCTAGACAATTTAATCGATAACAACAAAATAAAACATGTGGTGACGATTTGGCATGAATGCATAAATATAAAACAAATCCTAATATGGCCACCTAGTTACTCTAATTAACTTAAACTATTACACTTCGGAAACCAACTCCTTGGTCCCTTGAGTCTTCATAAAATTGGGCTCCTTCTTTAGGATATCGGATAATTAAATTACATAACAATTTCCTATTATGCAATTTGTAATAAAATAAAAATAAAAACTATTAATTAATTACAAATTGGGCGATGCGAAATCGCAATTAATTACAAAACAATTCGATATTCCCTTACATTACGGGAAATACCAACTTCTACCTATGGCCATATTAATTACATAATTAAAATACTAAAAACCATTCATCCATATGAATAATAAAAATGCATTATGTAAAATGTCATGCCAAATCGTCTAACTTACCAACAACGATCAATTGAGCTTTCTTTGACGGAATTTTTTACCATAAAAAATTCACAATCAATTCTTAAAACAATTTTAAGATTTACTTATCATACTAATCTGGTCTAAAATCAAAATAATTATTCCCACTAATTATATTGAAATAATATGGGTTTAAAATATATATAATCAAAAAGACATAATAATTCACAATTATTATGGAACAATTTCAATTTAATTAAAAAATATTTATGGAAAAATAAATTTTAAGGTTATGAACATTACGGTCTTTCACCAAAATGACATGCATGTGAAATATTTTGATTTTAAAATTTATTTATAACAATTTTACAATTTTCTAGATAAAACGATAATTTTACGATTTAATTCTAAACCACATCATAAAAATTGAAACGGCTTTAAAATAAAATTTTGTACATATTGGAAAAACTCTAGGAGCTAAAAATCCAAAAATTTCGAACCCAAAAATTAAATCAATATTTATTTCTAAAATAACCATTATTTACCGATTTTTATCAAATAAAAATCAATAAACTACCTAAATTAATCACATTAATTTAAAATTTCTATTTTTCATAAATATAACATGCATGTGGTTATTTATAAATAAATATGCATAAATTAACATACAACATAATTTAATTAACTCTTAATTAATCTTAGTGCATTTTTACTCAATTTTATGCCATTTTAAGTCATAAAAAATGATTAAATATAACAAAAATCAAATTTTCGACCCATATTATTTTAAGACCATATTTTTTATATGCAATACCATATTTTGTGATAAAACTAATTTTAACAACAAAATATCAAATTTTATTAATCTATCTAATAAATTCATAAAATCGTCTTATGACTACATGCATGTATGTAACAATGCTCTGATACCACTTGTTAGTTATTAGACCATATTAGACTCACCTTATGACAATAAAATTACTAGCTAATTTTATGTAATGGTCTAATCTACATGCAGGCAATAATTAATTGGTAGAAACTTCCTTACATTGAGAAATATGGCAATATAAGGGCACCACAAAGGTCTCCTACCTTTGTAGTTCTTGAGCTAAAAATTCAAAGGATGATCCTCCAAACTCTAAATCACCATCCTAGATAATCTCCTTAGGATGCACCCAAGACTATCCCAAAATACTACTAAAATTACTAACTAGATAAAAGTAGTAGTAAACCTTGTTTTTATTACTTCAAATATTATTAGTACTAATAATATTTGAGGTATATTAATATATGTGAATTTATTGATGATTAGAATCAACTTTTGATCAAGTTTTAAAAGAGGAAAAAGATAGAAAAATTGTCTCCTTTTTCTCTCTATTAAAACCAACCAAGAGACACCAAAATGGACTAATTTTTTTACTTGAAAATTAACCCATGCAATTGTGTAAGATGAGGTATATATATGCCTCTCAAATGTAAACAAATGAGAGGAACATCTCATGTTCATTTTGTCAATATTATTGACATGTGGTGGTCTTAATACATACTCTAAAAAAACCGGTCCACATGTATCATTTGGTCCATTTCGATTTTCGACATTTGTCCCACAAATGCTTATAAGTCTTATATTTAATTATCTTACATAATTAAATCTTAATTTGATTATTTAACACTTAAATAATACAAATTAACAACTAATGACTATTTAACTATTATGTAGTAATTGGACCATTTTATCAATATAAAAATGTATCTTATGAACCCTTATTAGCGAATTTTACAACCTCTTGTAAATTTTACCTCAAAACTTATACACATATCGTATAAATTTAACTAATTAACCATTAATTATTAGCTTTCAATCAACATTTATTAATTAATTATCGAATAATTAAATAATAAATCCCCTTGACCCGAGTTCGTAACTCGTCATCAAATAATACTTTCACTTAACTTATTAAAAGTCAATTAATACAAGGATTTAATTAATTTGTATCTCATACAAATAATTAGTTTTTCCATTTGGGCATCATCATATAGGTGTGACCTTAAGGGATCAGCTGATCACCGGCGTCACACGACAGTAATGTCAAACTCTAGTCAGTCAATCATTACCGATTAACGATGACCAGCTGGCAAATAAATAGTCAGAGGGCAGGTGGGGGTTGGGTCATGAACACCGTGGTGGTGGTGGCACACGGTGGGGGTTGTGGTGGTCGGCTTGAGCAAGGATGTCGAGATTGTTGGTCGTTATCAATGTAGCTATGTTGTTGTTGTTGCTGGCCGTGGTGGTTGTCGGCCGTGGCCCACCGTGGTGGTGGTGGCCACAATGGCGAAAATAGGTGGTGGGTAATGGGATTGACCGAGTGTCGGAAGGGGTTTGGGTAGTTGTATAAGACGGGTTTTTTTAGTGTATACGTATTCAATTAGTATTAGATTGGTAAATTTATACGTATTTATATTATTATCGTATTTTAGGAAATGGGTTTTGTGAGACGGTTTTACGAGATGAGCTTAGCTTGTGTGACGGATTGCTTATACGGATATGCTGTGAGGTAGGTTTATCCTACTCAGTTTCATTGCATTGAGTGAGTCGTATTGTATGATATTGGTCTTGACAGCTCGACGAGTCAGGACATTCGAGGAACTGGTATCCATGGCATGTTTGGCATGTCATGGTGTATGTTATCTGTCATGCATTTCATATTGTGACGGTTGTTGTATGTTGTGATTGTATATGTTGGAGAATTTATTGTCATTGTTGTTTTGTAGACGTAAGACGGATGGGAGACCGTCTTACGCTCGAGTCGCCTCTTGGAGCCTCCCACTCCAAGAGAAATGTGCACATTAATGGCTTGAGCTATGGAGGGACTCGTGTGGTTGAGACACGACGTTTGGCAGGGGATCCGGTTGGCTTCCGGACCCAGTACGTCTAGGCGTGTCCCGGTACCGGTTTGTGATTGTTGGTATGTCTGGGCGTGTCCCGGAACCAGTGTGGTTGTCAGTATGTCTGGGCGTGTCCCGGTACCGTGGTGGTGGTTGGTTGATACTGTCTCATTCATATCATAGTCATGTTGTATATTCACACACTCGAGTCGTGTCACACTTTATTTATTGAAACTGACGTTTGTTGTGTCTGTGTAATTGTCACCTATTTCCGGGGTGGCCTGTGTCGATCCATATGATATTTCTGATCATATGGCGAGCAGGTTAAGTAAAGGTTGTTTGGATAGCACGTGGGAGACGGGACGAGCTTGATGAGTCACGAGAAGAGTATAGTTGGTTAGAGATGTATAGATGTCATGAGTTGTACTTTTATTTATTTGATTACGTTTATGTAATTCATTAAACATTACATTAATAAAATGTTCTTTGATTGAAGTTTTAAAATAATATCTTGGGAAACCATGATGGTAATTGTAACACCCCCATATTCAGAGGAGCCTTACCTAGGCCTTCCTTAGGATATAAGGGCATTACCATCTCGGTTGCCCGAGGAAAGCAATATCCAAATGTCGATAAAATAACTATTAAGATATATTACAAGCGATTTAGACCAGAATACAATATAAAGGTACAACTCAAGACTATTCACTATGACCGCCATATCTCGTGAGGACTCATCCTGCCGGACTCAAAGAATCAACAACATCAAAGACTGCTAAGACCGACTGCTCACCATAGGGGATCACGGCAGACACATAACAAACAAACAACCACACAAGGTCAGTACTGAGATACGACGCAGCCATAACGACTACAACTATCAGCACACTACAATGCTAACAGTCGTACACACAATCACGATAATCCAACATCCTCTCACATCGATCGTCCCTTTGGACCGATCCGCGATGGGGACATGGCCGTACCCACCAAATCCCCGCTCATCATACCGAGCGATAACCCTGTCCATTAATGTGCACCTCCCCTCCCGTGGCGGGTTCTACGGAGGGCGAAACTAGGGCGTGAAGCCACTCCCGCAAGTGACCCCACTCAGCCGAGGACACGCCTCGAGAACAACAGACAGCAGTCACAACCACAATCACAAGCATCACGATACAATTACTATGACAAACAATCACCATACTATCACAACGACTGACACACTAGACGATCTACAGAAACTGAGTAGGCGAACCTAACTTTAAGCCATCGCAACTAATCCATGCCGACAGATAACATGTCCAGCGATCAAGCAACGCCTATAACCAGCATACAATTCTAGATTACTAACAAGCAAACCCTAACTATGAAGAACAAGAACACGGGTGATGATTATGACATACCTATAGGGAGAAACTCAGCAAAAGACCGCTACCCGACTCAAGAGACGCTCTCCTAAGGCACAAGGATCTTCACAAAGGCTTCCATGGAGGTTTTAAGGTGAAGGGAAGGGAAAGAGGCGACTGAAAGATAGGAGGAAAGTGGCGGAAGTGATATGCGGATTTAATAAAACGCGATATAAAACCCTCGCCGAAAACTAGGTACTCGATCGAGTACCCAACATACTCGATCGAGTAGCCCCCTACTCGATCGAGTAACCTAGCTACTCGATCGAGTAGCCTCTACTCTATCGAGTACCACTCTTAACACGCAACCCAAGATGACTTCAGCACTTACTTCTAAGACTATTCCCGCTCCCAAGGTCAGTCAACGCTGGTCAAAGGGTCCCTAAAAGGACGGGTATTACAGTAATGCTTCAATTGTCTTGGGCGGATCATTGAGGTGTTCAAAAGTGATATCAGAGCGACGATTTTAGAACCTAAAACCAATGAAACAAAAATGAATCTAGAAGAGTCTAATATAATGAATCAGACATGAGTACAATAGGAGATCGGTTATGGATGAGTAGGCGCTCTCATGCCAAAGCTAGTGCCTTTTCGTCTCAGTTGGTCACTACGTGGGTGGCTAGGAGTATGGGAAACTTTATGTGAATCGTGATATGCATGTATATTGTTATGGTTTTAATGTGTATTTGAATATGGCATAGGATATGATCATTAGTGAAAGTGGTATGAATACATGTGTTTTGTGATTCGTAATAGGTTTATCGTATGATAGAATCGTTTGTGTAGAATGTGATAACATGTGATGGATGGATAAATGAACTCATGTGAGTAGTATATCGTAAATATGATTAGTGTGTGTCGATATGGGGAACGGTAGTCCCGAATCTCTGCATGTAGATATCATATGCATATTTGAGCTTGATAGTGTCGTTATTAAAGCATGAATGATGATGGTTAGTGGTAGAGTAGTTATGATTATGGGAGTAATGTACGAAATATAGTGAGTGTGAGGCCAAACCCAATCGAGTAGAGTAGTACTTGAGCGAGTTGACCAGTCACTCGACCGAGTAAACAAATCACTCGACCAAGTGGACCTGTCACTCGACCGAGTGGGAAAATTCAAGAAACTGGAAAACTCTAGAAGGTTTTCACTCGATCGAGTAACCTGTCACTAGATCAAGTGGAGTTGCACTCGACCGAGTGCCTTAATTGATCGGCCGAGTGGCCCTGGTGAGCTGAGAAATTCGTGTAAATTTTGCTTTTTCTACCTTATCTTTTCATTTCTATCTCGAACCTCGTAACTTCGGCATTGATTTATCTTAAAATAATTCAAAATTTTCGTATTGTAATTTGTTGTTTGGATTACACTTTGCTACTCCACTTTTCTTGATCTGTTTTCCTCAAATTTTGACCAACATATAGTTGAGTTCATCTTCTTCATTTTGCAATTCGAAATGGTTTATATATAGACATGTTTATTCTAGTTTTATCAAATAATTGCATGACCTTATTCAATTTCGTAGTAATGGTTGATTTTCTATATCATTGGAGTGGTCAAAAATCAATTTTGTTTACGATAAATTTTATTTCCCACCATGGATGAGCTTGTTGGAAAATGTGTCCTCAACAATAGTGCGATCACATGATTTAATATCATAATTAAATCTCATATTAAGAATACGTGAGGGATGATTTATTAAGCTATGTTTGGATGATAAACTAAGGATTCGTTCATATGTTTGGATGATAAACTAAGCTATGTGTTGAAGGGTTACACAAACTTTAGTTTCCAAACCAAAAAGGATTTGTTGAAATCCTAGGATGTCTTATTGACTAAAGAGTACGAGACTAAAAAAGTGTTTTAAGTTTCGCGCATTGCAAATTCTACAAAAGCAATCTAAGTAAATTGTGATAAAATGGTCAATGTAGCGATTAAGGGTGAATCCCTCTACAAATGACTTTATCGCAAGTTATGAGATAACAGTGGGAGCATCTTTCAAGTTAAAGAGCCCAAGTCTAGTAAGAAGACCAGACAAATACTTAGAGATAAATTCAAGTTATTAGAAATAACATTGAATAGAAGGAAACAGCAATTGACAAAGTTGGAATATATGGATATAGGGTATATCCACTTGCCAAACTTTTATTGCATTTTTACTAGTGTTAATGGTACACTAAAGATTATAAGATATGAACTAGTAATAGTGTATTGACTATTCATATGTGATAATCGCATTTATCGTTTGAGTTTCATTAAACTCACCCGTTACCTTGTCGTATCCAAATGGGTTGTAGAGACAAATTGAACCTCATTAAAGGGAACTGGACTGACATGGTATTCGCCCCTAGTTACTTATATGAGGCGACGTCTCGAAGTGACTAGAGTGTGATGCGATTGATGGCAAGTTCAAGTGCCATAGAGTCATATCGGATGACTAGTCGATCACATAGGCAGACTATATGGGACAGTCTGTCGGGCAAGGACCGCTTATAGAGTTCTGGTAATTCATAAAGCCTGTTCGTGGCAAGAGCTACTATAGTATTCTTGTGAGTCAATTCTTTTGACTATAGACTATTCGCCCAAGTTGGCACAAATTTCTGATTAGCTTTGATTTATACTCTACGGCTGTCGTAAATGAAGTCAAACTGGGTATATTTTGGGTTATGATGAACTGTGGCTAGACGAAGGGAATAGTGCGATAGGAATTGTCCACCCCCTTGTCAGGGTTGTTTGAAATCTCAAGGCCACTCGAGGAGTAGTGAACTGGAAATGCGTGGCCACGCTCGGAAGGTATCTATGATAGATAATTCCGGTCAGACGAGTTACTCTCGGATCGAGGAAACCACTCAAGATATGATCAAGTGTAAGTACGACCTGCAAGACACCTTGCATTGAGTGGGAGATTGTAATAGGACAAGAGAATTGGTGACGCACACTTGTCTCAGACAAGTGGGAGATTGTTGGAAAATGTGTCCTCAACAATAGTGCGATCACATGATTTAATATCATAATTAAATCTCATATTAAGAATACATGAGGGATGATTTATTATATATAATCAACTGATCGTCATTAATCGGTAATGATTGGCTGACTAGAGTTTGACATTACTGTCGTATGACGGTGGTGGTCAGTTGATCCCTTAAGATCACACCTAAAGGACAATTCCCTTAATGGATAAATTGATTAATTGTATGACGATACAAGGTAATCAATTCCTTAAAATTGAACAATTTACTTATGATAGAGAATATTGATATCTTATTATAATGGGATTAAATAAGATTTATTTTACTAATAAAAATGCTTTATTACTAAAATTGCTTATTGTTTGAGAAACGATAGAGATAAGAATGAATGGTTAATTATAATTACAAGATGTTGTGAATTATAACTATATGACCTATTTTATTTATATGATCAAGTATCACTAGTCAATTTGTTGTATGTAATTTAATTACTTTGTAAAATGATATTTATGTGATAAATATGCATTAAATTAATTAATAACATGTAAAATACTACATGTGACATATTGTGTAACAAATGACAAATTGACAAAATAAAATGGTAGTCCATTTTATGGTACATGGACCGAAATTGAGGGAGTCATGGTCTTTGTGTGTGATTAATTATTTTATGAGATAAAGTAGTATGCAATCATACCCTATATACTAGCTTACATACCTAATGCATTGTGAAAACAAAAAGCAAAAGGAAAAGATGCCATTTTGGCCTCTTCCCACCCGGCTCCATCTCCTCTTATGAGAACATTTTGTTCTCATTTTTACTTGTTCATTCATTCATACATCTCTTGCATGCAAAACTCTCATATTCTCTCCATCTCTCTAAAACAAGGTTTTAAGATACACAAGCATTTGTTCATCCATTCTAATATCAAATAAAGATTACTAGTGTAGTAATAGTAATAATATTAGAATAATTTTAAAGGTACTAGTATAATAATCTAGTTAATTAGTATACTAGTTTAAGGGTAAGTCTTGGGTGCAATCTAAGGAGTGGCTTCTATACTTGGAGTCTTTGGAGGATCATCCAACACATTAAGCTCAAGAACAAGTGAAGGAAGGTGAGCTTACTTGTGCCCTATATTTCGAACCAACCAACAATGTAAGGAACATTGTTTTTCTTCATAAATCTTTTATTTTGTTATGCATGCACTAGATCTAAAGAAGAAATAATAAAAAAACTTAATTAGTTCACTATTAGAGGAGTCTAATAAGAGGTATATGATCCTAACATGTGGTATCAGAGCATAAGGATGTTGCATGCATAATCAGTTATTGTTTTTCCGAGTTAAAATGTTAACATATAAAACTAAAAATTTGAGTTTTTTGAATATAAAGCCACGAAAATTTTTTCATGTTATATATTCTGGTCCTAAAATGTGTTTAGGTCATTTTTATGATTTATGGAAATTTATAGCTCATTTTAATGATTTTTAGTGATTTATGACATTTTTATGAGTAAAATGAACTTTTATTCACTAAAATAAGTTAACCTTCACTAATGGCCGTGGTATTTTAGTATGCCCTCACATGAATATTTTCCGACTATTGCATGTAAAATATCATATTAATGTGATTAATAATTCATGATTTATGAATTTTTAGTGTAAAAATGGCATAAATGGAGGTTAAAATGACTAAAAATGGTTAAACTTACTCTCTGACCTTGAACATTTTATATGCCCTCACATGCATATTTTAAAAGTTGTGTGTAAAATCTCGTATTAATTGGATTAATATTGCATGATTTATGATTTTTATGAGATAAAAATGGATTAAAAGAGGTAAAATGGTTAAAAATAGTTAAATTTCGAATTAGGCCATGAAACTTTTATATGTTGTCACATGCATAATTTAGAGAGTTCATGTAAATTTGGAGATTAAATGATCTCATTTAGCATGATTTATGAATTTTTAGTGTAAAAATGGCATAAATAATGACTATTTTAGCATAAATAGCTAAAGCAAATTGCATGGCATGAGAAAATTATTTTAGGTTGCATTAATATCTCACTAATTAGATCTAAAGTTTTAAAGTTGATTGGATTAATTTTTGGATACTTTAGATGTTTTATGAGATAAAACCGATAAAATGCAACTATATTTTTTCAAAATAAATTCGAAAAATTTAACCATGATTTTTGACATTATGGGTATCATGGATATATTCCAGAATGTTCAAAAATTTAAAATTCAAATTTTGAAATTATTGTAATTTAAATTTGGATTTATTTCATATATATTATGATTTTAAGGTCAAATATGAGCATAAAAATTAAATCAAGTTGAATTATTGTCAAAAATTGAGTGATGACTAATTTTTGAGTCCTAAGAGTGTTAGGATAATTAACTTGAGCTTAGATGTAATTTAAGTGTTAATTTGTGATTTTAAGAAGTTATAATCACGCATTTCCATAAAACAGGGTTATATAAAAGATATAAGTTAAATATGGCGATTTGGCACATAATTTGGCATGATAGGTACATATTATAATGCTGCATATTTCAATTGTTGAATGTCTTTTATTTATAATTTTTAATTATGTAATTTTATCTTAGTATGACCTTAGTTTTAATCAATATTACCCGTAATGTAAGGGAATATTGATTCGGTTGTAATTTAATGTGATCTCGTATCACTTTTATTTTATTAATTTTTCCATTTTACAAATGTATAATAGGAATAGTTTTGTATTTTTATTATTATTTGTAATTATGGAGTTTCTTCAAGGCGATGCCATTCGGAAAGGTGATCCGATGAAGACGGTGTTCTAGGGAAGCGTGCCACTTGAAGATTCAAGGGACCAAAGGAGTTGGTTTCCGAATATGTAATAGATTATTTGATTTTCTATATTTAGGAAGACCATATTAGGAATTTTTATTATTGCTTTGCATTTCTTTTAATATGTTGCATGCATTGCCAAATCGCCATAACAACACATGCATATCATACCGAGTCATCAACCGTGTCAATTAAAATTATCGTAGTTCACCGCTTTAGTTCACTTAAAACGTGAATGATAATAAATTGACATGACCTCTCACTTTTAATAATTGAGAATTAGCCTTACCAAATAGTAGAAACCATGAATCCCAATTTCATAAGGAAGTAGATTCGGCTCACCGGGGTACTAAACTTGTTACGTTGGGTAAGTGGGTAATAAAAAGTTATTACATCGAAATTTGGATTGAGCTCAACGGAAGTATTCGTGACCGTAGTCGCATGTGTTCCGGGCTAAAGATGAAAATTAGAGTAATTTTTATCGACCGACAGTTCTAAAAGTAGAATCAATTAAGAGGTTAATCCACCGAGTTATATTAATAAGGGATGACTCGGCTCACCGTACCCGTATTAATATGAATTTGGATCTCGGAATCATTTATGATAGTTGGGTAGAGGTCACTACATAAATTCTCAATAACTTGTTTACAAGTATTATCAAAACGATAGATGTTCATTAATTCCATCACTTCATATTTTGTAGTCAAAATCGTTTTATCAATCGCAATGGCAACTCCAATTTCATCCGCAACCACTAGTTCCAACACGCTTACCAATGTGTCATGGCTCCGATCCTTCATGGATCGATGTAAGTTAGAAAAGAATGGGTCCAATTTCGCCAATTAGGACGCGCAACTTCGCTTGGCCGCGGAGGGTGACGAGAAGCTTCGTTACCTTACCGAGGCATCTCCCACCGAACCTAATGCTAGGTCCACCGCTGCCGCTAGGCAAGTCTATGAGGTTTACCAAAAGGAGTCGGCTGCGATCAAAAATGTGTTGATCTTTGCAATGGAGGCCGAACTCCAAAGAAGTGCTATAAAGATTAGCACCGCTCATGAGATCTATTCGAAACTTGTGACCATGTTTTCACGAGCTCCAAGGATCATTCAATATGAGGCGGCATCCGCATTTTTTGATCTCAACCTTAAGAAGGGCCAAAAAGTTAGTCCTCATGTGCTCAAGTTGATGGAGCATGTTGAGACCTTAAAAATGCAAAAGATAGAGATTCCCGAGGAACTCGTCATTGATCGAATTCTTCACTCCTTAATCAAAGTTAAGGCATATGTTCAATTCAGGGTGAATTTTAATATGCAAAACAAGAAAATTTCCCTTGATGAGTTGCATAAAATGCTTGTGCAAGCCGAAAGGGACATGGGACTAAGTGTTAGCACACCCAAGGATGTGCTCAATGTTAATCATAAGAGCAAAGGGAAATTCAAGAAAAGTAGGAACAAGGGAAAGAAGCGAACTCCCAACAGGAACAAAGCTAAAGCTTGTGAAGCTAGTTCCTCCAAGCCCAAGTACAGTGCCTTATCCGGGGACAAGTGCCACTTCTGTTGTGGTGTTGGACATTGGAAGAAAAACTGTTCAAAATATCTTGGCGATATTAAGGCTGGAAAGGTTATTCCAGTAAGTATATAACTATCCCTATCTTTTATGTTTCGATCTCAACTTTGGTATGTTGATACAAGTTGTGATGATTACCCTTTTTATTGTAATTAGGGCATCCTAGCAAGGACAAGGGCAAAGAAAATCAAGCCTAGAAGATCTTGAGGGAAGATAAAGGTAGCAGCCCATGGAGCTAGATCTATGGAAGCTTGGCTTTATGTTTCGACTTTATTTTCATGTTGAACTTTGAAATTTTAGAACTATTTTGATTTCCTTGTGTGACTTGGGAATTTGTTTGTATCCTTTAAACACAGGTTGTATTTTGGATATTGGTGACTTGGTTTGCAACCCAAGTCACTTGCTTTATTGTATCGTATGTTCTAAAATTTATCTTCATACACTACTTGTATAGTGAAACATTAGATTAACGACTGAAATTGATCAAGTAGAAAAATATGATGATTGGATCGTTATAAGTCCATAAACTATGAATTTGATTCTCCTTATGCCATTGTTACTTAAAGTAACAACTTACTAATGTAAGATCAATTATAAAGTTATGATGAGTTATTGAACTCATAAAGTAGGGAATTTGCGATTCAAAATGGACACATTATTCTAAACGGATGGTCAACCAGGAGATACCTAGAATAGAGAGTCTATTAAACAAATTACATGGATCAGACTCGCATATTACATGAATCAAACTGCCATGATAGGGATGGCCTTTTGAAAGCTAATGCATAGCCTAGATAAAACTCCTAATACTCTACTATATATATGTTTGTAACTCACAAAAACTATCTCTCAAAAGATTGATGTATTTCTAAGAGATAGAGTGGGAGTAGATTGGATCGTTACAAACATATCTTATAGTGTTACTTTGTGAAAGTAATGGAACTATAGAGTGGGAGTATAGTCGAACTATACTCTATAAAGATAGAGTAGGACCATAGTTCAGTGGGAGTTTATCGCACATGTCTTATTGGTTAAAGTGTTACTTTGTGAAAGTGATAAATATTATGACCTTGTTACATACGAGCCATTACACTACAATCCAAAAATTGTTACTCAAGAGTAGATTTAATTTAAAGCAAGGGTCTCTTTAAAGGTAAATAGAGCTTTAGAGTACTCAAATGCATAAGATTGACATGAAGATGTTGTTCAAGATTAATTATGTTAGGAATTGCCGCATTTCATTTTAATGAAGAATGGCAAATAAAATTTCGCTTTTCTAACATGGGAATTTAGAGAAGGAAGTGTTTGGAACACAAAACCTTAGATAAAGATTTAAGAGTCCTAACATCTTATGTGTAGCTTTCTTAAGTAAGCATTAAAGGATTATACTTTTTGTTCATGTGATAATAATGAATGGGTTCATTCACATGATTGAAGAATCATGATTATACATGAAGGTAAGTGGGAGCTAGAATTGTTTTTCCATGTCTTATATGTTGATAACATATTAGTTATTGAGAATAATGTACCAATACTCTCTTCTGTGAAAGAGTTATTGGAGACTTGGAAAGGGATGCAAAGTATTCTAGATTTTTGAATCTATGAGAGAGAATATTGGCATATAGTTGAGAGTCTTATGAGGATAATATCTTTCGTATTTGTTGTACATCAACAAAGTTGAATAGACTATTCATGTTGATGGAAGTGTAATTACTATGATGGAGTCATAGTCATTCACTGAACCTATTAAGTTGTTGATTACATAAGATCGATTTCTAATGTTTTCGCCATTAGAATGATCATGTATGCCAACAGACGCACATGCCATGATGTGATATATGCTAAGATAATGATAAGTCAATAACAAGATAATTCCCATGATATGGCTTGTGAAAGCCTTAAAGAACATCCTTGAGATTCTTGAGAAGAAATAAGGATTCGTTCATATGTTTGGATGATAAACTAAGCTATGTGTTGAAGGGTTACACAAACTTTAGTTTCCAAACCAAAAAGGATTTGTTGAAATCCTAGGATGTCTTATTGACTAAGGAGTAAGAGACTAAAAAAGTGTTTTAAGTTTCGCGCATTGCAAATTCTACAAAAGCAATCTAAGTAAATTGTGATAAAATGGTCAATGTAGCGATTAAGGGTGAATCCCTCTACAAATGACTTTATCGCAAGTTATGAGATAACAGTGGGAGCATCTTTCAAGTTAAAGAGCCCAAGTCTAGTAAGAAGACCAGACAAATACTTAGAGATAAATTCAAGTTATTAGAAATAACATTGAATAGAAGGAAACAGCAATTGACAAAGTTGGAATATATGGATATAGGGTATATCCACTTGCCAAACTTTTATTGCATTTTTACTAGTGTTAATGGTACACTAAAGATTATAAGATATGAACTAGTAATAGTGTATTGACTATTCATATGTGATAATCGCATTTATCGTTTGAGTTTCATTAAACTCACCCGTTACCTTGTCGTATCCAAATGGGTTGTAGAGACAAATTGAACCCCATTAAAGGGAACTGGACTGACATGGTATTCGCCCCTAGTTACTTATATGAGGCGACGTCTCGAAGTGACTAGAGTGTGATGCGATTGATGGCAAGTTCAAGTGCCATAGAGTCATATGGGATGACTAGTCGATCACATAGGCGACTATATGGGGGACGATCGTCGGCGATGACCGCTTATAGAGTTCTGGTAATTCATAAAGCCTGTTCGTGGCAAGAGCTACTATAGTATTCTTGTGAGTCAATTCTTTTGACTATAGACTATTCGCCCAAGTTGGCACAAATTTCTGATTAGCTTTGATTTATACTCTACGACTGTCGTAAATGAAGTCAAACTGGGTATATTTTGGGTTATGATGAATTGTGGCTAGACGAAGGGAATAGTGCGATAGGAATTGTCCACCCCCTTGTCAGGGTTGTTTGAAATATCAAGGCCACTCGAGGAGTAGTGAACTGGAAATGCGTGGCCACGCTCGGAAGGTATCTATAGTAGATAATTCCGGTCAGACAGTTACTCTCCGGATCGAGGAAACCACTCAAGATATGATCAAGTGTAAGTACGACCTGCAAGACACCTTGCATTGAGTGGGAGATTGTAAAAGGACAAGAGAATTGGTGACGCACACTTGTCTCGGACAAGTGGGAGATTGTTGGAAAATGTGTCCTCAACAATAGTGCGATCACATGATTTAATATCATAATTAAATCTCATATTAAGAATACGTGAGGGATGATTTATTATATATAATCAACTGATCGTCATTAATCGGTAATGATTGGCTGACTAGAGTTTGACATTACTGTCGTATGACGGTGGTGGTCAGTTGATCCCTTAAGATCACACCTAAAGGACAATTCCCTTAATGGATAAATTGATTAATTGTATGACGATACAAGGTAATCAATTCCTTAAAATTGAACAATTTACTTATGATAGAGAATATTGATATCTTATTATAATGGGATTAAATAAGATTTATTTTACTAATAAAAATGCTTTATTACTAAAATTGCTTATTGTTTGAGAAACGATAGAGATAAGAATGAATGGTTAATTATAATTACAAGATGTTGTGAATTATAACTATATGACCTATTTTATTTATATGATCAAGTATCATTAGTCAATTTGTTGTATGTAATTTAATTACTTTGTAAAATGATATTTATGTGATAAATATGCATTAAATTAATTAATAACATGTAAAATACTACATGTGACATATTGTGTAACAAATGACAAATTGACAAAATAAAATGGTAGTCCATTTTATGGTACATGGACCGAAATTGAGGGAGTCATGGTGCTGTGTGTGATTAATTATTTTATGAGATAAAGTAGTATGCAATCATACCCTATATACTAGCTTACATACCTAATGCATTGTGAAAACAAAAAGCAAAAGGAAAAGATGCCATTTTGGCCTCTTCCCACCCGGCTCCATCTCCTCTTATGAGAACATTTTGTTCTCATTTTTACTTGTTCATTCATTCATACATCTCTTGCATGCAAAACTCTCATATTCTCTCCATCTCTCTAAAACAAGGTTTTAAGATACACAAGCATTTGTTCATCCATTCTAATATCAAATAAAGATTACTAGTGTAGTAATAGTAATAATATTAGAATAATTTTAAAGGTACTAGTATAATAATCTGGTTAATTAGTATACTAGTTTAAGGGTAAGTCTTGGGTGCAATCTAAGGAGTGGCTTCTATACTTGGAGTCTTTGGAGGATCATCCAACACATTAAGCTCAAGAACAAGTGAAGGAAGGTGACCTAACTTGTGCCCTATATTTCGAACCAACCAACAATGTAAGGAACATTGTTTTTCCTCATAAATCTTTTATTTTGTTATGCATGCACTAGATCTAAAGAACAAATAATAAAAAAATTAATTAGTTCACTATTAGAGGAGTCTAATAAGAGGTATATGATCCTAACAGAGCTTGGAAACTTGTGCTTTTGAGTTGATAACCGGATTTTCTTGTTTGTTGTTGGATCAAATTGAACAAGAAAGGCTTGACACATATTGTTAATGTCGGATTTTTTCTTGTGTATGAAATTTCATCTTAAAAGTTTACCTTAATCTTTGATTTTCATAGTTGGAACTTCTTTTAATCACCTTACAAAGACTACTATTATCCCTAGTAGTGTGGTACCTTGTCTTGAAAACGAAGATTTCATCGTCAATTTTAGCCTAAAACTTTGAACGGGGTTAAGAGCACGAACAATTTTTGATTTTAACTCCAACGCGGTTTAATAGTATTGTAAAACTATAATATTATTTTTGAATTTTGCTATAAAATGGTGTGAATCAAAATTTTCCGTCTTGAAGGTTGACAAATTTTCCGAAAATGTCGTGAAATGTATACATAAACTTTGATTTTCCACTCGTGATGTACCTTATTTACTCCTTATTATTCATCTTTGAGTACGATGTTTTGTGACGTCATGCACAAGAAATTTTTCCATCTTAAAGTTTTATTTTCGAAAATGAATAATATACCTACCCGGATTTTTTACTTTTCTAAGTTATGTTTTACACAAATCGAATAGCAATGCATTGAACTGGGCCTATAGTGACATGTACCATCCTATGACGGATTACTCCGTATTAAAGTTTTCAAGAAATTTGAGACAAATGACATTTATGTTAAAGTTTTAATATAGCAGCATTTCGCATTTGAGTCAAGTTTGAGAAATTGCATTAGAGTTTAGTTTTGAAGTTGCATCGTTTTCCAAAGTTCATCATATTTCAAATGTGCTATTAGGGGAAAATTAAGGTGTCGACCATTGATTCCCTATCCCCTCCATGTGACTTAATTTGCTACCTTTTCATATCCGTTCTGGATTGCTTTGATTTTCATCACCCTATCCGTTGAGTTAACCCGAGATTTTCGGGTATAGAGTTGTGTGTAAGCCCAATAGAATTTTTTCTCACCCTAGGCTTAGGCATATGTTTCCGACAAGATGAGTGATTTTGGACATAGTCATCAAGTTTTATAATTTGTGAACACTACGACGGTAGTTGGCCCATGTAATGTTTTGAGTATGGCGAATTAATCATGAGAGACAACTTATAAATAATAAGTGGAGTGCAATCAAAATTGGATACTTAGCGGTTGTGTGGACTCATAGATAGTGAACACAATTTGAGAACATGTGCGAGTGACATTTTGAGCATTACTCAAGTATTTTAGCTGGCATATGGGTGAATTTGGAATTGTAGAATGGTGAGGGAATAATTGAGGAACTAGGGGTAAGAGAGAGCGATGACATGAGCTGATAAAAGTTGTGAAGAACATGAGATGCGACTTGAAGAATGGTATAAATTTGGACAAATGGTGATAAGATTTTGGAAACCGGAATACTGGAAAGAGAGCATTAAAGTGAAAGATGAGTTGGAGATTTTGCAAGTGGTAACCCGACATTCAATGAAGAATTTGTTTTAAGTTTCGAGTGAATCCATGTGAGGTGACCTAATTATGGATGAGTTGAGTTCTAATAATCGGGATATATGTAATTGGGGATTCAGTAACACCAAGTTTCGTTTCGTGATCATGAGAGTAAAAGTGGGGCATTTAATGCTTAAGGATTCAATCTTATGGTTGCTGAGTTTGATCATTTGTGATATATAATATGACCGTTAACCTAAGTACATAGGCATGATTTGTGAAGGTAGTTGTGTCGGATTCCGACCGTGAAAATGGTAGTGATGTGGGTGATGTCGTCGGGTCACATCCAATCAAACACATTTATAATACTCAACAAACAACTAGTTAGTGGTAAGTCGAGATCGATCCATGGGACCGTGTGCTTTGGGTTCTAAGTCTATCTATCTCAATTTATGCTAGTGTCACAATTTGTTTGGGTTTTTAGTTGTGTCCTAGGCTAATACAAGCAATAAAGTAAAACAAGCAATAAAAGGAAAGATGTAAACAAATGATTAAAAGTGCTAGGATATCATGGGGTCATAGGGGATTCATGGTGTTGATCATACAAACATGTTTACAAAGTTGCAAGCAATTAATGTTGTGAAGGAACCGAGTTGGTTTATGTCTTACGGTTCATAGGAAGAGTTGGGTCCCGGAGCCGAATCGATTAGATTGTACAACACCTACAAGTCGACTTACTTTCCTCCTATTCAACTTCTATGCATGGTCTAACAAGACTCGAGTAGGTTTATATCTTACAAGTCAAGTTGAGTAGATAAGAGATGGTTGTAAATGCAAGGATTCATAGGCTTAGCATTTCATCAAACATAACATGTGCATAAAGTTGACATCACAACAAGCAAGCAATTTGATTATGAAAACATATTAGATTAAGCATTAATCAATCCCATGTTGCTTTCCCCTAATTACCCACTAATCATAGCTAAGAGACTACTCACTCATTATCATGGGAAACATGTCATTAATGGTGTCAATCATCACAACAAGTATAAACATGATAATAGAATGAAGAAATGAACAATAAAGATTAAAGAGTAAAGGAATTATACCAAACTTGAGATGATCTAAATAATAAAGCAAAGAATAATAGAAGAAACTTGATTGATTGATGAAGGGTTGTCAATCCTCCAATAATAACCCAATAATCTTCAATTACCCAAAAGTGATGAACTTGAATAATAAACTTGAACAATAATTAAGGAGAGATTAATGTGAGATTTGTGGAAAGATTGAGATTAATCTATTCTAATCTACTCCTAATCTAATCTAAGAAAGCTTGATTTAATCTAAGGAAACTTGATGGTTTGATTATTACAAATGGGGTATTTATAGTGGGGATTAGGTGCATGAATTAGGGTTAACTAAGGGCTTAAATGACGATTAAGTCCCTTGTTGAGGAATCGCTGGTCTCTTTAGGGAGACTCCGGTCTCTAGAGAGACTCTGGTCTCTAGAAAAAGATATGCATCCTTCCTTGAAGCTTGTAGAAGACGATATGGGATTGCCTGGGAATCCGGGCGTCTTTAGCACGGGACGGGCGGATATTAGCAGGGAAATCCGAGCGGATTGGTCTCGGGACGCTCGGATTGTAGCAGGGGAAAACGAGCGGATTTGGAGCAAGTCGCTCGGGCAAAAAGAGGGGAGGACGAGCGGATTTAAGGGGTGGACGAGCGGATTCCTTTAGGGGACGAGCGTCTTCAGTCTCGGGACGCGCGGATTGGCGAACAGCTTCTTTGTTTGAGCTCGGATTGTAAAACGGACGTCATTTTCTCATCCGGACTCCTATTGGAATGATTCAAAAGCCTAGATCACTTGTTTTTTCGACGCCGTTCCATCTAGAATACTTTCATAGCTAAGGAGCAACTCTTGATTTGGGTTCCGAGCAATTTCTTCTTGTAATGCCTTCCCTCTCGTCATTCTTACTTTTAACCCTTTGATCCTTCTATATACACTTTATTCCTAAATCTTTGGTCATAATTTTTGTCTCCTCTTCATACTAGTCCATCCAATATCATCAATAGCCTTCCAAATAAGCCTGAGAGACGGGAATTTCTGCCTCATTTATCTCCTTTTCTACAAAACATATGAAATGCACTAGAAAAGCAAATAGGAAGGTTTTGACGGATAAAATGGCTAAGGAATGTTATAATAGTATGCAGAATAGGCTCAATTAGGGACTAAATGTGCGCAAATAATATTCACATCAAATATCCCCAAACCGAACCTTTACTCGTCCCGAGTAAAGAGGTGACAAAAACTAGACCTTTATTTAAACTAACCTACTAATATAGCCGATGTGAGACAATTAGCGGGTCTCACTCCGCCCCTTCAACTCACAACAAGACAACCATGAGGTAGGATGCCTTCTTGCAAGGCAAGGTGGGTCTTGCCAAAATGGCGACACATCCAAACATTAAGCACACAAAATCAAGTAATGGATGCATCTACAAAAGAATAGCCACTTTCCTCATCTAAGTGGCGGAAATTATCTACAAGGGAAGCAATTCAAGGGTACACACTCCTTTATAGATGCAATTTCTTCAAACTACTAAGCCTAGAAGGATACCAATAAATCACCTCCAAGTTGTGTCAAGCTAGGGTACCTTTGTCCTCAATCATTAAATGCGTTTGTCAAGAGTAGACTCCCTATGGTGTTAGAAACACTGGAGGATCGCGGAATTCCCCCTCTTGCCTAGACAAGAAGAAGGGTCGTCCCCTCTCTACCATGCACAAAAATGGATACGATGGATAAAGGGATCAATAGATATTTGAGTTTCACTTTGGGAGTTTGCTTTTTTTTGTTTTTCCCCCCAATTTCTTGTGGCATATAACATTTGAGAACACTTTCTTTTTGCCATTTCTTTTGATTTTTGGCATTTCCACACTTGACAACTTTTCAACTTTTTGCATTTCGTTTTTTGAACATTTTCAAAGTCACCCCATATGTAGTGAGGGTGCCTTATATTTGAAGCATTAAGAGTCTATTTTTGCTCCTCTTTTCATTTGATGCATTTTTGCAAACTTTCTTTCACTTTTCATTTCTTGAACTCAAATTTTTGAACAATTTCTTTTTGTGCCCATTCCCTTTTTGATGACAAAATGTATGGTAGAACATGGATGAATCATGGTTGCATGGTTTCAAGGGTCACCTTGGAATAAACGGTAGCCAAGAAGTTATCACACCACAAGGTACTCTTGACTAGGCCTTAATCGATGGGTCAAAGGATACTAGCATGACACATCCTAGGGTGTTTTAAAAGTATTCTAACAAGCAAAGTCTTAAGAAGAAAAAGTATCTACAAGGGCCTTATATACACCTGTCAAGCTTCCAAGTAGATGGTTTCACAAAATTTTTCTAACCATGCAACTACATGCCATGATGCAACTAACATATATACATCCTAATGCATATGCTTCTACCAACTAGTATGCCACATAATCTAAATGCAATCCTAAATTCACATTGTTTATACCGCATCAATCAAAATAAAGCCACATAGTCATTAACATAAAGAGGAAAAAGGAGATTGGAAAGATCATACCATGCGGTCTTCAATATCCTCATGTCTCGGATGTGGCGTAGTTATTCAATGTGAACAAGGATGAACAAACACAATATATACAAAACAATATATACAAGACTATACTAGAAAGGAAATGAACATGTTTTTGATTTTTTCAATTTTTCAAATTTTTATGGGTTTTGTTTTTATGAAATTAAAGAACATATTTTTGGGATTTTTCGAAATTTTTCAATTTTTATGTATTTTGGAATATAAATTCCCATCCCCTACTTTATTTTGGACATTGTCCTCAATGTACATGTAGGAGTAGGAATGAAAAAGGAAAAACATGTTTTTGAATTTTTTTTTTGATTAAATGCAATGATATGAATGCATGCTCTAACTAAATGCAATTCTATATGACATATATAACAAATGAATGCAATCTAAACTATATCATATGATGCATTATTTCTAGTAAACTATGGTCACCTATGATCAAACCTCCCTAAACCGATTTAAACACTATTTCTAGTGTAGAAAAGAATAGGATTGGTCATTAGTGACTATGCATGAATTCTAGTCTATATGCAACTATCTACATGAATCATGTGAGATATATACAATGCAAACTATACTATATGAACTAAGTAATGTAAATGCAATAAGAAATATAATACAAATGCATGCGAAAACTACACTAAATGCAATGTATATACAAAAGAGAGAGAGGGAGAGAGGTGTATCATACAAATGGTGGTGGTGAGGTAGGCCTCTTTCACTCGTCATCCTCCTCATCTTGGGGGTAACCATATTGGTGAGAGCTCCCGGCTTGGTCATACCCTCTTGATTGGCCCCAATACCCTCCTTGGTCAAACTCTCCTTGATCATGCCCTCCTCCTTGGCCCGAGTACCCTACACCACCGAGATCCCAAGCTTCGCCCCCTTGATTAGGGAACAAATGTTGTGGTTGGGCCCAAGAGGGCTTAGGACCATTGGGGTCAATATACCCTTGTTGAGCCATGTTATAGTATTGGGGATAAAGGGCCAAGTAGTTGTCGACCCTCCCTTCATGTACCCCGAGGTCCACTTTATTCATGAGTTTCATCAAATCATTAATGCCCGGGGTATTGGGGATTTCTGGTTCAAATTTGGTATATGGGGTAGGGTATGGTGGGATGGGCACATAGGAAGGTGGGCGAGTAGGCCTTGCCGGTACCCCACGAGGTACTTGTTGTTGGCGGGGTGGCTCTTCCCTTTGAGGGGGATTGTCGAGAATTTGGATATCAAGGAGGTAGCTTGGTGGAGGCGAATATGGGCTCAATCTTGGGTCGATGCCCGGTATCTTCCAACCCTCAAGGATGATTGAGGTGCATCCTTTTGTGTACCATTCTACACTCCCTTCTTGAGTGTAGTTACACCACCGGTGATGGGTGAAGACGGTATGCTCATCAATCAAAGTCCTCCCCTCAAGAGGAGTGTAAATCCCACGGGCGTTGAACCCGGGGCAAAGGTAGTTTGCCAAAATAGTAATTAGACCTCCCATTATGAAGGTCTTCAGTTGGGTGGTCCCTTGAGCAAAATCATTAAACCTAGTAAGTATCTCAAGGGGTGTGTTGAAGTTATAGCGCCTCGTCCCCCGAACATTCAAATAGGACTCAAGAAAAGTTAAATCAATGAGAGTACACCTATCTTGTTCGTACCACCCATTGATGGTACCGGCCACAAAGCGCTCGGTGATTCGAATCACCGGATGTTGGATGGTGAAGGTATAGCATTGCTTTAAACCGGTAAAATTCCCCCCGGAAATAGCCCTCCAAAGTAGGTCCACACCGAAATTATCGGGTTTATCGGTATAGTTGGTGGGCACATCAAGACCGAAAATGTAAGCAAATTGATCAAGTGAAAGACTATGGTCTAGGTTGCACAACCTAAACTCCATGCCCACAGTTGTTCGAGTATTCGTTACAATGCGAAGGCTACTCAAAAACTCAAGAGTGAGACTAAGGTACGTCTCCTCATGGGCATGGAAAAGTTTTCCAATCCCTAGGCCATCAAAGAACATCTCGGTGGGGTACCTTATCCTAAGGACTTCCAACACCCTAGTATCTATGAATTGAGTGGGTTCATAGTTCTTACCTAGCAATTGGACAAAGTTCTTGCGGTGGTCATTGGATTCGAAAAGCACCTCTTGGAAGTACTCAAGTTGTTCAATTCCTCCTCTCATTATGGGACGGAAGTTCCTTGGTAGCACTACCTCTCGCAGAGTTGAGGAGGATGATCCTTTGCGTTTCCTTCCGGTGGATTCAACCAACTTCTTAGCCTTGCCCTTGAGGTTCATCATCTTGAAGTTGAGGAAAATGGGGATTTTGTTGGCTTTTGATGTGAGGGGAGTGTTTTTGAGGATGGAGATGAGTGTTTTAGGGTTAGATAAGGTGAAGAAATGAGGGAGAAAGGGGGGTGATTTTATAGAAGAAAAGGGGAATCCGAGCGGATAAGGGCGGGGCCCGGCCGGACTGTTCGAGAAAAAGACCCCAATCCGGGCGTCTTTCGTGCGGGACGGGCCTCTTGCGCTAGTAGAGGACGAGCGTCTTCCTTCAGACCCGCGCGGATTCTGAGACAGAACTTCAGCAATTTTGAAAGCAGGAAGAAGACGGGCGTTTTCTGTGTTGGGATGGGCGTCTCACTCGGGACGGGCGTCTTTCCATAAATCCGCTCGGATTTCCTGACAGTTTTAAAATTTTGTTTCAGATGACATTCAGGACGGGCGTCCCGTGGAGAATACGAGCGTCTTCTTTGAGGACAGGCGTCTTGTGCTGAATCCGCTCGGATTCTGAGATAGTGCCAACCAGTTATGTGACGAGGGTCCTGGACGGGCGTCCAGGCCTCGGGACGGCCGTCTTCAACTTCTTTTCTTCTTTTTCCTTCTTTTCCTTGCACAATCATACCCTTTCACCGATTTGCTATTCCTCCTTATCTTTTTCTGAAATTTGCTCAATAAAAATGTAAGAACACTCTCTCTCTCACTACTCTCATGCAAGAAATCAAATACAAATGCAAGAATGTACAATATTATACAAAGTAAGGGGTCCAAGAAATATCTTACAAATGGTGGTTTGAGATAGGACTCCACCAAACTAGTTCAAATTGTAGAAATTCTTGTCCATAGAGCTTAAGGCTCTTAATAAGAGATCAAAAGCTTGTGAACAAACTCCAAATAAACACAAGTATGGGTTGCTCCATTTGAACATGAAATTTGGCCAAGGAAGCTTGTAAAATGTTCTTTCTTTTGCTTTCTCCTCGGCATTAGAGCTTTCCCAATGCTTCCAATAAACAAGCCCATGATTCTTGTCAACACTAGGCATGAAGTATGGTTCATTTTCATCCGTAGACTTCCACTTACAAACTTCTTCTTCAATTCCGGTAATGATGATAGCATTTTGTTTTTTCAATCCTTCCAAGGTGGAAAGAGAATTTTCATGGAATTGAGAATCGAGTTCCTTAGAAGTTGTCATTGTGGGTGCCAAACTTCCACAAGTGGCTTCACGAGCAAGCTTCTCTTTGAGCTTTTTCACCAAGTAGCTTTTGTACGATGCTTTGGCCTTTTGAAGAAGGTCCACCATGTCCTCTTCAATGATCATTGGCTCCATGATAGTTGTCAAGTAGTCTTTATGAGGAATAGGGGAAGGACGTTCTTCTTTATGATGGGGTATCTCAAATGTCTCAAGGATAGGCTCCTCAAGCAAGGTGATATTACGAGTCCATCCGTTAGGCTCATCATCATTGTTGCTATCTTCATATGAATCATAAATGGGGGCTTCATTTTTCTTCATTATTTCTTCCTCCAACATCTCCATGTTCACATCAAACGACACACCCTCGTACTCACAAAGGTTAAGAGTATTTTGCTTACTCAACCTCAAATCTTCCTCATCAAACACAACACTTTCATAGGCACAAGAGCTCAAGGAGATTGGCTCTTCCCATTTTTCATTCTTCATATCAAAAGTTACTACTTCAAACTCACATTCATGATCTATGTCCAAAGAATGGTGTAGGGTGGTTGCTTGGGATTCTTTCAATAGGGTGATTTGAATCTCCAATTCCTCACCTTGGGCAACAATGCCTTGAAGGACATTATCCCTCTTTTGGCTCTGTTCTAGCATTTGTTTGAAGAAGTTTTGTTGATCTCCCATCATTTGGAGAATCACATTTTGAATGGGTTCGTCTTCTTGTTGTGGGTAAGTGTGAAAGTGGTTGTATTGTGGCAATTGAAAGTCATTATGAAGTGGGTATTGAGTGGGTGATTGTTGTGGATATTGGATGTGAGGATTTTGGTTGGAAAATTTGGAGTAGTATTTAGGATGTTCATTGTACAAATAGTAAGGTAGTTTTGTGTTGACTTGCTTCTCAAACTCCCCATACCCATAGTCATACTCAAATGATCCACCACATACTCCATATGTCAAGTCTTGAGCCATCATAGCTAAGACAAGGAAACAACTACAAGCATGGAAACTACACAAAAACGGTAAGAACAATCCTTGAGGAACAAGTTCTTCAAGGTGAAAGCAAAATCAAAATAGACAAACAAGTAAGAACTTAATCACATAGCACCATCCCCGGCAACGGCGCCATTTTGATGTGGGTGATGTCGTCGGGTCACATCCAATCAAACACATTTATAATACTCAACAAACAACTAGTTAGTGGTAAGTCGAGGTCGATCCAAGGGACGGTGTGCTTTGAGTTCTAAGTCTATCTATCTCAATTTATGCTAGTGTCACAATTTGTTTGGGTTTGTAGTTGTGTCCTAGGCTAATACAAGTAATAAAGTAAAACAAGCAATAAAAGGAAAGATGCAAACAAATGATTAAAAGTGCTAGGATATCATGGGGTCATAGGGGATTCATGGTGTTGATCATACAAACATGTTTACAAAGTTGCAAGCAATTAATGTTGTGAAAGAACCGAGTTGGTTTATGTCTTACGGTTCATAGGAAGAGTTGGGTCCCGGAGCCGAATCGATTAGATTGTACAACACCTACAAGTCGACTTACTTTCCTCCTATTCAACTTCTATGCATGGTCTAACAAGACTCGAGTTGGTTTATATCTTACAAGTCAAGTTGAGTAGATAAGAGATGGTTGTAAATGCAAGGATTCATAGGCTTAGCATTTCATCAACATAACATGTGCATAAAGTTGACATCACAACAAGCAAGCAATTTGATTATGAAAATATATTAGATTAAGCATTAATCAATCCCGGTTTCCCCAAATTACCCACTAATCCTAGCTAAGAGACTACTCACTCATTATCATGGGAAACATGTCATTAATGGTGTCAATCATCACAACAAGTATAAACATGATAATAGAATGAAGAAATGAACAATAAAGATTAAAGAGTAAAGGAATTATACCAAACTTGAGATGATCCAAATAATAAAGCAAAGAATAATAGAAGAAACTTGATTGATTGATGAAGGGTTGTCAATCCTCCAATAATAACCCAATAATCTTCAATTACCCAAAAGTGATGAACTTGAATAATAAACTTGAACAATAATTAAGGAGAGATTAATGTGAGATTTGTGGAAAGATTGAGATTAATCTATTCTAATCTACTCCTAATCTAATCTAAGAAAGCTTGATTTAATCTAAGTAAACTTGATGGTTTGATTATTACAAATGGGGTATTTATAGTGGGGATTAGGTGCATGAATTAGGGTTAACTAAGGGCTTAAATGACGATTAAGTCCCTTGTTGAGGAATCGCCGGTCTCGTTAGAGAGACTCCTGTCTCTAGAAAAAGATATGCATCCTTCCTTGAAGCTTGTAGAAGACGAAATGGGACTGCCTGGGAATCCGGGCGTCTTTAGCACGGGACGGGGGGATTTTAGCAGGGGAATCCGAGCGGATTGGTCTCGGGACCCTCGGATTGTAGCAGGGGAAGACGAGCGGATTTGGAGCAAGACGCTCGGGCAAAAAGAGGGGAAGACGAGCGGATTTAAGGGGTGGACAAGCGGATTCCTTCAGGGCACGAGCGTCTTCAGTCTCGGGACGCGCGGATAGGCGAACAGCTTCTTTGTTTGAGCTCGGATTGTAAAACGGACGTCATTTTCTCATCCGGACTCCTATTGGAGTGATTCAAAAGCCCAGATCACTTAGGGGACTAAATGTGCGAAAATAATATTCATATTAGGTAGTATAGGTTTTGTTTGTAAAATTGCCTCCCAAACGCTATTGTAAAACGCCCACGGTGTACATCGTGATTTTGTTGTAGTGCTTGAGCGAGTGGTGGTGTTGTTATTATTCCTTGAGAGTAATGAGTGATTAGGTTGTGTCCATGAGATAGTGTAATATGTTGTGTTTACCAATGTGACTAGAGTGTCGCACTACGGTGCAACTGTTGAAGATGAAATAGTATGTTTGTGTTGGCAGTATGCCTTGGATATTTTATTTAAGTTCTGTAGTAATGACGGCCATAAGGCCGATAACTATGTTTGAATCGGTTGTTTAATTGTATTTGAGTGACCATCGGGATTTATTAACATCTATGTGATGGAATAGAAAGGTTTGGAAATGGGTTTGAGAACGGAAATGTTATACCCAGGTGACACTCGACCGAGTGCACTATGCACTCGACCAAGTGGCCGCCTAGTCGGCTGAGTGACCTCCTACACTTTACCGAGTGGTCTAATTTGGCCCTTGTTTTTGTCAGTACTAGACCTGACTGTGTGTATACCCTTATGTTCACCATTTATAGTGGTTGGTTCATGTCGGATGGACATATTGACCCCATATGAATGAGACCTTATGAATTATTTGTGTTTCACCACATTTTGTGGCTTTGCTATGTAAAAGTGAGACTTGGAGGAAAGTTATTAGCGTGACATGAGTAATTGGGTTATAATGTGTGTGTGTGTGTGTGTGTGTGTGTGTGTGTGTGTGTGTGTGTGTGTGTGTGTGTGTGTGTGTGTGTGTGTGTGTATATGTGTGTGTGTGTGTGTGTGTTACATAGTGGTCAATTGCATGATTGCGTATATGGTCTTCCGTATGAGCGGAAGTGTTGGTGATAGATGGGAATGGATGTTGAAAACACATGTGCGATCATGTGGTAGATTTGACGCGGTATATGCGTGGTATGGTTTACGGAAAATTGGAATATTGAGCATAGTTGAGTCATATGACGAGTGACGTCGCATTATTTGGTTGTTTAATAGAGTGCGCATGTTTATGATTGATTTTCATACAGATGTGCGTATGAGATTAGAAGTGATATATATATAAATATATATATATATATATATATATATATATATATATATATATGTGTGTGTGTGTGTGTGTGTGTGTGTAGTAATAATCGAGTTATACCCCGAGATTAATGCGTAGACTTAGAACCATTTGAGTTAGGTGTTATTATGGGATAAAGGCTTCGAACCGTGGGCTGAATACGGAGTTATTATGGGATAAGGGCTTCGAACCGTAGACTTAGAACCATTTGTTGTTGTTGTTGTTGTTGTTGCTGGCCGTGGTGGCTGTCGGCCGTGGCCACCGTATTGGTGATGGCCACGGTGGCGGCAGTAGGTGGTGGGTAGCGGGATTGACCGAGTGTCGGAACGGGTTTTGGGTAGTTGTATAAGACGGGTTTATTTAGTGTATACATATTCAATTAGCATTATATTGATATATTTATACGCATTTGTATTATTATCGTATTTTAGGAGACGGGTTTTGTGAGACGGTTTTACGAGACGGGCCTAGCTTGTGCGACGGATTGCTTATACGGATATGATGTGAGGTAGGTTTATCCTACTTAGTTTCATTGTTGCATTTATTTCTAAAATGAGTCTTTATCATTCATTTCATCGAGTGAGTCGTATTGTATGATATTCGTCTTGACGGCTCGACGAATCGGGACATTCGAGGAACTGGTATGTATGGCATGTCATGGTGTATGTTATCTGTCATGAGTTTCATATTGTGACGGTTGTTGTATGTTATGATTGTATATGTTCGAGGATTTATTATCGACTTCTCGTTATTGTTTTGGAGACGTAAGACGGTTGGGAGATCGTCTTACGCTCGAGTCGCCTCTTGGAGCTTCCCACTCCAAGAGGGATGTGCATATTAATGGCTTGATTTATGGAGGGACTCGTATGGTTGAGACACGACGTTTGGCAGGGGATCCGGTTGGCTTCCAGACCCGGTACGTCTAGGCGTGTCCCAGCACCGGTTTGTGATTGTTGGTATGTCTGGCCATGTCCCGGTACTAGTGTAGTTGTCGGTATGTCTAGGCGTGTCCCGTTACCGTGGTGGTGGTTGTTTGATAGTGTCTCATTCATATCATAGTCATGTTGTATATTCACACACTCGAGTCGTGTCACACTTTATTTATTGAAAGTAACGTTTGTTGTGTCTGTGTATTTGTCACCTATTTCCTGGGTGGCCTGTGTCGATCCATATGATATTTCCAATCATATGGGGAGCAGGTTAAGTATAGGTTGTTTGGATAGCATGTGGGAGACGGGACGAGCTTGATGAGTCACGAGAAGAGTATAGTTGGTTAGAGATATATAGATGTCATAAGTTGTACTTTTATTCATTTGTTTACGTTTATGTAATTCATTAAACATTACATTAAGAAAATGTTCTTTGATTGAAGTTTTCAAACATTGCCTCGGGAAACCGAGATGGCAATGCTTCAGTTATCTTGGCCGGATAATTGGGGTGTTACATGGAGTCACGAGTTACATGTATCCCAAGGAAGTGATGAAGCTTGCCAAGATCGGACATTGCAAATTCCTGTGATAAATCATTAATAATATGTCGAAGCAAGGAATTTGTCGACGCAGTTAATACAATATCATCAACATAAAGGGTCATGTTGGCCATGTCGGTACCGTGATGATAAATAAAAAGTGAAGGTTCACATACGCTGCTAAGAAACCCCTTAGACAAAATGAAATTCATGAACCGTTGATACCAAGCCCGTGGGGCTTGCTTAAGGCTATAAAGAGATTTACGGAGGCGACACACATGACGAGGTGCAGAGGGGTCAACAATACCTGGGGGTTGATGCATATAGACGGTCTCAACAAGGTCCCCATGTAAGAATGCGTTCTGGACATCTAATTGATGGATTGGCCAAGACCGTGTAACAGCAAGACTAAGAACAGTACGAATCGTTGTCGGTTTGACCATCAGGCTGAATGTCTCATCGCAATCAATACCCACCTGCTGACATTTACCATTTACTACAAGGCGTGCCTTGTAGCGCTGTAAAGAACCGTCAGATTTAAACTTATGACGATATAACCACATACAATGGATAACAGAAGCATCGGTCGGACGCGGCACAAGTTCCGATGTATTATTATCAATTAAAGCACGATACTCATCGTTCATGGCGGCAGTCCAGTTAGGGTCCTGGAGGGCAAGGTGAGGGCTTTTGGGTAGTGGGGAAATGGGTGGGGTGGTTATAGCTGCCATGACACGGGGTTTAAAGAACTCATCCATGGCTCGGGTAGTGATACGGTGGTCACAGAAGGTAGAGGGGGGCTGGGTCAGGCGAATAAGATAATGAGCTGGAGTGTGGTGTATGTAACACCCCCATCTACCATGGAGCCTTAACAAGACCTTCCCCAGCAGATAAGGGCGTTACCATCTCGGTTGCTCGAGGAACAGTAATAATCAAATGATGATAAAAGAACTATTATATTTAATTACAAGTTATTAAACAAAATAGGAGATACAACTCGTGACATCTATCAACTATGTGCAACTATCTCTGCTATGACTCATGGTAGACTCGTCCCTCCAAGCACTCAGCTATGATCCAGATATCAACCTGCTAAGACCGACTGCTCACCATAGTGGATCACGGCAGACACAACACAAGAAGAAAACACAACAACACCACACAAGGTCAGTAACTGAAGGAACACCCCCAAACCAGACACAACAAACATACACACATCACCTTCTCTAATCACCCACACTCCTCTGACTACTCGAAGGTCCAGCCCTGCCAGATTACCAATTGCAACCAGTAATCCACGGCGCCAGTGGGGGGACCGCAGCCGTACCCACCAAATCCCCGCTCATCAATTCCGAGCGAAAACCCATGTTCCTTAATGTGCACATCCACTACTACAGATATAGGGTATAACAACGGTTAAAGACCGTTGTTATATAAAAAAGCGGACGTTGTTAAAGCATCCGTTGTTAAAGGTTTTAACAACGGTTGGTTGTTTTAAGAAACCCGTTGTGAAAACTATTAACAACGGTTAAAACCCGTTTTCGTTACGAGTCATTCGTTGTGGAAAGTGTGACTAAGTTTTGGTGGGAAAGTTAAAACAACGGTTACAATAGAAAAAACCGTTTTTATAACTAAAGACAACGGGTTTTTTTAAAAAACCGTTGTGGAAAGTGTGACTAATTTTTGGTGAGAAAGTTATAACAACGGTTACAATAGAAAAAACTGTTGTTATAACTAAAGACAACGGGTTTTTTTTAAATAACCGTTGTTATTGTTTTTAAAAAAAATAAAAATACAAAGCATTAATGCCAAAATCCCTCCTGCATCAATTAATTATATATTCCTAGATGCATTATTGCTGCCAAAATCCCTGCATGAAAGGACACAATATATGGAATGCGAAGGGTTATAAGAATTGAAGCAGGGATATGGCATAACTTCCTAAATAAAAATATACTTCGTATTAATTTAAGCATCAAACCCTAAACATATTATTTAAAAAATAACTCAAACGACACATATACTTATTATAAATTCATTCCACTATCTCAATAACCAATCCATTATATCACTATCTCCACCCTAAACTCCAAACCCTAAATCTTTAAAACCTAATAAACTCCAAACTTCCTTCAATAATGAATGATACCATTCGTTTAACATGCATTATGACCGAGTACAACAAAAGTTTCATACGCCGCTTCTTCGGAAATCGAGAGGAAGAACAGCTCTTCCTTGAGCAAGCTCGGATCTGGCTTGGTGCAGGATTTAGAGCCGCAGTGAAACATGGCTTGGTGCAGGAGTTAGAGCCGCAGATAATGCAGCTATATGAAGATATTGTATCTGCGGAACGAAACCTCCAAATAGCAAAGGAAGAGAGGATGATTCTCATAGAAGAGAATGCATCCCTAAATGAACATCTAAGAAATGTATTTTTAGCAATGCATTAAGTTTATGTATATATATCAATTAATTAAGTTTATGTATGTTAAATGTGGATTTGTTTTACTATCCTCTCCATCATCTTCTTTGTTTTATTTTATTTAATTTGTTTTACTAATAAACGCAGAAAAACTAAGCGGATAATTAGAGAAAGAACAATGACGAAGAAAAACACATCAAATAAAATAATTAGAGAAAGAATAATAATGACGGAGATGACAAAACCTAAAACCATAAAGCGATAGATATATAACTGATAATTAGAGAAAGAAAGAGACGATGACAACAACAGTGACGGAGATGATAAAGCGACGATGAGAAAGAGACGATGAGAAAGAGACGATGAGAAAGAGTGTGGTTGTGTGTTTGTGTTTGTGGCTGTAGCTGATCTGTGTTTGTGTGGTATATATTGTGGTATTTGCTTGAAATTATTGACAACGGTTATTACACATAAATCCGTTGTCATTAGATAATATATTAACAACGGTTCCTTTGACAACCGTTGTTAAAAAGTATAAACAATATGTTCTAATATAACCGTTGTAATTATTTTTCACTAATTTTACGCCAAATTATTAACAATGGTTATAATGTATTACAGAGTAAACTGTTGTTATTAGTTTTTATATTAACAACGGTTGTGCAAGTTTGACCCGTTGTTAAAACCAATAACAACGGTTAACAACACATAACCGTTGTAATTAAGTTTAGTAAAATTTCGCGCAATCCATTGTACAACGTCTTTTGGTGATTTTCGTGAATAAGCGTTGTTAAAGGGTTGTTGTGGTTGCCTGGATTTGTAATAGTGATCCCCTTTTGTGGCGGGTTCCACGGAGGGCGAATCAAGGGCGTGAAGCCACTCCCGCAAGCGACTCCACTCAGCCAAGGACGCGCCTCGCGGACCTGAGAGAAACAAACAACAACCAACTACAACCAATCCACACTACCAATCACAACACCAAACACAACCAGATTCTATAAACACTAGACTATACAACCAACAGCACTGAGTAGGAAAACCTACTTCTAGCAAACCGCAGCGATTCCGCACAAGACCAGAAGATGACAAGCAACCACCATAACCACCTATAGCAAACAGTATGACCATCTATTACTACTGTCACAATCACAAAGGAAACCAAGGAAGACGATGATGATGATGATGATGATGATGATGATGATGATGATGATGATGATGATGATGATGATGATGATGATGATGATGATGATGACAACATACCTATACATAGCATTCCGGGCACAAGACCGCTACCCGACTCATGCTTCCCATCCCCATGGTGTCTCCACTCTCAAAAGCTCCAAAAGGGTGAATCAAGGTGAAGGGATAAGGATATTACAGCATCTAGGTTTAGGAGAGAAGGAAATGAAATGATTTGGTTTTCATGATATCACGATTATATTTCCCTGCTGAACCCCCGTTACTCGATCGAGTATGTAACTTACTCTATCGAGTGGTCTCTACTCGATCGAGTGACTGGGCTACTCGATCGAGTAGCCTCCACTAGATCGAGTCTCCAGAAAACAAAAGCCGGGTTACTACGTCACAAGGTTAACTCG